>NW_026606240.1:2075000-2766666 GCF_029834395.1 Sorex fumeus
TTAAAAAGTGTCAGCAAAGTTCTTAATTTGTTCAATCTAGTAGTTGTAAAATGATTTCTAGTTGAGGTCTTAATATCATTGCCTTAATTACTGAGGAGGTAAGCATGATTATTTACATTGTTTCCTCTTGTGTAATACACGCTTGTTTACATTTTTTGTCCATTATTCTCTTTGGTGCATTTTACTTATTGATATATATGGGAGTTCTTTCTAGGTTTCAATCTTTTGTCAGTTATGGTGCAATTATAATACCCAGGTTTCGGCTTAACTCCTTTAAGGAACTTTATTTTATTGTTTTTACTTTGCACTTGCAAGATAATGTCAAGCAAGGCAGTCATGAATACGCATCTTTATCATATTCCTAAGCTTAAACATAACAATTCTAACCATTCTCTGTGGGAGTATTGGCTGTTGTTATATATACTTTTTTGGTTTTGTTAGGTCTTCTTTATCAGATTATGTAATCCTCTTCTGTTTCTTTTTGACTGGATTTTTATTTAGAATGGGTGTGGAATTTTACCAAATGTTCTTTTTGTACTCACTGAGACAAGCAAGTCATTTATTTTTTCCTTTCATTCTATTAAAGTAATAATATTTATCTGACTTGAATTCCTGGAATAAAATCAATTCTTAAAACTATCAGTTATTTTTACTAAGGAAGTAAAGGACCTGTACAAAGAAAACTACAAAACTCTACTTCAGGAAATAAAAGAGGACACGAGGAAATGGAAAAATATCCCCTGTTCATGGATCAGGAGAATTAACATTGTCAAAATGGCAATACTTCCCAAAGCACTGTATAAATTCAACGCAATCCCTATTAGGATACCAATGACATTCTTCAAAGAATTGGAGCAAACACTCCTGAAATTCATATGGAACAATAAGCCCCCACGAATAGCTAAAGTAATTCTTGGGAAAAAGAAAATGGGAGGAATCAACCTCCCTAACTTCAAACTCTACTACAAGGCAGTAATAATTAAAACAGCATGGTACTGGAGCAAAGGCAGAGCTGTAGACCAATGGAACAGGGTTGAATATACTGACGTCCCCCCCCCCAAGCATACGAGCATCTAATCTTCGATAAGGGGGCAAGAAAAGTGAAGTGGAGCAGGGAAAGCCTCTTTAACAAATTATGCTGGCAAAACTGGACGGCTATATGAAAAAAATGGGCTCAGATCTCTGCCTAACTCCATGTACAAAAGTAAGATCTAAGTGGATTAAAGACCTCAACATCAGACCGGAATCTCTAAGATACATTGAGGAAAATGTTGGCAAAACCCTTCATGACATAGAAGTTAATAGTGTCTTCAAAGATGTCACACCGCTGGCCAAGCAAGTGAAAACAGAGATAGGTAAATGGGACTATCTTAAACTAAGAAGCTTCTGCACCTCAAAAGAAACAGTGACCAAAATACAAAGACAGTCAACTGAATGGGAAAGGATATTCGCCAACTACACATCTGATAAGGGGTTAATTTCAAGGATATACAAAATACTGGTTCAACTCCACAAAAAGAAAACATTCAACCCCATCAAAAAATGGGGAGATGAAATGAATAGAAACTTTGACAAAGAAGAAATCCGAATGGCTAAAAGACACATGAGAAAATGTTCCACATCATTAATCACCAGGGAGATGCAGATCAAAACCACAATGAGGTATCACCTCACACCACAGAGACTGGCCCATATCCACAAGAACAAAAGCAACCGGTGCTGGCGCGGATGTGGTGAGAAAGGGACACTCCTTCACTGTTGGTGGGAATGCCGACTAGTTCAGCCCTTCTGGAAAACAGTATGGATGATTCTCAAAAAACTAGAAATTGACCTCCCATTTGACCCAGCAATACCACTCCTGGGAATATATCCCAGAGAGGCAAAAAAGTATAGCCGAAGTGACATCTGCAATTGTCTGTTTATTGCAGCACTCTTTACAATAGCCAGAATCTGGAAAAAACCTGAGTCCCCGAGAACAGATGACTGGTTGAAGAAACTCTGGCACATTTACACAATGGAGTACTATGTAGCTGTTAGAAAAGACGAAGTCATGAAGTTTACATACAAGTGGTACTACATGGAAAGTATCATGTTAAGCGAAATGACTCAGAAAGAAAGGGATAGACATAGGAAGATTGCATTCATCTGGGGAACATAAAGTAACAAAATAGGAAACTAACACCCAAGTATGGCAGAGATTAGTACCAGGAATTTTACTCAATGACCCGGAGGACAACCACACATGTTAAGGGAAGGGGGAGCTCAGAAAGAGAAGGGAACACCAAATAAAGGGTGTTGGGAGGATCCGCCCACGATGGGAGAGCATGCTGAGGGTAGACTATCGACCAAGCATGATTGCCACTCCATGCCTCTTTTCCAGACCATGGCACTCAAAAAGAGAGAGAGGGAAATGCCCTGCCACAGAGGCAGGGTGGGATGGGAGCTGGGGGGGGAGGGGATGCTGGGATCCGTGGTGGTGGGAAATGCGCACTGGTGGAGGGATGGGTGTTTGATCATTGTATAATCGAAACCCAAGCACAAAAATGTGTAAGTCTACAACTGTACCTCATGGTGCCTCACTATTAAAAAATAAATAAATAATAATAATTAAAAAATATATCAATCAGTCCAATATTTTGCGCAATCAATATCACCATCTTTAAATTTAAGATTTGCATATTAAAGTCAGAAAATGTTTTTATGTGATAACAATAAAACTCTGCACAAGAAAAAAAAATTGCGCGGCCACAAAACATCATTTAATTCTTGTGACCAGCTGTAGAAAACAAATTATCTCACAATGCCTTTTCAGCATGTCTGATTTGGGGATGTAAACTCTAAATAATAATGGTGAATCTTTTATCAAAACAATGAATCTAATCAAAGTAGATAGAGTGTTAACTAGAATTCATCTGCCTCACGGGCATTGGGAGGGTTGGGGGGGTTATTGGGGTTCTTCGTGGTGAAAAATAATGATTGGTAAAGGGAAATGTGTTTGATATTTGCATGACTGAGACTTCAACCTGAAAGCTTTGCAACTTTCCCCACAGTGATTCAATAAATAAAAATAAATAAATAAATAAATAAACACAACACAAAAAAAACCTATCAGTTATTTTAAGTGAATAGCTAGAAAGCATAAAAAATTGAAAAATACTAAAAATATTAAAGAGGGGCTGGAGCAATAGTACAGCAGGTAGGGCATTTGCCTTGCACATGGCCGACCCAGGTTCGATTCCCAGCATCCAATATGGTCCCCTGAGCACCACCAGGAGTGATTCCTGAGTGTATGAACCAGGAGTAACTCCTGTGCATTGCCGGGTGTGACCCAAAAATGCAATCAATAATTAAAAATCAATAAATAAAAATAAAAATATTAAAGAAAGAGTAATTCACTGTCACTGACCTCCCATTGTTCATCAATTTGCTCAAGCAGGCCCAGTAACGTCTCCATCTTGAGACTTTGTTGTTACTATGTTTGGAATATCGAATATGTCACAGGTAGCTTGCCAGGCTTTGCCGTGGGGGCGAGATACTCTCAGTAGCTTGCCGGGTTCTCCGAGAGGGGCGAAGGAATTGAACTCGGGTCGGCCATGTTGGCTGCATGCAAGGCAAACGCCCTACCACTGTGCTATCGCTCCAGCCCCGAAGAAAGAGTAATTAAAAGTTTAAAAAGCAGGTACATTCAGTTAGACAATATATTTTCAAATGTTTTAAATCTACCTCCATAAATATAATTCTTCTGGACTTGTTCCATGCTCTTTGCCTTATTTTAATATCCAACTTATTAACATCATAACTTGTGCTGTGAGTTAGGGAGTATCCTCTTTTTTTTCCCTATTCTCCAGAGTGTCTTAAAAACTTCAAATTGGCTTATAAAATAATTTCAACCAATTATTTCTTTTTATGAATTGCTTTACTCATTCTGAGTAAGATAATTCAAGCTTTATTCTTTCTTAGTTTTCAGAAAACAATTTGTCAGCATTTAGGTCACTATCACTGTCACTGTCCTCCCTTGTTCATCGATTTGCTAGAGCAGGCCCAGTAACATCTCCAATGTGATACTTGTTACTGTATTTGGCATATCAAATACATCACGGGTAGCTTTCCTGGCTTTGCCGTGCAGGCGAGATGCTCTCGGTAGCTTGCCGGGCTCTCCGAGAGGGGAGGAGGAATTGAACCTGGCTCAGCCAGGTCGGCCGCGTACAAGGCAAACGCCCTACTGCTGTGCTATGGCTCCAGCCCTTTAGGGACTCAACCCTTTAGGTACTCAGCATTCAAGTACTCCAGCATTTAGGTACTTAAATTAATTGGTACAAAGTCCTGCATAGCATTCTCTTATATTTCCTCTTTTTTGTATTTACACATGCCACCCCTTTTCACCCCTAGATTTATTTGAGCTTGCTCTGTGATGTTTTTATTTTTCTTTAAATATCTAATAAGATCAATAGATCATTCAAAAATAACTTTTACCAGAACCAGGGAGACAGTACAGTGGGCAGGGTGCTTGCCTTGCATGGAACCAACCCGTATTTGAAAACCAGCACAACATATGGTCCCTCGAGCCCCACCAGGAATGATCTGGTGCCAGGAGTCAGGAATAACCCATGAGCACTGCTGGATACAACTTAACGCTCCCCACCCTGAAAATAATTGTTACACACAAAAATAATAATGGTCAACTTCATTAAATCTACAATATTTTTGTTCCTCTTTCTTTGATTTCTGCTCTTATTTTCTTTCTTCTGCTTCTTTAGAATTGGTTTTTGTTTTCTTGCATCTTAAGTTAGCACATTCATTTTCAGCTTTCTTTTAATGCAGCATTTAATATAAATCTCTCTCTGCTTACCTGTTCTGCTCCATATATGACAGGTATATTAGTCATAGTTCAAACTCTAGTATCTTGAAATTCCCCTTAGGATGTATTCCCTCAATCTTAAGATATACAGAAGATTAAACTTTTTGTTTTTGTTTGGAGGCCTTACCTGGCTGGGGTCAGGGCTTACTTCCTGGATCCAAGTTCTGACAGATCACTCCTGGCAGTGCTCAGGGGACCTTAAGTGGTCCCAGGGATCAAACCTGATCTATGCTCAGGGATCACTCCTGACAGGCTCAGGATGCTAGAGATTGAACTTGGGTCAGACACATGAAAGGCAAGTACCTTACTGCTGCATTGTCTCTCTGGACTTAGATTTGAACTTTATTATGATCAGAAATAAAGAGTTGTCCATATAATACCAGTTATTAAAATTTCACTGAGAATTGCTTCAGGGGGTAATACATTGTCGATTTTTGCAAAGGTTCCATATACATTTAACTGTATATGGAACTGTATTATTGTTTGTTGCCCATCACATCATTTTGTTCAAATCTCCTCTTTTTTATTAATTTTTACTTAATAATACAAAAATAAGATTTTACTAATATTCTCTATTAATTTTCAACTTAATAATATAAAGAATGGGATTTTGTTTCCTCTCTGTATTCTCTCTTTAACACATATCTTTCTCCCTTCATTTACTAAGTAAATTTCTCTAAATAAAACTAATATTTGGGACGAGGGGCTGGGGGACACCCAGCGGTGCTCAGGATATACTCCAGGCTCTGCACTCAGGAATCACTCTTGCAGGTGCAGAGGACCATATAGGATTCTGGGGATTGAACCTCTGGTCGGCCATGTGCAAGACAAGTACCCTATCTCTGTACTCCAATGTCTCCGGCCCTAAAACTATTTTTTCATGAAAGAATAAACTATCATGTTTATGTGTTTGAGTCTTAGTCTTCTTCCTATTTTTGTATCCTTTGAGGCTATTTTTAATTTGTGCACAAAAATAGAATATTATATTTGCCCCCTAAAATAAGCACTTTCCTCATTATGTGGTTGCAAAACATTTTGTCTTACAGTACCTGTCCTTTTTATACCATTTTCAGTTTTCCTTTTTTATTTGACAGGTAGATTTTTGCACTTTTTAAGTTTCAACCTATCCAAGACAAAGTAGTTTGTAAAGCGTGGGTTTCACTCTAATATTGGACGGGGGGGGGGGGGAGACAGAACTTCTTAGTGTTTAAAATAATAGGATTTTAGGTTTGATTAAAAAGAACTCAAGGTGTCGAATGAAGTCCTAGCAACATAGAAATTAATTCAGGACATCAGATAAGCCTATTCAGTCAAACATTGCAGAGCTGAGGACCACTGACTTCATCTTCCTAATCAGAGATTTACATTATCTTGACCATTGCTTTAATTATTTTCCACAGCTATGTCATACATCAATTTTTTTCATTTAAAAACTTTGTCGCATCTTCTCTGCTTAACAAATTCAGATCCATCATTGTTAGCAGCATCTAGATCCAACCACCATTAAGATTTTGATTAATTTCCTCTGCATCTTTAGTCTATGCATATGCATAGGCACACACACACACACACACACACACACACACAAAATTACGTGTGTCTCTGTCGAGAGCAGATCAGATTACAAAGCCAGACAGACCTAAATTTAGATCCAGTCTTGTCATTTTCTGTGGGGCCCTTGCAAGATTAATGTGTTGTTCAAGGAAAGTCTTCCACTTGTCCTGGAACTTGGTCTGCGGTTCTGCAGCAGAACAAGACATGCTGTGCCACTGGTGCTTGGCAGAAGGCAGGGTCTCCGGTTCCCAGACTGAAGGTTGAGGTGGACGAACCCTGAGGCCTGAGATCTAACCAGCTCCTGCCTGCAAGCCTAATTGAGAGTGGGGGAAAGGAGCATCAGTGGAACCAGATACACAAGGCTGTATCCTGCAGCTGGAGACACCCGTGGACAGGATTCTGAAATGGCATGTGTGTGGCCACCATCAAAGACACCTCTCCCCGCCTGCCTTTGAGGGGAAGGTCAGAGGGTTCCTGAGGCCACCACCCGCTAAAGCTGTAAGAGAGGAAGGGGGTTACTTCCCAGAGTGCCAATAGGGGTCACAGGTCGCAGGCCATTAACTAAGTTGTTATTCAGAATCCAGGGAGACTCAATTCCCTAATTAAATGGAGATAATACTAGCAACCGTGCATTGGGGTTCTGGGAAGAATGAAAATGACAACAATAAAGAACTTAGCAGCCAAAGACTCTCGTTAATACCTATATTTTTTCAAAAAATATACCTGCCAGAAAGTGCTTATCTTTTATGATTTTGTCATATACCAGCAGCAACGTTGTTTGGATACATGCTAGGTACATTTCTTTGTCTTTGAAAATAAATTTTAATAATTGCATATTATTCTATCACTGGGCTGGAGCGATAGCACAGTGGGTAGGGCGTTTGCCTTGCAAGCGGCCAACATGGCCGAGCCGAGTTCGATTCCTCCGCCCCTCTTGGAGAGCCCGGCAAGCTACCAAGAGTATCTCGCCCGCACAGTAAAGTCTGGCAAGCTACCCGTGACGTATTTGATATGCCAAACACAGCAACAATTGTCACAACAGAGACGTTACTGGGCCCGCTCCAGCAAATCGATGAACACCGGGAGGACAATAACAGTGACAGTGATTCTATCCCTGAATTAACTCTGATTTACTGTTTTACTCCCTATTCTAATACATTAGGGTTGCTTCCAATTTATTATTTTCTATTGATGTCTAATTAGAACACATGCCATTAAAAGCCAATTAACAATTACAAATAACATTGAGTTCAGGCACCATCTTCGTCTCAAACGCTAATTAACTTCTCAGATGCCATGATTTTGTTCAAACCCACACAGCCTCCACTGAGTCTAGCCTCTCAGAGGTACCCTCTTCCCTTTGTCCCCCATTCTCCAGCCCATTAGTTCTCACCTGATCTCTCTCTTCTTCTAGTTTCAGCTGGAATCAGGTGAAAGGAGACTCATTTCCAGTTTTACTCTTGGTAAAGTCCCAGAAAAACCTTCCCCAAAGACTAGAGAGATAGTTCAAAGAAGACGCTTGTCTTGCCTGGGGTCAGTCAGGGTGACGGACAGGGCACCATGTATTTGTTTCAGTCAGGGTAACTGACTGACCCCCGACACCGTGTATTTGTTTCCTTGAGTCCTCCAGAAATGATCCCTGAGCACAGAACCAGGAGAAATCCCTGAGCACAGCCATGCATGGCCCTCAAACCAAATCAAACAAAACCAAACAAAAATCTTCCCCAAACCCTTGTTACCTGCTGATCTGGGGGCGTGATTCCCCAGGGGCGCCTGAGATACAACTCTGCATTCCCATTTGCCGTTTAATGACAACAGGAAAGCATAGTCCTTGCTTCTGGCTGAAAATTGGAAAAAGCCCGTGGCTCTGTGATCACCTTTCAATAGGTGAACCCTAATGGCGACTTTGAGTCATACCTCTCAAAGTCCAGCATGGACTGCTCCAGCCCGTCTCAGCATTGACACACTGGCAGCTGGCAGCGTTGGGGAGGGGACGCTCTCATTTTCCTCTCAGTCTCTGTCCTCGCCTTCCTTTCCCCACCTCGCACGGTAGGAACAAGAGCAGGGAGAGAACCTCCTCCTAGGACATGGTGGCACAGGCAGGAAGATCTCTGGACATGAAGAAACCTGCGTTTTCTTTCGTGGGGACTTCCATGGGTTCCTAAGTCTCCCCAACTCCGGTCTTGGGACTGGAGCAATAGTACAGCAGATGGGGCATCTGCCTTGCAGGGAGTTCGGTCCCCCACATCCCTTATGGTTCCAGAGCACTGCCAGGAGTGACTTCTGATTGCAGGGCCAGGAGTCACACCGAGTATTATCTGGAGTGGCCCAAAACCAAACCAAAAAAGACTCCCAGTTCTGCCCTTCCTCCATGCCAACACCCAGTTCTCTGCTTCCACTTGGCTCCTGGCTGGCCCCCAGCTCAATGTGCTGAGTAAAGTGGTGCTGGGGGCCACCATCTCAGAGAAGACCCAGAGCCTTTCCCATGCCACACCTCCTGCCCAGGCTCCACACATGGGGCAGCCAGGCCCGCTGGGCAGTGTGCACTCCCCAGGCATGCCTGGTGCAGCCTTCAGCACCCTCTGATCTGAGTCAGACTCCAGCAAGTCCCTCACTACTCTGTGTGTGTGTGTGTGTGTGTGTGTGTGTGTGTGTGTGTGTGTGTGTGGAGGGGGGTGGGAGGGGAGTGTGTAGTGGGGAGGAGTGCTTGCAGTATCGGTTTCTTTCCTTCTGCTCTGCCACATGTTCACCTATTTTATATCCTTCCTTATATGTCAGATCCTTTTCATCTTTTCTCACCAATTCCCAAACCACACACACATTCCCCTTCCCAGTAACGTCATGCTGGGATGTTCTCTCACATGACCTGGTGTGGCGCCACCTGACTGCCATCTAAACGCCACCGCCGCTTCTTTCCCTTTTCGAAGGAATAGGCTGTGGGCTCACAACGGTGCCGCCAAGAGCTAGTAAACCAGTTCCAATGTGTTTTCTTGGAAATCGGCTGCTGAGTTTAAGTTCCCTGGCTTCAGGTTTTCTGTTTTGTTTTGTTTTTAACTCTATTGAATCACGGAGACAGGCCCTTACAAAGCTGTTCATGATTAGATTTCAGTCAAACAATTTTCCACCACCCATCCCTCCACCAGTGTACATTTCCCAGCACCAGTGTCCCCGGGTTCCCTTCCTTCACCCCCTCCCCTCCCTCACCCCCTGCCTGCCTTTATGGCAGGCGCTCTTCTCTCTCTCTCTCTCTCTCTCTCTCTCTCTCTCTCTCTCTCTCTCTCTCTCTCTCTCTCTCTCCTCTTTCAGGCATTGTATTTGCAAAATTGATACTGAAAATTTATCAGGAATATCCCTTTACCTACTTTTAACTCCCAGATCTTGTCCAGCGTGATCATTCCCAGCTATTATTGTCATACTGGCCTCTTCTCTATCTTACCTTCTTACCTACTCTCATCCCCACACACACTTATGGTTAGTTCCAATCTTTGACCAGTCCTCCTTGCCCCTGTTTTTCCTAGTCATGGATATGAGTCTTCTACAATCACAAATGAATGCAGTCATTCTGTATCTGTCCCTCTCCTTCTGACTCATTTCACTCAGCATGATACTCTTCATGTCCATTCATTTATAGGCAAATTTCATGACTTAATTTTTCTTAACAGCTGCATGGTATTCCATTGTGTAGATGTGCCATAGTTTCTTTATCCATTCATCTGTTTTTGGGCACTCAAGTTGTTTCCAGATTCTGGCTATGGTGAATAGTGCTGCAAAGAACATTGGAGTGCATGTGGTGTTTCTGTTGTGTGCTTTTGGGCCTCCAAGGTATATTCTCGGAAGTGGTATTGCTGGGGCAAATGGAGCTTAATTTCTAGTTTTTTGAGAAACATCCATATTGTTTTCCAAAAAGGCTGAACCAGTCGGCATTCCCACCAACCAGAGTCCTTTCTCCCCACATCCATGCCAACACACCATTGCTTTTGTTCTTTTGGATATGTGCCAGTCTCTGAGGTATGGATAATATCTCATTGTTTTCATCTGCATCTCC
This sequence comes from Sorex fumeus, assembly GCF_029834395.1. NCBI lineage: Eukaryota > Metazoa > Chordata > Mammalia > Eulipotyphla > Soricidae > Sorex > Sorex fumeus. The sequence goes on from NW_026606240.1 coordinate 2,085,458, forward strand.
CTAATGATTAGTGATGAAGAGCATTTTTTTCATGTGCCTTTTGGCCATTTGAATTTCTTCCTTGACAAAGGTTCTGTTCATTTTATCGCCCCATTTTCTGATGGTATTGGATTTTTTTTCTTATAGAGTTCAGCCAGTGCCTTGTATATCCTTGATATTAATCCCTATCAGAAGGGCATTGGGTGAATATCCTTTCCCAATCTGAAGACTATCTCTTTATCCTGGTCACTGTTTCTTTTGGGCTACAGAAGCTTCTTAGTTTAAGACAGTCCCATTTGTTTAAGCTTTGCCTCCACTTGCTTGGTCAGTGGCACTTCATCTTTGAAGATACCTTTTCGCTTTGGGTTTTCTTGCAGCAGGAAAATCTAGTTTTAGAGTAGGGGAAATATATAATGTTTCAGGCAAAGATGCTTCTTTAGTACTTTTGTCTTGGATGAAAGGACTGTAATGGAAAGCAGTAGTTCTCATTCAGAATATTTGTGAACATATTAAACTGACATATTAATAGAGGGCAGCAGTGTAAGAAAGGAGGAAGGGAAGGAGAGAAGAAGGGAGGGAGAAGGGAGGGAGAGGTGGGGAGAGGGGCAGAGGGGCAAAGGAAGGAAAGACAGACCAAGGAGAAAGAGCAGACGCTGGCTTTAAATAGGCATCAGAAAGAACAATACGGCGAAAGACCTAGAGAAACTCACAAGAAAAATGGATTATCTGGGTCTAAAGAAGGAAGAGAATTTAAAGTTCTTAAAGGCAAGAGCACCTGCTGTCGAGTCAGTCACTGGCTGACTTTCCCCGAGTCCCCAGATGTACACCCCTTTTCTGTGCCATCGTACAATGCCATTGACATTTCTCCTGAGAAAGCTGTGTGTCATCTGTGTGCTGCCAAGTGGCAGTCAAGCGTGTACATTTATTTTCACACACCTGAGTACTTACAAAGTTACTTCCCATAACCCTTTCCTAAAATTTTACCGGAAACTGAGTTTTTCAACAAAATAAGGATATAATCTATGGTATCACCCTGCCGCACCCCTCTCTTGACATCAACGATCACTTCTTTGTAGAATGGTGAGATCCTGGTAGTGAATCCGCAATACAGCTCACGGAGGATCCTGATGTATTGGGCTTGAATGCCCTGATTTGGCTAGGGCTTCAATGACCGCTTCCGTCTCAACAGAATCAAAGGCCTTCTTTAAATCAATGAACGTTAAACAGAGCGGCATCTTGAACTCCCGAGAAACCTCAATGAGCTTGGTTATTGTGTGGATATGGTCGATGGTGCTGAATCCTTTGCGGAACCCGGCTTGCTCGCATGGTTGTCCTTCATCTAGTGTTCTGCCAATCCTATTTAGGATGACTCGAGTGAACAACTTGTAGATGACAGACAATAGGCAGATCGGGCGATAGTTGCCAGTGTCATGGATGTCTCCCTTCTTGAACAGTAGTACGGTCCTGCTGGTTTTCCATTGGGATGGAACCTTGCATTCAGACAGGTAGCGAGTGAAGAGCCAAACCAGTGTATTGATGAGTACTGACGGCAGGTTCTTCAGGTGTTCAGGTCTGACCTTGTCTGGGCCGGTTGCTGTTTGTTTCTTTACCGACGAAATGGCGTGTCGGATTTCGGAAGGGAGAACGTTGGGAACGATATATCCATCCTGTGGAATTTGGTATGTCGGCAAGTGGACATGGCTATCGAAGAGATTTGAGTAGAAGTCATGGATAATCTTCTCCATTGCCGTTCTGGAGGATGTGATGGATCCATCAGGACGTCGGAGGGCAGTCATCTTGGTCTTATAGTTGGCGAAGGACAGGCAGGCGTTACGAATACTTTTCCCGGCTTCTGCCGCATCTACCAGTACTTCTGCTCTTCTCTCTTTGAGGTCTTCCTTGATCGCATCTCTGCACTGCTTTGCGAGCTCAGACGTTAGCTTGCGGTTGCCTGAGGCATGCACCAAACCACGCTGGCGAATTAGCTCAAGAGTTTTTGAAGATAGGCGATTTTTTGTGGCTATCTCTCTCTTGGCGTTCCTCGCACATTCATGGAGGTGCTGAACCAGTCGATCGTATTCCTCGTCAATGTTGTCGATAATGGCATCTTCCCATGTTGCCGCAATAGTACCAAAGAGTTCCCAGTTGGTGGTCATTCTGGGAGTTCTCTTTTTGAACTTTGCAGCCCTTTCTCCTCGCTCTGTGAAGTAGAATTTTGCACGAAGGAGACGGTGGTCCGATCCCGTTCGAAATTTTGGGACAACAGCGACATCAGTCAGGCAAAACCGTCGATGGAATATGATGTGGTCTATTTCGTTGTGGAATCGTCCACCGGGAGACTCCCATGTCCATCGTTTAGATTCTGCCTTCTGGAACTGTGAGTTACCATGAATGGTCTTGGTCGACATGATGAACTCAGACAGTCTCTCACCCTGTTCGTTCCATTCTAGGCCATGGATCCCAATGTGAAGTTCTTCAGCTGATCTTCTCAGTCCTATCTTGGTATTAAAATCACCCACAATGATCTTGTAGAAGGTGTGGTCTTCTTTATAGAATTTCTCTAGCTCCATGTAGAACTTCTCGATTTCTCTTTCATCATAATGAGATGTTGGTGCATAGACAACGAAGATAGAAACTGCAGGCAGTGAGCCACATCTATTCAAATGTAAACGTCCGATTCGTGTTGTTAGGCATTCGAAGGAATCAATGCTCTTGGCCAAGTTTGTGTTGACAAGGACCACTTCATACCATTTCACCGAAACTCTTCAGTGCCACCCTCAAGAACATCATGCGACGACTGGAATGGGAAGGAATGGGAGTGAAGATAGATGGTCGGCAACTACACCACCTCTGCTTTGCTGATGACATTGTTTTAATAACACCAAACATCAGCCAAGCGGCACAAATGCTGGCCGACTTTGACCGTGAGTGTGGAAAGGTAGGACTACAGCTGAATCTTACGAAGACAATGTTTATGAGAAACAGCCTTGTTCCTGACACCCCATTTGCTCTCAATGGAACGACCATCTCCAAATGCAACAGCTATGTGTACCTAGGTCGAGAGGTCAACATGACAAATGACCTGGCACCCAAGCTGCGCAGGAGGAAGAGAGCGGCTTGGAACGCCTTCAAGAACGTCGAAGAAATAGCCAAGAGGATGAAGAACCTCCGGCTCCGGGCACATCTCTTTGATTCCACTGTTCTTCCTGCATTAACATATGCCTCAGAGACCTGGGCCCTACGCAAATAAGATGAGAACGCTATTCAGGTCTCCCAAAGAAGAATAGAAAGAGCTATGCTTGGAATATCACGTTTCACTCAAATGAGAGAAAGAATTCGGAATTCTGACATCCGTCGACGATCAAGAATCAGGGACGCTGTCCCATTTGCCAAGGTGTCGAAAATCAGATGGGCTGGTCACGTAATGAGATTTAAAGACGACCGCTGGACTAGAGCTGTTACCGACTGGATTCCACTGGATGTCAAAAGACCGCGTGGCCGCCCACCTACTAGATGGTCAAGATCATGAACGATCGGTTTGAGGCCCTTCATGTTCCCGGAGCGAACAGATGCCATTGGGCTACACTAGCACGCGACAGGGACAAATGGAGACGTTACTGGCGCCCGCTCGAGCAAATCGACAACTAACGGGAAGTTAAGTGATTAAGTGATTAAGGATATAATCTAGGGGGAAGACATGGGACCTAGGAAATGTATTCTACACAAGGGGGTGGAAAGTCACAGAATGAGAGGCTTGTGAGCAGCTAGTGGGCTCTGGGAAAAGCAGGGGTAAAGGACTGGCAAAAGCATCCAAGGAACACGGCATCCTCTAATGTCTGGGATATTCTAGGCCTTGCCATAATATTGACTTTTTCCAACACCATGAATCAATCACATTGTACAAATTAAAACGCATCTTGGTGTAAAATAACACTGATATCATTAATGGTCCACACCATTAATGAAATGTGTGTTGCGAACCAGGCTCATGGTACTTGTAATTGAGGTGAGGGTTAGACTAATCAGACTGGCAGTGCAGTGATCTAAACTAGCTATTAAGCTAGTAATAACCTCACCTCGCAGAAAACAGGCTTTGAAATGAAAATGGAATTTGTATTTTAAGCTTTAATTAGCATACATATTGATACCATCATAACAAAGAAAATATTTATGACCTGGTTATGACACAAAAAGCTTTGAGCTAGGGGACTGCCTGCTTGGACTCTAATCTACTGTCTATCAACTCATTATGTAATCTTCACATACACACACACACAGACACACACACAAGCTAACAGCTCTGTTCTTTGGTGTCAGCATCTACAAAATGAGAATTCCTTTATTTGTACTCTGCACATGTATCCAATGCCTGCCAGTAAAACTGTTACAGACCCTGGGGATACAACAGGACAGACTTCACTCTATTTAAATTGAATCACTGTGAGATACACAGTTACAAAATTGTTTATGACTGGGTTTCCTTCATATAATACTCCAACACCCATCCTTTAACTAGTGTACATTTCCCACCACCAGTGTTCCCAGTTTCCCTTCCATCCCCTTCCCATAGCCTGCCTCTACAATAAACACTTTCTTTCTCTGTCTCTGTCTCTCCCTCTCTTTCCTTGTAGGCACGGTGGCTTACAACACTTTCACTGAAAGGTTATCATGTATGTCACCTCCTTTCAGCACTCAGTTCTGCTTTTTTAAAATTGAATCACTGTGAGATTTCATGTTTGAGTTACAATCAAACAATGATCAAATACCCATCCCTCTACCAGTGCACATTCCCCACCACCAATATCCCCAGTATATCCCCCTTTCCCACCCTCCCCCTACCTCCATGGCAGACAATATTCCCCATACTCTCTCTCTCTCTAATTTGGGGCACTATGGTTCGCCATGCAGATTCTGAGAGGTTATCATGTTTAGTCCTTTATCTACTTTCTGCACACATCTCCCATCCTGACCGATTCCTCCAGCCATCATTTTCTTAGAGATCCCTTCTCTATTCCAGCTGCCTTCTCCGCTCTGCTCACGAGGCAGGCTTCCAACTATGGAGAATCTTCCTGGCCCTTGTATCTACTGTCCTTGAATGTCAGTCTCATGTTATGTTATTTTATACTCCACAAATGAGACAGCACTCAGTTCTTATCCAGAGCAATCACTGACCTTATTCTAATGGAACCACATTTTCATGAAGATAGACAATAAACACAATAGGGAAGCATGTTGTGGAACATGCGAGAAGGTGATGGGTGCTAGAAAGAAAAAAAGGATAAAAGTTCATGCTAGAGGAGCATGAACTTCCAGGAAAGAATGTTAGGATGGGTTTTCATCTGCAGACTTGAAGGGGCTGAGAACAAGTCAAGGAAGTACCCAGGAGATTCCAGGCAGCATGAACGTGACGTGAAATACTGTGGGCAGTGGGGGCTGGAGCATAGCAAAGCGGGTAGGACTTTTGTCTTGCATGTGGCTGACACAGGTTTGATTCCCAGCATCCCATATGGTCCCCCGAGCACCACCAGGAGTAATTCCTGAGTGCATGAGCCAGGAGTAATCCCTGTGCATTGCCAGGTGTGACCCAAAAAGAAGAAAGAAAGAAAGAAAGAAAGAAAGAAAGAAAGAAAGAAAGAAAGGAAGGAAGGAAGGAAGGAAGGAAGAAAGAAAGAAAGAAAGAAAGAAAGAAAGAAAGAAGAAAGATTGTGGGTGGTGGGGCCAGAGACAGTACAGTGACAGGGCCACACTGAGTGCAGAACCAGGTGTGACCCCAGTACCACCAACCTACTGGTGGTATAGAACTTTTCTGGCATGGGAAGGGTGAGGCAATCTGTTGGTAGAAGCAAGGTAGGGAGAATCAAAGTGCAGTTAGAGAGGGGGTGGGAACCAAATTCTTAGGCCCTCACAGGATACTGTAAGGACTTTGGCTTTTACTCTTCAGCTTTTACTCCAGTGGAGAAGCACGAGGGCGTTTTCGTTACTCATCGGCTGCGGCTGAGAGGGGAGGGGACACACCTGGCTGTGCTCGGTACTTACTCTGAGCTCCTGGTGGGCTCAGGTAACCACAGGAGTTGTTGGGAGTGAGGCCAGATCAGTTCCATGCAAGGTGACCTTCCTAGCCATGGCACAATCGCTCCGGCCCCAGTGCTAGACAATGTTAAGCAGAAGGAAGGTGGTCTTGCTTCCATGTTAAAAAAAAAAAAGTCAATTCTGGAGCGATAGCACAGCGGGTAGGGCGTTCGCCTTACAAGCGGCCAACATGGCCGACCCGAGTTCGATTCCTCCGCCCCTCTCGGAGAGCCCGGCAAGCTACCGAGAGTATTCGATATGCCAGACACAGTAACAACAAAGTCTCCAATGGAGACGTTACTGGGCCCGCTCGAGCAAATCGACGATCAACGGGAGGGCCTTTATGTAGAAAATGGGCTCTAGCAGACAAGAGTCTGCTGGAAGCAGCGATGTGGTAGAAAGCTTCTGTAGTTACCCAGGTGCTGTGGGTTGAACTGTGCCTCCTCAAAATTCATGTGTTGAAGTCCTGGCACCTAGTGCTGGAGAATGTGACTGGGGCTTTCCAAGGTGATTAAGTGGAGCTCATGGAATTGGGCCCTGACCTGACTTGTGCTGTTCTGAAAAGGGGACATCGGGACACAGACACAGTCAAAGGAAGGAGACACCTGGAGACAAGTGCTATCTACAAGCTGCAGAGAAATGCCTAGAATCCATCCTCCCCTCGAAGTCCTCAAAGTCCTCAGTCCTGCCAGCACCTGAGTCTCTGCCACTGATGCTCCAGAAAAGTGAGAATATCTGTTGTGCAAGTGTCCACATCACTCTGGTCTAACAGTGCTAAAAAATTAATATATCAGGTAAGACATACCAGTGGATTGGAGCAAAGAAGTGGTAGTGGAAGTAGTTGCAGAGCCTGGGATATATTTTCAGTCAGATTTTCGAACAGATTACAAGGAATGTAAGAAGGAAACTGAAGAGTTAGCATTGATTTGCAGTTTCAGTGAGAGTGAAATTGCCACAGTCAGAGACGAGGAAAGCTGGGGCTGTTGCAGGTTTAGAGGTAGGGGCTGCAGTTTGCAAAGTTGTTTGGACTCCAATTAGTGATGTCTATGTACAATAAAATAACACTCAGAGGAGCTCTGTACAGTTTATTTTGTGCAAAGCACTGAAACACTCTATAGCAGTCTTAAACTCAAAGTGTTTTATAGATGTCTACCTATTCTATAGTTTATTTTTTTTTGAATCTTCCACTTTTATTAGCCTTATTTCTCATTAACCAAATAAAACATGGAAAAAAGGTAAACAGCATGAATAAAGTGGAAAGTGAAGTATTCACTTTGAGCAGAGTTCTGTCGTCAAGTTTATCACTGAGGAAGTTTGCATTGTTAACTACATTTATTTTTCAATCTATCCATACTATAATTGTTCCTTATATAGAGAGATATTTCTGAGGTGACCACACTATATTTAGTGAATATTTTCTATAACTACAATACTATTAAGGAATCTTGGAAATAAGCAAATGCAAATAAGCAATTTCAGAGTTGATTTCTTGATTAATCTAGTTGCTCAGTGAATGGTAAAATAAAGCAATATACCTTCCAGAGATCTAGTCTTAGTCATACTATTTCTAACTGGTAATTTTCAGATCTGATGTATATTATTTATTTTCTATTTATTTTTTTTTCTTTTTTATTAGTGAAACGACATGAGGTACAGTTGTAGATTTACAAATTTTTGTGCTTGGATCTCGGTCATACCCCGATCAAATACCCATCCCTCCACCAGTGCCCATTTTCCACCACCAGGATAATATCCCTCCCCCCCCATCCTCCCATCCCCCCATCCCCCCCTGCCACTGTGGCAGGGCATTCCCCCCTGTTCTCTCTCTCCTCCTGGGCGCTGTGATCAGCCAAAGAGGCATTGAGTGGTGAACATGTTCAGTCCAGTCTACTTTCAACCTATTCTATAGTTTAAATGAATATTTTTGTTTTGTTTTGGGGGCCACATCCAGTGATTCTCAGGGTTATTCCTGTCTCTGCACCCAAGAATTACTCCTGCAGGTGCTCGGGGGACCAAATTGGATGCCAGGAATTGAACCCAGTTTAGCTGTATGCAAGGCAAGCACTCTAGCCACAGTACCCATTTTAGAAGTGTCCAGGCCACTTCTAAAATGGCTTCATTTACCAGATTTTTAATGTCCTTTTTCAATACTTTAATAGATGTAGTTTGCAGGATGATATTGGTGTCATTACAGAATTCATCTGGATTGACTGGGTTTGATCCTTAGGCCCTGGAGTCCTGTCAGGGATGATCCCTGAGTACAGAGCCAGAAGTAAGCCCAGAGTACCTCTCAGTGACCCCCAAACAAAAACACAACAAAAAATGAGATCAAAATTTAAAATTCTGGCTGATCATGAACTGTTTGTTAGTTGATTAGTAACTTGCTGGCAAGATGCTCCACATCTTGGTTCTATTATCAGTGAAATGGGGGTAATAATACCTTGTAGAATTATGAGGAATAAATTGTGACCCCTTGATATGCTTACTATGATGGACAGTCCACATCAAATGCTAAAGAAGGAATTCAAGAGTTCCTCAATCTACAGGGAATTTAGATTGGGGTAAACAATCATTAATTTGAGCAGAAAAGTTACAGTGAGCAGGTAACCACAAGGCTGGGAGATTAACACACAGCAACTGCTCAAATTTTAACACCAATTTCAACATGAACATGCAGTTTAAGTCAGGACACCTGAAGCAGGGCTGTGATTCTGCATTTCTCCAAAGCGACTGGGTGATGGCCATACTACAGCTTGGCTACACTTTCCCAGAAAGATCCGAGATCACCACCAGGGACAGCGCAGGTGTGCTGTGTCAGGATCAGGTACGCTGGGCTGAGTGGTAGTCGCCATTCTGGATGGAATTCAGTTAACCTTAGAAACTTGACTTTCGAGTTGGTCCTAAGAGTCTGTTAAACTTCTTGAACTTCTCTTTGGATGCTGCTGGCACAGTTCCCTCCTCCTCTACCCCACCTCCACTTTGGGCAGTGCAGGGACTCAAACCAGGGCTTCATACAGGCAAGGATTATGCTGAGCCAGATCCCCAGCCCTGCTGGTATCATTTTTTATATACTTTTCTAAGTATTTTCTACCAGTAAGTAGAAAACAATTTGTTCCAGTGATCCTGCAATCTAACTATAGTATTCATTTTAGTTGTTCTATAGATACCTTAGGATTCTTTATGCAAATAATCATGTTTTCTGCAAATAAGGCAGTTTTGCATTTTACTTTTTGCTTTCAGACTTGTGTACTTTATTTGTTAGGCCTTTTTTCAATGGTGACTTGAAATAGTAGAAATACTGCTGTTTGAATCTTACACTGTGTTTTGGCTGCAAAATGCAGGAAAGGGTCATCTTGTCCATTTACTTCAGAGTGCGTGTGTGTGTGTGTGTTTGTGTGTCCTCCAGTGTTAAATAAAGGCAGTATTTTTGTCTTCCTCTATGTACCTGGATTAATTGCTAATTCGGGGGCTGGAAAGATAGGAGAGCAGGCAGAGCACTTGCCTTTCACGCAGCCAATCCCTGGTACCCCATATGATTACCACCTTACTCCCCCCCTCCCACCCTACAAAACAAAATCTCATTCAGAAGGGAGGAAATGCTGCAGAGGTTTTTTTGGGGGAGGACAGGATGCAGCCAGATTCTGGTAGTCTGAGATTCATTGACTTTACATTTCAAAAGGATTCACCACTTCTACACACAACCCAGAGTCACCATCGGATTTTACATTTACCATCCCCCAATCACTGGAAATTGTCTTTTGATTAAAATTTCTTAAGAAGGGTTGGATAGATATTGCAGGGGTTGAAGTCCTTGCTTTGCATGTGGTGGACCCAAGTTCAATCCCATGTATCATACCAAGTCCTCTGAGCTCTGCCAGAAATGACCCCTGAGCACAGAGCCAGTCGTTCAGAGTACTGCTGGGTGTGACTAAAGCTCCAATCCCCAATCCCCCTTCTTTTATTTTTTTACTCAAACTTTTCCCTGTCCGCCTCCACTGTCTTTCCCAACTTCCCATCCACTCTGCACTGTAAAGGTACTCATTCCTTCCCCACTTAGGATTTCAAAAAAAGAAAACCGCACTTGGATTCATCCTGTCAGTTAATAGCAACTTCGCTTTCCTCACCAATGTGTGTCCAAAAAAATCCTACCTCACCAGACAGCTCATTTTAATGAGTGATGAGAGGACGCATGGGTATAATTTCATCTGATTTCTCCCGCATCTGTTTTTCTTTTCCTCATTTGCTCTTCTCTACATTAACTAGTATAGTTCCTGGCCCCTTTAAAATTGGGCGGGGGGGGGCGGGGCGTGCTCGCTTTGGCAGCGCAAATACTAAAATTGGAATGATACAGAGAAAACTACCATGGCCCCTGAGCAAGGATGACACGTAAATTCGTGAAGCGTTCCATATTTTTAAATCATCTGCCCCACAGCCTACCTGTGCCCCCTCCCACCTGGGAGGGTCTGGGATGGGAGTATACTGGGGTTTTTGGTGGTAGAAAATGGGCACGGTGAAGGGACGGGTATTTCATTGTATGACCGAGACTTAAACCCGAAAGCTTTGTAACTGCTCTCATGGTGATTCAATAAATAAAATTATAAAAAATGGGGGAAAAAAGTGAGATGGAGTTCATGCCCAATTCAATTAGCTAATCAGTGGCTGAATAAATATCAGTACTCCCACAAAAAAAATAATAATAATAAAATAAAATTGGGGGGCAAGCTGACACCCAGAATCTGGCTTCAGACATCTGTCTCTGGAGCAGCTATGTCACAAGTAACGCCAAATCCCGTGCCCTCCCAACCATAGAAAACGTCACTCTCCATTTCTGTGTTTTCCATCTGGTGTTATCGTCCTGCCCTGTTATGGAGCTCTAGTTCCATGCACAAGGTGAAGCTAATGCTGCAAGCATTAGCCCAGGGTCTGCCACGCTCATTCCCATCAAGGTCAGATAAAGATGTTGCAAGGCGAGGAATGCTGGAGAATTCCAAGTCCAGTACTTAGGGAAGGACATCACGATCTCTTCTTGTTTAGTCTCGTTCTTCGTTTCACAACTGCTCAAGGATCACAGCCGGCAGTGTCTGGGGGATGTGCGATGCCGGTGATTCGGCGCTGACCCTCTTCCCCACTCCTGTTTAGCCTTGTTCTTCTGTAATAAGCTACATCCCTTGGCTAACGGTGTCTCCCCAGTGTCTGGGACCATTTAAGGTTCCAATTCATGGGGCCAGAGAGATAGTACCGCAGGTAAGGTGCTTGCCTTGCACGCAACCCGCCCAAGTTAGATCCTCAGCATCTCATAGGGTCCCAAGTCCTGCCAGGAGTGATCCCTGAATGCAGTGCCAGGAGTAGCCCTGAGCATCACCAGGTGTGATGCCCCACTCCGCTGCCACAAGCCCCCTCCACGCCCCCAGCCCGCAAGAAAAGATTCCAATTCATGAGCAAACTGTTAGTGCTGCCTCCAATCATTTTCACCCCATCCAGTGTGGTCATCACTGTTCATTATGGTCATTCCCACCACAGTCACCTGGGTTAACACAGCCATCTCCTTCGTTTGCTGCTTCTGTTTCCTGTGTTTTCATCACAGCAATCAGGGGATTCTCTTAATACAGAACAGGCTATGGCTCCTTTGTTCCTAACTTCAGGTAGTTTTCCATCTAACCCGAGTAAGGCAGGCCTCACAAAAGCCTTCAAAAACCTAAAGCCCACATCCTTCACCAGAGTACATACTGCCTACGATAACTAGTGCTTTCACAATTTTCTTGATCTTCATCTAATTTTTTGACCTTTTGAACTGAGAGTATTTTAAAACAAGCCTATATGCAGGTTAGCAAAATACTGTTTTGGCTTTGATTCAATTTTACCTGTGAAATTAGATTCTAAACTGCAGAATTCAGCATATAGCTATTATTTCTACTTATTTTTATACCTGCTGTAGTTTGATCTGAAACTATTTACAGTCTGTTTCTCATCTCCACAGCTTCATTTTTTCAGGTTTTTGGTGTGTGTGTGTGTGTGTGTGTGTGTGTGTGTGTGTGTGTGTGTGTGTTTTAAATTCAAGTAGGGTTTTTGGTTGTCACTGGACTTTTTAGAGTATGGAGGATTTCTGAAAGGAAGCAAACAGTCGGGCTATCATGACTACTCAGCTTGTCTAATGGTTTGTTTCTGCCCATGACTCGTTCATCTCGTGGGAATGACAATTCTCTCCAGGTCCCTCACTTCCAATACCCAGGACACTGCCAGGGAAATTGTCTTCCTTCCCAGTGGTTGCAGTGGCCGGAGCTTTAGCAGACTCTTGCCTGAGGAGGCGTTTCTGCTGCACTGCCTCTGTATCGCCTCCTGGGGGGCTCTTCGTGAAAAAGAGCCACCTGGTGTCTCTGCTGAACTGAGGTCTCACTACAACTGAGTTATGCAGTGGTTTCCCCTTGGCTATTGTTTTGTTATCCAGATTAGTTCTTGTCTGTTTATAGAGGCTGGAATGTAGAAAATGCAATGGTTTCATGGAATTTCTCATCAATTCCAGGTCCCTTGTCATTTGGGATGTAAACTGAGTCCCTGAAGGGATGCCCAACATATTTCATAGGTCCAATCAAGCCCACTTTGCATCTTTATCACTGCCAGACTCCTAAGGGTCTTTTTAGGATGGTAACACTTTCACAAAATTCTTTCTTAAGGCTTGTTTCATAATGCTTTTGCATTTATTCTTGCTTAATAAAAACACCTGGCAAATATTTTTCCTAAGTTGTAGTAGACTTAATGCTATTTCTTTGCTTAAAACCAAAACACTGAGAGTTTTACTTACTTTGATCCTTTAAAAAAATTGCCATCCATAGAAAGTCTTTTGGTTTTATAAGATAGAATAAATAAGATCAAAGAGGATCCACAGCTTAGGTACTTGAAAAAACAATAGAATCTCTATAGTGTAATCAATTTAGATTGCTTATAAGGATAACTTAGAATTTAACATCATAAGCAGAAGGTAAGGCAAGAAAGTACAGGGCTTAATCTCAGATTCTAGAATGATACACTAAGACAATAAATGGGAATCCAATTAGGGCCAATGGTGATGAAGAACTGGGAACTCATGAACCTTGGTGGGAATGTAGAATAGCAGCTGGTGAAAAGAAATGGGAGGGAATGGGAGCTTATTTTTAAATAAGGTTTACAGAGAATTTCATTTTCAGTTTTGTAAGGTTTACAGAAATAGATGGTGGTGATAACAGTATAACATAACAAATGTATTAACCACCATCAACTGTATAGTTCAAAGTGGTTACAATAAGACATACTGTTACATGCACTTCTCCCTCACAATTTAACTGAAGGGAAAACCAAGATCGACATGTAAAATTGACTGTAATTTGGACAATGTCCTATCAGGTGTAAGGGATTTGAGAAGCAACCAATGTGAATAACAGAAGATAACAACATCATTGCAATATTCCCTACCTTTGCCCTTAAAAAAAATATATGGGAAATGTGTATAATATTACATATGTGTAAATATGTGTAAAAGATAAACTTGGGGAATTTAAGAGACAAAAATAAGATAAAATAATATCCATGGCCAGGGAAAAAGGGTATTAGGAGGACTGGTCAATGGCTGGAAGTAACCAAAATTGGGGGGAGGGCTGAGGATAGCTAAGAGAAGAGAGACCACTATGACAATAATAGCTGGGAAAGTTCACACTGGACAAGATCTGGGGGCTAAAATTAGGTAAAGAATATTCTTAATAACCTTTTAGTAACAACATTGCAAACCACAATGCCCAAAAGGGGGGGGGGGGAGAGAGAGAGAGAGAGAGAGAGAGAGAGAGAGAGAGAGAGAGAGAGAGATGAAAACCACCACAGAATGGAGGGAATTTGGGAACTGGTGCTGGGAAATATACACTGTGAGGGATGGGTGTTGGAATACTGTATGACTGAAATTCAATCATGAACTGCTTTATAATGGTCTATGACAATGATTCAATAAAAAAGTTAAAAAATAAAATAAAAAATTTCAAAACTCTAAGCAAGCTCAATCTAAAACACACATATACACACATATGTAGCAAAACACTGAATAAACCTTTTCAGACAAAAATGAAAACATGTAACCCCAAAAAATCTCTATGCAGACCAAAAAGCAAAATGGAAAACATATCCTCTCCCCTCCTTCAAACCTATGAAAACTTCTTTTCCTCATGCTGAAGGAACTAATAGTGTAAGAATCAAAATGAAAATTATAACAAAGGGATTAGACTAGGTGCATGAAGCAAAGCAAGGATAGTATCTCCAACAAATGGGGCTAGGAAAACTGGATAACCTTATGCAAAAAAAATCCCTCTCCTCATATTGTATATCTAAGGATTAATTCAGAGCTAATTAAAGACCTTAATAGCAAACCAAGACAAAAAATATATATATATGTACATAGGTACACAGATATATAAAGATCCTGCAGAGACTTACAAATTAAGATAGCCTAACTTTAATGTGAATTTAAAAATCTAAACACGCACAACTTCTAAAGAAAACAAGAGTTACCAATTTCACTTCAGGAAGAAATGCAAATAAAACTAGGAGTAATCAAATATAAAAGACAACAAAGAAAACTTTGGCACTAAAAAAAAATCTTTTAGACCCCAGAGGAATAACTACAAAGAAATAAGGATATAGACTAAGCTGTAGAGCATTTCTGTCTACCAACAAAAACTGAAAGAAAAAATTAAAGGAAGATATCATTTGCAAGTGTTATGAAACAACTGTATGTTATGATAGAGCATTCCTGTCTATCAATAATCTAAAGAAATTTTAAATAGGAAAAAAAGAATTTTAAACATAATTTGCAAGGGTGTTGTGAATTGTAAAACAACTGATATAAAAGATATCAGTCAACAGATCATATTAGCAATGATAAGAAAATTCTTCATCATAAAACTATTTCTTTTTTCAAAAACTGAAAAAAAATTTATGAAATTACAACCAAATCCCAGGGAATTTCCCTAGAATTTGGCAACCTAATTTTAAAATTCATGTGACAAGTATAAAAAAGACAAAAACAGTTAAGTTGAAAGGGGGTATTCATGTAATGGGTATGGTGTTAGATTGACTACATATTAACCCATCCTTAACAGAATTGTAAATAATAGTACCTCAATAAATAAGGATATATGTGTGTGTGTATATATATATTAATCCTATTATTTTGTCAATAACAAAATGCTGTCAAATTTAAGAAGCAACCCAATTTGAGAGATTTTATATTGTGAAAAAGTGGAAAATTCTCAAGAACAAAAGCAACTGGTGCTGGGACAGATGTGGAGAGAAAGGGACCCTCCTTCACTGCTGGTGGGAATGCCGACTAGTTCAGCCCTTTTGGAAAACAGTATGGACGATTCTCCAAAAATTAGAAATTGGGCTCCCATTTGACCCAGCAATACCGCTCCTGGGAATATATCCCAGAGAGGCAAAAAAGTATAGTTGAAGTGACATCTGCACTTGTTTGTTCATTGCAGCACTCTTTACAATAGCCAGAATCTGGAAAAAACCTGAATGCCCGAGAACAGATGACTGGTTAAAGAAGCTTTGGTACATTTACACAATGGAGTACTACGTAGCTGTTAGAAAAGACGAAGTCATGAAATTTACGTACAAGTGGTACTACGTGGAAAGTATCATGTTTATCGAAATGACTCAGAAAGAGGGGGACAGACATAGAAAGATTGCATTCATCTGGAGAACATAAAATAACAAAATAGGAGACTAATACCCAAGAATGGCCGAGATTAGTACCAGGAATTTTGCTCCACGGCTTGGAGGCCAGCCACACGTGCTAGGGGAAAAGGGAGCTCAGACAGAGAAGAGAACACCAAATAAAGGGTATTGGGAAGATCCTCCCAGGATGGGAGAAGCATGCTGAAAGTGGACTATAGACCAAACATGATTGCCACTCATTGCCTCTTTTGCAAATCACAACATCCAAAAGGAGAGAGAGAACAAAAGGGAATGCCCTGCCACAGAGGCAGGGTGGGATGGGGGGGGGGGACGGGGGTGGGTGGGAGGGATACTGGGATCCATGGTGGTGGGAAATGGACACTGGTGGAGGGATGTGTATTTGATCATTGTATAATTGAAACCCAAGCACAAAAAATCTTAAGTCTACAACTGTACCTCATGGTGTCTAATAAAAATTTAAAAAAAAGAAAAAGTGGAAAATTCTGCTTTAGCTCAATAAGAGTATTTGTAGAACAACAACAGATTTCAAAAAACTTTTCCATACAATTTTAACTAACAAAATATCGTGTTCTTTTTAACTGCACATATTAGAGAGCGGATGAAAATGAACAAGAGAATGATACATTTATATAAAAATAATAACCTCTTAGTTAAAAAGGAAAAAGAAAGGAAAGAGGTTATATACAAATAATGAGATGAAAGAGATATTTTTAAAAAGAAGAAAAGAAAAAAAATCCCGTTCACAATAGTGCCTCAGAAAATTAAGTACCTCGGAATCAGCTTAACTAAAGAGGTGAAGGACCTATACAAAGAAAATTACAAAACATTACTTCAAAAAGTAACCCCACAGTGATTCACTAATAAAAAATAAAAAAAAAAAGACGAGGACATTAGGAAATGGAGACACATCCCCTGCTCATGAATAGGGAGGATTAACATCATCAAAATGGCAATACTGCCCACATTATACAGATTTAATGTGGTCCCTATCACAATACCGATGACATTCTCCAAAGAGACAGACAAAACACTCCTGAAATTCATATAGAATAAACCTCCACGAATAGCTAAAGCAATCCTTAGGAAAAAGAAGATGCGGGGCATCACCTTCCCCAACTTCAAACTGTACTGCAAAGCAGTAATAATTAAAACAGCACAGCACTGGACTAGAAACAGAGCCGCAGACAAATGGAACAGAGTTGAATATTCTGTCAGACTCTCAAATACATCATCACTTAATCTTTGATAAAGAGCAAGAAATGTGAAGTGGGACAAGGAAAGCCTTTTCAACAAGTGGTGCTTGTTGAAAACGAGACAGCTATCTGCAAGAGTAACTCTGACCTCTGTCTAACACCAAGAACAAAACTCAGATCAAAGTGGATTAAAGACCTCAATATCAGACCTGAATCCAAAAAGCACAGGGAGGAAAATGTAGGCAGAACACTCCATGACACTGACACTAAAAGAATCTTTAAGGATGAAACACCACTGACCAAGCAAGTGGAAACGAACACAAGCAAATGGGACTACATTAAACTAAGAAGCTTCTGCATCTTAAAGGAAACTAGTAACCAAAACAGAGAGAGCGCCCACAGAATGGGAAAGAATATTTACCCAATACTCATCCGATAAGGGGTTAATATCCAGGAATCCAGGATATACAAGACACTAGTAGAATTGAACAAGAAAAAAACCTCCAACCCCATCAAAAAATGGGGAGAAGAAATGAACAGAAGCTTCTTCAAAAAAGAAATACAAATGGCCAAAAGGCACATGAAAAAATGCTCTACATCACTAATCATCAGAAAGATCATCAGAAAGATGCAAATCAAAACAACAATGAGATATCATCTCACACCACAGAGATTGGCACACATCAAAAAGAACAAGAAACACCAGTGCTGGCGCAGAATTGTTGGTGGGAATGCTGACTGGTCCAGCCTTTTTGGAAAACATATATGGGCACTCCTTCAAAAACTAGAAAATGAACTTCCATATGACCCTGCAATACCACTTCTGGGAATCTGAAGGTGCAAAAAAACACAGTAGAAATGGCATCTGCATCTGCATTTGCAGTACTGTTCACAATAGCCAGAATCTGGAAACAACCCAAGTGCCTGAGAACACAGGACTGGTTAAACAAAAACTTTGGTACATCTACATAATGGAATAGGGCTGGAGCGACAGCACAGTGGGTAGGGCGTTCGCCTTACAAGCGGCCAAAATGGCCGACCCGAGTTCGATTCCTCCGCCCCTCTCGGAGAGCCCGGCAAGCTACCGAGAGTATTCGATATGCCAGACACAGTAACAACAAAGTCTCCAATGGAGACGTTACTGGGCCCGCTCGAACAAATCGACCATCAACGGGAGGGCCTTTACCTTTACCTTTACATAATGGAATACTATGCAGCTGTTAGAAAAGACGAAGTCATGAAATTTGCTTATAAGTGGATGGACATGGAGAATATCATGCTAAGTGAAATGAGTCAGAAAGAAAGGGATAGACATAGAATGACTGCACTCATTTGTGAAATATAACACAATGTAAGACTGACACCCAAGGACAGTAGACACAAGAGCCAGGAATATTGCTCCATGGTTGGCAGTCTGCCTAATGAGCTGGGGGAGAAGGTAGCTGGAATAGAGAAGGGATCACTAAGTCAATGATGGTTGCAAAGATAGTTCCGGATGGGAGATATGTGCTGAAAGTAAAGAACAAAAAAGTGAAAGCCTCTCAGTGTCTGTATTGCAAACCATAATGCCCCAAAGTAGAGAGAGATTATGGGGGAAATTGTCTGCCATAGAGGCAGGGGAGGGTGGGATGGGGGCGGGGGATACTGGGGACATTGGTGGTGGAAAATGTGCCCTGGTGGAGCAGTCTATCCTTGTATGACTGAAACTCAAACACGAAAGCTTTATAACTGTACCTGTCGGTGATTCCATTAAAAAAAAAAAGTATCTGTGTAAATTTTAAATCGAAGATATTGAATTAACTGTTACTTAATGAGAGTATATCTGCTTATCTGAATAATGGAACAATAGAACTCTAACAGGTTCTAGTTAGGAAGTTGTGAGGCTTGAAGACAAGGCAATTGCTTCTTAAGAGCAAACTAAGTTAAGCGACTCTTTTTATATTATATTCATCTAACTGAACTCCCTGCTTAGTCTCAACTTTATTACACATCCTTCTAAAGTCATGTTTAAACAGTTTCTCCTTTAGTTGGCCCTGGAAGTCAAAGGTCCAGTAAACATTATTCACCTGAACTATTTTGCAAGAATATCTCCCTACAACCCGATCACAACTCAGAGTTCTTCAACCAAGCTGATCTCTTCACAGATGAACATACGCACCCAAGCAACACTGAATATTCAGGTCAGATCTATAAGGTGCTAAAGTACCCCAACCTCACTGGGGATTTCATACTTAATAGCGACAGATGCTAAACGGCATGATGGCAACCTACTATATAGTGAATCCAGTTAAACATATTAGCTCAACAGTACAAAATATGGAAAAATAAATGAAATTTACTTTTTTCTATTACTTCCCAAGATCTGCCTGAAAAAACTTTGTTTCTAGTAAATAGTAAGCATTTTTGGTTTAAGTCAATTATTTGAACTCTAGTCCAATCAATAATGTAAATATTAAGACCATCAACCCGAGTTCTACTCTGACCCTTGGACAGCTCTAGATTTCTCCATTTGTAAAAAGTTGCTAATACACATTTCTGACCAAGGGAGATAATGTAAGCAAACAGGTAAAAGAACACCCAATAGAATGTGTTAAGAATTATGTTCACCCTAATACACTTTTCAATACTTCTTTAAAATTTATTAATACATAGCCAATCAACATAGACAGCCTCCAAGGTAGTACAGAAATGGCTTTGGAATAGAACATATGTCTAAAATCTCCCTTCACCATCTGAGAGGATCCTCCTTCCCCTTTCTTAATCAAGGGCATACGCCACACAGAACTAGGTGAAGATTGGGTGGAATAACACAACTTTTATAAGACGTCTGGCACAATAAATGTATCAGTTTTTTTACCCTAAATTAAATTTCAAATGTTCTTCCTATATATATTAATCAAGTAAATTTATTCAACATATTGAGTACTACCAATGTTCACTGTGCTGAGGAAGGAATAAACTAATACACAAATATACACCATCTCTTGTCATTTACCATGTGGGGCAGAAATTCATCACATAAACTAAATGTCATCCATGCCAAGTGCTATGGGAGAGTAAGCTGGGAGGGTACATAATATCGGAGGGAGTGTGATCTAACTGCAAAAATTTCAGATTTCTGAAGGAAAATTCTCGTGTATTTTGAGCAGGAAACTACCAACAGTAGAAGGAGAAAGAGTAATCCTGGCATAGAGAGTAGAAGGTAGATTATCTTTGGAATTGTCGGTATAAAGAATAGTATAGCCGGCACACAACATAAAGACCAGCTACTAGAAGTGACCAACATGCAGCTTTGCAGGGCATTTTATCCTACACCAGATGATCAAGTGTTAAAGTATCGCAGGGTTTACATGGACTACTGTTGCTGCTACAGCTGTGAGTAGTAGATGGGATGGCTGAAAAGTAGAGGTACAAGAATAAATGTATACAATAACAAGCACTGTAGCACTGTCTTCCCGTTGTTCATCAAGGCCCAGTAAAGCCTCCATTTTGAGATGTTGTTACTGTGTTTGGCATATCAAATACGCCACAGGTAGCCTGCCAGGTTTTGCCCTGCAGGCTAGATACTCTCAGTAGCTTGCTGGACTCTCCGAGAGGAGCGGAGGAATCCAACCTGGCTCAGCAGGGCCCTCTGTGTGCAAGGCCCTACCGCTACAGCCCAATAACAAGACAGCAACTAAATGAATTCTGATTTGCTTTCCTAGTTCAATGCAATTCTATTTTCAGATATATGAAGATAAACATTTAAAGGACATTCCAGTGTATTTTGTTACATAAAAATTTCTAAAGGTCAAATTTTTTTGGGGGTCATACCCGGCAATGCACCTGGCTCTGCAATCAGGAGTTACTCCTGGCGGTGCTCAGGGGATTATATGGGATGCTGGGAATCGAACCCGGGTCGGCCGCGTGCAAGGCAAACGCCCTACCTGCTGTGCTATCTCTCCAGTCCTCTAAAGGTCAAATCTTTGCACTCTCCTAAAGTCCTGTAATATATTCCCATCAAACAAAACCCCCCATAAGCATACATGTAAGATTGAGCTTTTTGCTATCGCTTGACGTACCCACTTACCATGTTTGCTTTTCAGAAACACCAACCTTCCTGGAATTCTGATATGCTCCAAGTTTATTCTTCGCTAAGGAATTCTGCAGTACACCCTTTCCACCCAATATGCCAAATACCAGTAACAATGATGGGTCTCATTCTCCTAACCCTGAAAGATCCTTGAATATGCCACTTTTAAAAATCTCAGGGCTAGGATGAAGGAGACGTTACTGGGGCCTGCTCGAGGCAATCGACGAACAGCAGGATGGTCGTGATCGTGATCCTTTCCACTGGACTTCTTCCTAGGTACTTAATGGCTTGATTCCTCAACTAAATTGAAGATCATGATCAGACAGCATCTTCTCAAAGAACCTTCTCCATTTTTTTTTGTTTGTTTGGAGGACACACCTGGTGGGGCTCAGGAAACCAAATGGGATGCAGGGAGTCGAACCAGAGTCGTGTGTGTGTGCAAGGCAAGCGTCCTACCCTCTGTACTGCTCTCGTCCCAGAATCTTCTCTATTTTTAAATCCTCCCTGCTCAAAAGTTAGGTTGGAAAGTGTGAACAAAATCTCTGTGCAGTTTTGCTGACAACGAACTGCCGAATGAAAAAAATCTTACCCTAAAAACTTCTGAAATGAATTGACTGAGTTTCTAACTAAAGTTGCAAGCCAACTTAGCCTCCACAGCTTGAAGTGATCCATTCCAAAAACATCTTAACAGAAAACAAAGCAAGTCTTGGGGGGAAAATTACATAATCAATCTTTCAGATACCTACTGTGCACTTTTAAAAAGTTTGTGAAACCAATAAAAAAGGAAATTAGAATAGAAAAAAATGTGATAATAACCAAGAAAAAAAAAATAGGTAAAAGAGTCAGGTGCATGGATGATTCACATGTTGGAATTAGCTAGTGAACACTTGAAACAGTAATTGCTTAAAAATGAGGTCAGTCTTGAATAGAGAAATTTACAAATTACAATCATCTGGAAATTCTAGAGCTGAAAAATACATAACTTAAAATTAATTGGAAGCTTTAAAAGGAAGTCTGGACATGGGGCAAGACAGAATCAATAAATCTGAATATGGTATAACAGAAAATACCCAAACTGAATTCGGCAAAGAAAAAAAAAATGAAAAGAAAACAAAGGAAATAGAAAATAATGGTATATAAAAAAATTAAAAAGAACAGAAAAATGAAAGCATGGAAAGAACGAAGAACTAAAAGCATGTGGGACACAAACATATATATGTAAATATATGTGTGTGTACACATATATAAATACGTATACATATGGGGCTGGAGCAACAGCACAGCGGGTAGGGCATTTGCCTTGCACGAGGCTGACCGGGTTTGATTCCTCCGCCCCTCTCGGAGAGCCCGGTAAGACCGGCAAGCTACCAAGAGTATCTCGCCGACACAGCAAAGCCTGGCAAGCTACCTGTGAAGTATTCGATATGCCAAAAACAGTAAAAACAAGTCTCACAATGGAGACAATACTGGGCCCACTCAAGCAAATCGATGAACAACGGGAGGACAGTGCTGACAGTGATTATATATATATAGTCAGAAAGAGAAGTGAGGACAGAGCAAAAAGTAGTGTGGGGGGCTGGAGCAATAGCACAGCGAGTAGGGCATTTTGCCTTGTGCGTGGCTGACCCGGGTTTGATTCCCAGCATCCCATATGGTCCCGAGCACCACCAGGAGTAATTTCTGAGTACATGAGCCAGGAGTAACCCCTGTGCATCGCCAGGTGTGACCCAAAAAGGAAAAAAAAAAGTATAGTGTGAAGGAGCTGTGGCCAGGGACTTTTCAAAGTTGATGGAATGCATTAATACATATTTAGAAGCTTAGTAAATACCAAGAAGGATGTTAAGATGAAAACCATAAATAAGCCTGTCATAATCTAATTGCTGAAAATGAAAGAGCAAAAATTCTAGAACAGTCAGGAAGAAAAGACTTACCTGTAAAGAGCTTTCAGCTGACTTCTCAACAGAAAATAAGAAAACTAGAAGCAAAGAGGATGCCAACTTTTAAACTACCATATCAATAAGACTGCCAAACCCAACAATGAAAAAAAACTTCAAAAATGGAGGTACAATAAAAATATTTCAAACAAACAAAACCTGACAGTTAAGTGTCACCAAACTGATACTACGAGCAATACTAAAAGTTCTTTGGTCTGAAGGAAAGCGAATGAAGACAAAGCACCTATCTGAAAAGAAAGTGAGAGAGAAAACATAGGGATCTAAACAAGAAAGAATACAGACACTCTGGCATTTACAACTGCAAAATTTCTAACAACTGCAGTGCAAAGAGCGGTAGCAACAAAAAATTAAATTTCTTGCACTGTTTAAAAGGTGGTAAAAGTATTAGTAAATCACACTCTAATAAGTCAAACACAGAATCATAGGTAACCAAGAAGCTAAAAGAGAAACAGAACAGATCTAGTGATTTACTGAGTCCAGAAAAAAAAAGATTTAAAGCAAAGGAGAAAATAAAGGAATGAAATGAGATCAAGGAAAAATAGCAAGACGGCAGACTTAAAAATCTACTCTTGGTAATTACACTAAAAATAATCTATAAATACTCTTAAAAAACAAAGAACGTGGCCATCTTTGAAGCCTTAAGCATAAGAGAAAGAACACATGGAGAGTGCGGGATCCCGGAGGAAAAAAAAAAAGAAAAAACAGGTTCCAAAAAGAGCCAAGTTCACCCGCAAGTTCCAGATGGAGTAGGCGCCGCATCTCGCCTCCCCCAGATGGAACCCCGGTGACCAGAAGCCTCTACAAACACAGCTCGAGTATGCGGGAACGAGGACTTTTTCTCAAATCTGCCGAACTACACCTCCCAGGTAACCTCTGATTCCGGAAGTCATGCCCACAGCCCGCCCCCCAGCGCCATCTTTGAAGCCTTAAGCATAAGAGAAAGAACACATGGAGAGTGCGGGATCCCGGAGGAAAAAAAAAAAGAAAAAACAGGTTCCAAAAAGAGCCAAGTTCACCCGCAAGTTCCAGATGGAGTAGGCGCCGCATCTCGCCTCCCCCAGATGGAACCCCGGTGACCAGAAGCCTCTACAAACACAGCTTGAGTATGCGGGAACGAGGACTTTTTCTCAAAACCGCGCGGCCGCTTACGCGGCCGCGCGACATCTCTCTATATACAAAGTGATCAATGAGAAGTAAACCACCCAATCTTTCTCCCTGAAAGTCAGAGTTAAGTTTGGAGCACGGCCACAGCCCCAGAAACACAAGGACCTAATGCAGAACCCAGCAGCTTAGAGCAGAAAAGTGAAAGGACTATGCGTTAATCCAGGCCATCAAGTCTGCCGGAGGGGAAAGGGTGTTGCCCCATTCGCCCTCTCTTCTCTGGAAAGAAGGATGGCGGCCGCATGGGAGCCTTGTGGACAGCAGGTATGAGCCGGGGGTGTGGGGGCGACTAAAACCTCATGGGAAGGGGGGCGTTCCGGTCCGTCCTTCACGCCCTACCGAGGTCACCAGTTGCCCCCCACGAGCGGCTCTCCAGCACGGCCACAGCCCCAGAAGCACAAGGGCTTAATGCAGAACCCAGCAGCTTGGAGCAGAAAAGTGAAAGGACTATGCGTTAATCCAGGCAATCATTTCTGCCCAGAGGGGAAAGGGTGTTGCTCCCTTCCGCCCTCCTCCCTCTGGAAAGAAAGATGGCGGCCACATGGGAGCCTTGTGGACAGCAGGTATGAGCCGGGGGTGTGGGGGCGACTAAAACCTCATGGGAAGGGGGGCGTTCCGGTCCGTCCTTCACGCCCTACCGAGGTCACCAGTCACCCCCCACGAGCGGCTCTCCAGCACAGCCACGGCCCCAGAAGCACAAGGACTTAATGCAGAACCCAGCAGCTTGGAGCAGAAAAGTGAACGGACTATGCATTGACCCAGGCCATCAAGTCTGCCGGAGGGGAAAGGGTGTTGCCCCATTCACCCTCTCCTCTCTGGAAAGAAAGATGGCGGCCACATGGGAGCCTTGTGGACAGCAGGTATGAGCCGGGGGTGTGGGGGCGACTAAAACCTCATGGGAAGGGGGGCGTTCTGGTCCGTCCTTCACGCCCTACCGAGGTCACCAGTTGCCCCCCACGAGCGGCTCTCCAGCACGGCCACAGCCCCAGAAGCACAATGACCTAATGCAGAACCCAGCAGCTTGGAGCAGAAAAGTGAAAGGACTATGCGTTAATCCAGGCAATCATTTCTGCCCAGAGGGGAAAGGGTGTTGCTCCCTTCCGCCCTCCTCCCTCTGGAAAGAAAGACGGCGGCCACATGGGAGCCTTGTGGACAGCAGGTATGAGCCGGGGGTGTGGGGGCGACTAAAACTTCATGGGAAGGGGGGCGTTCCGGTCCGTCCTTCACGCCCTACCGAGGTCACCAGTTGCCCCCCACGAGCGGCTCTCCAGCACAGCCACGGCCCCAGAAGCACAAGGACTTAATGCAGAACCCAGCAGCTTGGAGCAGAAAAGTGAACGGACTATGCATTGATCCAGGCCATCAAGTCTGCCGGAGGGGAAAGGGTGTTGCCCCATTCGCCCTCTCCTCTCTGGAAAGAAAGATGGCAGCCACATGGGAGCCTTGTGGACAGCAGGTATGAGCCGGGGGAGTGGGGGCGACTAAAACCTCATGGGTCGGGGGGCGTTCCGGTCCGTCCTTCACGCCCTACCGAGGTCACCAGTTGCCCCCCACGAGCGGCTCTCCAGCACGGCCATGGCCCCAGAAGCACAAGGACTTAATGCAGAACCCAGCAGCTTGGAGCAGAAAAGTGAATGGACTATGCGTTGATCCAGCCCATCAAGTCTGCCGGAGGGGAAAGGGTGTTGCCCCATTCGCCCTCTCCTCTCTGGAAAGAAAGATGGCGGCCACATGGGAGCCTTGTGGACAGCAGGTATGAGCCGGGAGTGTGGGGGCGACTAAAACCTCATGGGAAGGGGGGCGTTTCGCTCCGCCCTTCACGCCCTACCGAGGCCACCAGTTGCCCCCCACTAGCGGCTCTCCAGCACGGCCACGACTCCAGAACACAGAAACCAATTTCTTAACTATCTGACTTTCAGTAGAAATACTTCCAGGGTCAATAAGTAAAATAGCAGAAATCCAAAACCAACATTTAATTCTTGAACCCAGCTGGAGAAAGCAAATCACTTCACAATGCTTTTTCAGCATGTCTGATTTGGGGGGGGGGGGGTAAACTCTAAATAATAGTGGTGAATCTTTTATTGAAACAATCTAATCAAAGCGGATAGAGTGTTAACTAGAATCCATCTGCCTCACAGGGACGGGGAGGGGTGGGGGGTGGGGTTTTATTGGGGTTCTTCATGGGAAAAAATAAGTATTGGTAAAGGGAAATGTGTTTGATATTTGCATGACTGAGACATAAACCTGAAAGCTTTGTAACCTTTCCCACAGTGATTCAATAAATAAATAAAAAAAAAAAAAAAAAAAAAAAAAAAAAACAAAGAACGTAATAGGATTAACACACACAAATATGAAACGTCTATACGACAAACATTTTAAAAATAAGAACACAAAGAATGAAAATAGAAGGACAGAAAAGATTTTCTCATACTATAGCTAAGAAAGAAAAAGGTGTTAACTATATTAATACCACAACAAACAGGCAAGAAATATTTATACAGATGTCAAGTGACATTTGTAACTATAAAGGTGTTCCATAAAAAAAAATTTTAATAGAGAAACTGTTCTATTTAATTTTCATATGCCCAGAAAGTATCCTGCAATTTATACTGTAATGTATATTAGATACTATTAGACATATAATGCTATTCTGTAATATCTTTCAGAGTTTTAAAATAAAAAACAAAATTCAAAATACGAAAACTGCAAAGGTATAATAATCTTAAATTTTATGTACTAACACAGATCCCAGACATCTAAAAGAGCTTCTCCTCCATTTATACTCTCTAGCAAATGTTTCCTTTACTATTCATTGCCCTTTTCACACCTGAAATTACATATTTAATTATTTCTTTATCCTTCTAACCCCAGAGAGTCCAAGTAAGCCTCACAATGGCAGTGACTTTATCCTGATCATAATTTTATCCTCTGTAAGCAGTAGACTTTCAAAGAGTAGAAACTCAGTATTTGCTGAACAAATCAACAAAATTGCCACTAACAACTTAGTTTCTTAGCGCTTATTCTTGAAGTTTATGTTATGCATTTATTTACTCCAGTTCTGTAACTCTTTATCAGTGGTTATAAATCTGTCAGACAAGATTCTGTGAAAGAAGTGTAAACAAAAAGTATGAAAAATGCTGCTAGAAAACACATTTCTTTTTCATGAAACAGGTTCTAAAACATAAAATCATCAAATGGCACCTTTCTTAAGACATCTAGTAAATATATTCCATTACATACTGAATCATATAAATAAAATAAACAATCATATTAGCTTTCATGTTTATTCAACTTCACAGAAAGTCCAAAAATGTGTATGAAAATTGGCTATCTACTTAAGTACCAACTGTTCATCATGGTGACATAACACTATGTGGTAAGGGAGATATGCCTAAGTTAAACAAATTCTTAAACTCCTGACATTCTTTAAGTGGGCAAAAGGAAATCTTAAAAATCAAGCTTACAAGTTGCAATAAGAAGATACAGAAAGTAATTTAGCCTTTAATACCTGGAACAAGTTTTACAGCCACATTTGTAATTTACATATACAGTGGAGATCACTGAAAAAGTTTCCTGTTGCACTGCAGCAAGGAATTTTATTATAACGTAGATTAAACAGATTTGCTACATAGTGCAGCAAGATAACCTCACTGAAGAGTCATAAGGTTTTCATAATGGAGCTTGTTACAGTGAGTTTAATATTTTCTTAATTTTATACAGTACATATTCTCAAAATGAACATTATCACTGAAGAGTCTGCTAACCACTGCTAGCAATTAATGTTTTGTACATACTTAATTTTACTGTCAAGTATGTGGCTCTCTCAATGTTAGTACATGAAATGTTAAGTTTAAACATAATAACAAGATAATCCCCCAAGATAAAGACTCAGGACATCAAAACTTTGATCAGTATTACACCTATTTCTCTACAGAAAAATGGAAATTTTACATCATAATCTTCCCCAAAGTGAACAAACAGGTTGTAAAATCACAGACTCACCGGCATTGAACAAAACTACAATGAACATATTCTTATGAAATGATGCACAGGGTTAATGTGCAATGGAATTTGGTTAACTATGATCATGCAAATAAAAATCTTCCACAATAATTTTGTTATGTTTTATAAAATGGTCTTAAAGATATACTTTCATAAACATTTCTGGTGCAATTTAGTCAAAGACAAAAATACAAAGCTATCCCTTATTCTTTAGTTTATAGATTTAAAAACATGCCTTTGTACTGCTGACACAGAAAGTGTGTTGGGGAGAAAAGGGCTCACAAAAAGTTCAAAAACCAAGATCTGGTCCGACTCTTTACTAGCTGCCTCGATAGACAGCAGCCTCCTCTAAGCACTGATGTCAAGAGGGTTGTACGTGAAGACAAGATAAACACTGAGAGGTTAAGACACAGTTCAAAACACTTCTTGAAAAAGTAAAAGGCAATTTCGTAAACATGAAGAAATCTTTAAAAGAAAAATAATCGTATCAACTGTGATATACACTGGAAAATAGTAAAATGTCATTTTCCAAAATAGTAGTTTCTTTATTATATCCCCCCATCTATCATAATTAATCTTGGAAATATACCTTAAACATATGATGTATTCTATGAAAATGCTCCATTATTTAATGCAATAAGTTTAATAAGTTAGAATATGATTTTCTTATCTGATGGTGTCAAAACTCAATGGGGGAAAAAAAAAAGAAAAAAACAGCACCTGAAATTCTAAAGTAAATTTAAGTAAGTATTAAGCAGTAATCTATAAGTTTTGGTTTCAAAAGACAGTTTATAAAACTGTATAAAGGATAATGCCTTAAGTAATTTGTTTCTATAGTTTGCAGATTATAATGAAGGGGAGAATCAAAGTTTGGTCTAAATCCAAATAAATTTCCACTTTCCTCAATCTGGACAAAGTGGAATTCCATTCAAAGTCTCTAAGAATGGGAAAACTACAGTAGTTCATGTAACTGGTTATTTCACTCCCAGCCTGTCCCTCCCCCCCAAAACAATTTTTTGGCTCCAAAATAAAGTACAATAATAAACTCTTGATGAAAAACTATGTTATGGGGCAATCTATCATATACTATGGCTAAATAAGAATTTACAGAAAAGAGCACATCCCATTTTCAGCACTTTTTTTTTCATAAACATGCAACTCACTATAAAATACAAAACACTTGCTTTCAAGAACATCTTTATAAAGACACACTGCATCAATAAAATTTTCTCTTTCTGATTAACTTTACACTGTTATGGAGAACTGCAACTTTTCTAATGTGTATATATCAGATTTTATATTATAGTGTAGTAATTTGCATTTTCTGAACATAATGTTCAACAGGAAATATCTATACACAATAACATTCTAGACTATTAAAATCTAATTCAAATTACAGAATTTTATTGATACAGTAGATTAATAAAAACTGAAAAGGGATGATAAACTGGGATAAAGAATTCAGTACATTATTTTATAACACACACTCTTTAAAATTAAAATATTTAAATTTCTCTCCGTACATTTTCAATGTTATGAAAGGCCAGAAAATTCTGGGATCAATACTGAGGTGTAAAATAAACAACTTCAGGACCGTCTCACAAGTTACGTGGGGTCCTCCCATCAGAGGCCTTCTTCAGATGTAATGGCAGACAATGTAGCACCTCTGAAGATTAAGGGTGCCAGGAGTCAACACTAAGGTAAGATACACAAGGGAAAGAGACCATTTAGCTCTCCAACAAACAGCAACATCAAGAAAATGACACCATTTGTTGAAAATTTTTTTCACAGTAAAATTGCAGAGAATACAAATACAAACACTGACAGTTCACTGCTTAAGATCTATCCGAACAAACTTCAAATCAATAGATCCAACAGCTGAGTCCTGTCAGTTTAAAGCCGCAGATAAAAGCTATACAAGCACTTCAGAAGTCAGAAACATTTGAAAAAAGAAAATATATATTTACAAGTTTCATTAGTTCATATCTAAATTAGCCATCGTACATGACAACCTTCACAAGACTCTCTAGTCAATGTATCACCAATGCACATGGCTAAAGCGTGTGACCACAAATACACGAGGTCAGCAAAAGAAGGTC
Source organism: Sorex fumeus (assembly GCF_029834395.1). Lineage (NCBI taxonomy): Eukaryota > Metazoa > Chordata > Mammalia > Eulipotyphla > Soricidae > Sorex > Sorex fumeus. The sequence goes on from NW_026606240.1 coordinate 2,115,705, forward strand.
CAACTGTCCACCTTCAGAAGTCCCAGTTTGTGCATCAAAGGCTTTAGTCGGCCTCAAGCTTGACAAAAAAATGATTTTTTTGCAAAGCTCTCACACGGGAAGTTATAAATTACACTTGTTCACCGCCTTTCTCTTTTAGAACTTCTCCGCCGTACCTTGAAAGAAAAGTCAACAGATAATTAAAATAGGCACACATTTATTAGAGAACAGTAATAATAATATTCAAACTGCTCTTATGTGTTTCTTATTTTCCCTTTTTTCTCCTTAAAAATGTTCTCCTTTCAACTTCCTGCTCTGGGGTCACATAAGGGCCTTTCTCAGAAGAGCCAAGAAGGGTCAGAGAAAGTGTGCAGGGGTTAAGGCACTTGCTTTGCTCACAGTGAGCCTCGCTAAATTCCCTGGTCCCAAGTACCACCAAGGGAAGCCCCTGAATCACTCATAAAATCATATATTATTATTGCTACTATTAATAACTATTAAGAATACAAATACCTTTTATTTCTGTGGTAAAGAGGTAAGGTAAAGGTAAAGGCCCTCCCGATGATCGTCAATTTGCTCGAGCGGGCCCAGTAACGTCTCCATTGGAGACTTTGTTGTTACTGTGTCTGGCATATCGAATACTCTTGGTAGCTTGCCGGGCTCTCCGAGAGGGGCGGAGGAATCGAACTCGGGTCGGCCATGTTGGCCGCTTGTAAGGCGAACGCCCTACCCGCTGTGCTATCGCTCCAGCAGATACACCTGATATTCTGTAACCACAGAGGCTCACAGAAGTCCGTCTATGGGAAAATTTTGAGTCTGTTTACTAACAACCATCAAATACACATAAATAATCTGAAATTTAGACATACTTTCTGGCAATCACTAATGTAAGTAAAATATGACTTCAAAAAAAGTAAGACTCCGAGAGTGATTGGAGTCAGGAGGAGAAAGGAAGAACAACTGTAAAAACTGATCACAGAACACAAATTTCTCAGAAGAGATGGCCAGCTGAGCTTATTCTAAGACTTACCATTAACAGATAATAAGAATAGCTCTTACTAAAGCGTATTTAAATTATATTAATTCTAAAGGGAAATACCTGAGATGTGTTAAGGAGCTTTGTTGTATGTTACTTAAAAAAAAAAAAAAAAGAGTCTCTTAGGTGGAGTCCATTCCCACTACTTTTTGTAAATCAATTACCAACTTTATGAATTCTTAAAGATGTTTTAGACATTATTTTATTCTGTTTGAGTAACTCCTGGTTTCTATTGTGAAACTCAAAAAGTTATAAAACGTAAGAGGTATATTTAGTTGGCATCAGAACTCTAAAGTTAAATTCAAGCTCCAACTTAAATACTTGAAGTATCAATTAATCTGCCGCCACTAGTTCACAATGTTCAGTTCTATCTTCTGCAGGTCCGGGATCAAACTCCAAGAGGCTTCATATGCAGGTCAAGAGCTGAAGCACAGAGCCACATCCCTGGCCCCTCAAGCTGAGTTTTAACTACACCTTCACTAGACTGCATACTGATTATTTTCACTTGGTTTTAGTTTCCTGTGAAAGATACTTCCTACTTTATCCTTGCCGGTACTGAAAACCAAAACCAAAAAATCACCACAAACAAAAGGAGAAAAATGCTTAGAAACTGCTAAGTATCAGTAAGTGCTAAATGCATCTAAGCAAGTATTCATCAGCTCAATTTTTATACTCTGCACTGTCTCATACATGACACTGTAGTAAATACACACATTTACTGTAGAAACTTCCTCTTCCTCCGTTTCTTCCTGCGGGATGTCGTCATTGACAGGAGAGCTGCCCTGAAACACATCGACTTCTTCACTAGAATCATTTTCTTTCGTCGCTGCTTGTTTGGAGCGTCCTACTCGGCTAGAGAAAATTACACGTAAAATAAAGTGAGCATTTCCATCTTTAAGGAGGAGATGACCTCATTAGAGGAAGTGCTTTTAAGCACTGCATGAATTCTCATTAACATCATTATCCTCGAGTACCCAACAACAATGCTTTTTGATATTCTCACCCCTAAATCAGCGTCTAATCTTGGACTCTCACAAAGTGTTACTTACCTACCAAAGAATAAAGATAACCTATGAAGAATTTTGAAACACAGCCCGAATCTGCTCTTCCTTCTTTCTTAACTCAGTGAAAGACATGGACATAGACTGAACTGCTCAAAGGAAAACTGGCTTCTCTTTTAACAGTGTATCACTCTTCACCTGGCCCTATAGATTCTACGTAGAAAGAAATCTCAAGTCCAGTCATCTCTCTCTACCTTCACTGCTACTACCTTCTTCCAGCTCAGTCCCATCTGTCTCTTCTCTTTACAAAGTAATCTTTAAAAAAAAAAAAAAGTATACAATTATACTATCTCCTACTGGAGTTCGAGTAATTTTCTAAACCTCCTTTACAGAGTATAAGGTCTTAAAGACAGACCTCGCTCTTATGTCTGCCCACTACCCAATTCCCCACCATAATCCAGCAAACCCTAGACTACTTCAGCACTGAATTTGCCGAATTTTCCCCATTTCAGAACCTTACTAATTCTTATAATCCTCCTGGAACCAATGCATCATTTTCCAATGATAAAGCTACTGATTCCCAATTCTCCCACTACATTCTCCTAAAGGTCTACTTTTTCCCTTCCAAGGCATATGCCAAGTTAATTAATTTCTAATTTCACATTAATGTCATTATTTACATGCCATAGAGACTACTTTTCTTAGCACCTGTTCTTGGAAACATGGAAGTAATCTAAAGTATATGGTAGTGTATTTAATCAAAAATATCCCTCCTGGTTTTTAATAAGGAATACAGCTTGCCAATTCTATAAGCAATCTAAAATACATAATATTTAATCCATGATCAAGTCCAATTTTTCTACTTTATTTGTTTTTCGGGATTAACACAGGAATTAGATAGAAAATAATATATACTTTTTCTTTCTCAATTTCATTTAGGTCAGAACACAAAAGAAATTTAAAAAGGAGGAGCTTCCCTATGAGAGAAAGGTAAATTATTTAGGTAGAATTTCTTTACATACTGATTTTTTAAAAGATTTATTTGCTTTAGAATACTGATTAGAGGACTAGGTATAATTTCATAAAGTGATAAGCATTTAAGTTCAGATATAAATAAAGTTATGAGCCTGAAAGATCCCTTGCTATTATTTCCTTATTGCAAGATAAACTGGAAATTTGAACCACATAAGAGATTTTTTTAAAAAGCAATTTTCCCTGTTTGAATCCTAACACATTTATGAAGCTGTCTCAAAAATATACTTACCTTTCCTTTTCACCAGAGGGAAAATTAAATGAAAGGCAGCATGAACTAATGGCTAGACATTCAGGCAAATTTTCCACTTGTGGAATACATAGAAGAAAAAAAACCTCTAAGATAACTAGTTATTTAATTTAGTTTTGGGGCCACGCCTAGTGATGCCCAGGGACTACTCCCAGCTCTGTTCTCAGGCTCACATCCCCAGTGTCTGGGAACTCATCCAGTGCCGGGATCAACCCTTGCTCTGCTGCATGAAAGCATGCACTCAGCAAACCACGCCAGCTCTTCAATCCGGAACCAAGTACTTAACCCAGCTGTGCTGGTCACTCTGAAAAGTCAAACTACTGATGTCAAGCTACACACACACACACACACACACACACACACACACACACACACACACACATGATTACTCAGAAAACTTGCAGAATTTCTAAGAGAAATGTGCCAGCAGAATTCGAATAGGTGTACCACTCTACATGCATATAAAGAAAACTAAAGAGAAAAATGGCGCCAAGTCTGCAAATTACAACATTGATGCTCCTGTCACATTACTAATTTTGAACACAGGTTTGCTATTTTAGTTCTTTAAATATGTTTGTGTAACCACTCAAAATTTTATGTAAAGATGTGCAACAGGAACATTAAAACCTAAGATCAACATGTGACAAATTCCTATGGATGTATTTTAAGAAAAATTCACCTAATGTTTTCCTATATAGTATAGTTCAATGAACACGAAAAACTGAGAAAGCTTTTTTAGGGTGGGGTGAGATGGAGCTGGGCCACACCCAGCAATACTCAGGAATCACCCACTCCTCGTGGTACTTGGGGGACCATATAGGATGCCAGGGAGAGAACCTGGGTTGGCTGTGTGTAAGGCAGACACCCTACCTGCTGTGCAATCATTCTGGCCCCTGATTTTTAAGTTAAAATTGATGAGGTGAGAGATGAAGAAAAACTGTAATGTACAATAAACAAGCAATTTAGATAATATGCTGTGGTTATCTCTTTAGGTACCACAAAGTGTCTGGTATCCATTTATATAAAGGTTTTCCTGAATAAATGTTACCAGAGAGTTAATTGGTATGTTAATCACATAGGTAAGTTTATTAAAATTTTACCTTACCTAGTGTATTGGGGCTTAAGTATACACAATTTAAATACAGCCCTATGTATATTGAAAAAATGTATGAACTTTTGCAAAATAATTTAAAATTGGTTTGAAATTTAACATTATTTACAACTTACACATTTTTTTTTGGTTGTGATGGTGATGGCGTTTTTGATGGTCTTCCTCGTCCTTTCTGTGGTGTGGACTGTGTGGATTCAACTGCACTAGTTTCAGGAGATTCTGCTCTGCTTTGGGGAAGACCCAAATGTGGATAGCATCAAATTATGATTTACAATGTAGAAACTAAACACACACAGTTTAGAGTTATGGACATTTACCTTGGCAGGGCTCTCCTCGACGTTCGGTGCTGTTTACTTTTGGACTTCTGCTCTGGGTTTCCACTTTGTCTTTCTTCTTCCTCCTCGTCCTCTGCTGTGGAAGGTCCCGGTTTTTTCCTGCTTCCTTTCTTAGAAGTTTTTATCGTGGACTCCTCTTTTGGTGTGCCTCCACCAAGAGGTTTGGGTGGTCGACCTCTTTTACCTTTTTTTGGCGGACTATTCTGCTCATCCTCATTTTCTAACAGATCTTCCTTGAGTCTTTTCTCCTCAGGCCACTGCTGCTCATCTGACTCGGAGGTCGTGTGGCCTCTCTTCCGTCCACGCTGACTGCCTTTAGGTTTCGGTTCCTGGACCAACTTAGTCAGGTCATCCATACCTAATTTTTCTTCTGAATCTGTGACACTTGTTTTTTTCCGGCTTCTAGGCTTGTCCAGTTCAGACTAGGAATAAGAATCACAATTTAAAACAAAAAATTGTTATTATACATATTTTGAAAAATTAAACAAAAAATAAGATACCCTCTTTAGTCATACTAAGACACACATGAACTAAGTAATGTTTATTTTCGTTTTTTCTTTTACTTTTTTTTTTTTTTTTGGCTTTTTGGGTCATACCCAGGCACTGCTTAGGGCTGTTATCCTGGCTCTGCACTCAGGTATTACTTCTGGCAGTGCTCAAGGTACTATACGGGATGCAGGGGACTGATTTGGGTCAGCCACATGCAAGACTAACACCCTACCCACTGTACTACTGCTCTAGCCCCAGTATTTTCAAAGTTTTTAACAACTCTTTAAAATCATTAAAGGGAAGAGGTTAATCATCCTAATTTTGTGTAGTCATTAACATTTCCTGTCTGCACACTGCCTAATTATGTTGTTGGTATTATACCCTTAATGTTATTTCTTTACTAGAGTTTTAGTCCTTTAATCAGTTTTTATTTTCTTAATTCTTCTGGTTTCCTGAAAACACCCTGACATGCTTAAGGATTACTCCTGGCTGTGCCTAGGGGATCATAAGGGATTTTTAATTGCCAGTTCTAAACCCCTGCCAGTCTGTAAAAAAAGTTATTGACACTTAACTGACAGTTGTTATTGACACTTAATTGACAGTTGTTTTTAACTACTGGCCTGATGACTGTTACAGGTGCAAAAAAGTAGAAAACCACTATTACGTCGTTGTATGCTTTGGCATTAATTCTTTAAATTTTAATTTCCATTTGTTATGAACTGTACCGTCTTGTTAAAAAATGCATTATGTTTTATATATAACTTAAACATTACTCCTACTATAATGGAATTTGGAGATTGGGTGCCTTCAGGAAATAGTTCAGCTGACATGAGACCATGAAGTGCGATCAGTAATCGTACAAGATGAGGCAACAAAGAAGCCTCTCCTTCCCCTCCAGGAACAGACAGGAAAAAGGCAGTCCCTTTGCCAGCCAGAAAGGAAACTATCACGGGGAACTGAACCAGCCAGCTCTTGATCCTGAACTTTCCCATCCCTGTGAATCTGAAAAGTTCATCTCCATAACTAAAACCACCAGTTCTTTTCTTCTGGCAGCCTGAGCAAACAAATTTTATCTTATTTTAAAACAGTTTGGAAAAGGAGGTTCAAAATTGGTTCTCCTACTTCCACACTCCCCACAGTTGCTTTGACTTTGGATTTTTGCTTTTTGGAGCCACACCCAGCTGTGCCCTGGGGTTACTCCTGGCTGTGCACTCAGGAATTACTCCTAGTGGTGCTCAGGAAACATATGGGATGCTGGGGATCGAACCCAGGTCTGCTACATGCAAGGCAAGTGTCCACCTGCTGTACTATCACTTCAGGTCCTTCCCCGTATCTGCTTTTCAATTTTCTTTTATTTTATACTCAGTTTTAAAAAACAGTATTTCTGGGCTATTATGACAGCAGTACAGTGTTTTGCTAATTAAAGTTAACTTCGTGGCCAGTGAGAATAATAATTCTCTTCTTTTTCTGTCCATTTTTTTTCTTCCAACTGACTTAAAATGGACTTACAACCAAACTTTAGATAATTATATACACTTGGAAAGAACAGTCATTTTTTTTAACGCTCATTTTTTTCACACAAAAATACGAAGACATTTTCACTAAGTTTTCCGTATTTCTCCACTTTGGTTCTCTTACTTTTTTAAAGATAATATTCAGGTCTATTTGTTTATCTTCTATTTTGTTGTAGGTTATTAGCAATAAAATTAATCTTTTTTCCCCAAGTAAATACCTAATAAGGCAAAACATCTTTCATCTCTATCAAGCTAGATTTAAGTTTTCCAATTGTTCATCGTTGTTAAAATATACAAAACAATGAAAACTTTATGATACCTTCTCACATCTACTCAAATTACGCAAGCAATCTAGAACAATTTTAATAGTTTAAAATAGAACATTTTAGAATAATTTAATTAAGTGCCACTTAAATAACAACCTAAGAGGTTGCTTGTTTTCTTTCTCTGTTGTTTTCTGGGCCACACCCAGCAGTGCTTACGTCTTCCTCCTGGCCCTGTGCTCAGGTCAGGAATAACTGGCAGGGCTGCAGGGCATGTAGGGTAGCAGGGATCCAACCCAGTTCGGCTGCAAGCAAGGCAAATGCCCTACCCACTGTGCCATACAGCCAGCCCCTACTTACATAAGAATACTTCCAATGATGACGGATTTAACAGATAAAACATTCAGGTGTTGCAGAAATAAGGAAAGAATCTTCTGGTATTCGTTTAAGCATTCAAAGGGTCAGCAGTGGATTTCAAATTTTATTTATCTTTTTGTCAAGATCTGAGATTATTCTGTATTTTTATTATTTGACATACTAATATAGTATATTAAAATATTTGAGCGATAAACATAATAAAATTCTAATAGCCGGAGGATGGTGTCCAGTCCTATAATTGATTTTCATGTTGGAAGTCACACCTAATTTTAAGTACTGCAATTCATTTTGTGTTCAAACATCTGAAAACATATCCAAATTCCTTATATTCTGGAAAAGGCTGCTGATAAATATAAAATGTCTTTTTGACAATACTATAATCGAGTGTCCCGGATTTTACATAATCTAATCGAATTTTATTAGAGCCTATGAAACTGGGAGAAGAGGAGGAAACAGAGAAAATATGTTGTCTGTAAATATTTGAATATTTAAGAATAATTTAAAGTGAAGCTGGTGGAATGCAAACAAGATGGTATCTACTGGCCATTAAATTGAATTTCTATCTCATAATACTCACCTTTTAAAGTGTTTTTCAGTTGAAACTAGCTGATTTAAAAAACTGATGCAATATTACACAAAACAACAGCAAAAGGCATCCACATAATCATTCATCTATATATACAGATCTCTCTTTATATACATACATACATACTGTGTGTGTGTGTGTGTGTGTGTGTGTGTGTGTGTGTGTGTGTGTAAGCTCAAAGTTAAACACCGTCCTGTAAAAGAGGGGCTTTGAGTCAAAGGGACTTGAGTCACTGGCATATGCAATCACTAAACCTGTATGTCAGTGTTAGACGGTTCTCGTTGAAAATGGCATGCAATTATGCTATCCTTCTTTCTTATCAGGACTTAAAAGAAGTTTTAAGGAAGAATTTTCTTGTTCTTTCCGTTATTTGTTTTTGAGGGCTGGGGCCACACTCAACAGCTCTCAGGAGGTTTACTCCTGTCTCTGTGTTGAGTACTGTCACTCATGGCCATACTCAGAGGGCTGTAACGTGGGCTGGGGATCTAACTGAGGTCGCCACATGCAAAGCAAGGGCATTTAGTCCTGTACATTTGTCTGATCCCTACAATCAGGAATGGACTGATAGACAGGCACTCCTGTTACTGTGTCCTGGGGAATGATCACAGCTGAGTAAAAGAAGTCCCCTGATTTTCTAGATTCTACAAAAGAACTGCTTGTAAGAGAAACCCTAAAATGAGAAAAAAACTGGTGGAAGTTAAAAACCACTGAGCTGATCTCCAGCATCTACTGGACGGCTGAGTAGCATGTATCATCAGATTGCCTTGAAGGCTGACAACACCAGGAAGTGCGGCAGGAAGACCTTCCTCAGCACCACTGGGGAGGACCCTACTTAAAAAACTGGTTCAAAAACTCAACTTTAAGACCAAAGAGGTAGCGCACAGGCTAAAGGTCCACTTTGCTAGCTAGAGGGCCGATACTCAGCATAGCGTGATCTCCTACATACTGCCAGGGGTAACTCCGCCAAGACAGGAAGAACTCTTGAGCACTGCTAACAATGGCCAAATAGAACTAAAAGAAACCAAACAAATGAATAAAAACATTGACTTTAAGGAATATGTTTCCCTGCTCTGGGACTAAGTCTAAGTGGTTTTGTTTGTTTTTAAGGTGCTTTTGTTCACAGTTTTGAGTGTGGAGCTGTCATGTTTGATCACAAAGACCTAAAATATAAAGACCAATTTATCAGAATGTCAAGAAACAAAGATTCCGTATACTTTGATTACTTGGTGGAAGGTAACTATAAACTCAAGTTGTGATTAAAATCAGAAAATCAATTTGTAAGTCTACAACTGTACCTCATGGTGTTTCACTAATAAAATTTTTTTTAAAAATCAGAAAATCAAATGTCAGATTTAAGCAGCTCTCTAGAAAAACTTATACAGTGAATTAAAATTATTATAAAATCAAACCAAATATCTCACCCTTACAAGATCAGAGTCGTCTCCTCTCTTGTCATTTTTTTTCCCCGGCAAAGGCGAAGATATCGTGTAGTCCTCATTCTCACTGTGATCCATTTCAGAACTATCAAGCCTTTTAATACAGACATTTAGAACTGTTACTAAAAATAACCTATAAAGTTTTTGTGTTCCACACCATATGCTTTAAAGCATTACAAGGAAGAAGTGCACTCATTTTTCCTCCAAAATATCAGTTTCCTTCTGCCATATTTATAAGTAAATCGGTAAGCAATGAGGGGCTGGAGCGATAGTCCGTAGGGGTGCTTGCCTTGCACGCAGCCAACCTGGGTTCGATCCCCAGCCTCACGTATGATCCCCTGAGCACTGCCAGGAGTAACCCCAGTGCGTCGCGTCACCGGGTATGACCCAAAAAGCAAAAAAAAAAAAAAAACCAGTAAGCAATGATAAAGCACATTTAATTCAAAAACAGAAGAAAGTTTTCTTAGAATTCAGTCTAGGAAGGTAAGTGAGAAAGTAGGGCTGTATGCTCCAGTGTGGGAAGAAGACTCCTCTCCAGTCCTCAGCACCTGGGTACTCCTGAGCACCACACTGGAAGTCACCCTTAGGCACCGCATGGTGTGGTCCCCAAACAAACAAATCACAGACTTCATATGTTTCTTATATTGTTTTTAAAACAAATTTGAATCTGCAGTGGGAACATAAATCAGATTACAATTTTCTTTGTTAGCAAGTAAGATTAATAATCTACCATTCAATCTTCACTATTTCCTTACTCGGGCAGTCCACATTTTCTTCTCGTCGGCATTTCACAGCCTCTGATAATACTAGCAGTATTATGTTTACTATCTACTACCTGCCCCTGTAAGAATATAAGCATGGCTGTGTTGTCAATACTAAATGATTGATTTTAAATAGACTAAGAGAAATATTAAGCAATACAGACTAAGCACTTGCACCAGTAGCTAAACAGAGACGTACTTCATAAATACAAGGAAATGGATTCATAGCAACTCCCCCCTCATAGGCGAGATAAAAAGGCATGGCCTTCTGTGCTGGGTGAGCTCATCCTTAAATGATCTCAAGAACTCTTGACACACATCACTGAGCTCTAGATTTTCATCTCTGGCCCCAATGCTGCCCTGACTCTCCAGCTGCCCATATTCAACTGCATACTCAACGTTTCACTTAAATTGCTCCGAGTTTCTACAGTCATCTTAACTGCAACTTTATGCCTGTCCCCAGGCCCCCCAGACCGGCCCCGTGCTTTCCTCCCATCCTCCCTCAGGACCTTTACAAGTAGGTGCATCTCACCACCATCTGTGGAAGTGCTCACACTAAATGCCCGTATTACATCCTTTACATCCCCCTTCCATACTGATTTACACCGAACCACAGTCAGCAATAATATTTCCATTTATTTTTTTGCTTTTTGGGTCACACACACGCGGGTTACTCCTGGCAATGCTCGGGGACCATAGCGAATGCTGGGATTCGAACCTGATTGGCTGCACACAAGGCAAACGCCCTACCCGTTGTGCTATCACCCCAGGCCCAAGTTCTAAATTCTTAATCTTTGACCCAGTATCTTCCTCCCTCTTCATTTCTTCTCCAGATTACTGTTTCCAACCTCAGTTCCAGCTACTCTTGTCTCTACAAATAACCAGGGAAGTATTTTCTTTATTTACTTATTTTACATTTTGGGTTTTTGGTTGTTTCTTTTTTTTTTTGGTGGGGGGAGGGGGTGCAGTGACAGCCAGCAATGCTCAGGCGGTGTTTGGTGGACTACAGAGCATGCTGCGAACTGAACCTGGATCTACCGTAGGCAAGGCAAACACTCTCTCCACTGTTCTCTCTCTTCAACCCTCCAGAGAAGCATTTTAAAAGCATTAATCAGATAATGAAACTCTAGAATATTTTATAGCTGTACTTAAAATCAAACCCAATCTCCTTACATTATCCTCAAAGCTCAAACTTAATTTGGCTCTCACTAAACTTGATTTTGTTTACCGCTCTTCTCATTCCTCCTTCAAAAAGTAAATTAATCTCAAATACACGAAGCTCATTCCTTTCAAAGGACTTCTAGTGAAAGAAAAATTTCAAGAAAAAAATGACAAAGAAGTAAAGTTTAATAAAACATTTATTCTGAAAAGTATATAGGGAACTTGAAATCATTTATTTTGAATAATAATGGGAAGTAAGGACAGGGTAAAATCATAACAATCTTGAAAGCAAACAAAGGGCATTTAAGACAGATGGTCTGAGTTTTACAGAGTTAATTTTAATCAGTTATGATTAAAGAAAGGAAATGAATAAATTGACAACAGAAAAAGGACATAAAAACATCGTCAAAAAATATGGTGACACACAAGCGACTAAAACTGCCGAAAAAGTCAGGTATGTGGGACCAGTGACTCAAAGCACCAGGCCTCAAGGGGTCAGGACTGGGCCGTCACTTCCCATCTCCCAGCCGGGTCCGGGTCCGGGTCCGGGCTGTCACGCCCACGAACTGCCTCAGGCTGCTACTTAAGAGCATTAAAGGCCATGATCCAGAGACTCACATATCTATCTCCTAACCGAGCATAACAAGTAATTCAGAATAAATTATCTAGCATCTGCCTGTGGAAGACTGGAGTGGTGATGGGACACTTTGAAATAATGGTGGTGGGAAGGTGTCATGGTGGTGGGAGTGGTGTTGAAATATTGAATGCGATCAATTTTTGTCAATAACTTTATGATAATAGCACTGTAGAACTGTCCTCCCATTGTTCATCGATTTGCTCGAGCAGGCACCAGTAATGTCTCACAACAAATTGTGAGACTTGTTGTTACTGTTTTTGGCACATCGAATACATCACGGGGAGCTCGCCAGGCTTAGCTGTGTGGGCGAAATACTCTCAGTAGCTTGCTGGGCTCTCCGAGAATAAAAGTTAAAAAAATAAAATAAAAAATATACAGTGACAAAAGTTATCACAAGAGAAGTCAGAGATGATTTTGAGTCTCTCATCCTAAAGTGAGTGAATTATATCAGCTTTGATGAGAATTAGGAATTTAAGGACAAAAACCAGTAATTCAAGAAATAAGTTCCTGGAAATGGGAAATGTTTTGACTATATTCAGGGTCATTCACCAGACATGTACAAATGACATGGATTAAAAATCACTTAGGCGTCAGTCACTAATATGTATTAATACAGAAAGTTAGAACAAATGAAAGTTATTAAGGTGACTTATCTTCCATTTTTCTATAAATCATTTAACAGTTTATTCACTATAAGGAAATTACTGATGGTATACCAAGTCATATGCCCAAATCAGTGAAACAGAAAATGATTTTTCCCCTTTTTCCTCCTTAAAATGAAGAAAAAAACAGACTCACCTTTAAAGCACAATTTGAAAATGCATCTTAAAACTAATCTTTAAACAAATGTTTATATATGTGCACAGTGTAAAGAAATTCAAACAAAAAGTATGTTCTCCTCCCACACGAAATTACCAAATGCACTAGTAAAGACAGTGTGTGCTCTTCCAAAAACTTCTTGTACATAGCAAGCAAATAAGAATATAAACCCTTTGGCTGAAACTCATAAGATGCCACAACACTGTTCTGCTCTTTGTCTTTTTCACTCAACAGTGTACTGTGAAACTCTTCTATTATACCTCATCATGTTTTAATTTTCTAAATAATTCGTACTTTATCATTACAGACAGGGGGTGGTGGTGGCACCACACCCAGCAATACTCAGGTTATTCCTGGCTCTGTGCTCAGGAATCATTCCTCATGGTGCTCAGGGGACCATACGGATGCAGGGGATCCATTCAGGGTGAACGTGTACAAGGCAACCCTACCCACTATACGATCTCTCGGGCCCCAATGTATTCCATTTCGTGGACGGACCATAATTTCAGAGTTTCATAAATGTTAGGTATTTAGGATGGAAACTGATCAAGATTAACCCAATAAGGATAAAAGGGAGTACCCATCTAAAATAGGCAAGCAAATGGACGTTGCAAATGATACTGCTATTAAATTTAAATGACAGAGTCAAGTTCAGCATGGTATTGATTTCCATACCTTAAATGTTTTAGAGATTCTTTCGGATCTCTCAGCCTTGTTGAACTTCTTAAATGTAGAGTATGACATTTGGATTGGAGAGAGGGGGTGTCCAGGGGCCACAGCTAGAATCCTAAATCCTAATCCTCAGGACTTAGGCCTGGCTCTGTTTACAGGATCAATCCTAGAGGGGCTCAGGGGACCCTATGAAGCACCAGGGATCGAACCTAGGTTCAGGCTCATGCAATCCAGCACCTTGTCCTCTGTATTATCGTCAAGTTCAAAGTACCGTATTTTTTTCAGGTTTTTTTTTAATTTGGGGACCACATCTGGGGTGCTCAAGGGTTACTCTTGGCTCGGCACTCAAGAATCACTCCTGGTGGTGCTTGGGGAATCATATGCAATGGCAGGGATCAAATCCGGGTCAGCCACATACAAGACAAGCACTCTCGCCACTTGTACTCTCTCTCCAGCCCCTGATAATTCTTATTTACTTACCTCCCTTTTATTCTCCCAGGAGAGCTTGGGTTTGAGCTGCTGCTTGCATTGCTTACAGTTTCCATCCGGGATGATTTTGTCTGAGACTGTTTGCCTGCTGATGAAAGCGGCTTATTAACAGCTCCTAGAACATTGGTTGCTTTGGGCTGAAATGAAAAAGGCATGTATCTTTCTATCTGATTAAAACCAAAAAACAAGCTTACATGTAAAGAACCACAAAAAGCATCAAACAATTGTTATCACTGGAACAAACACAAAACAATAGACAGTACAAAGTTAAGCTTCGTTAGAGGAGGAAAGGGCTTAAATAAAAATGAATGACATAAATGAAATTGTATAGGAAACAATAAAAAACAGGTTATCAGGAACTTGCTATGGAAGTATGTGACAAAATGTGTTTTACTTTTAATATTTTGATCACAATCTCATAGTAGGACAAGATATTTAATAACCAAGGTTTCTAGTATGAGGACCCTCACTTTATTACAAGCTAAAAAGTTAAGTCATATATCCCAGTTTAATTCTATAAAATAATTTCTTACTAGTATATGGCTACCAAAAGACCTAATATAAAGATATCTAATAATTTTTTATATTTTCCTTGAGATACAGTTTTAAACAAATAAAAAAAAACCCACTACTATGTCAATAGTCACACTTAAATAAACTACACAGAATTACAGCAATTTTCAAAACGTACTTTTCCAGGAGTGAAAAACGATTTCATTTCTGGAGGCAAATAATTTTTGGTGTTACTGAAGTTCTATAAGCAAAGGAAAAAGATGGAGTGAGTGAATACTGAAATACTATCTCTGAGGCAATTCAAATTCCAACAAAGCATGAAGTAGATTTTGATTTAAAGTACCTTAAACGCGCACACACACACACACACACACACACACACACACACACACACACACACACACACCTTATCTACCTGTAGTTTCTTTTTGGATGGTCATTATTTCACAGGTCTGCGTGTTTGATCATATTTTCCCCAGTGTATAAAATTCTAAATACAAACTCTACATCAGTGGCTTCCAACCTTTTTCAGCTTCACCTGAAAGCCACTGTTCCAAGATATCCTAAGAAATCTTTTATCTTGCATACTGGTTTGGCCCATTTTCTGTTCTTCACAACATTTTTAAGACTAACGGCTACCTTTTTACGATACTGTATGGGCCAGCTATTGAGAAAGATCCCTCTAAGGCCTCCTGTAATATGTGACCAGAGCAGTAGTTCAGCAGGTTGGGGCGCTAGCCTTGCATGTGGTCAACCTGGGTTTGATCCCCAGTACCCCAACTGGTCCCCTAAGCCTGCCAGGTTATTTCTAAATGCAAAACCAATGGGCCCTGAACACTGCTGGGTATGGCAGCGGGGGGGGGGGGGGGGGGAATTTCCTATACCGTAACGCTAAGAATATATTTATGTCAACATACACAAATTCTCGATAATTACCTTATCAGGTTGAGTGAAAAAACGAGCAGGTAGCACTGGGTCTTTCGGAGATTCTAAACTATAAGTGGTGCTCTTCGACATGATGATATTCATGGCAACATCACACACAGTGTACAGTTTCTGCAATGGTATTAGAAACACAACTAGTTCCTTAAACTGGTATTCTAGATTCTATGAATTAGGAATACTAGTACACAAACATTAGTATGTAGCTTTTCATAGTACTAAGTTAAAACGCTGACATTAGCATTTTTACTTAATCCTACAAAATTTCTTTGTAATTCTGTACTCAACTACTAAAAAAAAATGACTGATGCTGTTAAATAATTTACAGTAGTAACAAATTTCCTAACCAACACTCAAAATGCATAAATAGAACTGTAATCATTAATTGTTTATAAAGAATTACATACTTCATTCATTTTTGCATCATCTGGTCCTTGGGCATCTTTTGTTTGCTTGATATTTTCCACCATCTTTCTGATAAATGCATGACTATTATTTTCATTT
The DNA here is from genome assembly GCF_029834395.1 of Sorex fumeus. Lineage (NCBI taxonomy): Eukaryota > Metazoa > Chordata > Mammalia > Eulipotyphla > Soricidae > Sorex > Sorex fumeus. Next base: position 2,131,613 of record NW_026606240.1, read on the forward strand.
TTTGCCATTAATATTTCCAGAACAAACCAAAGACATCTAAAACCAAGAAAAAATAAATAAATGAGGCTGGTTGCTAAACACAAAAATTTTAAATACCAATATAATTAAACGTAGAAAGGAAAATGTTTAGAAAGTTATAAGTCCCTGGCAATGAACCCTGGTTCAATTCCTGGCACCACATATGGTGCCCTGAACATCCACCAGAAATGATCAATGAGCACAGCACCAGGAACAACCCCTGTGCAACATGGGGTCTGCCCAACATGCCCTCTCCCCATCACGCACACATTATAAATGAACAGAGACCTAGCAGAAATGTAGCTGCGAGTTCGTCAGACTTCTTTCTGAAAATCTTACTAATATTCCAAGGTGACTTGGTTCAAGAGGCTCAGGAATAGCTCAGAGATTAAAAAGTGCCTGCGCGCAAACCTTCACCAATGAGCCGCACTTTCAATCCCTGGACAAATGCATGAGTGTGTCCAGGCAAGTAGGTTTTGGGGGCCCCTCCCATATCACAACGTTTCAGGATCTCTGGCAATCAAGAGTGCTGACACCCTGAAACTCAAGTGCACGTGCGCTGCAACGGAAGGTGCAACTTTGCTAGTGAACAAGGTCTGACTCCCCTGGAGAGGAGGCTGCCCCAGGGGCACCACCGCACAGCGTTCACGAAGCGCTGCTAACTGTGTGACCTGAAGAGAAGGGCGTGTGGAGAGAGCAAAGTATAATCCCCAGATGTGGCAGGAAATGAAGATGCTCCAAAGGAATTACTAGACAACAGACAAAGTGAAACCCCAAATACAGAAGAGTGACCATAGTCCTGACCGAAAGTCTTCAAGAAAATATAACTACCTTTTGTTTTTTCTTTTTTTTTGGCGGGGGTGGGGGGGGGGCTTTTTGGGTCACACCAGGAGTTATTCCTGGCTCCGCACTCAGAAATTACTCCTGGCAGTGCTCAGTGGACCTGCAAGGCAAACAAACGCCCTACCCGCTGTACTATAGCTCCAGCCCCTGTAACTACCTTTCTATCTAAATAGTTAAGAACTTTCATCAGTAAATGTGAGAGGAAAAACTCATTGACAACTGTGCATACTGCATTTTGCAAAAAGAGACAAAATAAGTACTTTCTGCAGCTCAATTTTAAAGCTTATTATGTAAAATGTAATTCAACAAATGCCTGAAAGGACTTTGTTTCTGTAAGATCCAGACAGAAGGGCACAGATTTTGGTGAAGAAAAAAGTAACAGAAGGAAAGAAGAATATGGAGTATTCCTCTCAGATACCCCACTCCTTTACCCTCATTTTAAAAATAAACACTTGCTTTCATTTTTTTTTTTTTTAAAAAAGGGTATACGAAGGCAGAGTGTCATACTTGACAGGAAAAACAGAAACTAAGGACCTCAGTAAAGAGTAAGATCCTTTGGAGTAGATCTATGACAAGAGGATAGATCACTTACTGCGGCACACTAAGAATTTGCAGTTATACAGTAAATTCCTAATTACATTTTATATTTCAAAACCAAAGTTTTCTGAGAAAAGTGACAAAGTTTTCATTAGTTATCATAACTCTAATTTTAAAACTCATTTTGGGGAAAACTAAATGCTTATTTAAAAAAAAAAACTGCAGAGTATGGCAAAAGTTCTGTTTCCTTACCATGAAGAGTTATCAGCAGTTTTATTTTATTCTGAGGCATCTCAAATATTTATAAAGTATTCATGTGTCATGGTCACGGTCCTCCCGTTCGTTGTTCATCGATTTGCTCGAGCGGGCCCAGTAACGTCTCCATCATGAGACTTGTTGTTACTGTGTTTGGCATATCGAATACATCACGGGTAGCTTGCCAGGCTCTGCCGTGCGGGCGAGATCCTCTCGGTAGCTTGCAGGGCTCTCCGAGAGGGGCGGAGGAGTCGAACTCGGGTCGGCCAGGTTGGCTGCGTGCAAGACAAACGCCTTACCCGCTATGCTATCGCTCCAGCCCTTGAAAGAATATAGAATCTTTGAAAGAATGGCAACTATCATAAATTCTAATTCAATAATTACCCATGAAGTTGTATGGGAGTGTGATTTTCCATCGAATCTGGTTCATTATTATTAAGTTAAAAATAATCTTCCTTTGGGGCCGAAGCGATAGTACAGCAGGTAGGGTGTTTGCCTCACACAAGGCCAGCCCAGGTTCAATCCCCGGCATCCCATGTAGTCCCCCAAGCACCGCCAGGAGTAACCCCTGAGCATCAATGGGTGTGACCCAAAAAGAAAAAAAAAGCCTCTCTTCTTCTAGAGAAAGATAACTACAGCAAAGAATAAGTGCTACTGTGTAGTGAATAAAGGACAGTACTAATTCACCTCATTTGAAAATCTACAGTTTCAGAATAAAGTAGGAAACAATGGGAACTGGAATAAAATAATTTAATGGGCTGCTTCAACAGAAGAGAAATGCCAACTGGTAAAGAAATAGAACAGTACATAATTATAAAGAAGTGAATTCTGGGAAATTATGAGAAATAAAATATAAATGATACAAGAAAGGAAAAATAAGAATATAGACAATAAGAGAATATAAGCCATTGTATAATAGTTTACACAGAATATTAAGAGAATATAAAATTATAAGAGAATATAAACTCCTATGAAACAAGTCTAGGAGCTAATTATAACTGAGATTCTATTATCAACAGAAAAGGCAAAAATTTTCATTAATGTGAAAATGGATGGAGAAAGTCTTACTCTTTAACATCTTTTAGTTGTTCAATATCCTGTACTTTGACATAATCTGGGTCATGTGCCAAGAGATGAATTGTATATGGAACAACATACTCTGGTAGAAGAGACAGTAATTTTTCTGAAAAAGAAAAAAAAAGACATCCAGTTTAGAAACACACTTTCCATTCTCTTTCTCTTTGATGACTCTGCTTCCTATATTCCTAATATGGCTAGGAAGAAAAATAAATAATTACTCAGCACTGAGGTATGTCATAAATTGCATAGAGCTTATTTATCCATCATACCCAATGCTACAATGCCTCCTACAAGCACAACGTACCAACGCCATAAAAACAAATACTAGTTTTCAAATCCATATGGAAAAAAGTGACCCAAACAATGTTCAAAATTGGGAACTACAAGATCAATTTTTCTTGATATTGTGAACAACCATGTATTTAACAATCTCTTATAAGCTTCTGAGCCAAATACAAAACTACTAGCAAAATTTCAGCATTAGTGGAGCACAAAAATAGGAAATAAAGCTGACAGTATTTTAATCGCAGAGCACCACCAGCAAGGAAGTGCTATGATCACAACTACTTTAGAAGATAATTTTGACAGTGATGTGGCAAAGCTGGGGGGTAGGTCAGAGACACAGGAGCACTTATCACAGGGAGGTGTACATACATACAACACTGGAAGGGAAATGATGCAGGGTAGGAAGTTGAGACATGACATTGAAGATATCGAAAGGAACAGAAAGCGAGCCCCATGACAGGTCCGAAAGGAAGAAAGAAGGTATGTGGAACACCTGATTCTGATTTGTACCTGGGAAAATGTACTTTTCCATAAGGAGGTTTCTTTCTTAGGCTTTTTAATTAAAGGAACAAGTACATTATGAAAGAACATAATTGGACATTCGGTAAGCTTAAAATAGTACAAGTCACACCTAAAAGTTACCTAACACTAAATGCAATGGGTGGATTTTCATGCTGTTAAGTGAGAGCTACAAAAACCAACTAGGCATGGATGAGGTGGACGGGCAGCTGCAGCACAGGCACCTGGTATTACTGTCGGCTAAGGGAAGAGCAGCACACCCTAAAGGCCTGCACCTTCTACTTTGAACAAAAGACAGACAGCTAGATAAATGAACGCGCACATCCGACTACTTCAATGGAGTCACTCCACCGTTTTACCATCGTCACTGCTTATGCGCCCTGGTCATTAAATCACTTCCACGGGAAGAACGAGGGCGACACTCACATTCTCACACGTTTGTGCTTTTCAAACGGTGTCTTTATAGGAATACCAATCGTAACACAAGAAATAGGAATAAGACTTCGTAGTCTATACAACTGAAACTGGCGGGCTGGGGTGTACACCGCCAATTTCCCTACATGCTCACCACTAACAGCTGCGTGCTGCTTCAGGTACTCGCGCCTCACATTGATGTTCTTTACAAGACACTGCCGGGCATGCGCTCTCCTCTCTTTTACAGGATCCTTTGCACAAAGTGCACAGATCGCCATATACTCAAGAGGAAGCCGCAATCGTGAAAGGCCTTTGTGAAGTTTCTGAGCAAACACTTGTCTTACTTGATAGCATTCATCCTGCAAAGACATCATTATTCCACATATTATCTTCATGGCAGCACAAAGTCATTAACAGCTTCAGATATGAAATTTCCCATCTCAAGTCACCAGAAAGATAAGCAAGTTTGTCTAAAAATTGTATCACTCTGGTCACAGGACTAAGATGTTGAGACAAATTAATTGCATGGCTAGTGTGTTAAACCCGAATCCTAACTACCACCAGCTAGATGTGACACAGAAATACTGAGCATACTTTTAAAACAGATAAAGCATGCGTATCCATTCTACTGCAATAAACATTTAAAAGGTTTAAACACTTTATCATACTACCTCATAACTGGTATTTTCCTCATTTACAGAAGATAAAACTGTCCAATGAATGCACTTTAGTTCTATCATATATGAGTAGTCTGAAAGGGTGGTGTAGGGGTGGGGCAGTCCCCACGGGCTGTGGTAAAGAAATCCGACTATGTGGGTGGTGGGTATACTGTGGTAGCGTGTTTAAAGCATTGTAAAATTGGATCCCTAAAGCACAGTCTTTTCTAGAGGGGAGCCAATTGGCAAGGGGAGGGGGAGATGTAAGCACAGTGTTTACTGGATCCGAGGGTCCCTCCTGATAATCATCACCCTGGCCGGGAAGACCTCACGGCTCAAGGCAGTGTTGCAGACCAGGTGTGTGGAAAGGCATGTGCTGCTGGGGTTGGACTCCAGGGCTCTGCGCATGCCAGGAACTCCAGTCCTTGTGAGCAATCGTCCAGCCCCAAAATTTAGTCTCATATGCCAAATTTTAAAATAATATTTTTCAAAAAGGAAAGGATTCAGCATAAAATTAGCAACTCCAAATCCAGAAGTTATGAGTAGATTTCAAAACCACCAAATCATTTCTACCACTATGAAAATCCCAAAGTGTTCATTACCGATGCTAACAGTCCTCGTACTATTCCTTCCCTGAACCACCAGCTCTGTTCCCTAACTCCTCATTCTTAGGAGTAGCTCCCCATCTTCCAAAGAGCACTCAATAGTCTCATCTTCTGACCTCAGTGATCTCTGCGTTCTGTGCATGTCTCCAGCATGGCTTCTTAGCATACAACATTAAAATGATTGGTTTATGGCCAGAGAGAGAGTTCAGTGGGTAGAGAGCTTGCTTAAAGACAGCCAATCAGGGCTAAATCCCCAGCACCACATATGGTTCCCTGAGCACCATCAGGAGTGACCCACAGAGCCAGGAGTAAGGCATGAGCACTGCCAGATACAGAACAAAAACAAAAATATTTTTTCATAATGTAGGGCGTTTGCCTTGAGTGCAACCGGCCCGGCCGAGCCGGGTTCGATTCCTCCGCCCCTCTCGGAGAGCACGGCAAGCCACCGAGAGGAACTCGCCCGCACGGCAGAGCCTGGCAAGCTACCCGTGATGTATTCGATACGCCAGACACAGTAACAACAAAAGTCTCCAATGGAGACGTTACTGGGCCCGCTCGAGCAAATCAATGAACAACGGGAGGACAGTGACAGTGATTGTTTTTTATGTCTCACACCTTGCTGCTCGTTCCCTGTAGATAAGAATTGTCATGATTCACCTTTGACCCTCAAAGACTAGAACATTATATCATAAAACGAATTATCAGAATTTTTCTTAAACTGCCAAAAAAAGTTCAACAGGATTTTTGAATCACATAGGACACAAAGACCTTCACATTTTCACATTTAGCCAATTATCACAAGATGTGATATGCTTTGTATTATTGCACTTAACACATGTTATTTCTGTCTAGAATGTTCATGTTGGTTCATATGAAGCTATTAAAACTCCAGAGGTATTTCCTTTCCAATTATGTGAAAAGAGCCTCCAAGATACAATGGGACAGAAAAGATAGTACATGCCTAACATGAGAGAAGGCCATGAGTTCAATCCCTAACCTCGTATAATTCACCCAAACAGGCACCCAAAAAAACAACACAAAAAACAGGGGCCGGAGCAATAGCACAGTGGGTAGGGCATTTGCCTTGCACGTGGCCACCCCAAGTTTGATTCCCAGCATCCCATATGGTCCCCTGAGCACCGATTGCCAGGAGTAATTCCTGAGTGCAGAATCAGGAGTAACTCCTGTGCATCACCGGGTGTGACCCAAAAGGGGGGGGGGGGGGGGGGGCGGAGTAGTACAAAAAATAAAATGGCAACAACATGGTTTTCAAGACCTCAAGAATATTAAGCCACAGGTGCAGAAATAATAAAAGCACAAACAAGATTGAAGACTCTATTAAAAGACTGCAGTGAACTGTCTTGAGGAATCAAAAGAACCAAGAACACACTAAGGTTCTACCTAAGCACTGATTTTGCAGAAAGGGTTAAATTTGGATGTGAAGAAATAGGTGAAAATTAAATGAAAAGTGGCTTATTATAGGTACACGAAAGTAAAGGGGAAATTGTTTAGCTTCACCAAAATGAAGGCAAATAAAGGGAATGTATATTGGGGTCCAGAAAACCAAGAAAACGGTAACGACACACAGGCCAGGGAGACAGCAAGATAGACTGGAGCATATCTTTGCATGCTAGAAGCCCAGGATTGATCCCCAGCACAGACAGAAGCAACCCCTAAGTACTGTGCCAAGGCTAGACTCCAAGCAGTGCTGGGCACGGTCCAAGGGGGAAAAAAAATCCCCAAAATATTTCTGACCTGTGACCAAGAAATTTATCCAGTAAAAAATTTTGTCACCTATGGCAGTCTAAATGAAAGTTATTGATGGCTGTAACAATAAGGGCTGTGAGCAAAGTGTGAATACAAAAGATTTTATCTAGAATTCTCTCAAAGGCGAGAAGGAGCTGCTCTTCTGCAGTGAAGGGCAAAGACACAAACAAATAGTTCAATATCTACCGATGTGTGTCTAAGAAATGCTATTCAAACTTTTAAAAATGTTTACTGAGGCTCTATATGTCAGCAAAGAACAGATGGGAGAAAGATTATTAATTCTATCTTATAACATAAAGGTCTGAAAATTCTGTTCAGCACTTAAAGTGGGATCAAACATTTGGGGGGAAATAAACACTGATACTAATAAAGGCATTGCTTACAAAGAAAATGAGACGCCCCAAGAATGGTGGCTGAGTGGGAAAGCTGGTCTCCGATGGGTCTCACTGAACCAACACATTTAAAGAGAAACAGGGGGCCGAAGTGTGAGCGCCATAGGGCCCCTGAGTACTGCCAGGCCAGTGACCCCAGAGCACAGAGCTGGAGTGGTCCCCAGTACCGTATGGTGTGACCTGATTTTTTAATAGGAAATTTTTAAAGAAAAAAAAAACAGCCAGAAGATATAGCCAGGAAATCAAAACAGAAATAAGATGACAGAAACCAAAAAAGGCAGTTTCAAGAAAAAAAGAAACAACTGTGTCACATGGTAACACCGAAAGAGTGGGCTCAATGAAAAAGAAGATGACTGTATTTCAGGAATTTCACAGCACTTCTGGAAAATAATGAAGACAAATGTGAAAATGAGTAATGAGCAGTATGAGGACTAAAAGGTAAGACTGAGACAGACTTAGAGTTAGAAATGTGATGTAAAGGAACAACAGACAAAGAGGAAAGTTTTATTTAGAATGAGTTAACCTGATATGGCAAGTTGTAGGAATATGCTAATAATTAAAATTTAACCAGTAACACATGTTCCACAGTCAAATAGAGCTGCAAAGCAATCTGCAAACTTAGGCAATATCAGGGACATGGGAGACAGCTCATGGGCTTAAAGCACATGTTTGCGTGCTGGATCCCCAGCCCCACTACCCCTCCTCCAAACAGGGAGACCCACATGAAACGTGAGGCAACCTGAATGGTCATCCTGCACACCAGAGATTGAATTAGCAATACAGGGCCAATGAGTCTACTCAAAGGGCGGGAGCACATGCCCTAAGTGGAATACTCAGTCCTGCTTGCAGCCCCTAAGCACCGCGAGCTGACACCTGGTGGTCCCCAGCACCATAGGTCCTGAGCACTTAAGAGTCAGGCCCACACAGCTGGGTCAAGTACGTAAGACCCCTGAACACTCCTAGAAAGAAATCCCCAGCTTCCTGCAAAAAAAAAAAAAAAAAAGCAATGTAACACAAATTTGTGATACTGTGCTTGTGTTGTTAATTGTACTTGTCTCCAAAATCTAGTAAGTGTGGATGCTCTGCCTTTGTCTGCTCTTACTGCAGCACAGACCACCATTTAGCAGTTATACAAGAACAGAAGTTTTTCGATAAGCAGAAAAATAGAGAAAAATATAATAATCTCCAAAATAAAAGCCAAATTCTTATATATGACTACTTCGGACAGAAAAACAAGTCTAAAATAACCAAATGATACAAGAAAAACTCACATTGGAATGTCCTATTTATTATCATTGGAAGAGTTTCTCTTTAACTTCCTTAGTGTGACAAAGAGAATTAAAAAATGATTAAAGATTCAATTATTACGTAACACTGGAAATATGGGGGAAGGAGGTGGGGGGGTGGGGGAGACAAAACTCCAAAGGATGGAATGCATTCCATTGAAGCTGGGCACCGGTTCCTGACATCACATGATCCCTGGAGCACTATCAGGTATGGAACAAAAGTATCCAAAAGAACAACAAAAAATTCAGATTCATATCTCTGCTAATAATCTAAACGCTTCTGACCTAAAATTACCTCTTTATAAACCACAAGTTTAAAATTTTTTTTCTTCCAAGAACAAAATACAACTTTATCAGGTACTAAATTTGTAAATTTACCTATGAAATTTGTAATTCCAAAAATCAATCCTCACCCTGCACTCATCACCTACAGGCAAATGTTAAGAAGATGCGAGCTGCCTGGCACGTGTTCCACCTGAGACACAGTTCTTGGATCCATTTACTGCCAGTTTTCACATCCTTGTACTCTCTGTTATTGTTTTGCCAAGCTCCCCACCATAAAGCTGAAGCTCTATGTAGTGTTTCAGGAAGGCTATGACGTCCCTTACAGAGAAAATTCACTGCTGGGTTCAGTTTCAATCGGGCATGAGTTACAGTGCTATCAGCCATGAAATTCAATGTTAATGAAACAACTACAAGCTAGCTATCATGCCTTTAATAAGAAACAGAGCACAGAGTTACGGACTGTTTAACTGATAGAGACATGACCACAGACCTGTGGGAGTCACTGCTGAGTTTCCCCTAGATGTAACAGTGCAGTATTTGCTAATCCAATGTTTGTGGTGACTTTAAAGAACAAATGCACAATGTTAGCCACTAAAACTCAAAGTGCAGGTTCTAGAACTCTGAAATTTTTCTCATACATTAGGTCTTAAAAGGAGCCATAAATATTCAAGATTACTTTTCTTCCCTATCAGGGTGGACCTTTTGTTTCTGGAAGTCAACATTAACCATTAACATCAAAGTCAAAGTCTTGTTCTGTAGAGCCTTTTTTCCTTACATTGATAGCTAACGCACAGAGCTGGTACTGCTCTAGCGTAATGATTTCATGGTAACAAGGTTCCTGTGCCAGCTTCACAATGGCACTCCCAGCAGCAAGCCTCAGGCGGGACATATCTGGTTTACTGAAAAATAAGAAACAAAAAAAATAAATTAAATTTCTCAAATGCATGCGCAAAAACATCATGTGTTGTATAACAAATTTGGGATCAGGGTAGTGGAAGTAATAAAAGCATCTAGCTTTAAAACAAAGTAAAAAATAATTTAGTGATATGCAACATATTTTATTTTACTTAATAGAACGATTTTACCAGTGAAACAATTCTTTAAAATAGCTTCTCTAAAACAGGAGCGCATTAAAGCTGTGAGATTCTCTAATCTTATACAAAATAGCTTTTAGCGTCAGAGAGACAGTACAGTGAGAAGACCTTGTACGTGGACAACCAGGGGTCAGACCCAGAATCCCATATGGTCTGCTGAACACTGCTATCACTGATTCCTGAGTGCAGAGCCAGTAGTAATCTCTGAGCACCGCCAGGTGTGGCCCAAAATCAAAAAAGGGGGAAAAAAAAAGCTTTTAGTCAAGCCTAGAATCTTTTTATATGCCTGTTAGAACTTAAATCATCTTTCACTTTATATTTAATGCTTACTTATATATTAGACAAAAAATATACTAGCTTCCTAATAGGTTAATTAAAAGCAAAAGATTACTTTTCTATTCTATAGAAAAAATGTGCATGTATATATATATATATATTATACATACACATATATATAAAACACTTAAAGAGATTAAAAAGTCTTCAGGATCTAATAGTTTAATTGGTTCAAGAAAGAACCCTTTATCTTTCCACAGATTATGGAAAAATCCTGACTGAAAGCATGCCAACATTAAAAGGTTCTGAAGCTATGTGTCCCGGAGATGCTTCTCGGTTTATCTACAATCAGTGTTCCAAACACTGATTACCAGATAAATCACTCAACCGCTGATAAAGGAACATTTTTCCATGTTCAAGTTTATTCAAATATAGATAAAAATAATTAAAATTAAATACCTTTCAATTAAGTTTATAAAGAGCAAGAGTCTGTAACACTGTAGTTTAAAAAATCAGAGTCAAAACAATTCACATTTAGAGAATTCAGTAAGCATCTGATTAAAGAATAGCAGGCATAGCGAACAGGAGCTGGGAAGCAGTTATTATTCCATATTATTACAACAGGTGTCAGGCAGGAGGCATGGACCTGACCATGGCTGATTTCAGGCACAGTGTGGAGAAGCCCGGCACCAGGGGGACCTTGGCCCAACAGGGCTTGGGCAGAAGAGTATCCCAGCCCATGCACTGGACCACCAGTGGGACAAGCTGAAAATCACAGGTGGGTAGCTTGGACCTACTGAGCACCACTTGGGAGAGACCTCACCAGCCCCCCAGTGTTTTAATTTAAAAAAAAAAGAATATCATGAATAAAAAGTGGAGATAAAACTCTAAATAAACATATAGAAGGCAATTTATAACTGAAATGCAGATAATTATTACTACTGGGGATCTTTTCTACTGACTACGTAAACTCTGGACACCAGCACATGCAAATGGTAAGAATAAAGAGGCGAAGGGGCTGGATTGAGTATAGCAGGTAGGGCGTTTGCATGCAGCCGACCCAGGTTTGATTCCCAGCATCCTATATGGTCCCCCAACCACCGCCAGGAGTAACCCCTGAGCATCGCCAGGTGTGATCCAAAAACCAAATAATAATAATAATAATTATTATTATTACAAGAATAAAGAGGTGAGTCAGCCAGAACTGCAAGAGCCCAGACAGTGTCCATGCAGAAGAGTTCATGAGTTGTTTTTACTTGTGTAAGGAGGCACCACTGTTCACATTCTATGCAAAGTACAGTATGAAAAAAACATTCAAGAGTAGAAATGCAGGGACCAGACAGAGAGAACAGTCTTGCCTTGCATGTGTGTGACCCCAGTTTGATCCCTGAAACCAAACATGGTCCCCAGAGCATAGTCAAAAGTGAACCCTGAGCAAAGAAGGAAAAAGGAAGAAGGAAGAAGAAAAAAAAGGTAGAAAACAGATGGCAGTCAACCTTTTGACTATTTTATCACGTAAGACTAAAAATACATATTTCGTGTATTTGGAGGAAGTTATTTCCCAATTTTTAGTATTAATAAGAGGAAATAGGGCTGAAGCGATAGCACAATGGTAGGGTGTTTGCCTTGCATGTGGCCGACCCGACCAACCGGGTTCAATTCCTCCGCCCCTCTCAGAGAGCCCGGCAAGCTACCGAGAGTATCTTGCCCGCACGGCAACGGCTGGCAAGCTACCTGTGACATATTCGATATGCTAAAAATAGTAACAAGTCTTACAATGGAGACGTTACTGGGCCGGCTCAAGCAAATCAATAAATAATGGTACAATGAACAACAGTGACAGCATAAGAGGAAATAAGTGACATCTGGGCTTATTCAGAGCATAAACTTCAAAATCTTAGCTAACTTGATCACTACAACTACGATACTTCTAATTACTTTGTGCTAGGCAGTGCTTCAAATACTTTTCTCGTATGTTAGCTTTGTATCAAAAATGGAGAGAAAACTGGAAACCACTGTCTCTTGTTTTTACAAAGAAGGAAAATTAAGAAAAGATAATTTGCTAAAGACTAATGCGCCAGTAAGAGGCAAAGTCAGGATTTCATTTTAAATAATGTTTTAATAAGGTCATATCTGTGCTGCTATAGGTCCACCCCAAGGGTGCCCGAGTGTCACAAGACGTATAGCCAAGAGTATTCAGGGGCCATGCAGTGAGAGAACTCAGCTCTGGGCACTGGACATGAGCTCTACTACTCAGCCAGCTCCCCAATTTGAAAATCAGGATTTCAATACAGACTTCAGTAAGTATACTAAATCTTCCAAACAAAATCACTACATAAAAAACATCAGGTATGTTTTTTGTTTTGTTTTTTGTTTGGGGAGTTGGGGGGAGCGATTCCCTAAGGTTCAGGAGGCTCACCAGTGATTCTCAGGCCACCAGGTCAGTAGTTCAGTGAAAGGCTCTGAGGATGTGGAGCTGATTGATCCCTGCGGTGCGAGGACTCCCCAGGCGGCCCAGTGGTGCTGAGGGACTCCAAGAGTGTTCCCAGAAATGCTTGGGAGACTACGTAGCACAAGGAACCAAACTATATCATGTGCTAAGTATGTGCCCTAACCACTGCATGTGCTAAGTATGTGCCCTAACCACTAAGTATGTGCCCTAACCACTGCATGTGCTAAGTATGTGCCCTAACCACTAAGTATGTGCCCTAACCACTGCATGTGCTAAGTATGTGCCCTAACCACTGCACTATCTCCCAGTGCCGAAAGCAGGTATGCAGAGTAACATATACCAAGTAAAATTCTGAACTTTGTAAGTATTTATATTTTGGGAACAGATTAATAGGTTGCCGTCTACTTAGTCTGCTCCTTCTCCTTTAGACACTGACAAGGATGCAGGGCTGAAGAGACACTACAGGAGGTATGCTGCTTGCCTTAAAAGACAGACCCTTGTTTGTTACCCGAGCACCAAACACCACCGTTCACCCAGCACTGCCAAAGGCCATGCCTTAGTACAAAGCCCAGAATGGCTGTGGCCCAACACCCACTCCCCTCCGAAAGAAACCAATAACACAAAACATCAATTACTGATCAGTATGCTAACATTTTCACATCAGTTACTAAAAACCAGAGTTAGTAATTTAAATACCTACATCGTACTGCAATACTCTATAAATACCTACATTGTATAGCAATATTCTACACTGAAAATATGATGCCACTTTAAAATAAGGCTGGAGCGATAGCACAGCGGGTAGGGCGTTCGCCTTACAAGCGGCCAACATGGCCGACCCGAGTTCAATTCCTCCGCCCCTCTCGGAGAGCCCGGCAAGCTACCGAGAGTATTCGATATGCCAGACACAGTAACAACAAAGTCTCCAATGGAGACGTTACTGGGCCCGCTCGAGCAAATCGACGATCAACGGGAGGGCCTTTACCTTTACCTTTACCTTAAAATAACCATCTGCAGAAGATAATATACTACCCACCCCCACCCCTGCCAAAGTCATATCTAAAAGCAATACTAGTTTTATGTTTTCAAGATGGGGAGCAGAGAGACAGTGTAGTTGCATTCATTTACTGGCACCACATATGATCCCCTAAACACAGAACCCCAGGAGTAAGTGCTGAGCACTGCCAGGTGTGGCCCAGCCCTTGACCCTGCCCCACCCCACAAAATGAGACTGTGCCACTCAACAATTACACCAGATGTTCAAATATGATACAATCCATAGAGTCTTTATAATAGTAACTAGAGAAGGGCTTGAATTGCTCAGAGACAAAAGCACCTGCCAACTTGGAAGCATGAGGCCATCAATTCAGTTCCAGTGCTGCCCACATACGGGAAGCATCTCGGATGCTTCGTTCGTGTGTGTGTGTCTGTGTGTGTGTGTGTGTGTGTGTGTGTGTGTGTGTGTGTGTGTGAGAGAGAGAGAGAGAGAGAGAGAGAGAGAGAGAGAGAGAGAGAGAGCAGTTCCAGTGCTGCCCACATACGGGAAGCATCTCGGATGCTTCGTGTGTGTGTGTGTGAGAGAGAGAGCCCTGGGGAGAATGCCATCCAGACTTTGCAAGAGCACCACGTCTACGGTGACAGTCCCATCACCACTCCCACACACACATTACATGTGCTCCCCACAACAGCAAAGAAAACAGAAGGTAGGGAAAACGAACGAGCAATTGCATACCTGATCTTTCCTTGTTCTGTCAAGTCGCCGTCACTATGCAATATTGTTGTGAGCAACCTTAAGGTAGAAGTTCCTGATTTACTGTGATTATTTTTCATTCCGAGGAGCCACCGAACCATCATTTTAATAGCCTGAATCTATTTAAAAGATATTGACAAGACAGTGTTATATTTTAAAGAAATTATCAACCATTTAAAAATGAAGATCTAATTTTTTAAGAAAAAGAAAAATCTTCTGATTATATGAAAATAGCTTGGAAGTTTAAAACTAAGTATGACAAAAAATAATAAAATTAAAGACATGCCAAGGGGCTGGAGAGAGTACAGCAAGGGTTAAGGTACTGTTTGCTTTGCATGCGGCTGGCACTAGTTGGACCCCTGGCACGACACAAGGTCCCAGAAGCACCAGCAAGAGTGATCCCTGAAGAGAGAACCCCAAGTAAAGCCGGTGTGGCCCAAATCCACCCTCCACCTTCCCCACCCTTCCACAAAAGATCTTAAAGAACCCTTCTAGCAAGTTAAAAGGAATGATTTAAAGACTGGTTCATTCCATTTTTCAAAAATGTTTATCCAAACATATATTCCATATTCTAATCAACAGTACAATCATCCTAACCTTTCTCCTAGTCAATAAAGTTAAGTTTAAATATTAGCACTATAGCACTGTCCTCCAGTTGTTCATCGATTTGTTCAAGCAGGTACCAGTAACGTCTCCATGTGAGACTTGTTGTTACTGGTTTTGGCATACTGAATACACCATGGGTAGCTTGCCAGGCTCTGCCATGCAGGTGGGATACTCAAAAAAAAAAAAAGTTAAGTTTCCAGCAGCATATTCAATGTTTTGTGCCTGAGAGGTCATCACCTCACATTTGTACTACACCTCAGTACTAAGCCCAGGATTCTCTTTAATGTTTACAACATCATTTTTGAAGGGCTGCATATTATTTCCTTTTCACACATTTTCTTAGCTTTTTTCTAGATCTGAAGTTCAGGAGCTCAGTGAGTCTTAAACAGTGGCATGTGACAGATACTCTTGTAAGACTCTTTCCTCAGGACTTTTGAAAGCATGAACTTTGATGCAGATGTACCTGCCTACTAAGTCAGTTCTGTCCACCTAAACAAAACTGCCACTACAAAATCATGCTTAGAAAACAGAATTAAATAAAATTCAAAGCATCAAGCATCACTCAATAATGCTAATGAAAAGGCTACTCTACTCTCCATGTTTATAGAAGCAGCACAGAATCTAAAGCTGATGTGGCATATTAAATAGTTTTCATACTACTAAATATTTATATAGACATGACAAAACATTTGTTTCTAGCCTTTAAATCTTAGGCAGCATGCTGAAAAAGCAGCATCAATTATCAATCATTTTGGGAAAATCACTTGAGGGCTGGACCACTTACATTTTTACATTCTTATGCATAATTCTTAATTCAAGAAATCACGGGCTAACCATTTTAAAAACCAGAACTTTTATCAAATCGCACGGAAAAGAAAAAGTCTCAAAACTGTATGACTCTTTACTAATAGAAGACTATATACAAGAAAATCAACATCTCCTGCCATTAAAAAAATAGCTGATGATATCTAAGCAGCAGCTTCCAAATCCTTTTCCTACTCAGATACTGCCAAACTGCCCACGCACAGAGTTTTCTAATGATTGCCCTGGACTCTCTCATAGCACATAGTATAATGTAAAATAATATAAAAATATGAGCAGCTATGGGTCAGGGATCACTACCATGAAAACTGCCTTGAGTGGTTTTAACAGCCAAACCTTGGTAATAGGAATGTAAATGGGGGCGGGGGTGGGAAGGCCAGGATACAAAAGCAGAGGAGGATTCCAGCAGTGCTTAGGGGAGCCAGGAGCCAGTTCCAGCAAAACTTAGCCAAGCGGTCTGCAGGATTCAGTGCTAAGAGATCTGGCAAGGAAGCGACTCAGGCCCAATGCTACCGGGATACCACTCTGGTGGTACTCAGGGGTCTCCCGAATGAAACTCAGGCAGTGCAAGGGAGACGGCAACAAACTTCAGAGGACTGAACTCAGATCCCTGCAAGCATGCACCGTGGACCTATCTTCCAACCCCAGGAAGAGAAATTCTAACACCTACAATACTTTGATGGGTCTCATTCTCCTAACTCTGAAAGAGCCTTGAATATGGCACTTTTCTAAAAATCTCAGGGCTAGGAAGAAGGAGACATTACTGGGGCCTGCTCGAGGCAATTGACGAATACCAGGATGGTCGGAGTGATCGTGATAATACTTTGCAATATATTAGTGTACTAAAATGAATGGATCTTGGGCATATAGCTCAGCAGTTTGGCATGTTCTAACCCTCCTGCATGTGAGGCCCTGGCTTTGATTCCCAACATTCTCCTGAAAGAAACACATTTATGAATAATACTCACTTTAACCATTGTCTCTGGTGAAACTTCTTCATCTGGAACCCAAAGCTTTGTTGTCTTTTTCCCTGGAAGCTAAGCAAAAATAAGAACTTTGAAATATGGATGTTTCACTAATACTGCGTGAATAAAATGTCATCTGTAGAGCAAATTAATTTGTCTGAAGTGGCTAATCTAATACTACTACTAGAAGAGTTGAAAGATACATCTTCTCTAGCACCCACACAGAGAATTTGCAGACCCAACACCAATCGGCTCTTTTAATGACTTTAATCTTTTACCTATACTTCATTACCTAGCCACCTTGCCAATTAGTCCAGTGCAGCTGGCAGAACTAATGTAAACATCAACAGAGAAACTGGAGAAATGGCTGAGAGGGTTAAACATTGCTTTGCTAATGGAAACCATAGATTTGACTCTCTGGCACACCATGGTCCCCCAAGTATGGCTCTGGATGTGGCCCCAACACAAAACAAAAATCAATGAAGTCAAAGTACTCTTAAACAAGGGGAAGGTATACACAAAATCTTGAGCAGCAGAAAAAGTCTGAAGGGTTTGCAATTACAGATTACAAAAAACAATACAACACACAATTTAAAAAAAAGGAGGGGGGAGGGGGGTGGGGGGAGGAGAGAGGTGGGAGAGGGGAAGGGGGGAGAGGCAGAGGGAGAGGGAGGGTAGCTCAAGATTATAGCCAGAATTCCTAGTAGTAGGCAAAGGTACATCACACAGGCCTTCCACCTCCAAATCACAGTGCTCCAATCACTCGTCAAAGAGTCAAACCATCCTCCAGCTACCATGGACAAACGATTTTGACTACTTCCCCCACAAACTCTTTTCCCATAACCAAATTTAAAACAAATTACTAGGAAGGAAAACTACGAAGGGATACGAAACATCTGAGACTTTTAAGCTACACCAGGGAAAAGCAGTACTCTCCTGACACTTTTCAGTCAACCAAGTTGGTCTTTCTATGCAAGGGAGTAAGGGTTCAGGCCACTCCCGAGATGCCCAAGGGCCTCCAGAGCTATACCCAAGATGCTCAGGGGATTACGTGTTACCAGGGAACAAAGCAGAATGGTCCCATGTTCTGTGACTCTTGTACTACATCTCCTCCCAACCTAAACTATACGTTAAGAGAAATATCTAGTATTTCTTTCAGTTCTCCAGAGAACACAGTATCGTACTGCAATGAAAGGAAATTGACAGTTATGTGTCTATATGTAAATTTGTAAACACACATGCAAAAGACTCACGTGACTAATAAGTCAACTCTTCCAGACTCAAATGCTTCCTATCCCAAATACTCACAAACTGGAGAGATGAAAATCATATTTCTTTCACAATATTTTTTCCAGGGTTTATTTAATTCTCTATCATATGGAGGGAAAAGGACAACTACTGTCATGAAAACCATACCGTGAACTAAGTAGATGCCAAAAAATAAACAAACCTCTTTAAAGTTCACAAAAAATCAGATGAGAAAGCCTATTCTCAACTTTAGGAGGTGCTTCCATCTTATTTTTAACATGTTAAAAAAAAATCAAGGAAACTTAAAATCAAACAGGCAAGGGGTTATATATATCATATCACTTCTTATATTTAACTTTAGAAAATAGCATTTTAAAGAACACAAATTACCCGATCATTCATGAGAAGATCTTTCACGATAAAAGTAGCTACCAAAGATTTCAAAGGAGCAGCAAACTGATCAGGGGCAAGAAGTGCAATATGGCCAATAGTCACCAAAGGCGTGATGAGATGCTCCAAGTTGCTTGGATCTAGACTCTTATGCAGAGGCTAAAAATTAGGGAGAAAAGAAATTCAACTCTACTATCAACACGGAAATAAATCAACCATATGTTTTATCTTCAAATTTTAAAAATTCTAAAGTTTCAACACATATACATGGTATAAGCAGTAACCCAAGCCTCATTTAAACTTCCACAGTGTATGTCTAGACGGCACGGTGTTTAGATGTTTTTAATGTTCTTCATGTTAACATTTTAGAGACGGGTAACAGCAGCATCTCAGCACAGAGATCAGGTATCATATATTTTAGGACCCATTATATGACTATGTTAGAGAAAACTAGGGCTCCCAATATTCTACTGTTCTACTTTCTGTGACAATACGGAAGCTAATACCTGCCAACTGCTTTTATGGCAGTTAAGTGAGGATATGTGAATAAACTCTAGCTAGTGAAACGAGAGTCAAAGTAAGTACACACATGCTACGGTCGTACCGAACAGTCTATTTTTCTCTTGACTTATTGTCTGGCTTAATGTCAAGGATGCAGAGTGCCTTGGAGAATTCACTAGTTTAAGTCTACGTGCCTAAACTGTAGAATAACACATGGGCTTAAAAAAACACTACAAAATTGTTTCTTTTCTGGGGCAGGGATGTATAGAACACGTTCCTTGATGATATGAGGCCCTTGATTCAATTCCTGGCATCACAGCAAAGAAAAAAGTCTTTGGGAGGGGTGAATAGGTCAAAGGGCTGGAGCCACAGCCGAATCCCTGACACTCTGTGGGCTCCCCCGTGGCCAGAAAGTGGCATGAGGCCGAAGACTAGGAGCAGCCTCCAGCCCCGAGCCCTCACCCAATTCCCTGACCACTATTTGGGAAACCCAAAGAATAAAAATAATTTTTAAAAAATTAGGCTTTCCAACATATCAGAGCAATGTAAGATTTAACTTAATCGAGTATGCATTTTAAAATATATTTAAATGATTTATTCCTTGTTAGGTTCACTTGATACGGCTACTATCAATCTGGTCTGTTGGTTTATACTTAACAAAAATCTCATAATAAATTTTTTCTATTATTTTAATGCATAAAACGATATCCCACATTAATAGGACTAAAAAGTGGTAACAATTAAAAAAGCAAAATAAACTGCCAAACCCTAGGTAACCTCATAAAAGCCAAATTTCCCTAGGAAAATGTTTCTCATAAAACCAGTCAACCTTGTATATCATAGGAGGAGGATTACATGTCTTGCAGAGATGCACCGTAACAATGAATAAAAACTTTAAACACGATTTTATAAATGAAAAAGTGTAATAACAGAATGAAAACAAGATAATGTACAAATGCAAATTAATAGCGCCTCCCCATTTTCAAGAAGAATAAAAAGATTAATTTAAAAATATTTTCTATGGATGAACATGAGTTCACCAAAATCTTTCTTCTCTATGAAGAAGACTCTAGAAATTGCTATCTAAATATGCACAAAATTTAAAATAAATTATTTGATATCTACAACTATTATCCAAAAGCTGCTTTTTCTTCATCTTTTAGATCCTAAAACACATGAAAACATGACAAAATTGACAAATGTTTCTAAAAAGACATACTGGTATTTATGGTCAGCTTCATCATCATTTCCCAAATGATCTGAAGTTAATCTGAACTAAACTTATAAATTAGGATTTTACAGGTCTTTTGCTTAGCTTCTATCTGCAATGAGACGATGTTATATACTTTAATTTATATTATTGAAATAAAACTCTAATGTTTATAAATAAATTATAGAGGAAAACAACTACAATTGTCTTCGCAATTTTGGGGGGGGGGGGTAGGGGTGAGTGGTTTTGGGTACCACACCCAGCAGTACCCAAAGCATATTCCTGTCTCTGTGCTCAGGGATCACTTCTGGCAGAGCTCAGGAGACCATGTGCGATGCTGGAGATCAAACCCAGGTCAGCTGCATACTGTTAAATCGCGCTGATAGTGCCTTGCCTGCTGCACTATCTGTAGACTTAAATATATTTTGAAAGACACTTTCTATCTAACATGAAATCAAAATAGTCATTAAACCTATCACTAAGTTAGATTTATAAAACCCTAAATTCCAGTATCTCATAAATTTTAGTATTTTACTTTTAAACCTACAAATGATCTGACCAAGAGTTGTCTATAAACATGATTATTATGTCTAAGTACTAATAAAAATGTTTCCAAATGCAAAATGTCAAATAAAGTGAAACATATATTTGATTTCTGAATAATCAGATGTCTTCATGTGTTAACCATAACTCACTGATACTGATTCAAATTCTGAAAACACATGCCACAAAATGACACATTTCCAAATGTGGACAATCTGTAGAATCATTAACATTTGCTTTTTAACTGTGTATGTTAAACAAAATTTTCTCTTTACCTCAAATATCTGTGCAAACTGGGTTTCTTTACTAGAAAATATCGCATGGATACAGTGGATGGCATACTTGGCTTGACGAGGAGGTCCTTTTTTAGACTTGTGATGTAAAACAGGAAGCAAGGCTCTAAAATATTTTTTTAAGAAACCAGAAAAATCATTATGACTTCCAGTAGACTTTTCAATGTTTACACTTTTTAAGTAAAGTTTGTCAGAACAAAAAAAATGTCAAAACATCTACTAAGACTCATTTCCAATGATCTATAATTTGTCTTTATAAATATCTATATCAAAACCATTCATATACAAGACCTTTTTTCTAATTAACAATTATAAAGTACAAACTGATGAGCCATTTTATTAAAATTATTCCCATTAGTCTTTTCTCCTTTATTTTCCAACTTAACTTCTACCATATTATATATCTAGAGAGATCACGTAATAGCATCTAAATTATTCACTCTCAAGACTCAAGTCACCTTTCACTTTGTGGTAGAACAATTATCAAACAAAGCAAGTCTAATACAGTCAAATGACACAATGAGGAGAACTTTTATGCTGCATATTGCAAAGAAAAGATTCACATTCCTGAAAGACTAACGAAGTCATGGAAAAAAGTGACTGGACCTAAAAGGGCTAGAAAGCTCTCTGAAAGAAGACACTACAAATTAGTCTATGATGAATGAGCAGACATTACATTTAAAAAAAAAAACCCTAAAATTGCAGTGAGAGGATTTCTGTTTCTAATCTGAATGTGTGAACTGAAATTACTCTTCCACTTTAATGAATTAGAAGAAAAGATATGTTCGAGGTTTTAGCTAACAAGCAATAGCATATAGTACTACAATCCCTGAAAGGGATTTAAAAAAAAAAGCACATCAGAGGCTCCAACATCCGCTCCCATCCTACTGGGGGTGGTTTCCAGAATGCAGTGTAAGCAGCAGTAAACCAAGTAAACACGGTGGTAGCACAGAGTAGTGGGAGGACAAAATGGCAATTGAGGGAAGCCAGAGCAGCTATATTTTCTAGGGCAAGGTATGAGAGAACAAAGCTACCAACAAAATAACTCAAGTTTTGAAAATCTAAAGAGATATTCTAAGTCTTTGGTTGAGTAACATCAGTTATCTGTAGCACTGTAGCACTGTCCTCCCATTGTTCATCGATTTGCTGGAGCGGGCCCAGTAACAGTCTCCATCGAATAAGTCACAGGGAGCTTGCCAGGCTCTGCCGTGCGGGCAGTGTACTCTCAGTAGCTTGCCAGGCTCTCCAAGAGGGGCAGAGGAATCGAACCCGGGTCGGCTACGTGCAAGGCAAACGCCCTACCCACTGTGCTGTAGCTGCAGCCCAGAGTACAGAGAAGCCTCTTAAACATGCATTGGAAAAACCCACCTGAAGCCAAAGCATAGGACATCCCCTGCAAAAATTTTCTGTAGTGTTATGTTAGTAATAATTCAAGTTTTCAACAGCCACTATAAAAAAGATCTTGTAATATGTAATCAGGGAAAATGATCAATAGATCCAGAAAATGTTATAGGTGAGACAAAGATACTATAGTTGATCTGTTATAAATATATTCAATATGCCCAAGGGATATGTGTGTGTGTGTGTGTGTGTGTGTGTGTCTGTCTGTCTGTCTGTGTGTGTCTGTGTGTGTGCTGGGGTGGAGGAATGAGGGGGATGGGGACTGAGAAAATGTCCAGATGAAATACATAAAAAAAGAAAGCAAGGGTGAGGGCGCAGAGAGACAGTAAGGGGTTAAGCCGCAGGCCTAACACAGGTGGCCCTCCCAGTCTGATCCCGAGCACCACATGGTCCCCCGAGCATTACTGTGTGCATGGAGCCCAAGTGATTCTAACACCACAGAGCTCTTGCAGCACCACATTCTTGTGCCCTTATTCTCACCTGCTGACCTAGTTGGCTGGGAAACACCGGGAAGGACAACTGGGCCTTCTGAGACTATTTAGGAGGCCCTCCCCTCAAAATTTAAAGAGTAAATAATGAAAATAATTCAAGGTTTGAATTTAAGAAAGAAATCACACTCTAATGGTTATGGCACCACAGGCACTGGAGACAGCAGGCCTAAACTCAAATCATTCTGTTACTTGCTAAAGGACCTACAGAACCACTGACATCAGTGAACATCATATTCTCTTTTCAGAAGATCTGGACAACTTCAGCATTCCATTGTACTGTGTAAGGATTGAATAAGATTGTCCAGTAAGCAGACATTCAGTATATAACACAGACAATGCTGTACATACAATGTATCCAATACTAATCTCTGACCTGGACAGGAGAGTCATGGCAACTTTCCAACAGGAAATTTTTACTAAACTCTAAAAACTAAGAAGTCAACTCTAACAAATTTTCTTTTACTTCCTGGAAAAAAAAAGCTAAAAAATACCGGCTAACTTTCAATTATCATTTAGATAATACTTTTTCCCATTTGTTATCTGTTTCTAGAACTCATTCAGTTCAAAGGAACAGAAAGCAACAAAAGTGTACTCAATATCAAAAGAGCCGACGTAGTCTCCTTTCAATGAAAAGGCAATATACAATTCTTCCATATAGAGAAGCGTGCTATCCCAACCACAACTAGACAAGTGGCTGTCTGAAGTAATGAGGTAAAACTAGCTGATACTCTTTCCAAAATAAGGCAAAAGATACATACAGAATAAGCAGAAAGTCATAAAGAATGAAGAGACAGTACACTGAGTGAGACAGCTGCTTCCCACGCAAGCAATCTAGGTTTGACTGCTGTCATCACACATGGTCCCTAGAGCCCAGACTAGAGTGATACCTGAGTACAGAGCCACTGCAAGTCACTGCAAGCCACTGAACACAGCTTGGTGTGAAAAAATGTAATAATAAGGATTCATTCTTCTTTTGAGCTTTTTCAGAATCTTGAACAATAATCAACAATTACTGGAGAGCATCAAGATAATAATTTCCAACTCCTGGAAATATTGATACAAACACCAAATACACTATTATTAGAATCTAGAGTCCTGAGATAAACTCTCAGACATACACAGCTACTAGAAGAAAAAGGAGCTGGGTGCAAGAAGCAGAAAAGGGAAAACCACTTAAACAAATGAAGGGAAAACTTGTTAGCCACATAAGAATAACAAAACTAGATCCCTCACACCATACAGAAAAGCAAATTCAAAGTGAATAAAAGACTTCAAGATTAGAGTGGAATCCAGAAAACACACTGAATATAGGAATTCTCTTGGATATGAACTTCAGAGGTATCTTCAATGATTTGACTTCATTGGGCAAAGATAAAACAAAAAGCAACAAACAGGACAGCAGCAAACTAAAAAGTTTTTACATGACGAAAGAAACAAATTGCATTAATTAAAATTAAATATCTGCACACAGATATAGGGCTAACATCCTAAATATATAGTAAAAGTAAAAGTAAAGGCCCTCCCGTTGTTCATCGATTTGCTCGAGCGGGCCCAGTAACGTCTCCATTGGAGATTTTGTTGTTACTGTGTTTGGCATATCGAATACGTCACGGGTGGCTTGCCAGGCTCTGCCGTGCGGGCGAGATACTCTCGGTAGCTTGCCGGGCTCTCCGAGAGGGGCGGAGGAATCGAACTCGGCTCGGCCATGTTGGCTGCGAGCAAGGCAAACCGCCCTACCACTGTGCTATCGCTCCTGTAGAGAATTAGCAAAGTTTAGTGACAAGAACACCAATAACCTAATGAGAAAACGAAGAATGGAGATGAGCAGCCACTTGCCTGAAGAGAATATAGGGAAGGCCAGGAGGCATATGAGATGGTATTTACTGTCACTTGTCAGAGATGCAAATCAAAAGGACAACATACATTCTCACACCAGCACACAGCTTATACTGGAGATGTATGTAATGTTTCATATTGAAAAGACTGGAAACAACGATTGTTGGCAGGAATGTGATGAAAAGGAAACCCTCATTCAATGTTGGGGAGAATGTCCTATAATTCAACCTCTATGGGAAATAGGATGTAAGTGTGCAGACTCCCTTTCCACCCCCCAAAAAAAACAAGACTTTCCTTATGACCTTATGATTCCACTTCTTGGCATCTACTTTCCAAATTCAAAATCACTAATTTTAAAATATATATGCATACCTATGTTCATTACAGCAGTAAACACAAGAGTCAGTTATGAAAACAAATGTCCAATGGCATGTGAATGGATGAAGAAATTGTGACATACACTACGAAAGGCTAAGAAACTATAGAAAATGACATTTTTCAGTTCACTGTGGCTTGGAAGGAAATGAACTGCATCATGTTAGGCGAAGTAAGTTCGAGAGAGAAAGACAAATATCAGATGATCTCATTCATCTGTGGTATATACAAAGAAAAGAAACACGCAAACAGACAATATCAAATGATAACATGTTCCTGGCCTTGAATTATAACACAGAGCAGCAAGCAGTGTGGAGGTAGAGAAAGACATAGACTAGAAGTAAATGGGCGTGTCCTGGTGAAGGTGGGGTGCCATAACTTTATACATCAAGCCATAAATATTAATATTATTACAACCAAGTTAGCTACACTATAATAATTTTAATGTTAAAAAATACTATTAAGAATGTATAATAAAATAAATAAAATTTAATACATTATTTTAAATGATGGTCAGCCTGCCACGGAACCTGCAGAGGGCCAAGAAAAGGGGACCCTGGAATGGAAGGGACTCCTCACAGAGTCCCCAAACCTCCAAGGAAACCACACAGTGGGTTGGGGGGTCATTCATGTTCACTAGCTTTCAAAGGAACTTGTGTGGTGTTTCTTCCAAGGAAGCAGAATTTCTGCTATGCCTGTCAAGTTTCTCAGGCCCTGACCCTTCAGTTATCTCTGACATAATGACCTCTGGATGTAGTGACGTAGTAATCTTCCTGATGTGGAGTGAGCTTCACCCAAGAAGAGTGAAGTTAACTGGATCCATCTCAAAGAACCCCTAGAGAGATATGAAGCTGGAGACCTGCCAGAACCTGAGGGCAGTAGGGACTTCTAAATTTAAACTTAAGGGGACTTTTGGTTGGAACAAGATGACTGGAGGACAAGAAAGAAGTCTTTGAAGAATGGAAAACAACTTTAAAAAAACCAAGCTGGTCCTGAGAGAGAAAACATAGGGCATAAGGTGCTAGTCTTGCACATGGCCAATACCAGTTTGATCTCTGGCATCCCATATGATTCTCACAAGGAGTGATCCCTGAGCACAAAACCAGAAGTATATAGCCCCAAAACAGAAACGAAAGCAGCCCTTCCGTCATTTGATTTTGGAAAAAAGAATACCTAGTAGGACAGAGGTGGGAAGCAGCCAGCACTGGTGGAATGTGTATGATGAAGTGAGCAACAGGAAAAACACTTCAGCAAAGAGTCAGGTCTAAATTCATATGGGTGGTTTCAAACTGGAGGAACAGCTTATGGAGATAATTAGAACGAAAACAAGCTTTATCACTGTTAAGTTTCTCTATCAGAAAAACCCTCATTAGGTTTACTAACTGGACCCAACATACAGAAACACACACTAAAATAGTCTTTTAATTGTGAGAAATGCGGGAAGTTTTTCAAAAGTTCCTCATCCCCTTATAATCGCATCAAACTCATACTGAAATAAATCCCTACAAATACAAGGACAGGTCTTAAGTGCTCCAGGCACTTTATTGTTCAGATGTAATCCCACACTGGAAAAAATCCCCATGAATGTAAACAATGAGGGCAAGCCTCATTAGATATGAAACACACACAGGAAAGAAACTCTATGAATGTAAGGAAAGTACACAATTCAGTTGAAGTCATGACAAGGGTCCACTGCAAAAATGGTCCACAAATGATGGAAACAGAAAAATTTCCTTCAGAATCTTTTATTATATCCCAGCATCGGATTCACTAAGATGTGACAGCAAGAAAGCCTAGAGTTTTTAATATGGGAAGTCACTTGGGGAAAAAAAACATTAATATCAGGTATGTGAGAAAACTGTAGCTCTGCTACATTTTATTATTCACTGTTCTTTCAATGAGAAAAACTTAATGTAAGAAATGCTTATTCATCATTTCCATAGACTGCTACTCACCCCTAACAAATATGGGTTGATTCAATCAAGAGAAAAAGAACAAAAGATGATTATTCCCTGGCTTCCTGCTCACGTAAAAGTAAAAGCGTTTTTACTCATGCCAAGGAAAAGCACTGCACCTTTGAAATTTCTAACCTAATATCCTTAATAGCAGAGAAATGTGAAGAATACTATAGTGTTCCAGCAAAATTTCATTTGGAATTTCCCACTGGACCTTAAGTTCACATGAATCATTTTCTCCATGCCATGATATACCAATGACGATGCCACAATAAATCTGTCTTCATCAACATCTTAAGGCAAAACCATTTCCAAAATAACATATTCCATGTTCACCTCCCCTTCTCATGAGCATTTTTAAATAAACGACTTAAGCTTTCTCCAAGAAAACACAATCTAAACTGCATGGTGAGGAACAGGGTAACCTAGGCACTACTTCCTCAAAAAATAAGATTCCAACTGATACATAAAAACAAAAAACAGCATTCTCCCCACCTTTGGATTTCTACAGAAATTTATCAAAGAAATTCAACTCACGATCTGATATGTGGGAAATCTTCTTCAATCTTGCTCCCTGTGTTTTTGAAAATTTGGAGTGCAGCTTCTGCTACTTTTTCATCATCCATTTTCAGGCACGCCAGAAGAGACTCAAATGTCTCAGCAGAATGAAATGAAATCGGATGTGTAAATGAAAGTACCTACAAAAATAATGATTAAAATGGTTGCAAACTCATTTCATCTTTGATTGTGACAAAATATCATTAGATACTGCAAATCAAATACAAACATAATTATGCTAAAAATAAATGAAGGTTCTGTAAAATTTTAAACTGAGCTCCATTTTAAATAGTAATTCTTTTAAATGTATGAAGACTATCTGATGTAAAGCTGAGGTTCTGGGGCCAGAGCAATAGCACTGCAGGTAGGGCATTTCCATTGCATGCGGCTGACCCAGGTTCGATTCCCAGCACCCCATATGGTCCCCTGAGCACCACCGGGAGTAACTCCTGAGTGCAGAGCCAGGAGGAACCCCTGTGTATTGCCAGGTGTGACCGAAAAAGCAAAAATAAATAAATAAATGAAGCTGGGGTTCTAAAGTATGTCTGGCCCTTTAAAAAAAAAAAAGCATTATTACTCCTATTGTACCTAAAACTATTACCACTCCCTGAGATCATTCCAGTGTCCTTCTAAGGGAAAGTTCCTCTCACTTCGGGAAAAACTAAAAACATCCTTTCTTTCAAAATAAAATCACATAGAAACGTAATTCTAGTTTCAAAATGATTTGGGTTTTGATTGTTTGGGAATTTACTTTTTGTTAAAAAGAACAAGCGTTTGCAGAATGGCAAGTGTTTTACATTTTTCTTGCATGTGTAATTTAGATATTCAATAGTGTGTTTGCATATTAAATACTTGTTTGGGTGGAAGCATTCGCTAATAGTTTTTAAAGTAACTTAATAAATATAAATCCATTTAGTAAATTCTAAAAAAAAAAAAAAAAAAGAACAAGCGTTTGAAAAAAAAAGGAAGGGTTAACAAAATACTGTATTCTTCTAAATAAAGGTTATCAGGGGCTGAAGCACTAGCACAGCGGATAAGATGTTTGCTTTGCATGCAGCTGACCCAGTTTAATCCCCAACATCCCACGTGGTGACCCAAGTACCAACCAGAAGGTCCCCCAACCACCGCCAGGAGTAATTTCTGAATGGAGATCCAGGAGTTGACCCCCTAGCATTGCCAGGTTGGCCCAAAAAAACAAAAAATATTTAAGAAAAAGAAAAAAGAACGAGAAAAGGAACAAAGCAAATAAAGGTTATCAGAAAAGCCTGGTGAATAATATTTTTTGAAACAAAGAACCCAGGAAAGGGGCTAAAATACAACAAATCAATATTCCTGGCATCAACAGCAGAAGAGCGATAAGGCTTTACATACAGAAGGGTTTCTACAAACTATGACCTATCTTAAATAGATCCAAAGAAAATAAATGACAGGGCGAGAATTCAAATTCTGCTGAAACTGAGTAAGCACGCAGAGAAAATCCAATTAGATTCTCCACCACAATACAGTCCCAAAGTAAACTTTCATATACTTTGTTTCAGATTCCAAAAGCAAAATTTATCAACAGTTTGGTGGCTTTTCTTTTTCTTTCTTTTTCAGGGGGGATGGGGTGGGGCTTACTCCCTACATGGTAGGTGCTGGGGGAACCAACTTGGCTCCAGGGTGCCAAGCATGTGTCCTCTGAGTATCCCCACACCCAAGACTGGAAAGCTTAAAATACACAAGTGGAATCAAATGTGGAAAACAAAAATGAAGCAAACAGTAGAAATGTTAATGTAATTACTTTATAAAATTCAGAAGAAAATGAGAACAAAAGAGTAAGAGGATAATAAAGTCAAAATAGAAAAGTTACAATGTATGAGTGGAAAAACTTTCAGAAAACTTCAATAGCATTATTAATATTCGGAGTTAACTTATTTTTCACTGTTAATAAATATCTTGCTAATAAATTAATCTCAGTAATAACATTTTATATCAAATACATCCTGTTCAAAAACAAAGAAAATTAACAGCTCAACGAAATCAGGGGCTTTTGTTTTGCTTTGTTTTTTTGGGCCACATCTGGCAACTCTCAGATGTTGTACTCCTGGCTCTGCACTCAGAAATTAGTCCTGGAAGTGCTTAGGGGACCATAAGCTATGTCGGGATTGAACCCAGGTCAGCCGCGTGCAAAGCAAGCACCCGGCCCATTCTACTATCACTTAGGCCCCGGAATCAGTTTGTAGCACTGTAGCACTGCTCTCATGTTGTTCATCAATTTGCTCGAGCAGCCCAAAAACCAAAGCCAAATAAACAAATAAATTTTAAAAAATAAAGGACACACCACTATATATGCTACATTACAAATAGCCTCCTAATTTTCTATTTTCTAAATTGTCAACAATGAACATTTTTTAAAAAGTACTGTTTTACAAAATAAAATGTAGCTTTAAAAAAAACTGTCTCTGTGAACTTCTCTGCTCACCAATGATATAATTATGCTATAATCAACTATATTAATAAATAAGAGGCTAGATAAGAGAATTTACACCTTAAATTAACTAAAAAAAAATAGAAGTTTTCTTTTTGGTTTTATAAACCTAAAAGAAAAACCTCAAAAGACAGAAAATAGAAATTCTGTATGTCTAACAATGATCTGATCAGGACTTCCTCTCTCCATAAGTAAATTTTACCTTGAGCAATTCCAGACCGGCTCTGATGGCTTGATCAGTTGGGACACCCTCATCTTCGTCATCTGCTGTCCCATCGATTGATTTATTCACTTGTTTAATAAGAGCACTGAAGTATGACAAAAAATAAAATTGTTGAGCGGACTAACAACAAAATAGAACTGTTTAATATCACGGACTGAGGATGATACATACAGGTATCTCCAAATCACATACAAAACTGATACAGCTGTTTCTGAAGCATTATTGTATAACATAAAACTATCATACTTTAAGACTTTTCAAAAACATTAATTTTCCTCTATCCATTCACACAAAGTCGAATGTCATATGATCTGCTTATGTTTATAGTACTACTTACATTTTTATTCTTATATTTTCCATGAAAGGCCTATGTCCAAATAAAAGAATGATAAAACATTTTTCTAATTCTCTATAATTCATTACTACCAGAGTAATAGAACAATATATACTGAAAATAAGGAATAAATGGCAACAGTGAGCATTTTCAAGCTATTAACTAAATATTACTGGGTCAGAAATATAGAAGCCTGCTCCTTGAACGTATAAAAATACCTAAGCAACATGTAACAACACCTCACTAACTCCAAAATTATTTGAAAAGCATTGAAAAGGGAAAAAGTTGGAAATTTCCTACTAAAAAGACTATAATACTTTAACATTAATATCTAAATGCACTGTCAATTATCTTTTAAGAAATCATTCACAGAAGTAGGTAGGACAAAAGCCGTGAGCACCATATGAAGTGCCAGGGACTAAACCATGTCAGGCATGTACAAAGCAAGCGCCCTACCCACCATACTATTTCTCTGGCCCCAACATAGTTCAAGCTTTTAAAATCTGAGGCGGGGCTGGAGTGATAGAACTACAGGGCACTTCCCTTGCATGTGGACAACCCAGGTTCAATCCCAGACAACCCATGTGGCCCTCTGAGCCCACCAAGAGTAATTCCTGATTGCAGAGCCAGGAGTAATCCCTGAGTACCAACAGTTGTGGCTCCTCGCCCCAAAAAATCTGTGGGAGGGGCCAAAGTAATATAAGCAGGGCACATGGTTTGCATGGAGGAGGAGCTCAGGGTTTGTTTCACCCTGAGTTAATCAACCAGGGGTAATCCCTGAGCACTGAGTTGGTAGTAGTCTCCAAGAATGGCGAGATGTGACCCCAAAACCAAAACCAAAAATAAAATGAAATCACAGAGCACCAAATACTGAAAGGTCAGAGCAACTCCTAGGAAGAGTCAGGCACTGCCTACAGGAGAACTGTGAGTAAATTCTTCCTCTTGACAATGACAGCTGGTATGGTACCTAGTGAGGAGGACTCTAGAAGCAGAATTTCTGCATTTAAATGCAAACTGCTACTTCCTGGTGATTTGATAGTTATGGGAAAGTCTGTGTGAGTCACTGGTTCTTATCTCAAAAAATGGGAGTAATAATATTCCTTGTCTGATAAATTAGTGAAAACACGTAACACAGAGAGTAATGCCAGACACATGATAAGTACTGTTTCTGTTACTTATTTTTTACATAACCTCTGTGACCCTACCACCTACTAGTCTTCTAAAGTCACAGGTCCATTTGGGTCCTCATATTCTGACTGTCCACAGTACTATTTCTAAAAACCTTCATCTGACTTTCAAAACACTTCTATAAACTCTTTTTACATTTACAAAAAATCTTTACAAAAAAAAAAAAATTCCAAGGGACCAGTTTATAAGGTCTAGTGGTTAAGGCACATGCCTTGATACAGCCAACCCCAGTTCAAGTCTTGGCATGAAGGTCACCTGAGCACTGCGTGGTGAGCTCAGGGGAAGCCCGAACACCAGGGAGGTGGGTCATCCCCAGCACGCTGCTGTGCATTCTCAGGCTCTCCATTCAACTGCACACGCGCCACTGAGGAGGCCTCTGGGTTTACTGAGTACAGCTGGAGAGGCCCAGAAAAAATTTTTTTAAAACAAGCTCCTTCACTCATTTAAGAGAGTCCTACTATACACTTTAGCATTTGGACTTGAATAGTTATACCAATGAATTTGAACTCTTAGATTCTATGTCACCTTTATTCCCTCTTTCTAGTAAGATGGACTATTTTATTATCTGTTCTTTAAAAAGCCTTCCTCAAACTGGGCCAAAGAGACAAAAGAGCAAGTGGGGAGCTTGTCATGCATGCAGCCAACCCAGGCCCCATTCCCGACCCCCAACCCCCATACGATCCCACGCACTCCACCAGGAGTGATCCCTGAGCACAGAGTCAGGAGTAAGTCCTGAGCACCACCAGCTGTGGCCCAATAGAAACAAAAACATTTTCAAGACTTTCTCAAACATGTTCATTCATTTTTATTCTATTAACACCATCAAGACAATTAAAACACGTCAGCACCTCAAACATATGCCTCTTTTCCTAAAGGAATAACTGAAAACCTCATGCTACCTAACCTAGGAAAGTTAACTCTAAAAGAGGAATTCTTTGATACACAGGTAACACACAAAAAGTACACTTGAAGCAACAATTTCTCAGTCATACTGAAGTATACTTAGATAACAAGATAGATGATATAGTCAAGTGTTTGTACGCTTATTTATATACAGACATATATTCATATAAATATAAACATGCAAATGAGTACTTAACCATATGCACATACACATACACACAGATGAGTGCACTGAGCAGAGTATGTACTCATCAGAAAATGAAGCACTGAATAAGTATCAATAAAAATGCAATGTCTTGATATACAGATACCTGATAGATTCAGTATCTATGTGCACAGGTGCTATCCTCTCCAAGAGAAACTTGATCATTTCTAAGAAAGGATTCGTCGGCTGTTTGGGATTGCCCAACTTCTTGGTTATTTCACGCTGCAAAGTAAGTATTTTAGAATATTATAAAAATATTCATAAGCATATTAAAATTCTAAGATTCTATAGTTGCATAATTTATGTCATATAATCTTGCTATTAAGAATAAACAATCATTCCATATAGTATACTGAAATAACTAGTCTTAAGAAAATAGATCCCTATCTCATATCTAGCAAAAATATTCTGAAAGGAAAAATATATACAAAAGAATAAAACCCAAGGTCAGTGGATTCAGACACTCCACTAGCAAACCTTCAGAACAGTCTATTTAAAACTGAAGATTCCTTGGTCTCCTTCTGAAGTCTTATTTATTCAAGCTGGCATGAGGTCAAGAATTGTCTATATTTTAAAAAGTGTGTCAGAAGAAGGCTCAATAGGCTCAAGTACACGTTTTGCAAGCAAGAGTCCCGATTCAATCCCTAGCACAAGCACAGTGAATTTCCCTACCTCCCCACACCCTGGCCAAGCAGTCAGGAGCAAACCCAAGCTCTGAGCCAGGCAACACCCCACACCAGTGTGATCCTCAAAACAAAGATGCTCAAAAGACATCAGTATGGGGAAAGACAAGGGCTGCAGGAAGAATATACGCATGCACTGAAAATTCAATCTCTACCACAGAACCAATTTTATAAGCAGGACTCAAAGGCAAAATTCTTGACAAGAGGTACATAGGTTTAGGTACACCTAAACAAGTAGAGAATATACGAGTAAGTGTAAGGCCAGGAGTTTGTTCCCTGGCACCAGACACCTCCATATCCCCACCCAGCTTGGCAGGTTTGGCTCTGGTGTCTCCAAGGTGTTGCAGAAGCCCAAGCACTAAGCCACTGGGTCAATATATCAGGCTGGATACTGTCCAGGAATGGTCCCGAGTCCACCTCGCCCACAACTCTGTGGATGGCCCCCATTCAAACAGGGGGGAAAAAAAGGGTGAGGGGGTGGGGAAATACCAAAGTTGGTACCAGGTGATAGCCTTGCATGCAGAAGACCGAGGTTCAATCATGGCATCCCATATGGTCCCCCAAACCCACCAGGAGTGATTCCTGAGTACAGAACCAGGAGTGACTCCTAAGCATAGTCAAAAAACAAAAAAATTTTTTAAAAAACAAAATAAATATTGATAGACTATGAGAAATAAAAACATTTAGTATGTAAAGGACATTATAAAATGAAAAGGCAAACTATAACTGACAGAAAACTATTTGCAACTTAACATACAATACCATGAGAAACTTATAAGTTACCAAGATTAAGACAGATATTCCACAAAAATAGACAAAGGTTATAAACGCCATTTAACAAAAAAAATGTGAATGGCTAAGATATCCAAGGAGAAGTCAGATGATTAGCAACAAGAAATATAATATTTTGCTTGAGTTTTTTGTTGCTAACCACGATACTGACCAAACTGATTGTATCTTTAAAAAAAATCATGACTATAAAAACTTAACCATTTAGTTCTTTAAAATTTCTCCCCTTACCACACAACCTTCAGCCTGCTTGCAGGAGCATGTCGGACTAACAAGTACTTCTAACTGTTTTCTTATTTTCTCATCATCTTCTAACACTTGTGTGAATTTCTTCATGAAATCCTGTGCCTTACCAGGATCTGGCAAATTTCCTTAAAATCAATTAAAATACAATTTTAGAAACTTCTCAAAAAAAAAAAAAATCAACATTTCCTCATTCTTTTTATCCCTTTGAATAACAATCCTAATCCACACTTTCAGTTTAAAGAGATTAATTTGTGAAGTATCTTCAATATTTCGTTTTTACAAACAAGAATCTGACTCCTGGGAGACAGAGACAGAGATAGAGATAGAGATAGAGATAGAGATAGAGATAGAGATAGAGATAGAGATAGAGACAGAGATAGAGATAGAGATAGAACAACGGGTAGGGCTCTAGCCTTGCACAAATCTGACCAGGGTTCGACCCCCAACATCCCATTTGATCCCCCCAAGCATCTCCATGAGTAACTTCTGAGTGCAGAGCCAGTAGTAACCTTGCGAACTGCCAGATGTGGCCCCAAAACAAACCAACAACAACAAAAATCTAACAAAAAACAAAAACAAAGATTGCTTTGAGGGCAAAATATTGATGTCAAGAGCATTAAATGTCAATGCGATTAACACAAATTTTATTACTGCTTCCTGTACTCTGTTAAACATTTCCCTCTTGTAATTCCTATCAAGAGGTTCCGTATCTGACACTACACCATCTCCTAAGGCGCGGGTATAGCTCCAGTACCACAGGAGAGACTCCCAAACAAAAGAGATTATTAAGGTGACCTTCAAAAATCTATTTTCCCAAACTGTGTTCTTTACTGTTGGTACATTAGAAGAGTCTATATAGGCCTTTCTGTACTTTAGAAAGTAGCCCACTAGATTAAAAAAAGTCTTTCCAGAACTCAGTGTAGGGTAGGAGCCTCGGCAAGCTGTCAGGGATAAGCAGCAGTAAGGAAGGGATAAGGAATCTTCAAAGAAGCAAGCTGACTGGTAAGTAACTGGCTAAATGGCTCCTTCTCCCCTGAGAATATCCTGCCCTATAAGGAACATTTCTGCAGGAACAATGCTATCAGTTTCAACTTGTCCTCTAACTGGAACAGGCTTTATTAGCAAAAGCTAAAGCAAGGCAAAAGACAGTGAACAGTGGCTGGAGCAATAGCATAGCAGGTAGGGCGTCTGCCTTGTATGTCAACCCGGATTCAGTTCCTAGCGCAAATCCCATATGGTCCCCTGAGCACTGCCAGGGGTAATTCCTGAGTAGAGAGCCAGGAGTGACCCCTGTGCATCACCGGGTGTGACCCAAAAACAAAACAAAGCAAAAAAGACAGTGAACTATGACAAGAAATTTATTTGGATTTGGGGTTTTCTGTTTTTAGAAACAGAAAGAGCAATAGCCCAGCGGGTAGGGCGTTTGCCTTTCACGCAGCCTCCCCAGCTGACCCAGCTGACAGCTGACACAGCCGACCCAGGTTCAATTCCTCTGCCCCTCTCGGAGAGCCTGGCAAGCTACCAAGAGTATCTCGCACACATGGCAAAGCCTGGCAAGCTACCCCTGACGTATTCGATATGCCAAATAACAAGTCTCACAATGGAGACATTACTGGGCCCGCTCAAGCAAATCGATGAACAACAGGAGGACAGTGCTACATTAGAAATAAGAGTCCTTGTATACTACAAAATTATTTTTATACTATTCTCCTTATATCACCTATCAAAATATAGATTTTGTTATTCTAATATTCTGGCTACCCAGATCTGTCGTGTAGCACCAGACTAATAACCCTCTGATAACAGATGCTGCCAACATAGACCTAAAATTTGTAATGAAAGAGGTAAAAATTCAAGAGAATTAAAACTTGACTTCAGCATTTATAGTCATATGTAGCACGGTAGCAATGTCATCACGCACTGTCCTCCTGTTGTTCATCGATTTGCTAGAGCCGGCACCAGTAACGTCTTCACTGTGAGACTTGTTACTGTTTTTTGGCATATCGAATACGACACGGGGAACTTGCCAGGGTCTGCCATGTGGGCGGAATATTCTCAGTAGCTTCCTGGGCTCTCCAAGAGGGACAGAGGAGTCGAACCCGGGTCAGCTGCGTGCAAGGCAAATGCCCTACCTGCTGTGCTATCTATTTTTATCCTGGCTTGGTGACTGAATATACTGGTTTTCCCATTAAAAAGGGTGACTATATGACTATTTCATTTTTTTTCTTTTGCTCTTTTCGGTCACAGTGATAATCAGGGGTTTCTCCTTGCTCTGCACTCAGAAATCACTTCTGATACCAGCTCGAGCAAAACGATGAACAAGGGGAGGACAGTGTCACAGTCCACATGGGAGGCCTGGGAGCGAAGCCAGGGTCAGCCGCGTGCAAGGCAAATGCCCTGCCCACTGTACGATAGCTCCAGTCTGACTTTTCATATTTCTATAACACTGTATTTTCAACTGATTATGGAAAACACTTTATATCTACTCCATAATGTACAGGAAAAAAAGGCTATGTAAGATCTGTAATTCAGAGAAACAAAATAAACAAGCGATAGGGATGGTGAAGAATGGAAGAGAATGGGGAAAACAAACACACACACAAAAAAAACCTATGCTATTCTACAAATGTATAAGACTAAGAAGACCTTTTCTCCTAGCAATACTAGTAATACTGCAATATTACTAGAAGAAAATTTGGGAAATCCTATACTTGACTGAAAGAAAAAGGACAAGAAAGAAAAACAAACTATAAAGGAGATGATGTTGAGAAGATAATTCCACAATCCAATTACAAAGGAGATAGTTGTAAGTAATAGCACAGTTACTTGCTTTAAATTACCCAGTAAATTTAAAGCGAAATTTAAAGCAAAATGAAAACTAATATATGTTTAAGCATCTAGGATAAAAGATAATTTGGTCTTACAGCTTTACTTAGACTAAAACTTCTATTATTTACTCTAAAACCTGATTATTTTATTCTTTTCATCTGTATCTTAGCACTACTCTATATATGTGGTAATAGTCTTTAACATCTCAGCAATCCAACTAGAATATCTTTATTACTACTAAACAAGCTCAAGTAAAGCAGTCCATGTATTAAAGACTATTTCTTCTATATCATCTAAGAGACAGTGGGGAAAATGCCCTGCAAAAACAGATATATATTTTCCCTGAACAGAACAAAATAAAATAACAATCCTTTTATGTTCATTGTAGAAAGTGATTATAAGATATTTTAATCGCTGGAAACACTAAAGCAAGTTAATTCTTTCCAAAGGCTTCTTTTCTATATTAGAGTCTTCACTCTAAGTTTTGATTCTGAATAAAATTATCTGCACATAATTTATCTTCAGATAAATTCATATCAGAGCTAGCAATGCCAGAGCAAAGATTCAGTTTTAACAGTAAATTTATAACAACTTAAAACAATTCTAAAAATCAAACTTATATAAATAGAATGTCCAGTTTTCAAACAACACACAAAAGCTCAGTATAGTGTTCAATATGAGAAAAAAATGCAAAGCCAAGAATATGTTTTAAAAAAATTTTATCTTTTACTATATTATCACAACCTAAAATGGAACCACATGAGACAAATCTTCAAAAACAGTTTAAATAAATTTTTAAAGTTACATATAATATTTAAAACAACTTACTTGTAATAACCATCACTTTTGAAAATATAGCTTTGACACTGGCATCTGTCTATAAAACAAAAAAATTGTAAAATTAATATACCCGGATCACACTCACATACCCTGAAAAGTAAATAAACAAAACCTAGTCACTGATAATGCTCAGGTCCATGCCCACACCATGCTCTTCCTTTTGCTGTGTCTAAAACCCATATGAATTAAACAAAAGGAGGCAGTAAGCTCACACTCCAGTCATCACACCTTCCCTTACCCTGTTCTGTCTGCCTCCAAACAAAAAAACCATAGCTAACTTCATTTATCTTTTTTTTCTACTCTTTGAGGGTGGGGAAATAGAGGAGGAGGCTACAGGGTCATATCCAGGGTTGGATGGGGATTCGGCCACACTCAGCTGTGCTCAGGGAACATTCCTGGTGGTTTATGGAAGAACATTTGCAGTGCTGGGGATCAAACATAGATCAGCTGTACGAAAGGCAAGAGGCTGAACCCCTGTACTCTTTCTCAGATTCTATACTGATCTTTTACGAAAGGATAGTATTTTTTCTTTCATACTGAAAAAAACAGTCACCTAAGTTTAGAAAAGAAAGAAAATACTCTGAAAATTTTCTAATTTCTTTGCTTTATCTCATACAAGACAATTCAATATACAACTCTGATTTAGGGAGTTCCTAAAATTTTCAAAGATTATCATAAAACATAAAGCGAAAACACTGAAAAATGCCACTAACATATGTAAATATTGTCATAACACAAAAACTGTCATTAACTTAACACAGAAGGTATTTCCAAGAGCACTAGTTACGTGCTATATTATGTTACTTCAGTAATGTCTTCACCATTCTGCTGCATTCAATACACTCCGTAAATTCATGTGAATAATGCTTATCTTTAAGAATGCAATTCACTGAATCCAGATTTTTTCTGAATAACTCTGATGTAGAATGTGTTAGATAAACACTGGAATAAAATCAAATAACAAACCCTACTGAAAAGGATGTTGCTAAGAGAAGCCAGAGGCATGGGCTGGAGCGATAGCACAGCAGGTAGGGCGTTTGCCTTGCACGAGGCCGACCCAGCTTTGAATCCCAGCATCCTATATGTTTCCCCGAGCACCGCCAGCAGTAATTCCTGAGTGCATGAGCCAGGAGTAATACCTGAGCATTGGCGGGTGTGACCCAAAAAGCCAAAAAGAGAGAGAGAGAGAGAGAGAGAGAGAGAGAGAGAGAGAGAAGTCAGAGGCAAAGCAAAATAGAGCTCAAGAGAGAATTCAAAAATAACTAGAATCTTAAATATTTGAATGAATGTTGAAGCATGTAATATTTTTGTAACTGTTTAACAAAGGAGGAAAGAGGTAATGATGAAATTTTAAGAAACTGTCCCCTGGTGGCAGAAAGGGCAGGGATGACAGCATCAACAAAAGTAGTGGAAATGACAAAGTCATTTTGCATGTCAATGAGTAAATCAATTTAGTCAAACGCAGCAGAAAAGCTGCACAAGGAGCTAAAGCAGATCTGAAAAGATCTCAGACTTGAAGGTCAGAGAAAGAGCTCAATGCGCTGGAACACAGGCTCTGCATCCAGGAAGCCGAAGCTGATCCTGGCTTCTCTTAGCTGAAGAAGCCCTGAGCACTGAGGATGAACCACAAACAAAACAACAACAACTTTAAAAACAAAAAGGTCTGACTAAATAGCAACCAAAAAATAAATAAATAAATAAATAGTCACTGTTCACAGCAGCCAAAATCTAGAAACAACCCAAGTGCCCAGGAACAGATGAGTGGATAAAGAAACCCTGGCACACGCAATGGAACACTACCTGGCAGTAAGAAAAGTTGCAATCCTGCAATTTGGTGCTACATGGATGGTCTGGAGAGCATCATGCTGAGAGAGAGTAAGAGGGATAGAGAGGGGCAGACACAGAATCTCTCTCATAAGTGGGACATAAATAAACTTGAACAACAAACTGGAACAACGCCCCAAAGGCAATAGAAACAAAGAGCAAGAGACCTGGTTTTCAGTAGGAAGCTTGCTGAGGAGACGGGTGGAGGAGAAGTAAGGGAAGGGATCAGGTGGAGGGCAAAGAGCCTGCCACTGCGGGGGGCAGACACTCGTGAGTGGGTTGGTGTTAGGACACTGCATGCTGAAACGCAGTCACAAATATCAACGGAACTTTGTAATTCATGGTGACTCAATAAAAAAAAAAACACTCTCTGACTGTGATATATATATATATATACATATATATATATATATGGGTCTTCCCTGTAAAATAAAAATATGAAAATACAAAAGTAAAACACATCTGTACTTATTTTCTAACTTTAACTTTACAATATCTACTATGATCTTGGTATAAAGTGAACATCAATGAAAGATTATTAATTCTCGCAAGTTCCAAACAAGTTCCTTCAACCCACAAGAATTCAATTTAATTTGGATAACTTCATTTGGTTAAGACAATTTAAAGGAAAATTCCACATAACAATGAATTCTCACTGGTTGAGCCTGGTTTTATAATTTCACTTAAGACCGAACAGGAAAATCATGATACCCTCCCAAAATCTTTTTCAACAAGGGGAATATGCTCCCA
This sequence comes from Sorex fumeus, assembly GCF_029834395.1. Taxonomy (NCBI): domain Eukaryota; kingdom Metazoa; phylum Chordata; class Mammalia; order Eulipotyphla; family Soricidae; genus Sorex; species Sorex fumeus. The sequence continues at coordinate 2,172,602 of NW_026606240.1, forward strand.
CTAAATAACTCTTACAGGGCAGTGGAAGTGGAAAAACTTGTTATTTGATTACAGTCTCACAAATCATGTCACACATTTAAAATATCACTTGGCCATTATTACAGCATCAATTATGCCTAAAAATAGATGTAATCACTTAAAAAATCCATATAAAAGATTTGCTTTAATTATGATTCACTCTTAACTATTCATCTTTAAGTAATACTTCTCCATCTTAAGTAAAAAAGGAAGCAATATTGTACTAGGTGGCAAATGGAGCATTTTATCCCACTTTCTTAAGGAAAACAGAATTACTCATTATTATGAGTAACTCATGTTGTATTACACTGTAACACTGTGACCCTGACCAAAAACACAGGTTTCTCTGCTCAAACTGTAATTTCAGTGGTTTTCTCCAACATCCTCTCTTTCAGAAAAATAACTAAGAAAAGTAAATTCCCTAAAACCAGTTTTTAGTCCTTCGTTAAATACATGGAAAACTCATTTTCTTAGGTTCAATATAATCAATAAAGGGTTAAATTATGGTCAGAAAACTATAATTATTAGCTTATAAAATAAAGTATTACTTATTTGAAAATCTCAGACAAATAAGTACACTGAAATGCTTTACTACTTGTGATTTGAAAAAAATATTTTAATTAGTGAGGGGTTGACTGATGTTCTATCGCTTTGGTCCCCCTATAATATTTTTTAAGAAGAAATGAAAATATATATTCATACAACAGCTTTACATATGAATGCCCAAAATGACATACTTTGTTGTAACCCAAAACTGAAAATTGTCTCAATGTTTATAAACTGGTTACAGGAGAGACAAAATGTGATACATCCAAACAAGTGTTTTTCAGCAATAAAAGAGAGCATACAATACATGTATAATCCCATTATAAATGAAATTTAAAATATTGTCATAAATTAAGGACAACATAAAGAAGACTGTTTATTGTATCTAATTTGTGCTCCCTACCCAACAATGGTGTCACATTCTCAGACTGAACCACCCACAAATAAAACTGCAAATAATACAAAAAAATAATACAAAACAAGAGAGACAAAAAAAAGTTAATGAGAGGGTCATTACATAGCACTAAACCGAACAGGGTTAGCACACTTATTTTTAGAACAAACAGGCAAACCTATACCTAGGAAAACTAAAATTTTCACACCTTAAAATGCAGAGCTCGCCGCTTGGAGCAGAAAAGCAAATGGACTTGTGTTGATCCGCGCCACCAAGCCTGCCCGGAGGGGGAAGGGCATTGACCGGCCCGCCCGCTCCTCTCTGGAAAGAAAGATGGCGGCCGCACGGGAGCCTTGTGGAAAGCGGGTTTGAGCCGGGCTCGGGGAAGCGGCGGGGACCTCATGGGAAGGGGGGCTTTGTGGGCCGTCCCCCACGCCCCACCGGGGTCGCCGGCTGCCCCCCACGAGCGGCTCTCCGGCACGGCCACGGCCCCGGAGGCACAAGGACTTAGCACAGAGAACCAGCCGCTTGGAGCAGAAAAGCAAATGGACTTGTGTTGATCCGCGCCACCAAGCCTGCCCGGAGGGGGAAGGGCGTTGACCGGCCCGCCCGCTCCTCTCTGGAAAGAAAGATGGCGGCCGCACGGGAGCCTTGTGGAAAGCGGGTTTGAGCCGGGCTCGGGGAAGCGGCGGGGACCTCATGGGAAGGGGGGCTTTGTGGGCCGTCCCCCACGCCCCACCGAGGTCGCCGGCTGCCCCCCACGAGCGGCTCTCCGGCACGGCCACGACTCCAGGGCACAGAAATCAATCTCTTAACTAGCTAACTTTTAATAGAAATTCTTCCAGGGTCAATAAGTAAAATAGCAGAAATTCAAAACCGCGCGGCCGCGATAGCGGCCGCGCGACATCATTTTATTCTTAAACCAAGTTCTAGAAAGCAAATCATTTCACAACGCTGTTTCAGCATGTCTGATTGGGGGGGGGGGGGGGGTCGTAAACTCTAAACAATAATTGTGCATCTTCTATCGAAATAATCTATCTAGTCAAAGTAGATAGAGTATTAACTAGAACTCATCTGCCTCATAAGAATTGGGAGGGGTGGGAGGTGGGGGTCTATTGGGGTTCGGGGTTAAAAATGAGTATTGGTAAAGGGAAATGTGTTCGGTATCTACATGACTGAGACCTAAACCCGAAAGCTCTGTAACTTTTCCCACAGTGATTCAATAAATAAATAAATTATAAAAAAAAAAAAAAAAAAAAAATATGCAGAGCTCTACTGGCTTCTACAGTATGAACATTGAGCATACATTTTTGGTAGAAGGTGGAGTGTTCATTCTGCTTTGGACTAGGGAATTTTTAAAAAGTAGTATTTTGGGGGCTGGAGGGATAGCACAACAGGTAGGGGCATTTGCCTTGCACGCGGCCAACCAGGGTTCAATTCCCAGCATCCCATATGGTCCCCCAACACCGCCAGGAGTAATTCCTGAGTGCAGAGCCAGGAGTAACCCCTGGCATCGCTGGGTGTGACTCAAAAGGAAAAAATGGTAGTAATATGAACAACGATAGCTTTGATAAATTGTACCTCTAATAGGTCTAGGCACAACATGTGTTTCATAACAAAAACAAAACACTGGAAATTATTTTAAATATCCTCAAACTAACTCTGGTTTCTCTTCAGATCATATATATCTTTCAGCTTTTATTAAAGATTTTTGTGGAGAAGAACAGTCGAGTCTTGACTCGATACTTGGGGGTCCTGTGTTTCATGAGACAACTAAAAAAAAAAAAATTCCCTAACTAAAATAAGACACAGCTGGATGAACTCCAACATTAATTTATAACAAGAAATAAGCACTATGTTAAAACTTCCATGGTATTAATTGTAAATGAAAATACCAAGAGATTTAATTATAATCGATAATTAAAACTTTGCAAAACAAGGGGCTGAAAAGATAGCATAGCTGGTACTTGCCTTGTACATGGTTGACCAGGGTTGAATCCCTGGCGTCCCAGGAGTACCACCAGGAGTAATTCCTGAGTACAGAGCTAGGAGTAACCCCCTCCCCTTCCCTCACTTCCAAGCATCACTGAGTGTGTGGCCAAAGTAAAAAAACAGAAAACTTTGCTAAACAAGAATACAATAACAGGAAAAGCCATTGTGACAAGATAAAGTATAATTTGATTCCATTTTGCATGCTTTCAATGATGCTGGAGTTTCTCATTTTTAAGCTTAAACAATAAGAAGCCACCTCATTTCCAACTACACAGCAGCAAAGCAAAACTGTTTTCCTGTTGGGTATAACTTTTAGCTAACAGAGTATATTTAGATTTTTTTCTTTATAATTAAAGTTCTTAACAAGCATAGAACTGGCAGTGAGCGGAGCAAGCAGCCGCCAGGGCGAACCAGAAGACCCCTTCTCGGCTAAGGTGCCCACATAAGCACCTAGGCCAGAGGGGACTCCTGCAATTTTCTAAGTGCACCAGAGTAAAAAATCACAGAATTATGGGCCAGAGAGATAAATGTTTACAAAAGACAGCCCAGGTTCAATCACCAGCAACCCTCATGGTCACTCAGCACACAGTCAGGAATAGTCCCTGAGCACCACTGGGTGTGTCCACAAAACTAAAATACGGTGTGCTTAGGGATCACAGATTGTAATCAGAACAGTACCACACTGTATTAGTTGTTTAAAAGTAGCAACAATGGTAAAGAGAAATCAAAATACAGTACTGAGCATCAAAGGAACAATTCCTTTTTCTTATTTTCACTTACTTTGGGTTGCTTAATTAAGTCAAGCAAATCTTTTACTTGATGTCTGAGCAGATTTTGACATTTCCACATTTCATTCAATGCTCTGAAAAACAGAAATATGTGAATTTAAATAATACAACAGGAGAAAAATCCTTCCAGAATACTCAACTGTATTCCCCTCTTTCAGAGTTCAGATTTCAATGGCTGGGAGGGTAAAACATGCAGCATGCAGCTGACCCAAATCATGTACAGTCCCCCAAGCCCTGCCAAGAGCAGAGCCTCAAGCAGTCAGGTATGGTCCCATCCCCCCACCCCCCTCCCCCCGGACAAAAAACAAAGTTTAAATCACAAAAAAAGAGGTGCCCTATGGTAGAACTCACAGGATTATGCACCTATGGTGTATAGAGAGGAAAAGGAATCAAATGTAACGGCTCCTAAGCACTACTTGGGAGATGACTAAAACCAAATAAACAAAGAGGGAAAAAAAATACATAAACATGGTAGGAATCTGTATTACTATACATAGGGACGGAAACTGAGCTTTGGAAGTAGACACAACGTGTTCTAATCCTAGTTTTATCTCTAATTATTTGTACAACTCTGGGGTTCTGTTTACCATGAATAAAGGTGATCAGGAAAACCATCACCTTTACTACAGGACAGCAAGCTATGCAAAAAGAAACAGGACGGTTTTACAAAAAGTTGTTCATAACACAGGTGTTCATGGCTTTTGAATGTTCCAACACCAATTCTACCACATAGGTGACCCTCCTCCACCACTGGGATCCCCATTTTCCAAAGTACTCCCCAAACCTAACCCCTTAGCAGGTATACAATAATTTATTTTCTATTTCTTGTTACAACTAAAAGGCTAATGGAATTATAAAAAACACTTCAGTTAAAAAAAAAAAATTGGTTTCTGGTAGCTTGGCAGCCACACCCACAAGCCACCTCACTAAGAGTCATGATCCAGAAATTCAATGTAAATCTCTCGAAAGAGCACAGAAGTAACGCCACAGATCTGCCTCACAACCCACGCAGGCTGCTTCATTCAGGGCAATCGGGAAGGGAGTACATGAAGCTCCTCCCTGTCCCCAGGACCCAGCCCCAGCAAGCGGAAACCTCCAGAACTCCACCATCACCAGGCTCACTGCTGTCTCCACACACTCAGACAAGTCTCACCCAAAAGCGAATCTACTCCTGGACATCTCATACTTTACACCACCAATATACAAAGAGTAGCACGCCACATCTGACTGGGTTTAAAGTAGAAGGCAACCAATCTTAGGGGGAAATAAATTTCTACAGATGGATACATAAGCACACAGTCTCAACATGTTCGTAATCTCTTATAGAAGGGCTTAATGGCTCCTGGGTGAAATTCAACAATCTTCACATACTTTCCTCTAAAAAACCTTTTTGTCTCATTTTTAGTGGATTATTCATAACAATACAAAATAAATTACTTCAGTTCTGCTTTGGGGGCAGGATTTGGGCTTCACGAAAGTGGTAGAAAGGTATAATGGTGTTTGAATTGGTGTTTGAATATTAAATGTAATCAAATATTGTGAACAACCTCATAAGAATTAAAAAATAATTTGTAAAAATTGTTTCATCTCCCCATGAGGTTTTAAAAAAGTACATGGTTACTATTTTTAACTTTTGTAGATCAAAGAGCCCCAGCAGCTGAAGACCTCCGGAACCAGCTACAGCCACACTTAAGACCACTCTCCACACATTCGGATGAGCCTCACGCTTGACGGAACCGGCAGAGGAACCCAGGTGTGTGGGACCCGGAGCTGAGATCTCCAAGCCTGCTCGGATTGGGACTGGTCCTCCTCCAACCAGCTCCCCCATCTTCCAGTAGCTAGGCGTTATACCCACCAACTGCCCCCGGTGCCATGTTATCCCATCAACGGCCAAGACCCAGAGACTATAAAACCCAGCTCCCAGAAGTGCGCAGCCAGCTTATTATCTTATTACTCTTGGAGAACCCGGCAGGCTACCGAGAGTGTCCTGCCTGCACAGCAGAGTCTGGCAAACTTCCTGTGGCATATTCAATATGACAAAGCCCAGTAACAATGATGGGTCTCATTCCCCTGACCCTGAAAGAGCCTCAAGTGTGGCACTTTCTAAAATCTCAGGGCTAGGACAAAGGAGACTTTACTGGTGCCTGCTCAAGGAAATTGAGGAACAACAGGATGACAGTGATACAGTGTAGACCAAAGGTCTTTGTTAAAACTACTCAACTTTGCCACTGTACCTGAAAAGCAGTCAAGGACAATGTACATTTCTATGTCTGAAAATACCCAGGTATCAAGAAATGTACATTTCTCTCCTCTTCCTCAACCTTTCTTAGAAGAATATTTAAATAGCATATATAAAAGTTCCACAGGGTGAGTTAAAAGTCCCATTAAATAACATGAGTAAAAATCATATATGACTTCCACTACTTCTAACGTCTAGTCAATTAATCCCAATAGTTGCAACTGCATATGGTGAAGTACTAAGGGCCTACACTGCCTAAAACCTAGAGCAAATGGAACTTTTAGACTTTTCTAATTTTCCTCTCAACAATTTCCTTGGCTGCAGCAACAGCACAGCGGGTAGGGCATTTGCCTTGCCCGTGGCCAACACCGCGGACCCGAGTTCGATTCCTCCACCCCTCTTGGAGAGCCTGGCAAGCTCCACCACATGGCAAAGCCTGGCAAACTACCTGTGGTGTATTCAATATGCCAAACACAGTAACAAGTCTCACGATGTTACTGGGCCTGCTCGAGTAAATCGATGAACAACAGGAGGACAGTGACAGTAACAACCATTTCCTAGCACAACACAATTTAGTTATGTCTCCTTCGTATCCAAAATTCCAACTGCTGATGAAAACACCCATACTGATGAAATATTTTCTGCATGAAACAGGATCATAAAAATATATTTGTGGGCCGGAGAATAATACAGCAGGTAAGGCGCTTGCCTTACACAAGGCCAACCCGGGTTCTGTCCCCAACATCCCATATGGTCCCTGAGCACTGCCAGAAGTGATTCCTAAATACAGAGCCAGGAGTAATCCCTGAACATCATCAGTTGTAGCCCAAAATCCAGTGTATGTATGTGGCAGGCAGCAGTGTTTAATGTAATTTTCATAATGCTTTAAAGAAAACACAAAGGTAAGCAACAAATACAATGATATTTTCTGAATTATAAACGTCAAGAGATATAAAAATCAAATTCCACAAGATCTTATTTTTTAATTGTTGAAAAAAATCACTGTTAAACTCATGCTAACAGCAGTACTTTTATTTCACAGCAGCAAAGTTTCTAAAAAAACTGAGTTTTATTGTATTTAACAATTTAAATATTTATATTAAATTGTTAGCATTTTAAAGTATTATTGTTATCTCCTCCACCCCGCGCAAAATCCAATATACTGAAAAAAAATTAAAAGAAGAGAATTTGACATTTGAAACATACTTCACAGCATTTAAATCCAGTGTGGCATACAAGTAATATAAACACTTCATCCGTTCTGTCGTTTCCAAATTATGGGGAACCATGTACTGAGCAAAGATCCGCTCAACAAGCAATCTAAAAAAGAACATGAAGATAATAGTGCTAGTTTTTAATGCATGTATTTAATTTGTACAAAACACAGATTCTTCTGAGTGTCAGAGATATAAGGATTTAGTTGGATATATCGGAAACAGTTTGACAGCCGGCTTGGCTAAAAACCTTTGCATGACCCTGGGTAAATTATGTTAAAGATTCAATTTCCTTCTCTGAGTAAAGTAAAAAAGTAAAGTAAAGGCCCTCCCGTTGATCGTCGATTTGCTCGAGCGGGCCCAGTAACGTCTCCATTGGAGACTTTGTTGTTACTGTGTCTGGCATATCGAATACGTCACGGGGAGCTTGCCAGGCTCTGCCGCGCGGGCGAGATACTCTCGGTAGCTTGCCGGGCTCTCCGAGAGGGGCGGAGGAATCGAACTCGGGTCGGCCATGTTGTCCGCTTGTAGTAAAAGAAAAAATCCTACTATCAGGAATTAGAGTATCTAGGTAGGTTGCATGTGGCTGAGCCCAGCTTCAGACCCAGCACATCCCTCAGGCCGCTATGCACTGCCAGGGTGGCTGAGGTGACCCCAGCACAATTCTGTGCTCTCACACTGGATCACTAACCTGAGTGAGAGTGTCTCCAAACCGAAACACAAAAACAGAAAACAAAACGCCACAAGTGAGAGAAACAAAACATCTCTAAAGTTAAAACTAAGAAATTTCTAAGATTCATTTGAGCGGACTGGTTAAAAGTACACACAAACTCCCCAAAAAGTGTTAACATCATCATGTAGATTTCTGTGCATCAAGGTTACAAACATAAAAAAGTCGAAAGACTTGAATTTTATTTCAAAAAGAAAGAAAGAAAAAAAAAGTAACTGACGTTTCCTAATCAAACATACCACAGTTTTAATTCCTTCGCCACTTAAAAGGTAATTCATAGTTTGTAATAGTTTGTAACCTATTATAGGCAAAAAACAATGGATCCCACCAACTGTCTGTTAGTAAGTTCAAACAGAATTTCAAATTTAACTACTACATGGTTAGAATCCATACAGCACCTAACCTTATGCTGGAACAGAAAAAGACTGAGACATCAAAAAAAGTTTTTACGAAAATTTGCAAACTTCCCTTTTAAACATTTTAGGAATTTTTTTTAATGAAAAAAATATCTTATCCAGGGCCAAAGAGACAGTACAGTGGGTAGGACACTTGCTTTGCAAGCAGATCATCTGGGTTAGACCCCTGGCACTCTATATGGTCCCCCCCAGTCTGCCAGAAGTGATCCCTGAGTGCAGAGCCAGGATTGAGAACAGTCAGGTTTGACCCAAAATAAAAATATATATATATTAAAAAATAAAGTATCTTGGACAAAACTTTATTTTTATTTAAATTTCAATTATGAAAAAACAAGGATCCTTACAACACATCTATAAAATAAAATTTATAGTTGTGCACATTCTTACTTTGAAATACTACTGTCCAGATTTTGTAAATAAAGGCTAATGTATAAACTGTATATTACTGCTTAATTTATGGCTTTCATGGGATGGAAATTAGCTGCCTGTACTAAAAACTGAGAACGGAGTTAAAAACTATAAAAAGAAGAGTTTGTCTAAAACAACAGATCAACAGTTTTGTTAACACCAAAAATCTTACATAAAGTATCCTTAACTTACCGATCATCAATACTATTTTGATAATATATATGAAGCAGTTTGTCTTTGATCCATGAAATCTGTTTTGCAGCATCTTTTCCAGCTGCTGATTGTAAAGCATATTTCTTATAGATCTGGGCAAGTCCCATCATGGCTTCTTTGCGTACTCTCCACTTAAGATAAAAACAAAAATGCTTTCATCTTTAAAAATACTTCCCTTTTTTTATTAAATTTATGAAAGTCTAGTTTTCCAAATTTCTAATTTACACATTTCCCATAGTCTCAATGAATATCACTTTTAAATTACTGTATCAGAAACAATTATTATGACTATATCCATTGTATAAAAAACACGTAGTTTTATGCTTCGGTATCACAAATCCATCACCTATCCCTAAAAAAACAAATCAGTCATATCTACATGTCATCACTTAGAATTGGTGAGAGAAAGCTACCATATTTTAAAAAGCAAAAGAAGTTAACTAATTGGATAAACTTGATACAGATACAGCCAATTTTTTTCTAACTTATGTCTGTATTAAGCATACTTGTATCAACAATGGTGATTATAACTATTTTAGACACTAGAGATATATATGACATTGTTCTATCAAATGCTCCCTGTACAAGGTCCATAAATTATTCATTGTGTACAACTGTGAATCAAATTGAAACATAATAGGAATGTATTCAACTACTTTAAAATACATATTGCTTCAGAAAATCTAACACTTTTCAATCTTAAATGGATTTAGTGCTATAGTTGACATTAACACAGTCCTGTAATAAGAAGTCAGTGATATTTAGCATTCTATAAATGGGCAGAGATTACTTTCTTTTTTAACTTGTCAGTCATCCTTATCAATATTCTTCTCTTGCTTTTTCTTTCCATTCACGACAATACATACAGTTCTTTTTGTTTTGTTTTCACACTCAACAACGCTCAGGGCTTACTCTTGGCAGGCTTGGAGGAGCATGTGGGGGTGTCAGGGATCAAACCCAGGTCGGCTTCATGCAAGGCAAGTCCCTACCCACTGCACTGTCACTCTGGGCCCGAAGACAGTTCTTAAGTCATCTACTACATAACCTGCATGCACACAGCTCTTAGTTTTATCCTCAGTACCACTGCAGAGCTCCTGCACGTCTGGTGGCCCACCACCTCTGGGTCAGTGCCGTATCACCTCACTGATTCCAAAAACTGAACCATCAGGTGCACACAGCCAGGCTGAGTATTACCTATCAGAAGTGTTCCTGGCCATTGAAACACTGCTTCGGAAGCCCCCACACACCTCCCGCTCCAAATAGAAAAACTCTAAAAGTCTTCCCCATGAAACAAAAACGCAATCTGTTTACAAAAACTTTATGTCTAACTCATTACCTTATCTCTAATTCTTCCAAACTATCTTAAGAATTTAAAAAGCATATCCTATTATTATCATGATCATACATACAATCATTCTTTGATATACTATGAATTAAGTGGATTTACAACCAAAGCAATGATGAGAAAAAGTATACATAAATTATGATTCCCAAGAACACACAAAACCTAGCCAAATTTCAGGTCTTAGGAAAATGGGCATTTGACATTTCAAGGGCTATTATCCCATCCTACTGCTAATCTCCCTTTTCTTCTTTATGCCTTTGGCCTTTTCACTGTTTTATGCCCCAATAAAATATTTAATTTTTTAAAAATCCAGATTTATCAGTTCAAATAAATAAATTTTTCTGAAGATTTGTAGATCTGAAGAGGGGGAAATGATGGAATTTCTGTCATCTGGTCTCCACCCATAACCAATATTACCAAAGAGAAAAATACAGGGGCTGGAGCAATAGCACAGTGGGTGGGGTGTTTGTCTTGAACATGGTAGGCCTGGGTTCAATTCCCAGCATCCCATATGGTCCCCCGAGCACCGCCAGGAGTAATTCCTGAGTGCAGAGCTAGGAGTAACCCCTGTGCATTGCCGGGTGTGACCCCAAAATGCAAAAAAAAAAAAAAAAAGGAAGAAAACTACAGTGACAGCACAATAAACTCTTTAAGGTAAAAACACTGAAAAGCTTTGACCTAGTCAAAGCTACTCATAGCTACAACAGACCTTCCCTTGTCTACTGCTGGCTGACACCTAAATGCACTAAGGATTTCAACTCCTCACCAAAATTACTCTAAGCAATGAAGGCAGGCGATGGAGAGGGAGAAAGAACATTTACTGACTACCAAAATATACTCCAAGCAATATAAAATACATACAAAACAGGATCTCATTCTCTTTTCAGAAGTTACTGATTAATAAGTGAAAATGGTGGATACTCACTCAGAAAGGAAGGGGTGGGGGTGGGGGGGGTCACAGAACACAAGCTAGAGGTATGATGCCCTGCTGGGATTAGCTTTGCCAAGATGAAAACACATCTTTTACTTCCTAGATCTTGGAAATTATAATCCAAGCAGAAAGAAGACTACTAACTGATACTCTTATGAATGGGAAAAGAAAGAAGCCAAAACCTAAGAGAAGTGAAGTGTGTCAGAGATCTTGTCACTTAAGACACTTACGAAAACAGTGTACAGGCTGGATGGGATATCTGACTACCGTTTACAACTGTTTTATTCTGGTAATGAGAATAATGTTAAGAAGGAAAATTAATACAATATAACCTGATAAAAAGTAAAACTTTCTCATGAAATCTTAAATACTAGAAAAGTCCCCCCGGTAAAGGAGCTGATAACATTTAAATCTAAATATCTGTAAAAATGAAAAACGGTAAATTACTCTTTCTACTTACCCGTTTGTCTAATGTTCTTTCTCTCACAAAATTAAGTAAGTGATCATTGACCAAAAGAATATCCTTTTTAGCAGCTGTAACTATAGATACAATAACATCATGTCTAATAGCTTCCTCGGGGTCATGGGACCTCACTTTAAGATATTCTGAAAGATAAAATTGTCCTTGATTAAAACGGAGTTTTCACAACTACAATTGTTTTCAGATTACATTGGAAGTAAACAATGAAATGGAAATAAGTAGAAGGCTAAATTTTCTAAGAATTAAGATCAGGAGGGAGGGAGGGTGGTAAAACGGAAGCAGAAAGAAAATCATTCCTTCAATCAAAACACAAGCAACGTAGATCCCCTATCCATGTGGAGAACGAGTAGTTGATTCAGGGGTCCTTAACTCACTAACAGTCCACATAAATAAACAAACACAGCAACATGAAAGTTCTCACTTTTGAGAGTCCGGGATGTGCCACACAGATAGAGTATAAGCTTGACGTGAGTGGAGTCATAGATTTGATCCCCAAACTGTCTCTACCCAGAAAAAAAGTTACTTTTGTCTTCAACTGGTCAGAAAAAATGTTACCTTTGTCTTCAACTGGTCAGAATACTCAAGGTGCTGAACTTGGGAATAGCTAAGAGTATCGCTTTACTAGGGAAAACTGAGTGAAGTTACTTAAAAACTAGTATTGAGACACTGCTACTCATGAAATAGAATTACAGGAAAAACCATGAGACAAAATGAAGAAAGGCCAAAGTAATGAGAGAAGAAATGGGACTTCATACCCAAACTGGTACCCTCCACCCACACTCAGGAAAATCCTAAAAAAATTAACCCTTATTCCCTGATAGCCTAAAAAACAATTCCTCAAGAGGTACAGCACCTTCTAGTAGAAAAATAAAGCAAATATGGAAAAATGTTAAATCCAGTGACAAGTTAAGTTGTTCCAAAAATCAGTCTGGATGAAACAGAAACAGGAAGTCTAGCAGATGATTTTTTTTTTGATCAATGACTTAAGACCAATGGACACTAATATAGATTAGTGTTGACTGATACATTAACAAAAAAAAGAAAGCATGTCCACTCTTACCAGTACCAAGTCCTAGGGAGAACAGCCCTCCCCACCTCGAGGATGGGGATGGCTTAAAGGCGGGGAGTTAGAATGCAGGAATTCAGAGAGGAAAAAAAATATTATCACTGTTTATTTCTGAGTCACATAACAATATTCTTTTAAAAAAAGAAGAAGAGAAAAAGAGTACACGGTAAGGGCCAGACAATTGGCACAGCAAGCAGGTAAGGTGTCTGCCTTGCATGCAGCTGACCCCGGTTTGGTCCTCCACTCCCACCCCGCAGACTGGCAAGAGTTGTCCCTAATTAAGGAGCCAGGAATAAGTCCTGAGCACCATAGGGAGGGACCCAAAACTTCCCCCGACCACACACAAAAATATTTTATAGTACGATTCCTAGAATTAATGAAGAAAGTGGCAGCATACAAATACACATACACCTGTAGTTTTGTAATCAGAAGTTTTTTATACTACAAACTAGTGGAAAGCAACTGGGGTGGGGGTGAGGGGGTGGGGAATAGGAAGGTTTATTTTTGATACCTATAATAAAATCAAGATATCTATTTAGCAAATAGCAAATCTTTGTCATGAGGAAATAAATTAATTTTTCATACTTCAGATATGTACAGAACTACTACAAACTAAAAACAAGAAAACACGAAAAACAAATTTTTAAAAGATGGGTTTAAAATTTAAAGACACGTGGATGGTCATGGAGAGTATCATGCTAAGTAAAATGAGTCAGAAAGAGAGGAAAAGACATAGAAGGACTGCACACATTTGTATGTGCACCAGACACACTGGTGGAGGGGTGGGTGTTCTAACATTGTATGACAGAAACACAAACATGAAAGCTTTGTGACTGTTTCTCTTGGCAATTTATTAAAAAACCATAAAAATTTAAAAATAATTTTAAAATATTTAAAGGCACTTCATAATAGAAGATTGGTGGACCAGACAAACAGTTCAATGGACTATACATAGCCCACGCTTTGCACGTAGGAAGATCCTCAGGTTTGATTCCTGACAACACATGGTCCACAGAGCATACCAGGAACAACCCCCAATCACTGAAATGGGAGTAGTTTCCAGACACCACCAAGTTTGGCACAAAAACAAAACAATGAGAGAAAGAAAGTTATTATCAGCATGTACATGGAAAGTTGTTCAAACTTCTCAGTCCTTAGAAAAAATACAAACTCTTCTTTATATTCTTCGAAGAATGCTGTCAAAGAATAGACAATAGAGCAGGACCTAGGAGAATGACTGAAGCAAAAAAGGCAACATCAAATGTTGGCCAGAGGCACTTAAGTGCTCGAAGAGCCATGATCCAGAGACTCGCAAACGAACCTCAGAACGGAACAAGCTGCAGAGATACCTCTGGACCCCAATTATTTAAAATTTTAGAATTGCAGGAGCGTGCGGCTGCACGACATCTCATATATTGAATCACTGTGAGACAGACTCTTACAGACATCTCGTACTACTCATAACAAAGCAAAAGAAAACAAACTATCGAGCACCTGCCTGTGGGGCAGGCTTGGGTGGTAGCGGGAAAATACGCAATAATGGTGGTGGGAGGGTGTCATGGTGGTGCGCCTGGTTGGTGTTGAAATATTGACTGGAATCAATTACTGAGAACAACTTTATAAAGATAAAATACAAGAATTTTTTAAAAACTGTTGGCTATCGGTGGGAAATGCGCACTGGTGGAGGGATGGGTGTTTGATCATTGTATAATCGAAACCCAAGCACAAAAATGTGTAAATCTACAACTGTACCTCATGGTGCCTCACTATTAAAAAATAAATAAATATAATTAAAAAAAAATTTGTAAGAAAAAAAAAAACTGTTGGCTACAGGGTCCAGGCATGTGACTCGGAGCAGAGCACTAATCTTGCATGCAAGATGCCAAGAGTTCAACACCTGGCACCACGCCACATGGAGGGTGCAATCCCCTTTGTGACTCTCTACACAGAGCAACCAAAATACGTGTGAACAAAGCAAACAAGCATCAAGTCCCCTGATGTTAGAGCAACAAAGAGAAGGGCAGGAGGGAGAGAAACGTTAGCTAAAACACTAAGAACTTTCTCTTAAGCCTTTCTGGCGCAAGTGAAAAATAATACAACGGACACGAAGAACTATGACTCTGGTTTTCTTTTTGTGTGGTGCCAAGGGAGGCGGTCAGGCAAGCATGCGAAGCAAGTGATCTCTTTTTCAAAAAAATTAAGTGAAGTAGTTTTATTTTTAAAAATTCACTTAAAGAAATGGAGGGAGAGAAAGGCAGGGACATACATCCAAGAGGGAACATGGCTGTCTCCAAGGGAGGAAAGGCCTGGCATTCTTTACAGCTGAACATGTACCTGTACTGTGACCATCAATTTCACGCCTAAGTATTTTCAAATAGAAATGAAAACATAAACCCACAGAAAAAACATGTGGACTTAAATGCTCTTTGGAATCTTAGTCACAACAGTTTCCCAAAAAGGCCCAATTTTCATCAAAAGGAAAAATGAACAGATAACGACATATGAACTACTTAAAAAAAAGAATAAGCAAATAATACAGAAAATATCATGCTAAGTGAAAGCAGTCTGATCTCCCAAGCCATCATAAATAGATAATATATAGTCTAATAATATATAAAGCTCAATAAAATAGCCAGGAACTATATGGAATACACAGTTACTAATTACTATATTAATTACCAATTAAGAGTTACTAATTAGATATGAAACCCAAGGAATTTTAATTAGCTCAAATTATGCAGAATTTAAAAGAATAAAATTTAACTAGAGACCTTATATGAATGACTGGGTTCAATGCTGACAACACACAAAACAAAAAGGGGTAACCTATTTCAATAAAGAAAATTCAAAATCTATTAAATCTGTTAAAGCATAAAATAAAGTATTAAAAGTTTTATAATCAATCTCTAAAGTCTTATAAATATTACCATTTTTATCATGTCACTAAAGTTATTTTCATAAAAATGACAATGTTTAAAGAGGAAAATGAAACATTACTACATGTTAGAAAATCTCCTTGAAAGCTGAGTAATAAAACAAAAAACCTAAACAGAAGAAAGCATCTCTAAGAATGGTGTAAACTGGGATTGAGAGCACCCAGAACAAGGTGCCAACAGAGACTAGAGAGGACAGTACTGGGATTAAGGTGCTTGCCTTGCGTGTGGCAAACCCAGGTTCCATCCCCCATATGGTCT
Source organism: Sorex fumeus (assembly GCF_029834395.1). Lineage (NCBI taxonomy): Eukaryota > Metazoa > Chordata > Mammalia > Eulipotyphla > Soricidae > Sorex > Sorex fumeus. The sequence goes on from NW_026606240.1 coordinate 2,188,577, forward strand.
ATTGAGTACCACAGGAATGATCACAGAACAAGGAGTAAGCCCCAGCACTGCTGGGTATGGACAAATAAGTAAATAAAAACAAACTGAATGCATGTTCTCCTTTTAAAAAATTTAAAAAGTACGGATTTAAAAGCAACATGAGGAAAGACATTTAGAAAGTAAATTCTGGGGCCAAAGAGACAGCACAGCAGGTAGGCCTTGCCTTGCACATAACCAACTCTGGTTTAATCTCCTGCATCATATAGGATCCTCGAACCCACCAGGAATGACCCCTGAGCACTACCAGGTGTAGCCCTCTCCCCAATAAAGCAACCAAATCGTACTGCAGATAATAAACTTAAAAAAAAAAGAAAGAAAAAAACAACAATGTCAATGACTGTTTAAATACATACGCCTGAAATATTTTTAAAATTGGTCTTACTAACACAATATTGTCTCTGATAATTGCAAGTTTTTAACGCGTTTCTAAGTAGGCAATACAGGGCAAGTACATCAGCAGCCTGATGGTGTCTTTAGACTTCCTGATACCCCCAATTTGCTGCTGTGCCTCTGGCCAGACCCCAACAACTTGGGACCTAGTTTCCAAGATATTAAATAGCCAAAAGTTAAGTATGTGGGAGCCACGCCCACAAACCACCTCCAGCTCAGCTATACAAGCTCATTTATCAGCTTAGCTTCAGAAACCCACAAATGAATCTCAAAAGAGATCAAAAGCAGCGGTAAATCTCTAACTCACAAAAAGGCTGAATAGACCAAGGTAAACTGGAGGCAGGCGGGTTAGGCTGAGTTGGTTTAGCCTGGTGCCTGCCAAGCAGAGCCCATGGCAGTCGTTTGCTCGACAATCCCAAATCACTGCCATGCCCCAATGCCCCAGGTCTGTCTCAAGACAAACCTCAGTAAGTTATCAACCTGCTGAAAACTCAGAGATACAGGTTTTGTGACTGAAATCTCCTGATTTTCTCGGAGTCAGGATGGGCTACCTTGTCCCACTTCCCTAGAGTCCTGGAAGCACTGGCAGTCATCCCCATGAACCAACCCGAGGGTCACCATGTAAGCTCTTCTACCAGTCTTGCTTCAGAGGCCCATAAATAAATCTCAAGAGATCAAAAGCCACAATGAATCTCAGACCTGCACAAGGCCAAATAGACCAAGGTCAAGCGGAGGGGATCAGGTCAACCTGGTGCCCACCTGAGCAAAGCCCCTGGCAGCCACTTACTCCCACAATCCAAAATGGCCACCATGGCCCCAGCCGGATTCCACCGTGGAGGGACAGACCTCACCAAGACATAGACTGCTGAAAACGTAGGTATGCAGTTTTTGTGAGTGAAATCTCTAGGATTTCTCCAGGATGAGCTACTCCCTCACACACACACACACACTCCCTGTGCTTCTGGAAGACTCGGCCAACATGTCCACTTTCCAAAGCTGCCACCCAGTTAAAAAAAAAAAAAAGCTACTCCAGCCTTATCTTCCCAATAAAGATACTGAAAGCCCTGAACAAACACAATGACCTCCCAGTACCTGTGCTGCAAACCACAATGCATAAAAGGGGAGAGAGAAAGTCAAGTGTCTGCCATCGAGATAGGCTGGGGGGATGGTGGGAGGGAAACGAGGGACACTGGTGGTGGGACGCACACAATGGTGAAGGAATGGGTGTTGGATCACTGTATGACTGAAATCCCATCATGAACTGCTTTGTAATGGTCTATCTCGTAAATATTCCATTAAAAAAACTTAAAAAAATCCTCAGCACAGTAACAAAGGACTAATTTTTCTTATGTATGAGACAGATTATTTTGCATTGTAAAATATGTAAGAACATTTGTTCTGTGTATATAGTACCTGTTAAGTCCTTTGCTAAATCAGGATGGTTCATGAGACAGTGGCTAGCAAATTTCACGCATTCTAGGCGGATTGGCACGTGGATATCATTAAACCTGATAAAACATAAAGACACAGTGATCTTTAAAACAAGAGAAACGGGTATGGAATTAGGCTTGTCTTCAAGTTTTCAGTTTATGTATATACTACGACACTCTCCTATAAAAACTATTTTTTAAACTATACACTTTGGCTCAAATGCAAGAAACAAACAACAAAACTGGACTGTCATTTCAAATTTATCTGTTCATACAAATGTGTGTACAGAATTCATAGATACATTACCAAGATCCAATACTGTGTTTGAAAGCAAATTCTTCAAAGTGCTCTTTCTTAAATATAGGCATTCACAAACATTCCACAGATCTTGAGCTAAATCTTGCATAATTTTATTACTCTGAAATTGTGCCCAAATTACCCCTCGTTAATCATCGTTAAGTATTAGGCTTTCTCAAATATCAAAGACAATTTTCAAGACCAAAATATCTGATTACGTACCAAATTAAAGTTCTCTGATTAACTTTTCAATCCCCCCACCACCCTTTTTGGGTAGAAACGCCAAGTTAGCGGAGGTGCTAGGATCTACTCAGGGCCTGGAGTTGTCAAGACTCTGGCTCCACCACCCCCAGGCCCCTCTCTCTTCCCTTTTTGTTTTCTTACCATTGATTTGGTGAAGCAATCATTTTGTACTTACGTATGCAGTGTTTTTCTGCATTACATTTTGCTAATTAAATTGTGTGGGGTGAATTAATAGGCTCCCCTCCTCTCTGCTATCTCCTGCAAACTGATAGTGAGATCAACAAACCTGAACATACTCTCATTTTTTCAGCAAGTCTATTTCATAGATAATACTATGTTCCTCAATCAGAAAACATGTTTAGATATCTCTAAATCACTGATGTTCAAAGCCTAAATACGTTGCAATATAATAAAAAGGTAACAAATTTCCATTAGGACTTTTGTTTCCTCCAAAAGTATCTGGGTAATCCAGCTCCTGGCTTAAAGACTGAACATTTACATATAAAAATTAAACTTTTAACACTTGAAATTACTTTATATTTAGTTGTTTAACTCAATTAAATTTGTAATGTATTTCACCAACTGTCGGTTTTATTTAAGGGGAAAGGACTAGAAATCAAACTAAAATAACAATGGGCTGATATTTATAGTTGAACTCACCTGGTTGATTATTATTGTGCTACATAAGAGATCAGAAATCCAAGTAAGAATTTAAGGCTTAACAAGCACTTATAAAAGCCTATAACCTAACAAATAAGGAAAATAAGGACAAAAGACTTCTCGTAATCATTTAAATGGTTGAAATCATCTTGAAATAGAAAAAAACAGTGGTTCTGATTAATAAGGCAAATATTTCAAAGCAAACAACATTAGAATCTTTAAATCCTATTTATTATTTATGGCAGTTAACTGTTATAAGGATAATTTGAGAAGGGAAAATCCTCCTTCACATCAGGGTCAAAGTAGGAAGGCTTTTAACCACGGTGGTTATAACATATTCAAAATGAGAAAAGCCTTTTGAAAAACAATGAAACGAACCTCCTTTACAGGAAAGAGAACTATACAACCCACTCAAACTTTCATAACCAGTTCAGGAAGTTATGTGACTAGAAGCATACAAGGAATTCAGGTTGTAATTTCCTTTAAATAAAAAACGTAGAAAGAGATTAAGGAGTAGCATACATACACATTTACTCTGTACTACAGTATCTCCAAAGTCACCCTTTACGAAGGGATTAATTTAACAATTTTTTCAGTTGGAATCAATCACTTGGTATGCAAAAATGCATTTCAAGATCATAATAACATGAAAATGTTATTACTAAGAAGAAAATAAGATTAGAAGGAAAAAAAAAACTTTTAAGTATGGCAAAGTCACTAACAGCAAGATTTCATTTTTAGACTTCAGATAACAAGCAATGGGTGATGTTTTAAAACAAAAAAGTATTTTACTTGTAAACGGTACATCAAAATCATATACCTGCCCAAGTAGCACTGCCAAAGTGGTTTGTTTTGAGAAGCCAATTCTGAATCCTTTGCCCCAAACATTTTAGCCAATAGTTTAACAACTTGCAGTCGTTCCTCATTATCATTGCTCTACAACGAAACACAACCACAGCTTTAGAACACTGAGGGTAGACAGAAGCAGAATACACAGCTTTTGCACGATATCCCTTCGCCTCCCAAGTCTACAGAAAATGTTGCAAAATCACACGTAAAAATGCCCAAGCAGGGTTGGGGATGCAGCTCAAAGAGTGGACTATGTGATCTGCACATGTGAGACTCTTGGGTTCCATGCCTAGGTGGCACCACATAGCACCCTGAGCACTACCAGATGTGAGCCCTGGAAGCTCTCATGCACTCGGTGTGACCTTGTTTCTGAAATGCTCAATATAGATTTTGAAAAACAAGACACTGTTTGTAATATTATAACCATTTCAAATTTAAGCACAGTTCCTTAAGGAAAATGAATCCCAGAGTTAGCTTAAATGTTAGAAACCATCTCTACAATTAAGGTTTATTTCTATTCAAACTGAAAAATAACTCATTAAACTGACTTGACTGTTGAAAACTCATTTTGGGTCTTGAAAAAGAGCCATCAATCAGTAACAGGTATACAGAAAACAGTAATTCTGCATCACTGCACATGACTAAGATCTTTGTAAATAGAAATATGTCTGAAGGTTCCCAGTAGGATAGTTACATCAACTACATAGACAGTTACATCTTATCCCAGGTTCAGAATGGAGTTCAACAAGATGATGAACTCTTGCACACACAAAAACTGAAATTTCTGCTTTTTATAACATACTGCAGGATCCTAGGGCCAAAAACTCAATTACTGATTTTGAGACCTCCAACAAATGACACAGTGGTTAAATAAGCCAGTCATAATATTAAGCTTCAACATATAATGTGACAATCAGAAATTATCAGAAAGTTCTAACATACATTCAAGGTATTATGGGAGGCAATGTACAACTTTTCTGGAGCAATTTCTCCAGACAGCACAAAGAGCACCCATGAATGGCAGACTCGTTCCTTATCTGTCACTATCCCTTTAAAAGCACTAGTACTTCTGAGCCTATTAAACTGACCTCGAAAGTATCAGGTTTTTATTTTTTAAGGATAATGACTAGACTCCACCGAAAGAAATTCTGCTCGACTGGTCTAGTTTAAAGTCAAAACACCTGCCTGGTTACGAAGGCTCCACAGGTGGAGATTCTAATGAGCAGTCAGGAAAGATTTTTCAACTTATTTTATGTTACTGTCCAACTATAATTCTTTGTGTTCCAAAACTTCACTCAGCGCCTTCCTACCTCTACGTGCTTCTGATTGCTGTTTATTCCTTTGCGTAAATTGTATGCTGTTTGTATCTTTTATGACACTTACAATATTTGGCCTCTTATTAGACTGGCCTTATTTATTGCTTATAGATTGCTTATTTATGTATTTCTTATCGTGTGTAGGAAAATGCACACAGCAAGAATCATTAAATAATTTTATTAGAGAACATCAGCTCAATGAGGAATAACTGCCTTCTGCTTCATCAAAATTGCTAACAATGTGAAAAGTGGGTGTCAGGAGGTCAGTGAATCCAATGGCTCACGTGAGAAACGCACCAAAAACATACATCAGAATAAAATCACAATAACTGCTGGTTGGGAGGTGTGGGGTAAACACACTACTAACATAGATTGCTAATGTTGCTGGTTTAAAAGAACAAAAATCAAACATTTCCAGAAACAAGAATTACGTACAAAAATTATTTAAGAACTGTGACACAAGGGTTCCTTCAAAGATTAATAATTATAATTGCTCTAATTTTCCTGAAATAATTTTTAAAGTATGTATTTCAAATATGAAAACGAAACCCAATTTTATGGCATAATTTAATGTCAAGAGGAACCAAAAGATTCCAGAGGACTCTATAAAAAGCAAATGAGCTTTCAACATAGGCAAGAAAAAGATAAAAGGAAAAAAGGAAAAACATCTCATGTATGAAGAGAATCCTAAACTCTTTTATGGCCCAATCAATGCAGCTCAGAACCCATTTAACACGCTGCCACCAGCACATGCCACTGACAGCTCACACAGATGTGGATTAATGAGCATACACTGCAGCTCCAGAGTCGTCAAAATCAGCCAGAGCTGGAAATTTTCAGTTTTATGTAGAGCTATGACCCTAAAGTTAAAATCACGTTCTAATAATAAACTTAAAAGACATCTAAAATATACCTAGAAATACAGCCCCCACATCTATAACATTCATTTAAAATTACAGAAATTTTAAATCCACAGTAATGCTACTTACTCATCTGGTTGACACAATTAGATAATTAGATTAGATTCGTTACCTTTAATTTAAACTCAAGCTGGGGTAAAACTGAGAGCAGCAAATGACTATCAATATTGTAGAGCTCCAAAATTAAGTCAAAGACATGCTCTGACAAATCACTAATAGATGTTTTCCCAAGCATCAGCACCTGATTGAAAAACTTGAAAGGAAAAAAAAAATATCATTAATAGAAAGACCATAGATAAAATTTCTAAAACTGCAGTTGTTATTACTTCAAAGTCAAATAAGCACATCAAAACATTTTTCAAAAGTAGGTGAGAATCCGGAACAGGAACAATATAGTGCCACAGGTAGGACGCTTGCCTTGCATACGGCTTACCTGGGTCGATCTGAGGAACCCCATGTGGTCCCCCAAGCCTACCAGGAGTGATCCCTGTGTGGGGAGCCAGGAGTGACCCCTGAGCACTGCCAGGTGTGGCCCCCACCTCAACATAAAGATGAGAAACCGTTACAGACCACATGAAGATATAAAAAAGAAACCCAGTGGACTGGAGCAACAGCACAGTGGGTAGGGCGTCTGCCTGGCTGATCCAGGTTTGATCTCCAGCATCCCATATGGTCCCCCGAGCACCGCCAGGAGTAATTCCTGAGTGCAAAGCCAGGAGTAACCCCTGTGCATCGCCGGGTGTGACCCAAAAAGCAAAAAAAAAAAAAAAAGGAATCCACGTGTACTCAATAAAAATAGGTGGTTTGTAATGACTCAAAATGAACATAATGATTAAAAACCTTGCCTACTGAATACATTGATTTACCTTATGGTACTTACCAAAATTTATCTGTATTTGTTTACAGGTCCTAATTTATTTATTGGGCAAATTTCTTAAGATTTAAATCCTGTTCATCTCAGTGTATGGGAAGCAACTAAAACAAAATTTTGCGCCTTCATAGGAGTCAGTTGCTCCTTTTAAATATGTAATTTGGGGAGGTTCTGGTTATTGTTTTTGGTTTTTGGTCCACAATCAGTGGTGCTCAGGGCTCACTCCCAGCAGTTCTCAGGGTACCATGTTATGCAGGGGATGGAACCCAGGCCACCTGCATGCACTCCAGCCCTCTGAGCTAATCTCTCCAATCCCAATGTTTTGTTTTGGGGCCACAACAGGCGATGCTCAGGGCTTACTCCCGGCTCCATGCTCAGAATTCACTCCCGGCAGTGCTGAGGGGATCATATGAGATGCCAAGGATCGATCGAACCAGGGTCAGCTGCAGCCAAGGCAAGGGCTCTCCCCACTGTCCCATCGCTCCAGCTCCAATAACAAAATCTAAATTTTTGTTATTTTTAACTTAAGGGGGGGGAAGCTTTTTGAGACCAAAGTGATGCTACAATAAGTAGGGCATTTGCTTTGCATACAGCCAAGCCGGGTTTGATCCCCAGTCTCCCATGTTTCCCCTCCCCCCCCCAGCACCAACTGAGCAGAGCTATTACAGATTAAAATCAATACACACAAACACAAGGAAAACTCAAATATGAACAATTTTCAACAAGCCACCAGCTCTAAGCAGTTTCCGGAATCAGATTACTCATCCTATTACTATCAAAACTGGGAGAAGGGCAGGTTGCTTTCTATTTAAAATCTTCCGTAATATGTGTAAGGTTAACCTAGAGCACATGGCTATTGTCAGCAGTATCTTCTGCCTCCCTGAAGGAGCTTTTGACTCCTTACAACGCATCAGCTGCCTGATCTCTTCTCCTGGACAGATGACATACAACCTGGCTTATGAATGCACAAAGTCAAGAACTTCCCATCTCTACATCTCTTCTGTTTATTTTTAGTTCTTGGGCTGCTCTTAGTTCTATGAAACTGCACAAACAACTACACATGAATGAATCAAATGAAAACAAAATGTATCTTACTATTTTTTTCTTCGCTAGTCTTGAAAATTGCTTCATATCCTCTAAAAATTGTTGGAAACCAAATTTCATGGATAAATTCTTATCCAGGCTAAAATAAAGTAGCTTTGTTATTTTCAAGTTCACAAATTTTTTGTTTAAAAATAGTAAATGTTGGGGCTGGAGCAATAGTTACCCAGGTTTGATCTCCAGTTCCCCATATGGTACCCGCTGCCCTCCAAGACAAATCACTGAGTGCAGAGCCAGGAGTCAGCCCTGAGTACTGCAGGGTGTAATGAAGTGTAAGCACTTCAAGGACTGCCCAATACCAACTCCATCACCTCTCAGTCAAAAGAGTCATTCTCTGGAATTCTGTCCAAGACATTAACACCAACTCCCTCACAGCCCAGTCAAATAAGTCATTCTCTGGAATTCTGTCAAAGACATTAACACTATTAAGACTCATAATCCTCACAAAGGCACGTCTTCTCACTGTATACCGAGAGACTAGAGCAGTGCCTGACAGAGTAGGTACTTAATATGGTTAATGAGTGAATTTGGAAGGGGTTTTACATATGAAATATAAGTAAAACGGTTCATGCCCTGCATGAAAGCTCTAATCTAGTGAAGGTAGACACAGATGATTAAAGCATTTCCTTCCTGAAAACGTTAGTCTTTCATTTACAAGTGAGTAATTTTCACACTACAAATTAAAACAATTACCTCCTAATATGAGTAAGTTATAAAAGTGAGTAATAAAATTCTACCTTAAAGATCAGTTTTAATTATGACAGTGCTTTCATACATTCTCCAGTCTCAACAGAGCATTATTAATTTCAATTCACAGATGCAAAAATGAAGGGTAAGTGAGATTAAGCTACTTAACTGAATTTTACTTATACTGGAAGATGGACCTTTTCAGTTCATGGTAATTTTGTGCCATCTTCTTAAATGTGTGAATAAAAATGTGCTGGTTAGGAGCCAGAACAATACTATAAACGCTAGGGCATTTGCCTTGCCCGCAGCTGAACCAGGTTAAATCTCTCGCACCAGTTTCTTGAGTGTGGCCAGGAGTGCTCTCAGACTACCACAGGTTATGGCACAGAAACCAAATATTAACAACAACAACAAAAACCAACAACAGCATTGTATTCATCCCGTGAAAAATAGTAACACTACCAAGAAATGATACATGCGGTAAATTTTCCAAAGAGTCATTGTATACTCTTTTCCCTGATACCATCTTTAATATATATGTACATACAAATATATTTGACAGTATCTATATATTAATATATAATGTATGTATTAAAGTATCCTCAGTTACCAAATTACAACAAATTCTATTGTATAACTTACTATGCCACTTACATATCTAAGAATTACTATATAAGTACTACTACAAATCACTTTATAATAAACTAACTTAAATGTAGCTATGTGCATGAGTAAATAAGATGCCAGTAATGAGGGCTGGAGAGACAGTAGAGCATTGCACAAAACTGACCCAGGCTCGATCCTGACACCCCATAGGGTCCCCAGAGCCCGCGAGGAGTGATCCCTCAGTGAGCCAGGAGTAACCCTAAACACTGCCCAGTGCAGCAAGATGAAATTTAAAAAGGATGCCACTGAAAGAAAGATAAAAGATTAGTATTTCAGTATTCTACCTCTCTCTTCACTTGTTAATTCACTACTACAAAGACAAATGAACAGTTACTGAATATGAAAGTCCAAAGAGCTGAAAATTATCTTTAACACTGTAGTAACATTATCCTACTCCAAGACAATGACATTCAGCTGAAAGTAATTTTTATGCAATTGAGTAATGTTGAGGTAGAAATAAACACAGTACTTACTAAAGAAGGAAAGAATGAAATAATGATTTTGTGGCTAATCACCAAATAAATCAAGAAAACAGGAAAAGATAAGAAAATGGACAAAGCACCAGAATAAATACCGATGAAGGTGTTCTGAAACCACTCTTCCGTCATATACCTCTTGCCCTCTCCAGCCCTGACAGAAACTTAACAGAAGGGACAAGGGACCGTGCAAAGAGACAGAGCAGACGCCGGGCACGTGTAAGGGCCAGAGTGCAAGTGCAGCACCATCAGCTCAATCTGCCCACAACTGCCAACACCAATAGGCTGATCACCAAACCTCCAGGTCTGCACTGCCAGGCCAAGTACCCCCCAGAGTGGCCCCTATAAAGAATTAAAATCAAAAAAACAAAGGTAACAAGAAAGTAAAGAGGGTATATGTTTCTGTAGCAAAGATAAGACCAACAGGCCTGAGAGAGGGCTAGGAGCCAGCTCAGCAGAGGGCACGCATGACCAGCAGGTGCCTGACCCGGCCGGGGTCATCCCCGGCACCACGTGGCCTCCTGGGCATTACCAAATGCAGCCTGGAGGCCCCCAACTATTGCCATGTGTGATATGAAATGCTCAACTATCGCCAGGGCAGTCCAATGGTCCCTGGCACCAACATCCTACAGTATCCTGGAACTCCAGCACTGGGCTATTAACCTGATGGGCCAAGTATATGAGAGTGGCAAAGGGGAACCCACGCACAACTTAGAAGGCAAAAATAAATGTAGCACAGCGGGTAGGGCATCTGCCTTGCATACCGCCGACCCAGGTTCGATTCCCAGCACCCCATATGGTCCCCTGAGCACCGCCAGGAGTGATTCCTGAGTGCAGAACCAGGAGCAACCCCTGTGCATCCCCAGGTATGACCCAAAAAGAAAAAAAAAAAGTAGATATATTTATAAATGTATACATGATAAGAAAATACTAAGAAAATACTTTTACTTGATCTCTCTACAGTTGTTAAGATTATTTCCTTAGACATTTATCCTTTTAACCCTTAATATATTTTCAAGCATAAACAAATTTCTAAAGAATATTATACTGATTCTACTCAAACAGCAAATCCCCTATCACCAACACAAATTATTGACCTGAAAACTTCTTTTCTATGTTTATAATACGATACCTTCTCCAATCCTAAATAAGATATGTGGACTGATGTTATGTTCTTATCTTTATGACAGAAAAAAAGCCAACAAAAAATTAGTGTTCCCCTAAAACACATCTGGTTTGGCAATATCAATTTAAGTAACTGACCACCAGGAGGAGCTCACCTAGTGTTTTAATGAGCCATGGAACTATTCTGAGGGACTGTGAACCGAGAGGAAAAGGGAAGGGGTAAGAAAGCTTAAGTCTTTTCTAACAGCTACATAGTATTCCATTGTGTAGATGTACCAAAGTTTCTTTAACCAGTCATCTGTTCTTGGGCACTCAGGTTTCTTCCAGTTTCTGGCTATTGTAAAGAGTGCTGCAATGAACAAACAAGTGCAGATGTCACTTAGACTACACATTTTTGCCTCTCTGGGATATATTCCCAGGAGTGGTATCGCTGGGTCAAATGGGAGCTCAATTAAATTTACATACAAGGGGTACAATATGAAAAGTATCATGCTAAGCGAAATGAGTCAGAAAGAGAGATATAGATATAGAAAGATTGCATTCATCTGGGGGATATAAAGTAACAAAGTATGAGATTAATATCCAAGAATAGCTGAGATCAGCACCAGGAGGATTACTCCATAGCTTAGAAGCCAGCCAGGCATTCTAGGGGAAAGGGCAGTTCAGATAGAGAAGGGAGCACCAAATAAAGGGTGTTTGGAGGATCCTCCAAGGAGGGGAGATGCATGTCGAAAGTGGACTATGGACTGAACATGTTTGCCACTCAATGCCTCTTTTGCAGACCACAACACCCAAAAGGAGAGAGAGAACACAGGGGATTGCCCTGCCACAGAGGCAGGGGGGGATGGGGGATGGGGGTGGGGGGATATTATCCATGGTGGTGGGAAATGGGCACTGGTGGAGGGATGGGTATCTGATCATTGTATAATCGAAACCCAAGCACAAAAAATTGTAAATCTACAACTGTAAAAAAAAAAAAAGAAACAAAAAAAATTTTAAAATTAAAAAAAAAAAAAAAGAATAGCTGAGATAAGTACCAGGAGGTTCACTCCATGGCTTGGAGGCCACCCGCACATGCTGGAGGAAAGGGCAGCTCAGATAGAGAAGGGTGCACCAAATAAAGGGTATTGGAAGGATCTGCCCAGGATGGGAGATGCATGCTGAAAGTAGACTATAGACCAAACATGATTGCCAGCCAATGCCTCTCTTGCAAACCACAGGACCCAAAAAGAGAGAGAGAGAACAAAAGGGAATGCCCTGCCACAGAGGCAGGGTGGGATGGGGTGGATGGGGGGTGGGAGGGATGCTGGGACCTGTGGTAGTGGAGGATGGGCGCTGGTGGAGGGATGGGTACCTGATCATTGTATAACTGAAACCCAAGCATGAAAGTTTGTAAGTTTACAACTGTACCTCATGGTGTTTCACTAATAAAGGTAAAAGGTAAAGGTTAAAAAAAAAAAAAAAAAAAGAAAGCTTAAGTCTGGTTCTACCCACTTCAAGGGCCACAGTACCAGAAAGAACTATGTACAGATTGACTTCTGACAATACCAAAGGCTCACAATACTTACAGAAACCAATAACAGGAGATCCCTAACAATCTTGGAGCTAATTAAAACAGATTACATAATTTGAGTTGCCAGCTCCTGAAAGTTCATCAACCCCAAACAGTGTATTTATAAGTAAATTAATTGTATTTTCACAAGCCATTACATATTTAGATAAAAGCTCATAAGCCAAAACAAAAGCTAATATTTATAAAGTACCATTTTATAAAATGTTACTTTTCAAAGCACCAGGAGGTTTGCTCCATGGCTTGGAGACCAGTCACACATGTTAGGGAAAAAGGCAGCTCAGATTGAGAAGGGAGCACCAAATAAAGGATGTTGGGAGGATCCTCCTAGGATGGGAGATGCATGCTCTAAAGTAAACTATAGACCAAACATGATTGCCACTCAATGCCTCTTTTGCAAACCACAGCACCCAAAAGAGAAAGAGAACAAAAGGGAATGCACTGCTTCAGAAGCAGGGGGGGATAGGGGGGATGGGAGGTGGGAGGGATACTGGTATCATTGGTGGTGGAGAACGGGCACTAGGGGAGGGATGGGTACCAATCATTGTATAACTGAAACCCAAGAACAAAAATTTGTATGTCTACAACTGCACCTCATGGTGTTTCACTAATAAAAAAAATTTTTTTTTAAATGTTACTTTTCAAAGCCTCTTTCCTGATGTATTTTATAGATAATTTTTTTTGCTTTCTTCTGGGGCCACACCCAGTGCTGCTCAAGGGTCTGCATTCAGGGATGACTCCTGGCAGTGCTTAGGGGAACATAAGGAATGTCAGAGATTAAACCTGGGTTTGCCAAATGCAAGGCAAGCACCATACCTCCTAGACTCTCTCTCCAGCTCCCTGTACTGTAATTTTAATAAACAGGAAAAATTCTTCAATAACTATAAGTCTTTGTCAAGACAGACTTTTTAAAGACAATCTTACATCCTCCTTCTACATGTTTCAAAGTGGGTTTAAAAAAGAATAAGCTTGAAGTAGACAGACAGATACGGTTCTAATGTTAATGAAATCGTTGAGCATTATGCAAAATGCAACCAAACTCTAGAGGAAAATTCACAAGCTTCTATCAATGACACTATCAGCTAAAATATGTTCCTTTGAAGAATAAATACAGGCTCGTCACTGAGCAGGATAGGTAGCTCGTAACGGATTGCTGTCATTCACCCAGGCCTTCAACTTCTAGGTCTGATATTAGTTCAATCTTCTTATACAAGTCAAATTTAACCTCTAAAAAACTGTATTTCTCTGAATAACTAAAAAGCTCCCTATGTTTTAGCTAATTACATGTAATGCTATTTCCAGCATTTAAAAAAAAAGATGTATATTGCTGGACAGAATAAAAACAATTTTACCAGAACAAACCGATACAGAAAGCAGACTAGCTACTCCAGGGAAACCAGGTGAAGACAAGTGCCGGTGAGTAAGTGAGGGGACTCACTGGTGGAGAACGTGACAAGGAGTGTTCTACCACAAGACTCAACACCTGAAACTCATAAGTCTTAGGTCAGTATCACCAGAATAAATTTTGGGGGGATTTTTTGAATTAAATCACTGTGATTTACAGTTATTCAGAGCTGGATTTTAGACGTAAAATAAACTGCAGCATCGATCCCACCACTAGTGTCAACTTCCCTCCACCAAAGTTCCCACTTTCCTTCCAATAAAAACCTTACTTTTATATCTTACGCTGTTTTAGTTCCAAAAACATTCGCAAAGAAAATAAATGTATGAAGACAAGAGTTAATCTCCCAGAAAATATTCAGCAAGAGTAATTAAAATGAGAAGAAAATATATTAATAATTTACACAACACAAAATGTTACAGAATGAACTACTTGCCAATTTTACAATTTTGGCTAATCCTTCAGACAATAAATTGTAACCGGGACTTACATTAGTAATATATGGTTCAATAGCTTGAGCTGTCCTCTTCAGTAAAGCCTTTGCCAAATCATATGCTTGCTTGTTTAAATTCTGAAAAATAAATATTTGCAGTGTGTAACTCTGAGGTTCCTATTAAAGTAACCTTTTTTTTTCCCCTTAAGACTACAGTTTACTAGAGTTGGAGTGTAAGATCCCTTTCAAGCAAGGATAAATATAGTCTATTTATATCTCAGTCATAGAACAAGGTAAACCAGAAAGAAAGGGTCAAAAAACGTTTATTAGGTTAAAATAAACTTTTAAACCTAGTCCCAAAGCTGGGGCTGGAGCGATAGCACAGGAGGTCGGGTGTTTGCCTTGCACACACACGGCCAACCCAGGTTGGATTTCTCCGCCCCTCTCAGAGAGCCGGCAAGCTACCGAGAGTATCCCGCCCACACGACAGAGCCTGGAAAGCTCCCCGTGGCATGTTTGACATGCCAAAAGCAGTAACAATTCTCACAATGGAGACATTACTGTGCCCACTCGAGCAAATCAATGAACAACAGAAGGACAGTGCTACAGTCCCAAAACTGTATCAGTTCAACTGAGTACAAATACGGGATCCAGGTTCAAGAAACCAGACCATCCTAAACAGATGAACTGAGGTTATAAAATATTCAGGAATGGGGGGAGTGGGGCCCACAAGTGAGAAAGACAGGAATGTGGTACCTGTGAAAAATCAGAATTATTCAGGCATATTTCAGCACAGATAAAGTCTATAGCTACAACAGGAAACACACATCATCATGCATTAAAATAAATGGTTTAGAGACAGGGAGATAGCTCAAATAGCACAGCACATGCCCAGCACATGTAAGGCCCTTAATTCAACTCCCAGCACCATAAACAATGTCATCCTCCCACCCAAACCCAGAAACTAGAAGTGGTTTGGGGCTGGGGAGTCGGGGGGGAGGAGAAAAAGAAAGAGGCCTGAACGATAGTACCAGCAGGGCATTTGCCTTGCACTTGGCCGACCCAGGTTCATTCCCTGGCATTCCATATGGTCCCCGAGCACCACCAGGAGTAATTCCTGAGTGCAGAGAGACAGGAGTAACCCCTAAGCATCGCTGGGTGTGACCCAAAAAAACAAAGTTACAAAACGTACTTCTAAGGTCAATGATGAAAGAAGAAATAACACCAAAAACAAAACGAAATCATTATTTTGGTTACACATATATTACAGAGAACCACATAACCTGAAACTCATTCAGCATGACCTTTTGGTATTTTTGTTGTCTGGAAGTCACACCCAACTGTGTTCAGCAATTACTCCTGGCTCTGTGCTTAGGGAACCATATGCAATGCTGGGTCAACCACAAGAAAGAAAAGCACCTTAGGGCCAGAGAGACAGTCCAGCAGGTAAGACACTGGCCTTGAGCACAGCTGACCCAGATTTGACCCTTGGCAGCCCACACGGTTGCCCAATATCCACCAGGAGTGATTCCTGAGCACAGAGCCAAGGGCAACCCCAGCACTGCCAAGTGTGGCCCCAAACAAGCAAAGAACAGAAGGGAGGGAGGGAGGGGAAAGCAGGGTGGGGAAGGCAGGCAACTCACTACATAACATGCCACAACCTGAATGAGTAGATACTCTATTAAATGTGTACATGCTTCCTATGCTTCCAAAAACTTTAGTGTAATTTTTGCATCAGCTTCCAACAGGATGCTTTTCTGCCTTGTTCTTTTTGTTTGGTTGGTTTCTGTTTTGGGGGTCACACCCAGTGATGCTCTAAGGCTACTCCTGGCTCTGTGCTCAGGAATTACTCCTGGCAGTGCTCAGGGGACCATATAAGGTAGGAGGATCGTTCGATCCTCAAGGTAAATGCCTACCCACTGTACTATCACTGCAGCCCCTTCTGTTCTTATTTGTGACTTCTCTTTTTCTTATCTACTGATATTTTTGTCTTTTAATTTAAACATTTTATAAAATATATCCATCCTTATGTACCTCAAGTAAAATCAGTGTGTTCCTAAGTGTTCCTAAAATTCCTAAATGTTCTTAAATGTTCCTAAAATTCCTAATATCAATAAGGCTAGATATGCCTCCTGTATTTTATACTGGATTTAGTCAATAGTTCTATAAAGTAGTCTAAAATTTTCCTTGCTTAGTTTTGCCTGGTTTTCCGAAAAGAATTCTCATTTTCCCATTAAAAAAATTCCATTTTTCCTTTTTATAATCTGGAAGAGTTTACTGAATACAATACACTATTTGTATTACTAATAAAATTTTGTTGAAACTAAGTTCTTTTTTAACCAGTTTGATTACTATTGTTTATTATTACTATTGCTACTGTTATTTAGAAAGAATTTTTTTCCATTTGATGTTCATAATTTTAAAAAAACCAATTTATTATTCAAGATTTTGTTCAAATTTTTAAGATTTTTTTTAAAGGAACCTGTTTAAAATAGTTTAATTTTAAGTATGCTGGCATAAAATGTTTCTGGGACTATATTCTGATCTTTGTCATGTGTTACTCCTCATTCCATATTTGAAACTGTATACTGATGGCATCTCCCTTTTCATATTCTAATTTTACAAGGGTTTGCCAATTTCTGTTTTTTAATTACCAATCTTGGCAATTAAAAATCTGGATTTCTGTGAAGTGTGTTACCTATTTAGCTGATTTTTACTTGTTTTCTTCCTTGTACACTTTGTATCTTCTGATAGTGCTTTTACAATTTCTTGAACAAAACTTTAATTTGTATCATTTAAAATACTTCTGTTTTGTTTCTTGTTTATTTGGGGGCCACACCTGGCAGTGCTCAGGGCTTTCTCCTGGCTCTGTGCTCAGGGATCACTCCTGGCAAGCTCAGAGGACCACATGGGATGCAAGGGATAGAACATAGATGGGATGGCTCACGTGCAAGGCAAGCTCTACCCACTCTCCTATCACTCCCTAAAATATTTTCTAACAGCCAGTATGAGCTATTCTTCTAACAAACTGTGACTAATATAGCTTTGTAGTTATACTGAGTTTGAAACATTTTATCTTCTTACAGACTTTTGGTCTACTTGATTAATAATCACTGGAAAATACACTGAAATGATCAGTCAAGTTATCAGTGTTTCTTTTCTCCCAATAGTTCTCTCAAGTTATGCTTTAAACATTTTGAGCTGTATATATAATTTTAGGGATGGGTATGGAAACTGAATGTTGTGTCTCCGCATACATTCCTTCTTCCTATAGTTATGTCTGTGATAATTTAATATAAGCTATTTCAGCTTTCTTTAAGGTATAATGAATAGCAAGTCATTTTTCCCTTCTACTTTCAACTTTTTTATCATGGTATTTCTGTTGTTATTATTTATTAATAATGACCAGCTGAATTATTTTTCCCTTGATAGGCTGACACATTCTGGCAGTGTCCAGGGGCCACTCCCAGTTATACTCCAGGGAAGGTGCAGATTTAGGGAAGGCACCAAGACTCATGCCAAGTCTCCTCAGGTCTACTTCCAGGAAAATAGATCACTTACAATCAAACACAATAATAAAGTAGAAAACTTTACATTTATTGTAATTCTTGCTTTTATTGTAATCCCTAAAATTTTAACATGATTACTTCATTTATAGTTAAAGTTAATAGATTCCTACTACTATCATCATAAGGATAATACCACCCATAAGGATAATACCACCCACTGACCATTCAGGCTTCTAGGACCATTTTGTTAATAACCCTTTTAAATACTAAAATTAAATAATCATTGTAATACTATTATTACTGATCAATTCATATTTAGAGCATTTCCTCATTCACAATTAAAGTTTTCGTTTTCTCACTTCTTCAACACTCCCATTCTAAAGTACTCACACAAGAAGTTTTTTAAAGAAGTATCTACTGACAAGTGAATACTTAATGACTTAATTTCATAATACTGCAAATAAAATTCCAAACTGACAGGTGCTTTATTTTGGCACTTTGGAAACAAAGTTTCATTATCTTCTGGCATCTACTCCAGATACTTACAAGTGAGCAATCAGCCCAAACCCGTATTTCTTGGTAATATCCATGTCCTTTTTCCCTTAATGTGCTTTATAGTATATTTCTGGATTTGGGCATGCAGTAATTTTTCTACAATGTGGACAGGTATTTATATTTATTTTGCTTGAAACACCCACATATTTATTCATGTCATCAATTCTGGAGTATTTTAACCAAATTTCTTCTATTTTAATTATCATTCTATATATTCTCTACCTGTTCTAAACTTATCTGGCATACCACCCCTTGTAAGAAAAATAAAATCACTCAGGACTCACCTGGAAATCTACCTTTTTAGTGAGAACAGATGTGAAACAGTTCCCAATTGCACTTTAGACAAATACTATCCCTCTGGATCGTTCCAGCACATACATCCCCCAAGGGAGTGGAATTACCCAGATTAGAAAAGACTATTCTAAAATCACTAACATTTTGATCTCTTTATGTGGTCAATATCTTAAATTTTGAATTTTAAATTTTTTTCATTCCAGTCTCTTCTTTTCATAAATATCTTTAATCTCCTTGTGCATTATCTTTAATCCTTTTAGGAGTTTTTTTTTTTACCTTACTGCTTTTATCTACTATGTGACATTCTCTACTAATCTTATTATTTGTAGCATTCACAATTTTTTTTAGACTTGGAAATTTTGGATCATAAAGGATATTTCACTAAATATTATTTATGTGAATGCTATGTAGTTATAAACTTAGATAACACCTTGTAAAAAAAAGCACTTAGGTTTATACAGGTTTTCATGGTGCAAACCGTAAGATCATTCTTGTGTCTTCTAACTACCCTTGTACATCACAGAATCATACTTCCAGCTGCTCTCAGAGAGTAAGTAATTTGAAGAACAGAACAAAACACAGACTGCACATCTTGACTGAAATCACCACATGGGAGAAAAACTGTTGACGTCCCTTCTATCTGAATTAATAATTTCATCTTTCTGTTTCACCTACACTATCACCATCACTTTCTTTTACATCTCCCAATAAAGTGCCATACAGCACATAAGCAGCTATGACTAACTAGCCCACTCCTTGAAATACGTAAAACTGAGTTATCAGGTATTTTATCACAACAATCACATCAATTTCTTCTCATTTAGTGAACATACTATTTTACCAGACATTAAGCACAATTGACATTCATTTTATTAATGAAGCATCAAAGGAACTAAGATGAAACCAAAAGAAATATTAAGAACATTAAACATTCTGGATTCAGCACTCCTAGATCTTAAACATTTCTATGTTACTTACTTTATGCGCAGGTACCAGATTTACCAACACTGTATCCAAAAGTTCTTGAGATACCGTATCACCTTCACAAATAATAGAACTCATGAGATCTACCATGTGCATATGAACCTTCTGATTGTGGCCGTTGCTGAAATTCAAAATTAGTATCTCATTTAAGTGTAACTTAAATGCTTAATATTCATCATAATGTAATATTGAAAAACACTACATTATTTTAAAATACCTAAATTCTGAGAAATTCTATGCATTAATAAAGTCTCCTCTACCTGATCTTTCTCACCCCCAACCCCCGGACACACTCAGCAATGCTCTAGGCTTACTCCTGGCTCTGTGCTCAGGGATCATTCAGAGCAGGACCCAGGGGACTATGTGTGTGGTGCCAGGGATTGAGCCTGGGGTTGGTGGCATGAAAAGCACCTTGTGCTGGCCCCGATCCCAAATCTTAAACAACAGAATCCAAATACATACTTAAACTCCATTTCCTTGAATACATTCCCTAATTTTAACCTCTCACAATGAAAGTAAGTAAATCAAATGCTACTTTAACTCTCTGTAAATTCAGAAAAATAAAGTAATTGCTTTGGTTAAGTTTATTTTAATAGACAATTTCTTGTTATGTCTTTTGGGTTTTTTTTTGGGGGGGGGGGGTCTTTCGTACCACACCCAGCAGAGCTAAGTCTTACTCCTGTATTTGTACTCGGGAATCACTCCCACCTCTGTACTCAGGGAACTCTTTGGGGTACAGGGGATCAAACCCAGGTCAGCTGTGTGCAAAGCAAGCACCTTACCAGGTGTACTATCACTCTGGACCCTTAATAGAATTTTTTTTAAACACCCCAAACTTCAATTGATGTGAATTAAGGAGTGCGGGGGTTGGGGGGGAGGAGGGAGGAGGGTTAAGTCTGATTGATCTGATTGATGTTATAATATAAAATATCCAAGAACTCATTTAATATTACTATAGAGGCTTAAAAATGCATAGAACTTAATTATTTGTGTTTTGCAAACAATAAGAATAGCCTAAAACAATTAGTAGTCAATGTAAATATATAATGTAAACATAATCTTTGGATTACATTCTTTTAAATTTGTGTGTGTGTTTATGTTAAAATTCTCAGGGCCTGAAAGATAGCACAGCAGATAGGGCCTTGCACGTGGCTGACCTGGGTTGGATCCCTGGCATCCCATAGGGTCCCTGAAGCACCTCTAAGAGTGATCCCTGATTGTAGAGCCAGGAATAAGCCCTGAATACCAACAGTGTGGCCCCAAAATAAAAATAAAAATTTATGAATGTAAGTTAAATTTCTGTTTTAAAAAACTTATAGTCACAGTAAAATACTTACTTTATAACTGAGAATAAAGTTCTGTATAACTGAGTAAAAATTTCATTGCTATCCTCCAACTCAAAGCATATGTTATATGACTTGACCCAAGCAATGTTCTAAATATAAGACATAAAAAAAGATGAAAACACTTTAATTAGTAAAAATATTTCCGCACAAAAACCAATTTAAAATGTTCTTGTCAGGTATAATATACTGCTTACCTCAAGTAAATAAAAATATCTATTGAATTGTGGGCTCTTGGTATCCTCCAGCCCCTTCAACTGCCTTGTTATAAACATAAATATATCCTTGAAAAAGAAAAGACAAACTATTGCTTAGATTATAAATTCTAAATAAAAATCACTAAACCCTCCCCAGCTAAATTCTGCACTACTATGTATCTATTATGATAAATCATAAAGAGTTGGTTACAAAGTATGTATTAATATCTATATCAGTGTGTAATATATATGTATATATACATACAATGTATATATGTTATATATGAGTACATATACACAATATACATATATATATCGGGCTGAAATATTTAAGCACATTATCATATAAAAACACTAAAGTATATTAATCACCCTTCAAGAGAAATAGTAAATTACCCACCATGTTCTTAAAAGAGAAAAATATAAATTTCCCCTAAAAGCATGTTTAGAAAAAGAGATGAGGTTTAGCAATACAGTTCAGTTCCAGAGCATAAGCCTTGTATGTGAGAGGTTCTGCATTCAATACCCCATCATCACAAAACAAAGACTTGAAACTAAGTGAAACTAGATTTTATGCCATAATTAGAAATTTTTAAAGGTTACAAGGCTGAGAACTGATCGACTTTGCTAGAAAAGCACTATAAATAAATGGTAATTATACAGCAAGCATTCAGTTCAGGAAACTTGAAATAAAATCAAGTAAAAAGATAACAGACTGTAGAGGCCTGGGATCTGTTTTTTTTTTAAAACACCCTTACGTGTTGGGGCTGGAGCAATAGCACATCTGGTAGGGCGTTCGCCTTGCACGCGGCCAACCCAGGTTTGATTCCCAGCATCCCATATGGTCTCCTGAGCACTGCCAGGAATAATTACTGGGTGCAGAGCCAGGAGTAACCCCTGTGCATTGCCGGGTGTGACTCAAAAAGCCAAAAGAAAGAAACAAAGAAAAAGAAAGAAAAGACCCTTACGTGTCAATCTGCCAAGCTTCCTATCTAACAATTAGATTTATGTGATTTTTTCTCCATATTATTTCTCAACCTACTGTCATCTCTTTTTTAAGACTTTTTTTACTATATCTCCTTTTGAGCCTGGAATGCCACTTAGGAGTCATTTTAAATGTTAATCTTGCAAGAAAACTACTACATCAATCAAGAAGAGGGACAAATGTGCCAACAGATAGTGCAGCAGTGAAGCACTAAGTACGCACTTGAGCAGGGCTGACTTCCGGCACCACATGGCTTCCCGAACACCACTAAGTTCCCCAAACACCACTGGCATGGCCCTGGTGGATCTGGACCCACAGAAACCAGGCAGAAACTCAGGCCACTCTTCATTTGGAAGACCGCCCCCCCCCAAGGGGGGGAGAAAAAAAGTTTTCCCGTAAGTAAAATGACAAACAAGGCTTATTTTATTTTATTTATTTATTTATTTATTTTGCTTTTTGGGTCACACCTGGCAATGAACAGGGGTTCCTCCTGGTTCGGCACTCAGAAATTACTCCTGGTGGTGCTCGGGGGACCATAGGGGATGCTGGGGATGGAGCCCGGGTGGGCCGCGTGCGAGGCAAACGCCCTAGCCGCTGTGCTAACGCTCCAGCCCCAAGGCTGTTTTTAAAAGGGAAGAAATGCAATATGCAGGTGACTGGAGTAGCATTTCAAGGAAAATATTACCAAGATACACCCCCTTGAATGTATCTAGGTAATATAACATGATAATAATTGTCACTGTGACTGTCCTCCTACTGTTCATTGATTTGCTCAAGCAGGCCCGGTAACGTCTCCATTTTGAGACTTGTTGTTGTGTTTGGACTATGGAATACGTCACGGGGAGCTTGCCAGGCTTTGCTGTGCAGGCAAGATACTCTCAGTAGCCTGCCGGGCTCTCCGAGAGGGGACAATAATAGTATATAATATATATATACATATATATATATTAGAAGACTAATATCCATGGCCAGGGAAAGCAGGAGCTAGGAGGACTGGTCAATGGTCAGAACTAACTGCAAGTGTGTGGGGGAACTAATCCCAAGTATGTGGGGGGCAGAGGGTAGGTAAGATAGAGAAGAGACAATGACAACAGCTGGGAATGATGACGCTGGACAGGATCTGAATGTTAAAAGTAGGTAAAGGGATATGCTTTACAACCTTTCAGTATCAATATTGCAAATCACAATTGCCAAAAAGAGAGAGAGAGGGGAGAGAGATAGCACAGCGGGTAGGACGTTTGCCTTGCATGCGGCCGACCCGGGTTCGATTCCCAGCATCACCAGGGGTAATTCCTGAGTGCAGACCAGGAGTAACCCCTGTGCATCACCAGGTGTGACCCAAAAAGCAAAAAAAAAAAAAAAAAAAAGGGGGGGGGAGAGGGAGGGAGGGAGGGAGGGAGGGAGGGAGGGAGGGAGGGAGGGGGAGAGAGAGAGAGAGAGAGAGAGAAACCTGCCACAGAGGAAGGCAGGGGGCTGGGAGGTAATGGGAGGGAACCTGGAGGCACTGGTGCTGGGAAACGTAGACAGGTGGAGGGGTAGGTGTTGGAATACTGTATGACTGAAATCCAATCATAAGCAACTTTGTAAGGGTCTCTCTCAGTGATTCAGTAAAAAAAAGAAATAAGAATAATAATTTGGGACTGGAAAAAAATTGAAAAATAAAAAACAATACTTGAATATTTAAAAAAGAACAGTTAAATAATAAGACCATATAAAATATATCCCCTAGAATGAACCCTTTCTGGCTTGCCATACTGACTCTACCAAGATAGGGAAAGACAAGTCACTCCTTTGTAATTCCTTCATTAATGACTTATACATGTATCCAGGCACATAAAAGCTTTCTAATGATAAACTAGTTAACAATGGACATTTGAGGAGCAAATACCGATTTTTTACTACACAAAACACTACTGTAGAGTAAAAAAAAAATCAAATTGATGCTAATCATTCCATAAGTATTCAGAAGATGCCCTCAAAACAAGTCATTTTAAAGTACTATCTCACTAAAATTAAAAAGGACCATCTAAATTAAGATCAAAAATACAAAAAAAAAAAAAAAGAAGCCCAACATAGTTTAAAAATCTTTAGCTATGGAATAATCTAAAAAAACTAATTTAATCTCCCCTCCTTGACATTCTATAATAAATTCTTCTGTTCTAAAACTAATTTAATCTCCGCTCCTTGACATTCTATAATAAATTCTTCTGTTCTGTCTGTAGCTATTCTTTTTGGGAAGGGCTTTTCTTTACCCTAAAGCCTTGAGACCTGGGGCTGGAGAGATAGCACAGTGGGTAGGGCGTTTGCCTTGCATGCAGCCGATCCGGTTCGATTTCCAGCATCCCATATGGTCCCCCGATCACCACTAGGAGTAATTCCTGAGTGCAGAGCCAGAAGTAACCCCTGTGCACCGCCGGGAGTGACCCGAAAAGCAAAAATAATAATAATAAAATAAATTAAAAATGAAATAAAGTCTTGAGAGACCTAAATGATCATGCAAACTGAGAACTCCACAGAGAAGGCAAAGAATTAGACTTTCCTCATCATGAAAATGCCAACAAAACACCTAGTGAGGAAAATTAAAAGCCTAGAGTCAGCTCCAAACCACCACTCCTTAAACCACGCAGGTGCCTCCAAACTGAAGTTCACAAATCCAACGGGTCAAAACAGGGAGACAGCCTGTGTCATCTGCACCTCCCACTCCCAGTTTGGGGGGCACACCCAGCAGTGCTCAAGGCTTACTTCTGGCTCTGTATTACTCCTGACAGGTTCAAGGGACCATGTATGGTGTCGGGGAGTGAACCCACGTTGGCCACAAGACAAACTTACACACCCCTCAAGGTAACTGTGAGTTGGGGGTGCCGGGCAGGGGAAGAGCCTCTCAAGTGATGGCCAGAAGGCCTGGCGGTAGGGGTGGGGAATCACACCAGTGGTTCAGTATAAAGCCCCACGGGTGCAATGTTGCTTGAGCTCCCACAGCAGATTCAAGGATGACAATTGTGTGCCTCATTTTTTTTTCAAACCAAATATAAAACAAGTACACCCAAAACGAGCATTCTATACTCAAACTCTGGCACATCTGGTCAATAAGCCGGTTTCTAACTTCAAAAAAGAATCTCCAACACTACAAGCACCATGCCTGAGCATGAAGTTGCTGCTGTTTTGTTAAGCCACTGTAAACCTAGTCCATAGGACCTATTTAACATTAACACATGTTAAGTGAAATTAAGTGAAATTAACCTCACCTATTTGCCATACTCCATACTGGGTATTAATAATCTTTCTAAGCACTCATCTAACACGTAGTTTACATAATTCTTTTTTATTTTTTAACTTTTTGGGTTTAGCACTGCACTGTCCTCCCGTTGTTCATAGATATGCTCGAGCGGGCCCAGTAACGTCTCCATTTTGAGACTTGTTGTTACTGTGTTTGGCATATCGAATACGTCACGGGTAGCTTGCCAGACTTTGCCCTGCAGGCTGGAGTGATAGCACAGCGGTAGGGCGTTTGCCTTGCATGCAGCTGGCCTGGTCAAGCCGGGTTCAATTCCTCCGCCCCTCTCTCGAGAGTCCGGCAAGCTCCCCAGAGTATCTCGCCCGCGCGGCAAAGCCTGGCAAGCTCCCCGTAACAAATTCGATATGCCAAACACAGTAACAACAAGTCTCACGATGGAGACGTTACTGGGCCCACTCGAGCAAATCGATGAACAATGGGAGGACAGTGACTTTTTGGGTTATACCCGGCAATGCACAGTGGTTACTCCTGGCTCATGCACTCAGGAATTACTCCTGGCAGTGTTTGGGGGACCATATGGGATGCTGGGAATCAAACCCAGGTCGGCCGCATGCAAGGCAAATACCTTATTTGCTCCAGTCCCCATAATTCTTTTAATGTTGCTGTTATTCCTAGTTTACTTTTTAATCTGTCTTGTTCAGTACCCTTTTAAACAGCTCTAATGATTTTTTTTTGCTTTCTACCAGCATTTTCCAAATAAATTATTTCCTTTTATCTTTTCACATGGCTTTACTATCAATACAGTAACCAAGTACTAGGTGTCTACCTATTCATTAAAATTTTATTCATTATTTTTCTTCCAAGGAACTCATAGTTTCCATTTTATGACCTAGACTTATATATTTAAATTTGTGGGCTGGAGTGATAGTACAGCGGGTAGGGCTTTTGCCTTGCACATGGCAAACCCAGCCCACCTGAGTTCTATTCCTCTGCTCCTCTCGGAGAGCCCAGCAAGCTACCGAGAGTATCTAGCCCGCACAGCAAAGCCTGGCAAGCTACCCATGCTGTATTCGATACGCCAAACACAATAACAACAAGTCTCACAATGTTACTGGGCCCACTCGAGCAAATCAATGAACAGTGACAGTGATTCCAATTTGTACTAGATACTATCACTTAAATAGCATGGTCTTCAATACGAATTTCAATATGAATTTCAAGAAAAAAGCAAAAGTATCCCTCCCAAATGAAACTGAAATAGAGTAACAATATTAACAGCATCAATACATTGGTCAAAGCCACTTTTATTTTTTGGTTTATTTCTGTGTCACACCCAACAGTGCTCAGGGCTTACATCTGGCTTGTGCTCAGGGATCCCTGCTGGCAGTACTGGGGGACCATATGCGGTGCCAAGGATCGAACTCAGGACAGCAACGTAAGGTCGGTGCCTTACTAGCTGGACCCTCTCTCCAGCCCCCCAAGCTACTGCTTCCTGAAGAACAGAAACTGCTTTGTAAAAGTACTAAATTTAGAGGGGGGGAACCCACAGAAACAAAACTTTATCAAAAGATGATTGCTTCAGGGCTAAAGAAATAGCACGGTGATCGTGCACACGGCTGGCCTGTGCTGATCTCTGGCATCCCATACAGTCCCCCAAACACAGTAGGAATGATTCCGAAGTACAGAGCTAGGAGTAACCCCTGAGTACTGCTGGGTATGACCCAAAAGCAAAACAACAAACAAGCAAAAAAGATTATTGCACCTAATGTCAATGAACCCACAGAAATTACATAAATCCTTGAACTCCCATTTTAGTTAAAAGACAAGTCAAAGTATCAACCATGGCAATTCTTTAAATTAGTACTTACTTTTAGTTTATCAGGGGATGTGTAAGGAGCTTCAGGAGCATAAATCCTGAAAATATCAGCAAGGCAGCAAGCTACCAGTAAGCGAACATCTTTATCAGGATGTTTCAAGAAAAAATCAGAAGCAAGATGTAAAGCTAGGTTCAAATAAAGCTCCTTTTCTTCTTCAGAATCCTGGTCCATATCCATAAAAGTTTTCACAACCATCTATTCAAAAAAGAAAACCAAGAATAAAATTCCCCACATAAGTATACAGTCATTTAAAATAAAAAGCCTTATAAAGCATAGAGTTTAACTTCCAATAAAGATACTTTGATTGTTCTCCTCAAAGTGCTTCTCTGAGAAAATAAGATCCTTGTAAAATCTACAGGGTCAGGTAAGAGTCCAGCAGGGAGGTAGGGCACCGGCCTTGCACACAGCTGGCCCAGGTTCAATCCCCAGCACCCTGTGTGCCCCCCCCCCAACCACAGCCCTGCTAAGAGGGATCCCTGAGCCCAAAACGCAAAAACGAAATTCAATGTTAAAATGACAGGACAACACAATCAACCCAGATTCAATCCCCAGCGCCCCATATGACCACCCAAGCCTGCTAAGTGGGATTCCTTGAGCAGCAAGCCAGGAGTAAGCCTTGAGCACTGCTAGATGGGGCCCAAAACCAAAACGACCCCAAAAAATGACAGAGTGAATAACTTTTTTTTTTAAAGACTAAGTAGAAGCATGGGCGACGCTCAAAGAGCTGGAACATACATATGCCTAGTGTGCAGGAGCCCCAGGGCTCCACACACATTATTCTAAGCCCCCACCATCCCACTGGATGTGAAAAAAAGAAGTATTTTACATAGTGTCCTATTTACCCACCGTACTAGCTAACCCGGTTTTTGAAATTTAAGGCTAACTCTAGAGAGTGCTTCTGATTTCACTTTTACAACTGAACTAACAGAATTGTGTCTGTTTTTGAAATGCCTTTTAAAGTACTATCATAATAGTACCTTTCAAAAATAACATGTCTAAATCTTGCATTAGAAGAAAAAGTGAACCATAAATATAAACCTCAAACAACAACTAACTTCTTCATCAGTGATAAACCATTCAGATATATGTATCTTTTCAACTTAAAAATATGCAAGAAATCCAAAATATTGTTAAGCCCCAGAAGAAGAGAACAGCCAACTGACAAGACTCAACAGCATCTATGGGGTGGGCAGGGGGAAGCTACAGGAAAAGGTGAGGCCTGGTGTGGCCCGAGTCCTGTCAAGAGTTTTCCCTAATTTCAGCTTTGGTACTCACAGTAAGCCTTCGATCTGTATTTTCCTACTTCAAATGAAACAACAAAATTACCCAACTTGACAGGAATAAAACTGTGATCAAAAGGTGATGATGTGGGGCTGGGCTGGAGAGATAGCACAGCGGGTAGGGCGTTTGCCTTGCATGCGACCGACCCGGGTTCGATTCCCAGCATCCCATATGGTCCCCTGAGCACCGCCAGGAGTAACTCCTGAGTGCAGAGCCAGGAGTAACCCCTGTGCATTGCCAGGTGTGACCCAAAAAGCAAAAAAAAAAAAAAAAAAAAAAAAAGGTGATGATGTGGCATCCACTAGGTGGTGCTGCAAATACTAATAAACTAGAACAGTCCCCAAGTACCAATGTCTATGCCTGGATGCTTAAGACATATTCCAAGAATGTCCACTTTCTGCAGAGTCACCATTCTTTTAAGTAGTAGGTAGTTCAAGTTCTTACTGAATGCTCAGACTTTTGGGGAGAAACAAAGCTTTGTGTTGGGTTTTCTTCAACCATCAGTTCTACTGCTCAGATGCCAGAACTACAGCATACTAAGTTTAAGGTTATGAAGCTCAGAGCCACTCTCTTTTTATTCATCTTTAAGACACTTTCTTCACCTAGGTGTATCACTAAATGAGGCAAAAAATAAAATAATTTTTCAAAAGAGCTGAGGACAGAAAGATATTACAGACAGCAAATAAGGCACTTGCTTTGAGCACCCAACTCAGGTTCAATCCCTGGCACCCCTCTTGGTCCCCAAGGAGTGAACCCTGAGTGCACAAACAGGACTAAGCCCTGAGCACAGCTAAGTGCAGCCCAAAACCAAAATAGAAAAAAAAGAAATACTTTTTAAAAAAAAAGAGCTATATGCCAAATAACTAAATTGCTTCTCTAGAATATCTTAACAAGAGTGAAAGGAAAAGTATATTTTAATATTAAAGAAAATTCTAAACATTTTGATATATTATGTAACAAATTATAATTTATACAGCTTAAACCTGTTCATATGACAATTACTGTCATCCCACAATAGATCTTTTATATTTTTATGAAGGATGCTAAAAATAGTGGGTAGGTCAAATTAGAAAATAAAGAACAAGTCATTAGCCAGATTACTAAATGTCTACAAGACACGAGAAAGCATACTATATTTACTTACTTATTTTCTTTTTGGATCACACCTGGCGATACACAGGGGTTACTCCTGGCTCTCCACTCAGGAACTACTCCTGGTGGTGCTCAGGAGGCCATATGGGATGCTGGAAATCGAACCCAAGTCGGGGTCATGCAAGGGAAACGCCCTACCCGCTGTACTATCGCTCCAGCCCCTGGAAAGCGTATTATAAACACTGAGTATGCACCTAGAAATCACCAAGACTAACTAACAACAAAGTTTACTCAAGTGCTAAGTGGGAATTCCCTACATTCCAGTTCAGTCGAAAACTCCAATAGTGTTAGAAAATTCATCACGAACTCCTAAATGAGGAGCCAGACTATGTTCGAGAGCACAAGCCTTTGGTCCTGCGCACTGCCTGGCCCCCCAGCACTCCCTGCTCCCAGGCACCACTGGCTATAGCTGTGGTTGTCCACAAGCACAGCCCTACCCCAGGTTTCACCCAGTGTGGCCCCACAATAAAAAATAAAAAATTTCTTACATGAGTCATCTAAATTAAAAATGTACCTTAGAAAATAAGGGCTTAACATTGATTTCTTAATAAGAGCTGTTTACCTATCATTGGTGGAATATAAACAAATTTGAGACATTAATGTATTTCTTTTTTAAAAAATTGAACAGGTAAAGAAAATGTACACAGAGGCCAGAGCAACAGTACAATGGGTAAGGTGCTTGCCTCATACATGCAAAACCAGGGTTTGATCTCCAGCATCACCAGGAATGATCCCTGAGCATAGAGCCAAGAGTAAATTCTGAGAACTGATGGTCGCGGCCCAGAAAAAAACAAAAAAAGGTGAAGAAAACATAAATCCTTCAAAATGAAAACATCAGAGTATATAAAGTGTGGCTTATCTCTGGAAAAAATATACTCAGTTCCCAATAATAAAACACTTACCTATCAGGAAATTTTGGCAGTTCAAAGATATTTTTTCTATAATAAACATCTTATGTGAAATTTTACTGATTTCTGCATTTACAAATAATACTAACACTTGATCTTTTTTTTAACTGAATCACCGTGAGAACAGTTACAAAGCTTTCAGGTTTAAGTCTCGGTCATACAGTGATCAAACACCATCCCTTCACCAGTGCACATGTTCCACCACCAAGAACCCCAGTATCCCCCCATCCCACTCCTCCCCCTGCCTGTGTGGCAGATGATTTCCACTTTACTCTCTCTTTACTTTGATTACATTCAAAGTTTCGACAAAAGACCCACTATTGTTATTTGAAATTGTTCCCCAACTATCACACCTGCCGAAAAGGCATCATTAGATAATTTGTTTTCTATTGCTGAAAATGAAGAGCATATCACATCACGCAGCGCTGCGTGATTTTTGATTCTTGGTATTTTAGTAATTAAGTCCAGAGACATTTCTGCCAGAAGCGGCCAGGTTCCCAGATTGGTTTGTATGCCTCTAGAACCATGGCCGTTCGGGAGTCCTAACACTTTATTTTTATTAGAAGACCCTTATTATGAATATACATTAGCTATGCAATAAGTGCATACTGAAAAACAATACTTCAAGCATCCCGAGATTTCAATGGTTAAACATGAGTTTTCCTGTTTGAACAGAAATAAACAGTAATAAGTCGAGTTGACATAAATGTCTAAATAAAACAAAAAAGAGAGAGAAAAAATAACTGAAACAGAGATAATAATATCTGAACTGTGAATTCACCTTTAACACTGTCCTTGAACTTTCTTCTTCTTTAGCTATTTTAACATCACTGCCCTGAAGAAAAAGGTGCAATACAACAATGGTGGAAGGAAGTGGCCGCTCTGAAGGAGAATGGACCGCTAAGAGGACTTCTATAAAGTGCCTACCACAGAGGCAGGCTGGCGGTAGGAGGGGGAGAACTGGGGACACTTGTGGACAAAAGTGGACACTGAACAGGGCCTGGTGCTGGAACACTGTCTACCTAGAACTCAACCATGAATAATCGTTAAATTTGTAAGGCATGGCGATTCAATGTGAAAACAAAGAAAACGGTGTTTTTCAAAGATATTGAAAATAAATCTAGCAGTCGGAGCAACAGCACAGCAGCAAGGCGCGTGCCTCGCTTGCAGCTGAAGACCTGGCTTTGATCCCCAGCATCCCATGCCATACGGTTCCACAAGTCTGCCATCAGTGATTCCTGAGCACAGAGCCAGAGTGCTGAGCACGACCGAGTGTGGCTAAAGACCAAAATATAAAGAAAAGCTTGTTCTCTGAGAAGCACTTTAAATAAATAAAAATACATCTAGAGACTCAGTCATCCAAGACTCTCATCTAAAATTCGCCATCAAATGTGGACCTGTGTGGCATTTCAGAGGGTGAGAAATTAAAAAAGTAAACTCTTTTCCTTATCTTCAGAGTCACATAAGAATTCAAAATATAGCTGAGTACAAAGACTTAAAACTACCCTCCTCAAATCAAATGGTTGTTTTGTACAGTAAATAACATACAGATGTAAGGACAAAACCTACTATAAACAAAAATAAATTCAAGGGTCACAGATGTGGCTCAAGCGGTCAAGCACACGCCCTGCATGGAGAAGGTCCTGGTTTGATTCCCAACACCAAATAACCTTCAGAGCACCACACCAAACACAGCCATCACGGCCCCTCACCACTCACCAGCCAAAGCACTCCTGGGAATGGCACCCACAAAGGAAATAACAGTGTACTGTAGACTGTTTTCAAACCCAAGTGCAGAAAATCCTAAAGCAGCCGTCGTAAGATATACACTCAGGAGTCTGAGAGGTAGTACAATAGTTAGGACTCTTACCTTGCACATGGTCAAGCCAAGTTCCATCCCTGACACCCCATATCGCCCCCAGAGCCCTGCCCGTGTAATCCTTGAGTGTAAACCAAAAGTAAACCCTGAGTACTGTTAGATGTGGCCCAAAAAATTAAATCAAATTTTTTTTTAAACTAGAACCAGGGGCTGGAGCAAAAGCACAGCAGGGAGGGCGTTTGCCTTGCACGCAGCCAACCCGGGTTCAATTCCCAGCATCCCATATGGTTCCCTGAGCACCGCCAGGGGTAATTCCTGACTGCAGAGCCAGGAGTAACCCCTGTGCATCGCCAGGTGTGACCCAAAAAAAAAAAAAACCCCTAGAACCAAAAAATACACACCTATACAATTTCCACCATGACACATCCCCCCCACAATAAACAGATATACAAAACATATAACCCAATTTTACTCACCTTTAGCCGTCTCACCATTTCCTCTTTTGATATTTTATCTGAGATTTCCTTGACACCAGGGGGATAAGTAATTTTCCCATCATTGGTCCTTGTCTTTGAATGTGCCATGATGGAAATATTTTTACCCCTAAAACAAGAAAATTTAATTAGAATCAAACCAGAACTAGAAATAAATGGCATAATATAAAACACAGCCTGCCCCCCAATATTATTCAAAAACATCTCTATAGTAATCCATTTATGCAATAATAAAAATCACTTATTTCCTTTGTGGCAATTAGGTCTTCTGCATTAATCCGACAACTAGAAAATGACACTGACGGGAAACTGCAAATTAAGCATGTGTTTAAAAATTATCACAAATAACTCAAGCCAAAATCCAAAAGAATGTGTAGTATAAGTAAACGGAGCACCATAACATTATATCCATTTATGTCCTGCTATTTTTACCAACCTTGAAAGCCCAGGTTTCTGTTTTGGGGGTCTTATGGGGCTAGGGGGACAGAGCCTGTCAAAGCAGAACATCAAATAAAAGAGCTTCTCGACATTATGCAGAACTGCATTCTATAGCAGCTGCAAAGGGAGAGTAAATCAGATATCATATGCCTATTTCGCCATCAACACACACAGAAGACAGCAAAGGCCGCCCTGGTACTTAAGAGTCAAGTGGCAAGGATCAAGGAAGGAAGAACAAAGTAATCTGACAATGGAACCGAGTACTTAGGCAGTATTTTCTATTAGCTAAGTAATGCAGATCACCTCAGCACGCAGGCTCAGTGGCCCCAAACAGAAGGATTCCCAAGCACAACACCAAGGAAACTCAGTCCTGCCTGGCGGAGAGCACCCATACTTCAAATGAGCCTCACCTCACTGTGAGATTTCTAGGACAATGAACAACATCCATTAGCCCAGGCACCATCCCTGGTAACCTAATCTCAACATCTCTGGGTGTCGCTCTGGAGGTTCCCCAAGCTACTAGAGCCAAAGCAGCACTAGCAGTGCCCAGCACCACAGGTCTGGATCACCCTGAACCTTAGGCCAAGTCACCCAAGTATCACTGTAACCTGGGGACCTCACAGCACCAAATGGGAGGTCTCCCTGCCCGTTCCCCCAAAATGGAAAAGAAGAATCCTGATGTATGCCTAATTCTAAAAACTAAAATAGAAGAATATCTACAGGAAACAAATCATAAAGAGTAAACTGGAAGATAGAAACAAAAAAAGTAAATTGTCTAAAAATTCAAGTATTAAAAATGGAAAATGTACACTGGTGAAGTGAAGGGTGTTGGAACACTGTACAACTGAACCCAATCATAAACAACTTAGTAACTGTGTATTTCACAGTGATTCAGTGAAAAATAAAAAAGAAAACATAAAAATGGGTTAATGAATCTCAGTGGCTGAGTCTAGAAACAGATTAGAAAAAGGTTATTAGAAATAGTGATCATGTGGAATTCATGCACAATTCAATCAGCCTAATCAGTGGCTGAATAAATAGCAGCACTCCTACATTAAAAAAAAAAAAATAGTGATCAGGGGCTGGAGCGATAGCACAGCGGGTAGGGCATTTGCCTTGCACATGGCCAACCCAGGTTCAATTCCCAGCATCCCATATGGTCCCCTAAGCACCGCCAAGGGTGATTACTGAGTGCAGAGCCAGGCGTAACCCCTATGCATCGCCAAGTGTGACCCAAAAGGGGGGAAAAATAGTGATCAAAGAGAGAGTTCAGAAAAAACTATCCAGAATGGAAAAGAAACATAAAAACAAAGTCTGAGGATGTGGCTATGTGGTACAGCACCAGTCTTGCATGCATGAGGCAACGAGTTCAATTCCCAGCTTGCCCCTCATGCTGAGTACAATCCTGAGAAGAATGCAGTTATAATCCCTGGCACTTCAAGAGGGCAGGCACTACCAGACACACCGCAAGTCAAGTGGGGATTCCACAGCGAGCATTACAACCAAGTGGGGAAGACTTGTAGTCACTGCAGTAACAAGGAAAAAGAAGGGCGGAAAGTATATCAAAAAAAGATCTATTCGTGTAGCAAAGGAGAGGGGTGAGGCATATTATCATAAAATAACAAATTCAAGAAGGTATTTAGAATGCACTGAATACCCAATTAGTAGTGTGCCCAGAAAACAAATTCTTGAAAAGAACAGTATTTAAATTAACAAGTGATTTCTCAAGAAAGTAAGCCTGAAACAGCAAAATGTCATCCCTATATGGAGAAAAACTACAATTACAAAGCTAAACAGTTTACATAAAAGAAATATAATTTTCAAGGTGAAATAAAATTTAAAAACGGAGTGCCACAGTAAATTGATATACAAATATAAATTATGAAAACACTAACATATGTATTATGTATACACTATAAAATATATTGTGCATATATAAAGTGGGAGGTGTGGGCATGGGGGTCCGTACTCAGCGGTGCTCAGGGGCCACAGGCAGTGCTGGTAATAGGGTCTGACACATGGAAAGCAAGTGCCCTTCCCGCTGTATCATCATTCTGGCTTCCAAAACGTATTTTTTAAAACAGAGCTAAGGGATCAAAGAAGAAGTAGAGTGGGTAGGGCGCTTGCTTGCACACAGTCAACCCAGAAATCAATTCCTAGCACCCTAAATAGTCCCAAGACCAAAAAGGAGTTGATTCCTGAGCACCAGTGAATGTGACCAAAAAACTAAACCAGGGACTAGATATACATAAAAGTGTCAAGGCCTTGCATGCAACATCAAATCACAATTGCTAAAAGAAAAAAAGAAAAAACAGGGGTCGGAGGGTGGGGGATACACTAAAAAATTCAGAACTAGACAAAACTTTTTTTTATCTGGGACGGGTAGGATATTACAAAACACCCTAAGCAAAAAGTGTACATACATGCATCCTGATGATCCCATGAAAGCTTTTTACCAGTGATCACCACTGGCTATCACTACTTCTATTTGATATTTTAATAGAAACACAAGTCAACAGAGAAAGAATGAAATTAAAGGGTGTATGGGCAATAGGCCAGAGGAGAGCACCTTGGGTAGGGTGCTCACGTTGCATGCCGCCAACTTGGGTTCAATCCCCAGTGTCCCATATGGTCCCCGGATCAGGAATGATCCTTGAGCACAGAGCCAGGAGTAGCCCCTGAGCATCGCTGAATGTGGCCACAAAACAATGCAGACAAAAAAGTGTATGAGCAAGGACTAATTGTGCTGGAGAACACACCTGGCATGTGTGAGGCCTTAGGTTAAATCCCTACATGCTCCCTACCTCAAGCACTTCTCAGTATGACCTCCAGGCCCGCCCAGCAAGAGCAGTGCAGTATTAAAAAGTGGAACACTTCATGGGGAGTACCACCAGGAGGAGCCAGCCCCAAGGCCTCCAAAATTGCCTGGGCAGACCTCTGGCCCAAATCATCAAAACTGGTGCCCGCTTCCCCTTCTTATCAAAACTTAAGACACTCATTAGATCAAGGAAACAAAAGAAATCCACTGGCCAGAGCCTTAAGAACATAACCTCCCGCACCCCATTCTTTATCTTTTTTTCATACAGTCACATTCAGCACAATGGTACAAGTTTGGAAGTTCAGTGGATCAGGTGGTGTGCTGGGGCCACCAGGCTACGTAAGAAGATGCTCCTGCGACTGTGTGATGCGACGAATCCAACCAAGGGCCGAATCCAACTAATGTGCTCCGCCTCATCTGCACCACAGCCCTTTTTAGCCACTGACTAGACTAAGAAATACCGTAGTACTCATAAAGACGTTCGACGCTTGTACACATACTTGTACTTGGACAAGTCCGTGGACACAGTTCAAAGGAACCCTTCCAGACTAATCATCACCTCCTTACCATATTTAAAACTCATTTAATTCCATTTAATTCCAAAAAGATTTACAGATAGAACAACAAAGATTTACAGATAGAACAACAAAATAAGACTGAGTTAGCATGGTTTTAAAGTAGAAGAGTCAATATACAAATATCGACTTTCTATGGCTAGCACAATACTAAACACTGAAAGACTCTAATAAAGCTCCAAAGATCAGAAACAAGGCATGGGAGTGTGCCCTAATCACTCATATTCAACAATACAAAGAATAGTCTGAAAAGGATACTAAAAGAATAATCCAATTAAAAAATGGACAAAAGACAGACATTTGAAGAGAATATACAGATGGTGAATAAGCATATGAAAAGATGTTCAATGACATTAATCATTAGGAAAATGCAAATTAAAGTCATAATGAGATATCATTATATACTATTAGAATAACTAAAATTAAAAAGGGGTAACATCAAATGTAGGCAAGGATGAAAAGAAACTATCACACAATGCTGCTAGAAATGTAAAATAGTGCAACCATAGTTGAAAACAGTCTGGCAGTTTCTCATAAAACTAAATATTCACTCACCATACAAGTCAGCAATTGCACTCTTGGGCATTTATCCCAGAGAAATGAAGGCCTGTGTTCATGCAAATCCGTATAAGAATGTTTATAGCAGCTTTATTCATAAAACACAAAACTGGAAGCAATCCAAATGCCCTTCAAAGGTTGAATGAACTCAAGAGAGATCCATATAATGAAATACCACTGGGCAATAAAAATAATTGAATCATTGGTATGTGCAATAATTTATAGTGTTATGATTATTGGAAGAGCTCATCTCAAAAGGTTTCCTGCTGCACGACTGGACTCCATTCATTTAACTTTGTCAAAATGACAAAACAATAAAAATGGAGAAGAGATTAACTGTTGCCAAGAGGCATAAATGGATGTAAGAAAAGTGTATTATGACACAGTATCTGAACGTGGTTATGGTGATACAAATCTCTATATAGTACCAAATTACAAAGAATCCCACACACATGCATACATATATGCACACATTAAGTGCCACGCAAAAACCAAAGAAAATTGAACAAGTCTATAAATTAACACTATCATATCAATGTCACCTTCCTAATTTTAATATCGTGCTACAGATTTCCCCATTGGCAGAAGATAGAGAATTTCAGAGAACTCTATATATTACTTTTGTAACTTCTTCATAATTATTCCAAAATAAAAATGTGTTAGGGATGGAGAGATAGTTCTAGGGGTAAGGCACTTGCCTTGCACATGCCTGACCCGGGTTCAATCCCCAGCACCCCATGTAGCTCCCCAAGAACCACCAGGAGTGATCCCTGAGTGCTGAGCTCAGAGTAAGCTGTGAGTAACACATAGCTTCCCCCTCCCCCCCACCAAGAAAACAAGAATACAGCTTTTATGGCCCAGCAATTCCATTTGTCAGTATCTACCCCAAGAACATGAAAGCATTACCTGGAAAACATACATCAGCAATCTACATTCATGGAAGTACTAAGTACTAGATCCAAGCTATGGGAAAAAACATGTCAAACAACAGATGAATGGATAAAGTGGTGTATATACAAAGTGAAATATTATGCAGCAATATGGAAAAAAAGTTGCAATTTGTTGCAATCTGGATGAAGCTAAAGGCTTCAAGTGAAATAAGTCAGGGGGTGAAGGACAAATAACAAATGACAGCACTCATCTGCACTATAATGGTTGAGACTGAAAGGTGATAAACTTCTTAGCATTGTGCAGAGAATTTAAGTTACTAAGCCAGTGATTCCAGGCAGAGGAGGAGGAGGTAGAAAATGACAGATGGGTCTTGGGGGACTTCAGTGGTGGTGAAGTTGCAGTGACTTTTTTTTGTTTTGGTTTTTGAGCACATTGGACAATGCTCAAGGGTCACTCCTGGCTCTCCTGGCAGTACTCAAGGGACCACATGGGATGCTGGTGATAAAACCTGGGGTTGGACGCATGTTACACTATTGCTCCAGTCCTTGAAAGTGTAGTAATCTTACACAACAAAATCATAAAAGTTATTACTACTCTGACCACGTTACCTAGGTGAAGCTACAGTGGGTAAAGATCTTGCCTTGCACACAGCCAGCTTGGGTTAGAACCTCAGCATCCCATATGATCCCCTGAGCTCTCCAGGAGTGATCCCTCAGCAAAGCCAGGAGCAACCCCTGAGCATCAGTGGGTGTGGCCCAAGCAACAAAAAATCTTTAATCTTTTCTTAAAAGCATTCAAATCATAAATATATACACACATATGCATATGTGTATGTATGTATATGTATGTATATATGTACATATATGTGTATGTATATGTGTAAATGTATATGTATGTATACACATATACAGATGTATACATGTATATGTAGATATAAACATATGTATGCATATATATGCCCCAAAACAGCAAGATCTAAAGATGAAAAACAGTGAATAAATCTGTTCACCCAGATGCTAAAAATCTGTCATAAAGTGCAAACTAATAGATGTTGTGGGTATTGGTGTAGAAATCCCTCCATGGGAAGAGCCGGACAGCCTAGAAACAAACCGAATATATTAAAAATAGGAGGTCACATCAAAAAGAAAATAAATGTTTTGAATACTGCTTAGTATTTCAACAGTTGCGTCTTCAGACTAATAAACACTGTCTTCCTGTAAATTTGTGTCATTTTTTCTTCTATCACTGTATTGTGCTTTTCAAGTCTTTCACAAACTCCTTGAAAAAGTTCATCCTAAGTAATTTTTTTATCTTTGATCCACAGTGAATGAAATGTATTCATTGCCTTTTCACATAGTTCTTATTAACATAACCAGAATCTGGCTTTTTTCTGCATGTTAATTTTATATCCTGCAATTTTATTCAATTTGTTTATTCTAAATAATTTTTGACAGGGCTTTATGATTTTCTACATAAGATCATGATACCTATGAGCAAATAATTACACTTCTCCCTTTCTAATTAGAACATTTTTTATTTCCTTCTTGCCTAATTGCTTTGATTGGAATTTCCTTGGCTGA
Organism: Sorex fumeus; assembly: GCF_029834395.1. Lineage (NCBI taxonomy): Eukaryota > Metazoa > Chordata > Mammalia > Eulipotyphla > Soricidae > Sorex > Sorex fumeus. The sequence continues at coordinate 2,228,546 of NW_026606240.1, forward strand.
GAGGCATACATATCTTATTCCTGATCTTAAAAAAAAGGTGGGGGGGGCTTTCCGATATTACCAATAAAAATGTAAATTAAAATGACAATAATGTTATCATTTAACACCTGTTCAAGCTGTCATTATTATTATTACTATTATTTTCGTAATGGGGGCCTTCAGATGTTGCTCTTCTATAGACCATTTGCCACGTGAAAGGTCTGGGTTCAATTCCTGCATTACCAAAAAATTATAAATCATTACAATAACTAATGACAAGAATGCAGAGACTCCTGTACACTGTTGATGGAAATGTAAAATGGTGTCATCAACTATAAAGAACAGTTCGCATTTTTCTGAAGTTCCTCGAAATCCTGCATACACAGCCAAATGAATAGAAATTAGGCTAAGAGATATATGCACCTACATTCATCACAGCATTATACACAATAGCCATGACATGACTAACACTCCAACGTATACCAACAGATCAATAAAGAAAAATTTGGGGGCTGGAGCAATAGCACAGTAGATAGGGCATTTGCCTTGCACGCAGCAGACCCGGGTTCAAATCCCAGCATCCCATATGGTCGCCTGAGCACTGCCAGGAGTAATTCCTGAGTGCAGAGCCAGGAGTAACACCTGAGCATCGCCGGGTGTGACTCAAAAAGAAAAAAAAAAAAGAAAGAAAGAAAAAGTTGGCATATACATAAAATTAAATATTATGTAGCCTTAGAAAGAAAACAAAAATCCGGGGGTCAGGGGAGAGGGGAATGTGGGTCAGCACTGGTGCACATGCCTCAAACACTAGAAGCCCAAGGTATAAACCTCACCTCCACAAAGTTGATGGGATTCTACCATTTGGAACTAACAGCCCTGGAAGACATTACACTGAGTGAATGAAGTCAGTCAATGAAGGGCAAATACTGAATGAGGGCATTTATGAAACAGTCAAATTTACAGAAACAGAAAACAGAGTAACAGATGTGAATGGTGGAAGAAAGGGAAACAGGTCACTCAATGAATTTATGGCTAAATGTTACTGGTGCCCGCTCGAGCAAATCGATGAACGGAGAACAATGCCACAGTGCTACTATGATTAAAGTCTAGAAACGTATTGTAGAACACACAGCCGATTAATTGTTTTATTCCTGTGTTGAGGCCACACCTGGATATTCTCAGGGCTTACAAGACAAGTGCCTCATGTTGTTAATTATACTGTAAGGCACCTGGAAAAAGTTTATGAAGAGGTTAAATCTTACAATAAAAAAATTTTAAAAGGCAGGACAGGGAGGCACAGAGATTCAGAGAATCTTTTGGAAGAAGTGGTTTACCATCTTGACTGTGCGTGGTATTTGCATATGTCCCAACTCATCAAACTGTGTATATTAATGGTGGACTTTTAAAATGTCAATTACAGGGCTGGAGTGATAGTACAGCAGGTAGGGCGTTTGCCTTGCATGTGGCCGACCCAGGTTCAATTCCCAGCATCCCATATGGTCCCCTGAGCACCGCCAGGAGCAATTCCTGAATGCAGAGCCAGGAGTAACCCCTGTGCATCACCAGGTGTGACCCAAAAAGAAAAAAAAAGAGTCAATTATATTCTAATAAGCTGTAGTTTTTTAAAAATGTTTTCAGCAAGTACCAATTAAGAAGGAAACAAATGCTGGACCCTCATGATGGGAAGGAGGAAGGAAGGAAGGAAGGAAGGAAGGAAGGAAGGAAGGAAGGAAGGAAGGAAGGAAGGAAGGAAGGAAGGAAGGAAATAGCTGGTGCGCAGTAGATCTCAAAAGCTAGAGCGAGATTTAGGGATTCTCAGTGATAAGAATATTTGGGAAAATCTGAAAAGTGAGAAGAGTGGCAGATCAAAAGAGTTGACAAAATATCCAATTTTAAGAAATAGGAGGGTGGGCTACTCGGAACAGGAGCACATGCTCTGCCTCCGCCTGCCCCCTCGAAATTCCTGCCGCCACCATCTTCCAGAACCCAATGAGAAGCCCAGGTATGCAGGAGCAGTAACGGCAAACACAAAGCCTCCCGAGATAGGGGCTGAGTTGGTCCCTCTCGTCCCCCCGCCCCATGGGACTCTGAGATGATGCCCAAGAACTGCCTCCAGCTACTAGTTAAGCTCCTTAACGGTCATGATCCAGAGACACACAAAAGAATCTTGGTACTATATTGAACAGCAGTGGACAGAGTGGGCATCCTTGTCTCATCCCTGATCTCTGAGGGAAGGCTCTTAGTTTTTCCCCATTGAGGATTATGCTCCCCATGGGCTTGTGGTAGATGGCTTTAACTATATTGAGGAAAGTCCTTTCTATACCCACTTTGGCGAGGGTTTTCATCAGAAATGGGTGCTGGATCTTGTCAAATGTTTTCTCTGCATCGACTAATCTGATCATATGGTTTTTTTTCTTTCCTTTTGTTGATATGATGGATTATGTTGATTGATTTCCGAATGTTAAACCATCCTTGTATCCCTGGGATGAATCCCACTTGTCTGTGATGTATGATCTTTTTGATGAGTTGTTGAATTCTATTTGCTAGTATTTTGTTGAGAATCTTCGCATACGTGTTCATCGGGGATATCAGCCTGTAGTTTTATTTTCTTATGGTATCTTTGTTTCCCTTTGGTATTAGAGAGAGATGAGCCTCACAGAAACTGCTTCGGAGAGTTTCTGTTTCTTCAATTTCCTGGAAAAGCTTGAGAAGAACTGGCAATGTTTGGAAAATGCTTGGAAAAATTCACTAGTAAAAAAAAATGTTTGGAAAAACTAGTAAAAAAAATGTTTGGAAAAATTCACTAGTAAATCCATCTGGATGTGGGCTTTTGTTTTTGGGAAGACAGTTTCAATTTCCTTGATATTAATAGGACTACTCAGATATTCTAGATCTTCTTGATTCAGCCTTGGGAAATTATAGGAATCTAGGAATTTATCCATTTCTTCTAGGTTCTCTTGTCTCGTGGCATACAAACTTTCAAAGTAGTTTCTGATGATTTTTTGAATTTCTTTGGTTTCTGTTGTGATATCCCCATTTTCATTTCTGATTCAGTTTATTAGGGTTCTCTCTCTTTTTTTGTAGTCTTGCTATTGGTTTACCTATCTTGTTTATTTTCTCGAAGAACCAGTTCTTAGTTTCACTGATCTTTCTAATTGTTTTTTGGGTTTCCAGGTTGATGATTTCTGCTCTAAGTTTTATGACCTCTTTCCTTCTGCCTGGTTTGGGATTTTTTTGAGGGGGTCCTTCTTTAAGATCTTGAGCTGTGAGGTCAAGTTGTTTATGTGGGCCCTTTCTTCCTTCCTGAGAAATGCTTGCAGAAATATAAATTTTCCCCCTTAACACAGCCTTAGCTGCGTCCCACAGGTTCTGGTAGCTCGTGTCTTCATTTTCATTTGTTTCCAGGTATCTTTTTTCCAGGTATCTTCCTTAATTTCTTTCCTGACCCACTTGTTGTTAAACATTGAGTTGTTTAATTTCCAGATGTTTGGTTTTCTGCATCTATACAGGATGAACTTCTATCTTCAGTGCATCATGGTCTGAAAAGATAGTTGACACAATGTCTATCTTCCTGATTCTGTTGAGGTATTCTTTGTGGCCCGGTGCATGGTCTATTCTGGAAAATGTTCCATGTGCACTGGAAAAGAATGTGTATCCCTCTCTCTTCTATTTCTTCCTTCAGAGGCATTATTTCCTTGCTGAGTTTTAATCTTCTTGATCTATCCAGAGGTGACAAGGCGGTGTGGAAGTCTCCAACTACTATTGTGTTACTCACAATGTCCTTCTTAAGGTCAATTAGCAGTTGTCTTAGATATTTGCCTGTCCTCTCATTGAGCATGTATACATTTAGGAGTGTGATTTCTTCCTGCTGTACATATCCCTTGATTAATAAAAATGGCCTTCACTGTCCCTTCTAATCTTTTTCAACTTGAAATCTATGTTGTCCGATACTAGTAAGGCCACCCCAGCTTTTTTGAGGGGTGCAGAATTGTTTTCCATCCTTTGACTTTGAGTCTGTGTTTGCTCTGACTGTTCAGATGTGTTTCTTGTAGGCAGCAGAATGTTGGCTTCTGTCTCTAAATTCATTTTGCCACTCTGTGTCTCTTAATTGGTGAATTTAGACCATTGACACTGAAAGAGACTGTTATCGGGTTTTGTGTCATCTTTAAGGGTTTGTTGTGCTTGTAGGGGTTTGTCTTGCCTTACGGTAGCTCCTTTAGCCCTTCTTTTAGGTTTGGTTTTGAGTCTATAAAGTTCCTGAACTGTTGTTTATCCACAAAATAGTGTACCATTCCTTCAAGTTTAAGTGAGCGTATTGGAAGTACTTGCAACAGCGGTTAGGCGAGAAAAAGATATTAAGGGCATCCAGTAGAAAAAAAAGAAATCAAGCTCTCACTATTCGGGAGATGATATGATACTGTACTTAGAGAACCATAAACCTCTACCAAGAAACTCCTAGAAATAATAGACTTGTATAGTAAAAAGTTGCAGGCTATAAAATCAATACCCAAAAGTCCATGGCTTTCCTATTCGCAAATAAGAAAGTGACATAAAAAAAAAAAATCCCATTCACAATCATGCCCCAGAAAATCAAGTACCTAGGAATCAGCTTAACTAAGGACATAAAAAACATGTACAAAGAAAACTGTAAAACGCTACTTCAGGAAATAAAAGAGGACACGAAGTAATGGAAAGATATCCCCTGCTCATGGATCAGGAGAACTAACATTGTCAAAATAGCAATACTCCCCAAAGCATTGTACAAATTCAATGTGATCCCTATAAGGATACCCATGACATTATTCAAAGAAATGGAGCAAACACTCCTGAAGTTCATATGAAACAATAAGCACCCACGAATAGCTAAAGCATTTCTTGGGAAAAAGAAAATGGGAAACCTCCCTAACTTCAAACTCTACTACAAAGCAGTAATAATTAAAACAGCATGGTACTGGAACAAAGGCAGAGAGCCACAGACCAATGGAACAAGATCGAATATACTAACACCCCCAACCCCAATACATGATCAGCTAATCTTTGATAAGAGAGCAAGAAATGTGAAGTGGAGCAAAGAAAGCCTCTTTAACAAATTCTGCTGGCAAAACTGGACGGCTACATCAAAAAAATGGGCTCAGATCTCTACCTAACACCATGTACAAAAGTAAGATCAAAATAGATTAAAGACCTCAACATCAGACTGGAATCCATAAGGTACACTGAAGACAAGGTTGGCAGAACCCTCCACGACATTGAAGCTAATGGTATCTTCAAAGATGACGCGCCACTGGCCAAGCAAGTGAAAACAGAGATAGACAAATGGGACTACCTTAAACCAAGATGCTTCTGCACCTCAAAAGAAACACAGACCAAAATATAAAGACAGTCTACAGAACGGGAAAGGATATTCACCCAATACCCATCCGATAAGTGGTTGATATCAAAAATATACAAAGCACTGGTTGAACTCCACAAGAAAACATCCAAACCCATCAAAAAATGGGTGATGAAATGAACTAATACTTTCTCAAAGAAGAAATCCGAATGGCATAAAGGCACATGAGAAAATGCTCTACATCATTAATCATCAGGGAGATGCAGATCAAAACCACAATGAGATATCATCTCACATCACAGAAACTGGCCCACATCCAAAAGAACAAAAGCAACTGGTGTTGGCACGAATGTTGCAAGAAAGGGACCCTCCTTCACTGCTAGTTTGAATGCCGACTGGTTCAGCCCTTTTGGAAAACAGTATGGACAATTCTCAAAAAATTAGAAATTGAGCTTCCATTTGACCCAGCAATACCACTTCTGGGATTATATCCCGGAGAGGCAAAAAAGTACAGTTGAAATGACATCTGCGCTTCTGCGTTCATTGCTGCAATGTTCACAATAGCCAAAATTTGGGGGAAAAACCCGAGTGCCCGAGAACAGGTGACTGGTTAAAGAAACTTTGGTACATCTACACAATGGAGTACTATGTAGCTGTTAGAAAGGATGAAGTCATGAAATTTACATACATGTGGTACTACATGGAAAGTATCATGCTAAGTGAAATGAGCCAGAAAGAGAGGGACACACATAGAAAGACTGCGCTTATCTCGGGAATATAAAGTAACAGAATGGGAGACAAACACCCAAGAATAGGTGAGATAAGTACTAGGAGGTCTGTTCCACAGCTTCAAAGCCTGCAGCACATGCTGGGGGAAAAGGCAGCTCAGATAGAGAAGGGAACACCAAGTAAAGGATGTTTGGAGAATTCGCTGGGGATGAGAGATGCAAGTTAAAAGTATACTATAGACCAAATATGATTGCCATTCAATGCCTCTTTTGCAAACCACAGCACCCAAAAAGGAGAGAGACAACGAAAGGGAATGCTCTGCCACAAAAGCGGGGTGGGATGTGGGGGATAAAATGGGGTGGCGGTCTAGGGGAAAGGGCAGCTCAGATAGAGAAGGGAGCAACAAATAAAGGGTATTGGGAGGATCCTCCCAGGATGGGAGATGCATGCTCTAAAGTAAACTATAGACCGAACATGATTGCCACTCAATGCCTCTTTTGCAAACCACAGCACCAAAAAGGAGAGAGAAAACGAAAGGGAATGCCCTGCCACAGAGGCGGGGTGGAATGGTGCGGTGGGTGGGGGGTGGGAGGTATCCTGGGATCATTGGTGGTGGAGAATGGGCACTGGTGGAGGAATGGGTACTCGATCATAGTATAACTGAAACCCAAGCACAAAAATCTGAAAGTCTACAACTGTACCTCATGGTGTTTCACTAATAAAAATTTAAATAGGGGCTGGAGCGATAGCACAGCGGGTAGGGCGTTTGCCTTCCACGCGGCCGATCCGGGTTCGATTCCCAGCATCCCATATGGTCCCCTGAGCACCGCCAGGGGTAATTCCTGAGTGCAATGAGCCAGGAGTAATCCCTGTGCATTGCTGGGTGTGACCCAAAAAGAAAAAATAAATAAATAAATAAAAATTTAAATAAATAAAGAAGTTTAAAGTTCAGTAAGATGGAGTCTCAAGCATGAAATAGTCATTTTAAACTGCCTAGAATTTTTTCTTTTATATCGCAAATTAAATTATATAAAGTTTTGGGTGTATAATCTGATAACATGTTATATATGTATCTTTTGAAAATTACTGAATTAACTAAAGACAGAGAGACTACCTGTAGGTGTGAAGGTATTTTATTTCTCTTCCTTTAATACACCTATCAAATTTTTAGTAACGGTAAGGTGATGAGGCTGAGAATTAAAAATTATTCTGCTGGTATGAGGGAATTATTTCATTTAAGCTTGAATAATAGGATTCTGTGTTGTATGATACATTCATATATTTGTTTTTCTTCCATTTTTTTCTATAAAATATTGGGTACTACAAAAAAAATGGTGTGGCGGGAGGGATAGTGGGGTCATTGGTGGTGGAGAATGGGCACTGGTGGAGGGATGGGTACTCTATCATTGTATAACTGAAACCCAAGCACAAAAGTTTGTAAGTCTACAACTGTACCACATGGTGTTTCACTAATAAAAAAAAAAAAAAAGAATCTCGGAACCAAGCAGTTCATTGCAAAGATTTCTCCAGACCCTAAGTCCCTAAAATTTTAGAATTCCAGGAGTGCACAGCCACTCTCACAGCCATGCGACACCTTACACTACTCATAACAAGCAATACAAAATAAATTGTCTAGCACTTCCATTTCAGCAGGTTAGAGTAGCACTGTGGCGCTGTAGCACTGTCCTCCTGTTGTTCATCGATTTGCTTGAGCAGGCACCAGTAACGCCTCCACTGTGAGACCTGCTGTTACTCTTTCTGGCATATCGAATACGCCACGGGGAGCCTGCCAGGCTTTGCTGTGTGGGCGGGATACTCTTGGCAGCTTGCCCGCTCTCTGAGAGGGATGGAGGAATCGAACCCAAGCTGGCTGCATGCAAGGCAAATGCCCTATCTGCTGTGCTGTCACTCCAGCCCATGACTGGTGTGGTGGAGGGAAAATTCCAAATAATAATGGTGGGACTGGTGTCAAAATAATGAATGTAGTCAAAGTAGAGAGAGAGTGTTATGGAAATTGTCTGCCACACAGGCAGGGAAAGGGTTGGGATGGGGGACGTGAGGGTCTGGGGGGGATACTGGGGATTTTGGTGTGGGAAAATGTGCGTGGTGAAGGGGTGGGTGTTTGATCACTGTATGACCAAAACTCAAACATGAAAGCTTTTTCACTGTATTTCACGGTGATTCAATAAAAAAATTATAAAAAAATAAATAAATAAATAGGTGGGGCAGAAGAGACAGTGGAGTGGTTAAGCACTTGCCTTGCACTCAGCAGATCTCAGTGTAATCCCCTACAACAGAGCTCTCCAAGCACCTCAGGAGCCATCCAGCGCACAAAATGGGAAAGGGAGGGGAGGGCTGCAAATCTGAGAATGAAAGAGGAGAAAGGGAGGATCTAGGTACGTAAATTAAACTTCGATAAAACTGGATTTGTATGTTTAAGTTCTAGGATATATGGAGGGAAAATGACACTTTTTCCATTCCGTACACTATACACCACTAACTTCAGGTATACTAGAGCAATAGTACAGCAGGTAGGGTGCTTGCCTTGCATGTGACCAATCGGGGTTCAATTCCCAGCATCCCATATGGTCTCCCCACCCCAACCCCACCCCAGCACCACTAGGAGTAATTCCTGAGTGCAGGACCAGGAATAACTCCCCCTTAGCACTGTGGGAGATGGCCCCAAAATGAAACAAATAAAATAACCTAAACATTATACAAAACGTGCAAGTTTTTAAAATATTAGTCAGAGGGGCCAGAGTGATGGTATAGCAGGTAGGGCACTTGCCTTGCACATAAGGAATCCGGATTCAATCCTCAGCACCATACATGGTCCCCAGCACTGCCCCAAGTGATCCCTCAGCACAGAGTAGGAAAAAAGTCTGAACATTCTGGGTGTGGCCCCAAAAAATTAAATATATATACACATGCACATATATGTGTGCATATATACATATATATGTATCAGAACCTCATGAATTCAGGTTAGGAAAGATATGAACTATTGGGGTATTCGTAAGAGTACAGCATATAGGGTGCTTGTCTTGCATGCAGCAGAGTCGGGTTCCATCTCTGGCATCCCATATTTTTCCCCCAGGACAAGCTAGTAATGATCCCTGAGCACAGAGCCAGAAGTAAGACCTGAGCAGCACTGGGTGTGGCCCAAAAACTAAACCAAAACAAAACAAAATTTTCTGGCTGCGACATATGTCACCCCATTGATCGCCAGGGTTGATTCAGCTGATCTGGCTGGCTAGGCGGGTGTCCCCTTCCTCCCTCACCGCTCCATGTGCGTCCCTCCCGAAGTTGTGCGCTCGGTCGAAGAGGATGGCCTTCCCCGATAGAGACGGACCGGTCTTTGGTCGAGGGTATACGAGTAGCTGCGCTCCCCTGCTAAAAAGGTAAAGGTAAAGGCCCTCCCATTGATCATCGATTTGCTTGAGCGGGCCCAGTAACGTCTCCATTGGAGACTTTGTTGTTACTGTGTTTGGCATATCGAGTACGTCACGGGGAGCTTGCCAGGCTCTGCCGCGGGGGCGAGATGCTCTCGGGAGCTTGCCAGGCTCTCCGAGAGGGGCGCAGGAATCGAACTCGGGTCGGCCACGTTGGCTGCATGCAAGGCAAATGCCCTACCGCTGTGCTATCGCTCCAGCCCCGGGCTTGCTTTAGCTCAGCGGTTACTTCCAATAAAAATAGTAAACTGTTGTAATGTTTGAAAAATAGTACCAATTCCTTCAAAAGTGCACAGCACTGAAACACAGAAAATGACCTCAAATACACTCCTTGGACTGAGGTAAGGTGATCTTTAGTCTCCCAAAATAAACAGGAATGAGCACAATTACAAGGTACACAGAAAGTGAAAGGAGAAGGGAGCAATTCAGAAGAAAGCAAGGGTAGAGGAAAAAAGGTCAAAAATCAATTATCGAAAATCAATGGGGGAAAAAAGATGTTTGTTTATCTATAAAGGAGAAGCTTGGAAGAGAAGGACAACATGGAGGGCGGGATCCACAGATCCCGAAGGAAAAAAAAAAAAACAGGTTCCAAAAAGAGCCGAGATCATCAGGAAGCCCCAGATGGGGTAGGTACCGCATCCCGCCTCCCCCAGATGGAACCCCGGTGACCAGAAGCCTCTACAACCACAGCTCAAGTATGCGGGAACTAGGCGGCCGCGCGACATCTCTCTATATACAAAGTGATCCATGGGAAGTAAACCACCCAACGTTTCTCTCTGAAAATCATAGTTAAATTTGGAGCACGGCCACAGCCCCAGAAGCACAAGGACTTAATGCAGAACCCAGCAGCTTGGAGCAGAAAAGTGAAAGGACTATGCGTTAATCCAGGCCATCATGTCTGCCCAGAGGGGAAAGGGTGTTGGTCCCTTCCACCCTCCTCCCTCTGGAAAGAAAGATGGCGGCCACATGGGAGCCTTGTGGACAGCAGGTATGAGCCGGGGGTGTGGGGGCAACTAAAACCTCATGGGAAGGGGGGCGTTCTGGTCCGTCCTTCACGCCCTACCGAGGTCACCAGTTGCCCCCCGCGAGCGGCTCTCCAGCACGGCCATGGCCCCAGAAGCACAAGGACTTAATGCAGAACCCGGCAGCTTGGAGCAGAAAAGTGAAAGGACTATGCGTTAATCCAGGCCATCATGTCTGTCCGGAGGGGAAAGGGTGTTGCCCCAGTCGCCTTCTCCTCTCTGGAAAGAAAGATGGCGGCCGCATGGGAGCCTTGTGGACAGCAGGTATGAGCCGGGGGACTGGGGGCGACTAAAACCTCATGGGAAGGGGGGCGTTTCAGTCCGCCCTTCATGCCCTACCGAGGTCACCAGTTGCCCCCCACTAGCGGCTCTCCAGCACGGCCACGTCTCCAGAGCACAGAAACCAATTTCTTAACTATCTGACTTTCAGTAGAAATACTTCCAGGGTCAATAAGTAAAATAGCAGAAATCCAAAACCAACATATAATTCTTGAACCCAGCTGTAGAAAGCAAATCACTTCACAATGCTTTGTCAGCATGTCTGATTGGGGGGGGGGGGGGGGGGGTTAAACTCTAAATAATAGTGGTGAATCTTTTATTGAAACAATGAATCTAATCAAAGCAGATAGAGTGTTAACTAGAATTCATCTGCCCCACAGGGACTGGGAGGGGTGGGGGGTGGGGTTTTACTGGGGTTCTTCATGGTAAAAAATAAGTTTTGGTAAAGGGAAATGTGTTTGATATTTGCATGACTGAGACCTAAACCTGAAAGCTTTGTAACCCTTCCCATGGTGATTCAATAAATAAATAAATAAATAAATAAATAAAGGAGAAGCTTAACTGGAACACCTCCGGTGAAAGAGCTCCTCTGAATTTAACAGTTTCAGATTATTTGACTCAATTTCTTCTACTCACTTTTAAGGCAAAGCAGACATACTAGAAATGAGAAATGAATGACATACAAAAAATTTTGTGTAAAACTGAAGTATATCTGAATTCATGTAACTATTTTACATATTAGAATAATTTTTTCTATCTAAAAAAATTCACACTTTCGGGGCCTAACAGATAGAACAGTGGGTAACATTGGTAAGGCTCACCTGACACAAAACAGATCCAGACTCGATCCCCATATGGCCACCCAGCGCCCCACCAGGTGTAAGCCCTGATTACAGAGCCAGAAGGAAACAAGCCCTGAGCACCATCAGTTGTGGCCCAAAAGCAACCCCCTCCCCCCAAAAAAGCTTGAGACCAGAAGATAATATAAAGCCTTGCACACAGCTGACCTGGGTTCAATCCCTGGCATCCATGAGGTCCCCTGGGCCCTTACATGGGTACTTCCTAAGTGCAGAGCCAGGAGCAACCCGAGTATCAGCAGATTTGGCCCAAAAACAACACAAACAACTTTTTAATTAACCATCAATTACAGTAAAAATATGACAATCAAGAATTTCCTAGGGCAGGGCTGGAGCGATAGTACAGCGGATAGGGTGTTTGCCTTGCACGTGGCAGACCTGGGTTCGATTCCCAGCATCCCATATGGTCCTCTGAGCACTACCAGGAGTCATTCCTAAGTGCAGAGCCAGGAGTAACCCCTGTGCATCGCCAAGTGTGACCAGAAAAACCAAAAGAAAAGAAATGAATTTCCTGAGGCTGGAACCATAGCACAGCAGGTAGGGCGTTCGCCTTGCACACCGGCGACCCGGGTTCAATGCCCAGCATTCCATATGGTCCCCTGCACACTGCCAGGGGTAATTCCTGAGTGCAAAGCCAGGAGTAACCCGAGTAACCCCTGTGCATCGTTGGGTGTGACCCAAAAAGGAAAAAATAAATAAATAAAAGAATTCCCCTGGCTTCTAAAGTAAACTGAAATCGCTTTCAGAATGAATTTCAAAAATTATTGCATGTTAATAACCCAACGAAAAGGTACGTTAGGCTGGCAGGAGGAGGCACAGGCAGGGGGCGGGGGCGCAGCAGAGGAAAGCTGGCGACACTGGCGTGAGGAAGGCGACACTGACGGCAGGATCAGTGACGGAACGCTGCGTGTCAAAAACCAACTAGAATATTCTAACACCAAAGAACTCATACATCTTTTGAATAAATTCAGATAATCTGTGACTATTCAGTCACAAATTAAGGGAAACACCAGATCATTGGCCCTAGGGAAAAGAAGGAAATCATGATTATCCACTCTTCTTTTTTCCTTTTTTTTGCTTTTTGGGTCACACTCGGCAATGCTGATGGGTGACTCCTGGCTTTGCATTCAGAAATTACTCCTGGCGATGCTCGGGGGACCATATGGAATTGCCAGGGATGGAACCCGGGCCGGTCGCGTACAAGGCAAAACACCCTACCCACTGTACTATCGCTCCAGCCCCTCACTATTCATTCTAATAATATCATATATAAATATTCAAAAGAGACTGTCGTTACTTAACAACTTTTGCCCTAACTAGATTGAAGAGCAAGTAGCAATAGCAGCAAAAGCAATAACAATAATCATTTTTAAATTAAACTCAGAAGGCATCTGCCATTTTCATCATGATTTTACAAAAAATTAAAATAAAACCATATACAGAATTCTATGGCAGTGCTTATTAAATAGGCATTTTTTTCCTCCTGAGACTTCAGGATTAAGGTTTGGACTAAAAGGAAACAAGACTTTGTGATGAATCTGTAATTGCAAAATAGTCTGCCACTCCAGTACCTCTTACAACCAGCAGATGGTGCCCTCCATAAAGACAACCCTCTCGGTTAATAATCCTTACCAACACAGGGTAAGGTAAACTTCTTGACCAGGGACAACTGAAAAACCAAGGGATGAATTTCCTAAGAGAAAAATGAGAAAATAAAAAAAGAAAAAAGAAAAATGAGAAAATGTTATTTCCCCCCCAAAATATACAACCTTATGGCAACGTACAAAATTTCCAACTACTAAGCCAGAAAGTCGGCTTTTTACACAATATTAACACTAATCAACCCATCATTCATCTTTACTAAATTAAGTGAATTTAATAATTATTCCTCTTTGAAAAAAATTTTCAAATGCTCTGGAATGTACTTTTATAAAGTGTGCCCAATATATTGCTATATTTAAGAATGTCTTTTTACAAATGTCAAAATATATGGTTGCTTTCTTGCCTACATTCTTTAAAGGCCCACCAGTGTTACAGAAAAGAGTCAAGTGAAAGAATTCAAACAGAAAGAAATCCCATCCAGGTCCTGGAACATGTCAACTAGCATCAGTTCCTAACAGAAGTGTACTAAATTCCTATATAAATAATGCCTCTTACAATGACAGCATCCCATGCAGTGAGAAAACAGAATCACGTAATTCTTCACTCACATCAAGCCTGAAGTCCACATTTTTGCACTATGTCCCATTCCCAACTAGGAAAAGTTGTATCATGTCAAACAGGTACTTCCTCAGTTTTTCATCACTAAGCCACTTTCCTGCTTAAACTATTTGTACCCAACTCCTTTCTTCCTTCCAGTTATCGAAAAGGAAGCAGTCTTCATATCAAAATCTAATCCTTCATAAGCGCACATAAATTTTATCCTCTACAGGTTTCTTAATGATTTTCACTTCATTAGTTAACCTGCCCCCCTTTCCTTTGCATTCAGTATACTCTGAGTCCATCGGATCATTCTTCCAATGTTCTAGACACTGCTTAGGAGTAGAAAGAGAACACTGAGGAAAAAGGCAGGACACAACACACACACACACACACACACACACACACACACACAGGTGCATGCACCATTCGGCAGAACAGATCTGCTTAGAAGACAATCCTAATCCAATCTTTCCAACCCTCAATCCATTTAGAGCAGAGACCTAAGTAACAAAGTGATTTTCCCCCTCATATCTATACCCTTGCAATGTCATTTTGCTGCTACTCCCATGAAGGTTTTATCATGTTTATTTGTTTGGGGGCCACACCCGGTGGTGCTCGGGGCTTACTCCAGGCTCTGCACTCAGGGATCACTACTAGCAGACTTGGGGGAGGAGTATATGGGGCGCTAGGATCAAACCCAGGTTAACCATGTCCACGGTCAGGGTCTGCCCGCTGTACAGGACCTGTCCGTTTTCCACCTCTTGAATCTGAGGTGGTCTATGATCAGCTTTAGTCAATGCAACATTGGCAAATTTAGTGACTCCTTGTTAGTCTTTAGATTTACTGACCTACTGTTCTAAAAAGTTTGCTCTTAACATGCGAACAAGTCCAGAAATAGACCATAGTAGAAACACATTAGAAAATGAGAAATAAGGTGGAGAGGCCCCAGCTATAACCATCATGATCAAGCCAATCCCAGCCAATTCACTAGGTGACAGATATACACCTATGTATGCTTGACAAGCCAAGGTAAGATCAGCTAAGAACGTCCAGCTAAGTCAAATTCGAGTTACAAATACGCAGAATTGATTGCTACGAAGTAAAAACTAAAAGTCATCAATGACCTTCACTTTGCCAAACTGAATACACACTTTTCCAATCCTTACTTTATCAATCTTGCAGCAAAACACAATTGATCACCACCTCCTTGAAAATTCTTCCACTGGTTTCCACAACAACTATCTTTACTCCTCACTACCTGTTCCTGATTTTTTTCCTACCTTACTAACTTATTTCCTTCACCTCTACTCAAACCTCTAAATACCAGTAATCCATCAGTTCAGGTCTGGCCACTTTCTTCACTTTTTAAGCCATTCATTTTTCTCACAAAGCTCTTCCCATGATATCTAAAGTTAAAATAGTAAACATATACCCACTATGAGAGTATAAAACAGAGACTATAAAACCCAGCTCCCGGAAGGGAACAGCGCAGAGTCTCCTGCCCCCGCACCTCGCTGTCCTCGCCGGGGCCCCTTGGAGGGGAGCGGATTGAGTTTCCCTCCCCGGCCCGACCAGGGCTCCGGCAGCCAAAGACCTCCAGAACCAGCCACCACCATGCTGAGACCACTCTCCGCACACATGAAGGTACTGGCAGAGGAACAAAGGCATGCGGGTCCCGGGGCCGAGATCTCCAAGCCTGCTTGGATCGAGGCTGAGCATCCTCCACCCAGATCCTTCAAATTCCAGTAGGCAGGGGTCACACCCACTAACTGGCCCCCTGGCGCTGTGTAATCCCATCAGTGGCCAAGACTCAGAGACTATAAAACCCAGCTCCCGGAAGCGAATGCGGCCGCGCAGCATCTTATTGTGACATCTTATCATCTCATTCCTACTTTGGACAAACTGGCAGGCTACCAAATGTAACCTGCTCACACGGCAGAGTCTGGCAAACTCCAAGTGGCATACCCAATATGCCAAATACCAGTAACAATGAAGGGTCTCATTCTCCTAACTCTGAAAGAGCCTTGAATATGGCACTTTTTTTAAAAATCTCAGGGCTAGGACAAAAGAGACGTTACTGGGGCCTGCTCGAGGCAATCGACAAATAACAGGATGGTTGTGATTGTGACTGTGATACCCACTAAGTGGTATCTTTGGAACTCCAGCCCACATACACTTAACATTTCTTCTTGGGTATTCTTCAAGTCAAGTTGAAGTTAAAATGCCCCAAGCAACAAACTACCGTCCAACTTCTCTCCAAGAAGGATCCTCCTCCTTCAATCTTCTCAGTGTATCTGGTACTTTAGCATACACAACTTTCTCCCCTCCCAAGAAACTGGTAACAATCTTCAGCATTTAAAAAGCAATCAACACACAGGGGAGATGGCCCAAAGGGCTGGGGTGTCTGCTTTGTATGCAGGGGGACTGGGCGCAAATCCCTGGCACAGCACAGTCCCCAGCATTCTTAGGCAGCACCACCCCCCCCCCAAAAAAAAATAACAGCCATCATCCCTGAAAGTGCTACCTGAGAAGATACCAAGTACTTCCAACTGATTCACTTTTTTGTCAGGTTTTGCTTTGAAGCCACACCTGAGAGTGCTCGGGGCTTACTTCTGGTTCTGCTTTCACAGGTCACTACTCGTGGAGCTCAAGGCTCAGGGGACTACGTCATGCGGGGGATATTACTCATGCTGGCCATATGTTAAGGTGAGTAACCTCATCCCCCATACTATCTCTGCAGCCTCTCAACTTCATTCTTCATTTAATATAATGGTCTTGATATGTTTATCTCTTCATATTGCTGCCTTATTTAAAATTCTCATACAGGAAGCCAGAGAAGTAATAGAGGGGGGTCAAGTACCTTGACTTGCTACAGATTATATTATTATGGCCCTCCCGTTGATCGTCGATTTGCTCAAGCGGACCCAGTAACGTCTCCATTGGAGACTTTATTGTTACTGTGTCTGGCATATCGAATACGTCACGGGGAGCTTGCCAGGCTCTGCCGTGCGGGCGAGATACTCTCGGTAACTTGCCGGGCTCTCCGAGAGGGGCGGAGGAATCGAACTCGGGTCAGCCATGTTGGCCGCTTGTAAGGCGAACGCCCTACCTGCTGTGCTAGATGTCCCAGTCAATTTCCAACATCACCTATGTTCCTTGGTGCACGTGATATCTCAAGCACTGTTAAGAGTGACCCAAGTGGGACTGGAGAGACAGCACAGCAGATAGGGCGTTTGCCTTGCACACGGCCAACCCAGGTTCTATTCCCAGCATCCCATATGGTCCCCTGAGCACCACCAGGAGTAATTCCTGAGTGCAGAGCCAGGAGGAACCCCTGTGCATCGCCGGGTGTGACCCAAAAAGCAAAAAAATTTTTAAAAATTTTAAAAAAAAAGTGACCCAAGAGTACCCAAGGATGTGGACCAAATTCTTAAATAGGTTCCTACTGACCTTAGTTAGATTGAGTTGTAAAAATATGAAACACTTTCTCTCCTCTAATCACATCTCTGTCCCATAAAGGCACCAGTCCAAGATGCTTCTGTCTCTGTGTTCGAAACTCTCTACTTCAGAGACTTCCTCCTCCAGTCACCCCTTCCCACTCCTGACAATCACTTTTTAAGTCTCTTACGTAAATTCCTTCCCAAGTTCAATGAAGTATCTATTATATTCTAATACCACACTTGTACATATTTTAAAAACTTTTAACTGAAAATATTTACCCTCTAACTGGTTTCATTTGCACTACTAAACTAAAAGTATATGAAACCAAGAACCCTGTTTTTCTTCCCTATGCTGTATATCTAGCACAGCAGGTAGGGCGTTTGCCTTGCATGCAACCAACCTGGGTTCGATTCTTCCGCCCCTCTCGGAGAGCCCGGCAAGCTGCCGAGAGTATCTCGCCCGCACAGCAAAGTCTGGCAAGCTACCCGTGACGTATTCAATATGCCAGACACAGTAACAAAAAGTCTCGCAATTTGGTGTGAGATGTTACTGGTGCACGCTCGAGCAAATCGATGAACAACGGGAGGACAGTGCTACAGCGCTATGCTGTATATCTAATACTTAAGAAAATGAAGAATAAATAGCAAGTGTGTTTTCTCTCTCCATAGTTAGACATTCCTAGGAGCTACTCCCAACTAGATGCTAGGTCATTTCCAGCATGAACAAAGGATCAAACCCAGGGCTGCTGCACGCAAAATTACTTCATACCTCTGTTCATTTTTAATATTCCTCATGAGATATATTACATAATTATGCCCATTTAAAAAATTTTTCCTCAGGAAGAAAAAGAGGATCAGTTATTAACCATGCTCATAATTAACACAGTTATTAACCCAGTAACAAAATAATTCATATCTGATCCCCAATTCTATTTCCTTAAACTAGTAATTCCTAATCTTATAGCTCCTCTAACAGGCCCAAACATCTTCACTTAAAAAAAGTTCCAACAACAGTAAAAGTTCCACGGAAATTTGTATATGCAAAATATTTTAAGTTGAGTAGCAATGCATCCTAAAAGAGGAGAATTGTAATTCATAATAGACCAAAAGTGATATAAAATAACATGAGACTGACACCCAAGGATAGTAGACATAAGGGCCAGGAATACTGCTCCATAGTTGGAAGCCTGCCTCGTGAGCTGGGGAAGAAGGAGGCTGGAATAGAGAAGGGATCACTAAGTCAATGGTGGTTGGAGGAATCATTCGGTATCGGAGATGTGTAAAGGAGATAAAGGACCAAACATGATAGCCTCTCAGTACCTATATTGCAAACCGTAATATCCAAACGTAGAGAAAGAATGGAGAAGGGATCACTAAGTCAATGATGGTTGGAGGAATCATCCGGTATCGGAGATGTGTAAAGGAGATAAAGGACCAAACATGACAGCCTCTCAGTATCTAAACTGCAAACCATAATGTCCAGAAGTAGAGAGAGAGTATAGGGAAAACTGTCATAGAGACAGGAGGAGGGTTGGGCTGGGAGGGCAGGGGATACTAGGGACTTTGGTGCTGAAAAATGTGCACTGGTGGAGGGATAGATATTCGACCATTGTATGACTAAAACTCAAACATGAAAGCTTTGTAACTGTATCTCAGGGTGATTCAATTAAAACAAAAGAGATATTAAAAAAAGTCCAAAAGTGTAAACAACACAAATGTTTACTAATTAGTTAACAAAATATGGTGAATGAAGAAAATGTAATATGCTATATATGCAGTGAAATATTGATCAGGAATAAAAAGAAACTCATTGATGTATAAGGAGGAGCAACCACAAAAACATTAGCTATATTAAATTATGTCGTATGATATTCCTATGAAATATCAGAAGAGGAAAATTTATAGAAAAAAGTAATAATCAGTCATCAGTAGCCAGAGCGGGTAAGGTGTTTGCTCTGCAGGGGGCCCACACAGGTTTGATCCTGGCATTCCAAACTGTGCCCTGTGTTCCACCAGGAGTAATTGCTGGCAGAATCAGGAGTAACCCCTGAGGAGCACTGGGTGTGGCCCCCTCACTTCCACCCTGAAAAAAGTGACTACAAATGGACACAAGCAATCTTTGTAGGGTGGTGTCATACAAAACTCTAAATGTACCACATCACTGTGTTATAGACATAAAATCATATTTTAAATAAGAAACAATTCATTCTGTTAGAAATGATCAGGAGAACTGTCAACAGTGTATAACAGAGAATTTAAGATATGAAAGACAACGAAGAGGAGAGTTACAGTTTTGGATCAGAATTCCCAGCTATTGTTCTAATTTGTATTGTACTAAGAAAATATATTTTCATTCACAGCATAACATATCTAAACCAGCATTTCTCAACTAGAGGCCACCTGGATCCCTAGTATATTCCAACGGGGCCACAGTTGAAAATCACGTAAACAGAGGTCCACAGCATGAGACGAAGAGGCCAACCAGTAAAACAGGAGGGTCACAGGAAGGAAACACAGCCTAAAGGGGAACACAGTTGAGAAAGGTTCAGAAACATTTATGCAAAAAGATCGGTAGATCTAACCAGCAAACCTTCAAACTTACTATCAAACAGTATTTCAAAAAAAAAAAAAAAAGGATTCATCACATGAGACTAATACCCAACGACAGTAGAAACAAGGGCTAGGAGGATTAGTCTACAGTTGGAAGCCTGTTGAAGTCCTGGGGGGGAGGCAATTGGGATAGAGAAGGGACCATAATGACAAAGAGAGTTGGAAATGACCACTCTGGACAGGAACTGTGTGCTGAAAATAGGTAAAGGAACAAACACGATAACCTCTCAGGTCTCTGTGTTGCAGACCATAGTGGGGGCAGGAGAGAGCAAAGAGTACAGAGCTAGTGTCTGCCATGGGGAGGGAGGCCACGGAACCAGGGTCATTGGTGGTGAAAAATGAACACTGGTGGAGGGATGGATGTTGGATCATTGAATGACTG
Organism: Sorex fumeus; assembly: GCF_029834395.1. Taxonomy (NCBI): domain Eukaryota; kingdom Metazoa; phylum Chordata; class Mammalia; order Eulipotyphla; family Soricidae; genus Sorex; species Sorex fumeus. The sequence goes on from NW_026606240.1 coordinate 2,248,830, forward strand.
AAACCTGATCATGAACAGCTTTGTAACTATGTATCGCACAGTAACTCAATTTAAAAAATCAAAATTAAAAAAATTTATTCCATTATGTTGTAGCACTGTAGCACTGTTCTCCCTTTGCTCATCGATTTGCTCAAGCGGGCACCAGTAATGTCTCCATGTGTTTGGCGTATCGAATGCGTCACGGGGAGCTTGCCAGGCTTTGCCGTGTGGGCAAGATACTTTGAGTATAATATTTCACTATATCACTCCGCCGGGCTCTCTGAGAGGGGCGGAGGAATCGAACCGGGGTCAGCCACGCCAGCTACATGCAAGGCAAATGCCCTACCACTGTGCTATCGCTCCAGCCCCCAAACAAAAACCATAAATTAAAAAATGTACCATAATTTCTTTACACAATCCTCTATTCCTGGGCACTTGTTTCCACATTTTGGCTATTGCCAAAATGCACAGAAGTGCACAGAAGTGCAAATGTCTTTTCTGAAGACGTTTTGGGCCCTTGGGGTTGATGTTTTGAAGTTGGAGTTGCTGAGTCATATGAAAGCTCAGTTCTTTGTTATTCTGAGGTTTTCCAGAGAAGTTGAACCAGTAAACACTCACAAACAATGGATGAGGGTTCCTGTTTCCCCACATCCATGTCAACACTGGTAGTTTGCTTTTTGGTTTTGGTTTTGTTTTGGGCCACACCCAGCGATGCTCAGGGGTTGCTCCTGGCTCTGCACTCAGGAACTAACTCCCGATTGCCTTGCATGCCACCAACCCAGGTCCGATCCCTGGCATCCCATACAGTACTCTGAACCCACCAGGAGTAATTCCTGAGTGGTCTCCCTCTGCCCCCCCCAAAAAGTGAAATGACCCAACATACACCTGAGGATCTGATTACTGCTTCTGTCAGGGTTTTGTCTTCTGCCCTGCAAATGTCTCATTCCTCTTTAGCCACAAGTTCTCCGTGCCCCACTAGGCTTGCTTGTCCCCAACAACCTGATCAAGACAACAACAAGCCCAACTGACTCATCTTAATGGGCTTAAATTAGTAGACAGCCGGGCTAGTTACCATCCTCAACAAGCAAAGGGTCAAGGTAAGTAATACACTTTCAAATAATTACGCCTTCAGTAATACAGCTTATTATTTATACAATTATTTGGGCATAATTTAATTATTCTTAATTGAATTATGTCTGACAATTTCAATTTCCCAAATGTCATTTGCTTATTTGCTGATATTTTGCACCAACATCATCCCATGAAACTACAGATCGGACTCTGGGAGATTTACAAAGATTTTTTTTTTTATTAGTGAAACACCATGGGGTACAGTTGTAGATTCACAAATTTTCGTGCTTGGGTTTCGATTATACAATGATCAAATACCCATCCCTCCACCAGTGCCCATTTCCTACCACCATGGATCCCAGTACCCCTCCCACACCCATCCCCCCACCCCACCCTGCCTCTGTGGCGGGGCATTCCCTTTTATTCTCTCTCTCCTTTTGGATCTTGTGGTCTGCAAAAGAGGCACTGAGTGGCAATCATGTTCAGTCCATAGTCTACTTGCAACCTGCATCTCCCCTCCTGGGAGGATCCTCCAAACACCCTTTATTTGGTGCTCCCTATTTGAGCTACCCTTTCCCCTAGAATGCCCGGCTGGTCTCTAAGCCATGGAGTATTCCTCCTGGTACTGATCTCAGCTATTCTTGGGTATTAATCTCCTATTTTGTTACTCTATGTTCCCCAGATGAATGCAATCTTTTTATGTCTATCCCTCTCTTTCTGAGTCATTTCGCTTAGCATGATACTCTCCATGTAGTGCCACTTGTAAGTAAATTTCATGACTTCATCCTTTCTAACAGCTACATAGTACTCCATTGTGTAGATGTACCAAAGTTTCTTTAACCAGTCATCTGTTCTTGGGCACTCAGGTTTTTTCCAGATTCTGGCAATTGTAAAGAGTGCTGCAATGAACAAACAAGTGCAGATGTCACTTCGACTATACATTTTTGCCTCTCTGGGATATATTCCCAGGAGTGGTATTGCTGGGTCAAATAGGAGCTCAATTTCTAATTTTTTGAGAATTGTCCATACTGTTTTCCAAAAGGGCTGAACCAGTCGGCATTCCCACCAACAGTGAAGGAGTGTCCCAAAAAGATTTTTCTATGGTTAATGATAAAATATTGTCTCTATCTACCATCTCTATAGCTAAAATCAACTATCTTCTATTGTGCTGTTACCCAAATATGGACAGTTGTTTTTGTTTTCTAAACAGCTTTACTGGAATATATCATATACCATATAATTCTCTCTTCAAATTACACAAGTTTATGACATAATAAAATATTAATTTTTATCATGGTAATAAGCACAGCATAAAACTTACTATTTTAGCCCTATTTTTGTTTCAGTTTAATTTCGGGACCACAATCAGCAATGCTCAGGACTTACTCCTAGCTCAGCCCTTAGGAATCACTCCTGGCAGAACTTGGGAGGAATGAGCACATGCGGGGTGCCAGGGATCAAACCTGGTTCACCTGCATGCAAAGCAAGGACGGTACCCACTGTACTATGACTCCAGCCCCCATTTTAAATATACAATACCAGTATCATTAACCACATTCCTAATATTGTGGAACTGCCACCTCATAGAGAAACTTGAATCATCAAGCATTAACCCCATTCCCATACTATTCAATATTTTCCCTAATCATCGTTATTTCTAATCTACTTTCTGTCGGTTATACAGAGAAGAAACAGTTCACTGCCTGAACTTCATTATTCTTATGCTAATATTGTTTAATATAAGCAACATTTTGTTTACCCACTCATTTATTGATGGACATCTGAATTTTTCCTCCCTATATCTACTTGAAATAACATGACAATGAACACTAATGTATAAATTCATGGGTCCTTTCTAAAAATATCTACCCAAGCCCTCTGCCCACTTTTTATCAAGTTGTCATTTTTTGAGTTGCAGTAATTCTTTGTCTACCCTTAATATTAAAGTCTTATCACAAATAATTTTCAAACATTTTTTCCTATTTTGTAGTCTGTGTTTCTACCATCATGAAAATGTCCTTTGATGTACCAAAGTTTTAATTCTCATAATTAAATTTATCCACTTATCCTTTTATTACCGAGCCTGCTGATATCATATTTAAGAAATTACTATGAAATCCAAGACCATGTAGTTGTACGCCTGTGTTTTCCTCTAAGAGTTTACAGTTTACCTACTATATTTACAGTGTTGATCTACTCTGCTAATTTTACAACTCAAAGTTACCCCACAAAGTCTCCATTTTCTCATCTATAAAATGTAGCGTGGTCATCAATTTATCACTGTATAAACTGTAAGTCCTACAACTGCAGTTATCAAACTGCATACCAGGATACCCTAAACACTATGGTAAATTCATAGGCATTGTGAGATATTTTTAATTATAATGAAAAAAAACACTTCTCAAGATCTATCAGATCTCATCAATTATTATTTCAAGGTAATTTTATTCCAACATGAGATCATTCTAAAGCACTTGCCTTGCCCGTGGTCACCTGGGCGCAATCCCTGGCATCCCATAGAGTCCCCCAAGTACTGACAGGAGTAATTTCTGAGTGCAGAGCCAAAAGTAAACCCTGAGCATTGCTGGATGTGGCCCAAAAACAAAAAGTCAGTGTGAAACAGAAAATGAGGGTGCCCAATCTGATTCCCAAAAATGAGAACTTGTACATAACCAATACTCAAGTATTTCATGAATAAGTAAATGTCATCATTTAAATACTGAAAGAATATATTGTGCCTTCATTCTACGCAAATTTTGAGAACACATATACTTATCAAGCTATTTGTTCTCAAATAATGCAAGACTGTTATGTGTGTTCTTTGGGTTTATGAAAAAATAATGTACTAATACACCATGAACTAAGAACATATGGGAACCTCCCATTGTGTTTGAAAGAAATTCTCATAGACACTTCTAAAGTTGCACATCTTTCCCCAATCTTTACCGGTGACAAGGCAAAGTAAATTTAAAAACTGTGAAGATCGAAAACATACCACAAGCTGCTCACATCACAATACATTCTAGAAAACAGACCAAAAAATTTAAGATTGAAAACAGTAAGTCAGGAACAAAAAAAATACTGAAACATTTCCTATATTATGGTAGTTTATTAATAGCCTAAAGCTTCGGTTTCTAAAAAACAATAGTTTTCAGTTTTTTTTTTAAGAATTAATAGCTGTTTTTCTTTCAAACTAAGTTTCCTACCAAATTCTAAGCTACAAAATATGTAGCAACAGGGGCTGGAGCTATAGCACAGCAGTAAGGGCATTTGCTTGCACGCGGCCGACCCGGGTTCGATTCCCAGCCTCCCATATGGTCCCCTGAGCACCGCCGGGGTAATTCCTGAGTGCAGAGCCAGGAGTAACCCCTGTGCAGCACCAGGTGTGACTCAAAAAGAAAAAAAGAAAGGTAACAAGCAGAGGTCCCTAATCTGTCCTGGAGGAAAAGCAAAGAACTACAGTCTGACCTACCACTTCCATACCTATTAACAATATTCACTGGACCATTAAACTCAAATTTTCAGTTTTCAGAACATTTAAATACCTCCATTGTGGCTAGAAGAGGAAAGAAGTGCCCCAGACCCTCTTAAAGCGCTCAGCATCATAGATCTTGATAGATGACAAGGTTCTTTGGGGGAGGCAGAGGTTAGAGCAAATGCCTAAGGTTAAGACAATGACTTTTAAACTTGGTTTTATTTTTTTTCATAATTTTATTTATTTTTTTCTTCTTACATTTATTTATTGAATCACTGTGGGGAAAGTTACAAAGCTTTCAGGTTTAAGTCTCGGTCATACAATGATCAAACGCCTTTCCCTTCACCAGTACTCATTTTTCACCACCAAGAACCCCAATATGCCCCCCTCCCATCCCTCCCAATGCCTGTGAGGCAGACGATTTCTACTTAACTCTTCTCTACATTGATCACATTCATTATTTCGACAAAAGATGCACCATTATTGTTCAGAATTTCCCCAACAATCAGAATTGCTGAAAAGGCATTGTGAAATACTTTGTTTTCTATAGCTAGTATGAGAATCATATAATGTCATATAATGATTTTGGATTTCTGCAAAATGCCAGACAATTCCGAGATTGGTTTCTATGTGTCTGGTGTTATGGCTGTGGCGGAGAGCAACTCGTGGCCTCGGTAGGGCGTGAAGGATGAGCAGGTACCGCCTCCACTTCCCATGAAACTGCAGTTGCCCTGTCACCGCTGGTTCATACCGCCGGTTCATACCTGGCTTTCCGATAAGCTCTGAGGCAGCAGCCACCTTGCTGGGGGGGGAGGGAGAAAAGGTAGAAGGGAGCAACACCCTTTCCCTCCCGGGGAGCCATGGCGCCATAGTTTAATGCATGGTCCATTCACTTTTCTGCCACAAGCTGCAGGGCTCTGGATTAAGTCCTTTTGCCTCTGGAGCCATGGCCATGCCGGAGAGCTGCTCTGGGGGGCAACCCGTGACCTCGGAAGGGCATGAAGGACGAGCCAGTACTGCCCCCCTTCCCATGAGACTGCAGTTGCCCCGTCACCGCTGGCTCATACCTTATACTTGGTTTTAAATGCAATACAATTCAGTAGTACATAACCATATCCCAAAACTCATTAAATATTATTCTTGTATTTCATTCTGATATTTTCTACTCTAACTGAAACAAGGTTCATAAAACACTGATTTAAGAAAATCACTTTAGGTCTTCTTAAACTAGCAAATAATTTTTTTAACTGAGTAAATGTGAGAGAAAGGCAAGAATAAATTTCATATTTTGAAGCAGAAAAACAAACAAAAAAGTACTGATTTCCACCTTACCATAAATAACAAAACCTTTTCTACTTGGAGTTGAGGGAATGAGCCATACCCAAAGGTGCTCCGGGCTTACTCCTAGCTCTGCACTCAGGGATCACTCCTGAGGGGCTCAGAGTACCATAAAGGGTACATTGGATGCAGGTCAGCTGAACACACAGCAAGTGCCCTACCCATTGTACTATCTCTCTAGTCCCTAAACAACTTTTTTTTTTTTTTTGCTTTTTGGGTCACACCGGGTGATGCACAAGGGTTTCTCCTGGCTCATGCACTCAGGAATTACTCCTGTCGGTGCTCAGGGGACCATATGGGATGCTGGGAATCGAACCGAGGTTGGCCACGTTGCAAGGCAAATGCCCTACCCGCTGTGCTATCACTCCAGCCCCTAAACAACATTTTTTAAAGTGGTTGGCTGATAGGAAATGTACACTGTTGGAGGGATGGGTGACGGATCATTGTATAACTGAGACCCTATTATAAACTGCTTTGTAACGGTCTATCTCATGGATATTTAATTTAAAAAAATTTTTTAAAAAGTAATGTGGAGTTCATACCTAATTCTATCAGCTTAATCAATGGCTGAATAAATTGCAGTACTCCTGCATTTCAAAAAAAAAATCAGGAGGGAAGATACTAGAATAAAGAAGTAAGATCAAAGGTCCCTATCTTGGGTTACTATAGTTAAAAAACACGATCTTGGGCTGGAGAGAGAATAAAACAGGTAGGGCACTTGCATTGCATGTAGCCAACCTGGTATGATCTTTAGCCCTGATAGGATCTTTTGCGTTCTGTATGGTACCCCAAACACAATGAGGAGTAATTCCTCATCACAGAGCTAGGAATATGCCCTGAGCACTAACTGCAGGGGCGTGGCACAAAAACAAAATGAAAATAAAAACAATCTTGTGCTGAATGATAGACCTGGGGGGAGGGGCCACTAGGGAATGTGCCTTGCATACAGCTGACCCAGGCCCAATCCCAACCACGACACATGCCACCCACACAAAGCACTGCCTGGAGTGATCCCTGAACATCAGAAGTAAACATCAGAGTCAGAAGTAAACCTGACAGAATGCCCTGCCACAGAGGCAGGGTGGGATGGGGGGATGGGGGGTGGGAGGAATACTGGGACCGGTGGTGGTAGAAAATGGGCACTGGTGGAGGGATGGGTACTTGATCATTGTACAACTGAAACCCAAGCACAAAAATTTGTAAGTCTACAACTGCACCTCATGGTGTTTCACTAATAAAAATTGAAAAAAAAAAAAAGAAAGAAAACCCTGACAACCACCAGTGTGGCCCAAAAATAAAACAAAACACAAACTTCCAATTATAAAATACTGTCATGAAATGTAATTTGTAGCATGATGGCTACTGTTAATACTGTATTGCATATTTTTAAACTGTAAGACTACACCCTAGCAGGTCTCATCACAGGCCAGACAGCAGGGAGTGGGAGTTGAATATCTGCACGTGGTCAGCTCAGGTTAGACTTCCAGCACTGCATGTGGTCTCCTGAGCAGCACCTCAAGTGATTCCTGAGCAGTGAGCCAGGAGAAAGCCCTGAGCACTGCCAGGGGTGGCCCAAATCCCACCCCACCCCCAAAAAGTTCTCATCACAAGAAAAAAAACTGTACCACATTGAGAGGATGTTAACTAGACTTACTGTGATAATTTCACAATACATACAAACACTAAATCATTGTTATATGCCTGAAACTATTATCTATGTATAAATTAACTTTACTAACTAGCCCTTATTTCCATTAGATGCCCAATAAATTTAACTTCTCACAATTTTCCAACATTAGAAATGCAAAAAACCTGGGGCCAGAGTTCTACAGTGAGTAGAGAGCTTGCCTTGCTTGCTGTCAACTTGGGCTCAATCACAAGCATCCTGTATGGTCCTCTCAGACCTGCCAGGAGTGATTCCTGATTCCAAAATCCCTAAGCACTGCCAGGTGTAGAAAAAATAAAAAAACGGAAACTCAAAACTCTTTGATCTGTCTCTAAAAATGTGCTTTTCTTTCCTTATTTGCCATGAGAAAGATGAGTATTCTAAAGACATACTCATCTTACTTATCACTTAGTACGTCCATGCATTTGCAATGATCAAATTAACATTCATTTTTCTCTCATCAATCTGTCTCTTGAATATAATTTTTAGGAGCTCAATCAACTGAACCCGAGGCTGGAGAAAAGAGATAGGACAGATTTTTTTTTCCCCTTCTCTACCACAATATTAGCAAGAAAAAAAGAATTACTGATATATGTATAGTGATTCCCAGAAAAATGTGACTTAAGGAGATTTTAGAATTAAGCACTTATTTACCATCTTAATAAAGGAAAAAAAGAACACCGGAAAACAAATCTTTGGAAAGATGGAAGATCTTTGGAAAGATGGAAGATCTTTGGAGATCTCACCCTCAAAAGAGATGGAAGATCTGGTACTTTTGTTGACAGCATTTGTTGAGGTAATAATGTATGAAGACTTCTCTCCAATGGTAAGAGCAGACCTTTCAGAGCCAAAGAGATAATATAGCAGGCAAGGTGCTTGCCTTGCTTATGGCCGATCTGGGATCAATTCCTGACATCACATAAGGTTCCCCTGAGCACCACAAAGAACGATCCTAGAGTCAGGAATAAGCCCTGAGCACAGCTGAGTGTGGCCCAATCCTTGACACCCTGCAACCCTATTCCCTTATTCCCCAAAATGAGTAGCTCTTCCCTGACTATTCTAGGGAAGAAGGTGCAAAACGGCTGTGTTCTTGGACAGGCTCTGCTTTTAAACAAAAAGAGAGAGCTCAGAAATCAAAGATCTCAAAATAACTTTTATGCCACAGTAAGCTATTCTGTATCTCTCTGAGTGGCAAGAGTGACAAAATAGAGGAAAGAAATTGGGCTCAACGCCAAAGACAACAAGGACAGAAAGTGGGGAAGCACAGACTCAAAAAAAAAACACCTTTCATGCTTCAAATAATACCATGGAAATAAAAAAACAACACACTTGGTGCTCACTGGGGGGATCCTGGACTTGGTTATGTTACCAGGGATCCAAATAACTGTGCTGCAGGAGTTAGCATAAACATGACTTATTTATGGGTTGAGAATCATATGAGATGATTTGCATACAAAACTCAGACCCTTAAGAAGTTAGCCTACACAAAGCTGGCAAAACCCTCCATGACATTGAAGCTAATGGTATCTTCAAAGATGCCACGCCACTGGCCGAGCAAGTGAAAACAGAGATAGATAATGGGACTATCTTCAAACTAAGAAGCTTCTGCACCTCCAAAGAAACAGTGACCAAAATACAAAGACAGCCTACAGAATGGGAAAGGATATTCGCCGAATAGACATCTGACAAGGGGTTGATATCCAGGATATACAAAGTACTGGTTGAACTCCACGAGAAGAAAACATCCAACCCCATCAAAAAATGGGGCAATGAAATGAACAGAAACTTTCTCAAAGAAGAAATCCGAATGGCAAAAAGGCACATGAGAAAATGCTCTACATCATTAATCATCAGGGAGATGCAGATCAAAACCACAATGAGATATCATTTCACACCACAGAGACTGGCCCATATCCACAAGAACAAAAGCAACCGTGCTGGCACGGATGTGGCAAGAAAGGGACCCTCCTTCACTGCTGGTGGGAATGCCGACTAGTTTAGCCCTTTTGGAAAACAGTATGGACGATTCTCAAAAAATTAGAAACTGAGCTCCCATTTGACCCGGCGATACCACTCCTGGGAATATATCCCAGAGAGGCAAAAAAGTATAGTCGAAGTGACATACGCAATTGTTTGTTCATTGTGGCACTCTTTACAATAGCCAGAATCTGGAAAAAACCCGAGTGCCTGAGAACAGATGACTGGTTAAAGAAACTTTGGTACATTTACACAATGGAGTACTATGCAGCTGTTAGAAAAGACAAAGTCATGAAGTTTACATACAAGTGGTACTACAAGGAAAGTGTCATGTTAAATGAAATGACTCAGAAAGAAAGGGATAGACATAGAAAGATTGCAATCATCTGGGGAACATAAAGTAACAAAATAGGAGACCATCACCCAAGAATGGCCGAGACTAGTACCAGGAATTTTACTCCATGGCTTGGAGGCCAACCACACAATCAATCACAATCACAACCATCCTATTATTCGTCGATTGCCTCCAACAGGCCCCAGTAACGTCTCCTTCATCCTAGCCCTGAGATTTTTTTTAAAAAGTGCCATATTCAATGCTCTTTCAGAGTTAGGAGAATGAGACCCTTCATTGTTACTGGTATTTGGCATATTGGGTACGCCACGGGGAGTTTGCCAGACTCGGCTGTGTGAGCAGGTTAAATTCGGTAGCCTACCAGTTTGTCCAAAGTAGGAATGAGATGATAAGATGTCATAATAAGATGTTGCGTGGCCGCAAATGCAGCCACACGGTTCCAGGAGCTGGTTTTTATAGTATCTGAGTCTTGGCCCTGTCTCCTGCCCCCGTGCCTGGCTGTCCTCACCAGGGCCCCTTGGAGAGGAGCGGGTTGAGTTTCCCTCCCCGGCCCGACCAGGGCTCCGGCAGCCGAAGACCTCCAGAACCAGCCACCACCATGCTGAGACCACTCTCTGCACACATGAAGGTACTGGCAGAGGAACAAAGTCACGCAGGTCCCAGGGCCGAGATCTCCAAGCCTACTCCATCGGGGCTGAGTATCCTCCACCCAGATCCTCCGAATTCCAGTAGGCGGGGGTCACACCCACCAACTGGGCCCCTGGCACTGTGTAATCCCATCAGTGGCCAAGACTCAGAAACTATAAAAACCAGCCAACCACACATGCTAGAGAAAAAGGGAGCTCAGATAGAGAAGGGAACACCAAATAAAGGGTGTTGGGAGGATCCTCCCAGGAGGAGAGATGCATGTTGAAAGTAGACTATGGACCGAACATGATTGCCACTCAATGCCTCTTTTGAAAACCACAGCACCCAAAAGGAGAGAGAGAACAAAAGGGAATGCTCTGCCACAGAGGCAGGGTGGGATAGGGGTATGGGGGTGGGAGGGATACTGGGATCCATGGTGGTGGGAAATGGGCATTGGTGGAGGGATGGGTATTTGATCATTGTATAATTGAAACCCAAGCACAAAAATTTGTAAGTCTACAACTGTACCTCATGGTGTTTCACTTAAAAAAAAAAAAAGAAGTTAGTCTACAGTACAGTTGAAGAATGATGGGTCCTTCCCCACTGTCCTTCTCCTTATGTGGAACATCACACATCCTGTCCCTCGCTGCCAGGTTCAGAGTGCAGCACCAAGTCCTGTCCCCCTGTCTAATCTCTCTAGTGTACAACAGCCCCGTACTGTCCCTACATCATTCTCTGTCCAGTGTGCACTTTCCTAACCTGGAATCTGCAGCTGGAGTCTTATCACCTGTGTTCTCTTGTTGGGGCTTGCCACCATGTGACCTGTCGCTGGGCCTCTCTCGGATCGTACCCCGGCAGCTCCCTATCACCTCTAGTCTCCCGCCAGAGCCTCGTACATACAGATGAGATTCCTGAGATTCCTGTTTCTGCCAGGTGAGGGGCAGAGAGAGGGGGGAGAGAGAGAGAGAGAGAGAGAGAGAGAGAGAGGGAGAGAGAGAGAGAGAAGCTAACCTTACCTGACTGAAGGCTTCCTTTTATCCCCTCCTTTTATCCCCCTCTCAGCCATCCCATTATCTATTCTGATGAGTTGTTTTGTTCAGCAGGCAAGATTTAAAATAACTCACAAGGGCCGGAGCAATAGCACAGCTGGTATTGTGCCTTACACACGGCCCACCCAGGTTCCCTGGCCCCACATACAGGTCCCTGAGCCCAAGCACAAAACCAGAAGAAAGCCCCGAGCACCACCAGGTATAGCCCCCAAACAAAAAAAAACAAAACTCAATTTAATAACTGAATTAACTATCTCACCTGGTGCCCCACCCTTCTATCCCACATACAAGGAACACACAGCATGTGGGGCAGCATCAGGGAATAAACTTCACCCTCATGGCAACCATTACAGCACTTCTTCACTAATCTATCATTGGTCCTCTTGAAAATTGCATTGGTAAAGTATTTTTAATGAGGAAAAAATTTTTTTTGCTATTGTAGTTTTTCTAGTTTTTTAAAAATTTTATTTTATTAAAGCATCATGATATGTAAAATTATTCATAGTTGAGTTTCAGACTTACAATGTTCCAGCCCAATTCCCCCACCAGTGTCAACTTCCCTCCATCAGTGTTCCCAGGCTTCCTCCCCTACCCCCTCACCCCCTTCAGTCCCCATCTAAACAGGCACCTTTCTAAGTTTGGCTATTGAAGTCTGACTTCAGTGTTGATGACTTGTGGCTTTGGGTATTCAGCTCTATCATTCCTGAACACCAACAACATACCTGAATCCCCCTGACCCCTTGGCCCCTGTTGCTTCTCATCATTTCTTCTCCCCTCCTTCCTCTCAATTCCTTTCCTTCTCCTTCCTATACTTTGGTGTCAAGGTGATCGAGGAATCCCCCTCCCTTTTATTTCTTGATAGGGGAGCTGGGGGGAGCCACACCTCTAGTGGCGCTTAGTGGTCATTCCTAGCTCTATACTCAGGAATTATTCCTGGTGGGCTCAGGAAACCGGTTTATGTGGAGTGCGGAGGACAGAACAGAGATTGGTCATATACAAGGCAAGCACCCTACCCACTATACATTGCTCCAGCCACTTAGCACCCCCCATTTTTTTTTTGATTTTTATTAGTGAAACACCATGAGGTACAGTTGTAGACTTACAAATTTTTGTGCTTGGGTTTCAATTATACAATGATCAACTGCCCATCCCTCCACCAGTGCCCAGGCATTCCCTTTTGTTCTCTCTCTCCTTTTGGGTGTTGTGATTTGCAAAAGAGGCATTGAGTGGCAATCATGTTTGGTCCATAGTCTACTTTCAGCATGCTACTCCCATCCTGGGAGGATCCTCCCAACACTCTTTATTTGGTGCTCCCGTCTCTATCTGAGCTCCCTTTTCCCCTAGCATGTGCAGCTGGCCTCCAAGCCATGGAGTGAACCTCCTGGAACTTATCTCGGCCATTCCTGGGTGTTAGTCTCCCGTTTTGTTGCTTTATGTTCCCCAGATGAATGCAATCTTTCTGTGTCTATCCCGCTCTTTCTGACTCATTTCGCTTAGCATGATACTTTCCATATTGTACCACTTGTATGTAAATTTCATGACTTCATCTTTTCTAACAGCTACATAGTACTCCATTGTGTAGATGTACCAAAGTTTCTTTAACCAGTCATCTGTTCTCGGGCATTCAGGATTTTTCCAGATTCTGGCTATTGTAAAGAGTGCTGCAATGAACAAACAAGTGCAGATGTCACTTTGACTATACATTTTTGCTTCTCTGGGATATATTTCCAGGAGTAGTATTGCTGGGTCAAATGGGAGCTCAATTTCTAAAGCACCCCCCATTTTAAACCACTGCATTTCCTTGTCCACTTGCTCTAAATACCATATAAAAGTGGTATCATTGTGTTTGTCCTTCTTCTTCTGGCTTACTTCATTTACGTATCTTCTAATTTCATCCACACTGGAGCAAATTGCATGATTTCATCATTCCTTACAGCTGTGTAGCATATATATATAATATATAAGTGTGTGTGTATTTATATATACACATCTTCATAATCTACTGATCTGTTGTTGGACACCTAACAGAGTCCATATCTCAGCTACTGTAATGAGTACTGCAATGAATAATGGTGTGCATACATCCTTCTGAATGAAAGTTTTTCTGTCCTGAAGATAGATAACCAAAAATGGAATTGAGCTCAATTCTACGTTTACTGAGAACCCTATTATTGCTTTCCACAGGGGTTGAACCGGACAACACTCCGACCAGCAGTGGAAAAGAGTTCCTTTTTCATCACATCCCCACCAACAGACTTTTCCCAGTATTTTTGGTATGAGTTAAAACAAAATTTTTTTAAGAACATTTCAAGTCTTCCAAAAGAACATATCTAGAAAGAGACTGTTTCTGCAGAAATTAAAACATATGAAAATACATGTAAGTACAGCGACTATGATAACCCTTTAATAATTTAGTACAGCCAAAACTCAAATTTTTCAGTGCAAAATAAAGATTCTGCTGGAGTGAAGTCAGACACAGATTCACCCAGAACCCTGAGTTGAGGCTAGAGATGTGGATCTGTACAATATCCAGCTCCCAAACATGAGGTGATGAGTCAGAGCCCTTAGCACCACACCAAAAACATAAAATGCCCTGGTTAAACCGGGCTTATTTTTTGCATGCAGTTAAGATAAGGGACCTCAAAAGGGGAGAGTTTAAAAACAAAAATACGCTTTAGGCTGGAGCAAGAGTAGAGTGGGCAGGGTGCTGTGGAGCAATAGTGCAGCAGGAAGGGTGCCTGTCTTGCACACGGCCCACCTGAATTTGATCTCCAGCATCCCACATAGTCTCCCCGGTCACTCCCAGCATCCCATATGGTCCCCTGGAGCCCCAGGAGTAATTCAGGAGTGCAGAACCAGGAGTGGGCCTGAGCACTACAGAGCGTGGCCAAATAATGAGTTTTTAACTGCTGAAGGAAGGGATGGATGTTGGAATGATATATGACTGAAACTCAATTATGACCCACTTTGGAACTGTGTGTCTTATGGTGACTCAATTAAAATAAACAAATAAATAAATAAATTTTTAGCCAAAGGAATAAAATGACCGAATGTTTTTTTACATAAACTTCTGACAGTTCCTGAAAGAGCATGAAAGGCAAAAATGATGTTGAGAAATGGGTGAGGGGGGTGCTAAAACCAATTGAAGAAAAAAAAATAAAATAAAAGACCTGAACTAAACCCAAAGCAACAAGCATAAAGAGGAAATGACAGAAGGAAACGGGTTCAGGAATAGGCCTCTGTAGAACCAGTTCAATCCCAGTACCACCCCCTATGCTTAGTGAGTCCCTAGCACTGTCCCTGATTCCCAGTGCCAAATAAAGTTGCAATACCTGGCACACTACAACCAAGTGTATTCAAGCATGACAATACAAGTACATGACCCCTATCCCCCCCAAAAAAAAGAAAAAAAAAACAATGAAATAAAAATTGTATGCACTACAACCATGTGTGACCCGCACCCACCCCCAATCGTTGCAGCAACAACAAAGGGTAGAAAAGGAAGATAAAAAATAAAAACAGGGGATACGGTGCTGCCAACAGATCAATCTGTACCTACTGGGCAAGTGCATCAGTATCCTAATGATGCCTTCAGGCTTCCATATACCCCAAAATTGTCGCTGTGCCCTTGACCAGACCCCAACACATTGGGACCAAGTTTACCAAGAAATTAAATGGCCAAAACTCAAGTATGTGGGAGCCACACCCCAAACCACCTCTGGCTCAGCTATACAAGCTCAATTACTGGTCTTATTTTGGAAACCCACAAATAAATCTCGAAAGAGATCAAAAGCCGCAGCTAAGCTTGGCTTAATGACTGGGGTAAATCAGAGTGGGGTGGGTTTGCCTGGTGGTTCGCCCAAGCAGAGGCCCCAGCAGCCACTTGCTTCCACAATCCAAAATCACTGCCTTACCCCTCCCCACCCCAGCCTGACTCCACCGTCTTAGGACGGACCTCGCCAAGATATAATCTGCTGAAAATTCTGGTATGGGTCTTTTGTGACTGAAACCTTCAGGCTTTCTCAGAGTTGGGGTGGGCTACCTCCCCGCACTTCCCAATACATATGGAAGCACTGGCAGTCACCTCCACGAACCAAATCCAGCGCCACCTTGTAAGCTCTACTACCAGCCTTGCTTCAGAGACCCTGAAATAAATCTCGAAAGAGATCAAAAGCCAGAGTTAAGCTCAGACCAGTGCATGGCTGAACAGATGGGGTAAACTGGAGGGGATGGGCTGGCCTGTGCCCACCCAAGCAGAACCTCCAACAGCCCCTTGCTTCCATAAACAAAACCGCTGCCATGCCCCCAGCCTGACTCTACTGTCTCAGGATGAACCTCACCAAGATATAATCTGCTGAAAATTTTGTAATGTTTATTTTATCGCACCAACAGCCTTGGCCAAGAGAGAGACACAGCAGCAAGTCCCTGGAGACACCACAGTGCCGGAGATCTCTCCAGGCTCCACACCGAGCCAATACCACCGGGATACCCCAGATGGAGCAGGTGTAATCTCCCCATCTCCCCCCCTTAGTCCAGATGGAATCCCAGTGCCCAAGAGCTTCCACAAGCAAGGCCGCCCCCACCCCTCTCCATGCAGGGTCCAGGACTAAATCTCCAGGCCACATGGCAGCAGAGGACCGGGGCTGTCCCTCCCTGGGTCACCACCTCCCCCAGAAGACTGGCTGTCATGCCCACAATTTGCCTCCAGGCGTCATCTTAGTGCCCAACAGCCCTGGCCCAGAGACTCCCAATTGAATCCCAAAATGAATTAGTGTCATACCCGGATGTCTCTGGAACCCAACCATTTACAATCTAGAAATTTACATTTACAATCGCAGCCGCGCAAGCTCTCGTGATATTCAAAATGAGCAACGGAAAATAAATTATCTAGCGTCTACCCCTGGCAGGCAGGCTCGAATGGTGGTGGGAAAACTCGAGCAAAGCCTAATGCCCAAAATGAGAGAGTATTGGGGAATTGTCTGCCATAGAGGCAGGGTGCAGGAGACTGCGCTGTTCTCACCACCATGCTGAGACCACTCTCCACACGCATGAAGGTACTAGCAGAGGAACAAAGGCATGCGGGTCCCAGGGCTGAGCTCTCCAAGCCTGCTCGGATCAGGGCTGAGCATCTCCACCCAGATCCTCCAAATTCCAGTAGGCGGGGTCACACCCACCAACTGGCCCCCTGGTGCCGCAGAGACTATAAAACCCAGCTCCCAGAAGCGAATGCAGCTGCACGACATCTGATTGTGACATCTTATTATCTCATTCCTACTTTGGACAAACTGGCAGGCTACCGAATGTAACCTGCCCACACGGCAGAGTCCGGCAAACTCCCCGTGGTATACCCAATATGCCAAATACCAGTAACAATGATGGGTCTCATTCTCCTAACCCTGAAAGAGCCTTGAATATGGCACCTTTTTTTTTAATTTTTATTAGTGAAACACCATGAGGTACAGTTGCAGAGTTACAAATTTTTGTGCTTGGTTTTCAGTTATACAATGATCCAGAGTTTGACTTTAAAGTAAACATACAGTGATATTTTTCTCTAAAATTATGTTTTGAAAAGGGAATACCCTGCCAGAGGCAGGGTGGGATGGGGGGATGGGGGGCGGGAGGGATCCTGGGACCCGTGGTGGTGGAAAATGGGCACTGGTGGAGGGATGGGTGTTGGAATATGGCACTTTTTAAAATATCTCAGGGCTAGGACGAAGGAGACGTTACTGGAGCCTGCTTGAGGCAATCGACGAACAACAGGATGGTCATGATCGTGAGAGGCAGGGTGAGGACTGGGATGAGGGGGGGACACTGGTCGTGGAAAATGTGCACTGGTGGAGAGATGGGTGTTCCATCATTATTTGGCTGAATCTCAAACATGAAAGTTTTGTAACTCTCACGGTGATACAATAAAATTTAAAAAAAAAAAAAGTATTGTGAAGTTGATGCCCCATTCAATCAGCTTAACCAATGGCTGAACAAATAGCAGTACTCCTACATTACTGAATAAATAAAAACAAACTTTACAAATAGGATAAAGGAAAGAAAAATTAATGAACAAAAAAATCAGGAATAATGTCAAACTTCAGGTGCTGATCTGTGAGCCACAGGGCAGAGTCCAAGGGACTGAACACATGTCTGCATATAGGAGACCCGGTTTCAGTCCCCAGCAAACAGGTAGCCAGCACCCCCACCCAAACAACCTAGCCAGGAGGAACCTGAGCACCACTGAATATGACAACAAAAATAAAGAACGAAAGCCATGAAAATAACTGTTTGACATTTATGCAAGAAAAGTTTAGAAAAGAGATGAGGGAAAAGACAAAATACTGTGTAACTTTTTCCTTTAGACTGAAACATCACTATATAATCAATTTCAGTTCACATCAACCAATTCTTCGATAACTATATTAGGAAACTAAGCACAAAGGCTAATGCTACTTGGTGAGAAATTCAGAGAGCTGTGAAAAGCAATGGGTGATCATTTCTGTCTCATTTAAACACTGCTCTAAGAAAACTTTTTGCTTGGTTGGTTTGGGGGTGATAGTGCTGAGGGTTACTGTCTACTGGGTACGCAGGGGTCACCAGCAGAAGAACTGAGGGATCATGAGTTAACAGGAACTGAACCCGGGGTTCCACTCATGCAAGCCTAACCCAAGCAAGTTTTTAGAAGGTTTAGATTAAACATGGTGTACTAATAAGAAGAAAAGGAAGGTGGAAGTATCTACTTAACCTCTGCTCAAACGTTTAAACATTTGACTTTTAATTCACTTAATCCTCACCAACACCCAGAAAAGCATTCTCCTTTCCTAGAAAATATGGAAGAAGTGAAGCAATTTGCCCAAGGCTAAATTGTTAGGAAGGGTTAAGGGGAGGACTTCAATACAACTGCAGAACACACATTTAACCACACCAATAGCTCTCAAAGGCAAGTCTTAGATTTTCAAAGCAAAACTTGGTTCAAATGTAAAAGTCAACCATCAACCTTGGCATTTCAATTCAATCAACTAACCCACCTCCTCATCTCTAAGGAGATAATGAATATATCCACAGATTATGAAGATTTAGTTGCAAATAAGAAATAACGTGAGTTGACACTACCATTCATTGAGCACAAACCAGCATATATCAAAATGCTAACATAAACACTTTACAAAGTATCTTATCTAGAGACTGGAGCAATAATACAGCAGGTAAGGCAATTGCCCTGCAGACGAACAGCCCAAGCTGGATTCCCAGCATCCCATGCGTCCCCGAGCTCTGGCAGGACTGATCCCTGTGTTCAGGACAGGAGTAAGCCTTAAGCACCATCAGGTGTGGCCCCATCAGACAGGAGTAAACCTTAAGCACCATCAGGTGTGGCCCAAAAATCACACACAAACAACAACAAAGATTATTTTATCTAATCCTTAATTAAATACATCACTGTCACTGTCCTCCCGTTGTTCATCGATTTGCTGGAGCGGGCCCAGTAACGTCTCCATTGGAGACTTTGTTGTTACTGTGTTTGGCATATCGAATCCGTTACGGGGAGCTTGCCAGGCTCTGCCGTGCAGGCGAGATGCTCTCGGGAGCTTGCCGGCCTCTCCGAGAGGGGCGGAGGGATCGAACTCGGGTCGGCCATGTTGGCCGCGTGTAAGGCGAACGCCCTACCACTCAGTTCTCTCATTCACACAGGTTAGGAAACAGACTCAAAACATGAAGACTTGGCAAGACCTCACCGTATGGCAGAATGACTGGAAACCAGCCCCAATGGTCATCCCTCTTAATACCCAATCCCACAGTTCCTCTGCTCAAGAAGCAGGTTAAGGTCTCAATATCTTGAACTCTGCCTCACGTCTTGGAGTCCTTTGGTTCACAGAACCTGGCAGAAGTAGCATCTTCTTCCTGTTTTCCAACAGTAGGTCTCAAGTGACCATGCACACTTCCACCACCTCTCAACTCTGTCACCCTCATATGAACCTGCAGGCTGGCCTATGAGTGAGAGATATAGACCTCCGTCAACCTCAAGCACAAAGCAGAGAGCTAATCAAGCTCTAGAAATGTCAGGAGCCACCTGCCAGGAATGATACGAAATGCAACACCTCTGCTGAAACGAGACAAGTCTAGTCCGAATATCGGAACTTCCATCTGATCCAGATTCATGAGGAACAGACTTCATTTACCATGCTCTCTTCCAGTCCTACCCAGGTTGCAGTAAACTGTATAATGTCATCTTCCTTAAGGCCGCACAGCATTCCATTGTTCTTGTACACCACATCTTCATCATCCACTCAGCTGTGAGTGGACACCTATGCTGATGTCCTATGTTAGCTATCGGACTGAGTGCTGCAATAAAGAATGGTGTACATATCTTTTTGAATTAATGTATTTTTGTCCTGTGGGTACTCAGATACTCCCACCAGCAATGGGCAAGAAGGACAAGCACAGGGTGATCTCACCCATAGGTAGTATGCAAAATAAGTGGGCACGGGAATGCAATGCTGGAAAGGGGGGATGCCTAGCCGCTGACTACAAGAGAAGAGCAGAGAAGCTAAGAAACCAAAGGGACAGGAAGAAAGACAGGAACCGAGGGGGAAGGAGCAGGAGTCCAAGGGCACCAGGGGCAAGTGAAATGGCAGAGCTAGATATCAAAAACACAGATTGACAGCGCCCGCCAAAAACAAGAGCCAAATTCCAGCAATCAAAACTCAAAAGACGTCCGTCAAGGTGACAGACTGAGAATGCGGGGAAAACGTGATTTTCGGGGTGGTACCCGGAAACCTGAGTGTAGGGAAGAAGCCACGATGGTGGGATTGGTGCTGCAATATAGCATATCTGAAACCCCAACTATGAAAAGCTTTGGGAATCATAGGATATGATTTAATAGATTTAATCAAGTTCCTTAAAAATTTAAAATTTGGGGGGCTGGAGCGATAGCACAGTAGGTTAGTAGAGCATTTACCTTGCACAGGACCAACTTGGGTTCAATTCCCAGCATCCCATATGGTCCCCCAAGCACAGCCAGGAGTGACTCCTGACTGCAGAGCCAGGAGTAATCTCTGTGCATTGCTGTGTGTGATCCAAAAAAGCAAACAAACTAAAAAAAAAAAAAAAAATCTAAGAGTTTTGAAAAAGAGAAATGATACCTATTCTTTTTAAGTGACTAATCCCCCCATCCCCAGCCCCAAGGACTAAGTGAGGGAGGGCAAATTCAGAGCAATATCAGAAGGGCTTGAGAAATATTTTATAGGATAAGACATTGCCTTGCACACACAGTCAACCCAAATTCAATCCCCAGCACCCTAAGTCCCCTGAGCCCACCAGGAAGTGATCACTGAGCACAGAGCTAAAAGTAAGTCCTGAGCACTGCTTACGTGGCCCAAAAGCAACAAATAATCATTTTTTGACGGGGCTCAGTGGACCATATGGGGTGCCTGGGCTTGAATCCGGGTCAGTAGCATGTATGACAAGCACCCTAAACACTGTACTATCACTCCAGTCCTAAGAATATTCTTGACAAATAGAAAAGTGAAATTTAAAAGTCAGTCTTTTTGGTGCTGGCAAGAGAATACAGTGGCATTTGCTTTGCATGTGCCTAACATAGGTTCAATCCCTAGCATCCCATATTGTCCTCTGAGCATAATTAGGAGTAATTCCTGAGTACAGAATGAAGCGTGACCTGAGCATTATCAGGTGTGACCCAAAAACTTAAAAAAAAAAGTTTAAGAGAAAAAAAAATAAGGGTCACATTCTTATCCCATATTCACCTTTCTAATCACTTTGTCATATAACTTCAATTCCAGAGTAGGTACAATAATACTACTACAGTATTTACTTTGTGGAAAAGCCTTTAAAATTTACAAAAGATCACTGTCCCTGTCCTCCCGTTGTTCATCGATTTGCTCAAGCAGGCCCAGTAACGTCTCCATTTTGAGACTTCTTGTTACTGTGTTTGGCATATCGAATATGTCACGGGTAGCTTGCCAGGCTCTGCCATGCGGGCGAGATCCTCTCGGTAGCTTGCTGGGCTCTCCGAGAGGGGCAGAGGAATCGAACCCAGCACGGCCGGGCTGGCTGCGCACAAGGCAAATGCCCTACCCGCTGTGCTATCGCTCCAGCCCACAAAAAATCAAATACAGGGGTATGGTGCCTCCAGCAGGTCAATCTGTACCTGTGAGGCGAGTGCATCAGCAGCCTCATGGCGCCTTCAGACTTCCAGATACCCCAAAATTGCTGCCGTGCCTTTGGCCAGACCCCAAAAATCTGGGGCAAAGTTTACCAAGAAAGTAAACTGCCAAAAGTTAGGTATGTGGGAAACACACCCACAAACCACCTCCAGCTCAGCTATATAATTGGAGGCAAGGCCTCTTTGGTTCCTGATTGAACTGCTTAATGGACATGATCCCACAGACTCAGAAACGAATCTCAGAACCCAGTGGCTTTAGGTAGAAATGCGTCTGGTCTCTGCAGTGGCTACCGGTGCTGGGCCAACCCAGGTGGGAATACGTTTCGTGCCTTGGCCTATTCCCCCTGGCGGCCCAGTGGACGCCATCCGTCTGAGGCCACTGGATAGTCACATTTGGGCCCCCAGTGACGAGACACACAGAGCCTCACGGGATGAGAGTGGAGCCAGGCTTGTCCTCCCCACCCCAACGAGATCCCAAGTCATCGCCCACGAACGGCCTCTCTGGCTCCTGATCAAGCTGCTTAACGGCCATGATCCCAGAGACTCAGAAACAAATCTCGAAACCCAGCGGCTTTTGTCAGAAATGTGTCCGGACCCCACAGTAGGTTACTGTCGCCGGGCCACCCCAGGGGGGAATAGGTGCTGTCCCTCCGCCTGTTCCCTCTTGGCGACTTGGTGGCTGTCATCCTCCAGAGGCCATTGGACAGTCAGGCTTGGGCCCGCAGTGACGAAACTTGTTGGGTCTCACGGGATGGGGGGGGGGGGGGGGTGGGGAGGTGGAGCCGGGCCTGTCCTCCCCACCCTAGCAAGACCCCAAGTCATCGCCCACAAACGGCCTCTCTGGCTCCTCATCAAGCTGCTCAACGGCCTTGATCCCAGAGACTCAGAAATAAATCTCAAAACCCAGCGGCTTTTGTCAGAAATGTGTCCGGACCCTGCAGTAGGTTACTGTCACCGGGCCACCCCAGGGGGGAATGGGTGCTGTCCCTCCACCTGCTCCCTCTTGGCGACTTAGTGGCTGTCATCCTCCAGAGGCCATTGGACAGTCAGGCTTGGGCCCGCAGTGACGAAACTTGTTGGGCCTCACGGGATGGGGGGGGGGGGGAGCCGGGCCTGTCCTCCCCACCCCACCCCAACGAGACCCCAAGTCATCGCCCACGAACGGCCTCTCTGGCTCCTCATCAAGCTGCTCAACGGCCTTGATCCCAGAGACTCAGAAACAAATCTCGAAACCCAGTGGCTTTTGGCAGAAATCCCTCCAGATTTAAGTGTTAAAATTTCAGAATTTCAAAAGCACATGGCCCTACTGCAGCCACATGACATCATATGTTATTCATAACCAGCAATAGAACACAAATTGTCTATTGTTGCCTTTTCAGCAGATCTGAGTGTTGGGGTAAAATCTTAAATAATGGTGGGTCTGGTGTCGAAATAGTGAATGTGATCAAAGTAGAGAGAGAGTAATGTAGAAATCATCTGCCCCACAGGCAGGGGGAGGGTGTGGGATGGGGGTATACTGGGATTTTTGGTGGTGGAGAATGGGCACTGGTGAAGGTACGGGTGTTTCATTGTATGACTGAGACTTAGACCCAAAAGCTTTGTAACTGCTCTCACGGTGATTCAATAAATAAAATTATAAAAAATGGAGCGATAGCACAGCGGGTAGGGCGTCTGCCTTGCACGCAGCCAACATGGCCGACCCGAGTTCGATTCCTCCGCCCCTCTCGGAGAGCCCGGCAAGCTACCGAGAGTATTGGATATGCCAGACACAGTAACAACAAAGTCTCCAATGGAGACGTTACTGGGCCCGCTCGAGCAAATCGATGATCAACGGGAGGGCCTTTTATAAAAAATGGAAAAAGAAAAAAAAAGTAAGGTGGAGTTCATGCACAATTCAATCAGCTAATCAGTGGCTGAATAAATAGCAGTACTCCTACAAAAAAAGAAAAAAAAAAGATCAAATTAGTAAATATAATTTTGTTTCTTACATTAGATAAAGACAAGAGTCTATCAAACCTAGAATAAGAATAAGAATTCTTATTATAGAATAAGAATAAGAATAAGAATTCTTATTATAGAATTCTTATTATAGAATTATAGAATTATATATAGAATTATATATATATAGAATTATAGAATTTTATATATATATAGAATTATAGAATTATAAGAATTATAGAATTCTTATTATAGAATAAGAAGTTGGTTGCCTTGCATGCAACCAACTTAGGTTCAATATCCTCTATGGTCTCCCAAACACTGCCAGAACTAATTACTGAGCACTGTCAAGTGTACCCCACACTCCACAAACACACAAAAATAACTATAATAAGAACTCAATTTCTAACTACCTGTCTATTATGAAGTATTGTTTGGGGGTTGTTTTTGTTTTAAAGCTGTGTTCAGAGTTTATTCCTGGTCGTTCGGAGGTGCAGGGAATCAAGCCTGGGTCACCCACATCCGTGGCAATCACCTTACCAACTGTACTCTCTCCAGCCCCATAATGAAAAAACTATGTGCACTTTGATATGTGCTACTAAGTAGGTGTGCACAGTATCCTGATGTATATAGCTATATTCTTTTAATTCATTCTCACTCTTAACTGACATACTTTGCTTTCAAATCATTTATGTACAACATACATCCTCTACTCAAATATGCCCATATAATTTGCTTGGTACCAAGAGATTCATTACTGATTCTATTAAACAGGAAGAGGACCCCTATGGTTCAAAAGTCTAGAGCACATTCTTTGAATGTTGGAGTCCCTGATTTGATCCCCAGCACCACATGGTTACCTGAGGAAGTACCTGATGAGCACTGCAAGGTGTGGCCCCAAAACAAACTCAGACTACCACCATTATCTTTGGGCTTTTCCTACTAATAAATCAACAAACCAAAGAACAGACTGGAATGATTAATCTTACTATCAAGAGGAAACCAGATTACTACATAAAAGGTACTAGGATAAAGTATGACTGGAATGCAGGAGTTCCTCAGGCAAACCACTTAGTTTTTCCACATACTATGATTTACATCAGTGGAAACTGTCCAGACAGGGCTGCTAATGAACCAGACCCTAAAGCAATGAAAGTCTGGGTAACCCCAGTTGGGAAAAAACCACAATCAGCTGAGATACTTGCCAATAGCAGAGGGAAGGCGGAATGACAACAAGAAAAGGCAATCATAGGTACCACTTACAGTCATGTAACTAGTTACAGAAATGAAAATTCTAATTAATAATTTCGATTTGAAAATTTTTACATAATTAGCTGATTTATTTTTGTATCTCCCTTTCTACAACCATCTAAAAGTAGCTAATCTCATGACATACTTCCGTAATTAAGTTACTGGATGAGTCCAATTATGAATAAAGGCATGCTGCACATGCTCTTAAGAGTTTGTGTATTATCAGATGAACAACAACATGAGCATTATGTTCAGCAAAACTGTAGCTTTGCAACTATATTTGTAAGTATGACTGAAAAGAATGTGTACAAATATTACAGTGACAAGACAGTGGATTGTGAGGGCTTTTTACTGTGATTTTGGCTGCAACTACGTCTCTCCAAATTCAGTACCTGCATGGTTACAGAACAGAATCAGCCTGAAAAGAAATTGCCTTGGATTTAGAACACTAAAGAAACAGTAGCCAAGTTCAAACTATCACTTTCAAGGCAGGTGCTATTGCTTACTTTCACATACTGGGTTCTTTTGGCTTTGCCTTGTTTGGACTTTTCCCAGCTCTGTGCTCAGGGATCAGTCCTGGTGGCGCTCAGGAAACCAAACGAAGTGCAGGACAGAACAGGGTCAGCCAGGTGGAAAGTAAAGACGTGGCCCAGTGAACTCTGTGTGCCTGGCCCTGCTTTGGATCTCTGAGCTCGAGCACCTTCGTGGTCTGGGGCAGCAACTGAGCCTACGTGTCTCAGCTCCTGTCAAATCACTTTTGCTTTTCAAATAATACCGTTT
Source organism: Sorex fumeus (assembly GCF_029834395.1). Classification (NCBI taxonomy): domain Eukaryota; kingdom Metazoa; phylum Chordata; class Mammalia; order Eulipotyphla; family Soricidae; genus Sorex; species Sorex fumeus. The sequence continues at coordinate 2,274,501 of NW_026606240.1, forward strand.
CTATGCAGCTCCCTGGTTAGCTGTGCCATACCTACTACGGTTACCCACATATTCAAAGATGCAAGTGTGCACACAGTGATATGATAAACAATGAAGGCTCCAAATTCAGACTCAGAGTTCTGAGTTCCACATTTTAGACTTTTTATGTAGGAGTACTGCTATTTATTCAGTTTTTTGTTTGTTTTTTTCAGATTGCAGTTTAAAAGCTCAAACACCCACTGGCTTATATGGCACCAAATTTAGCAATATAGAAGGTCCTAAAATTAATGAGATTCCGAGGCCTGAGCGATAGATATTACAGCAGACAGGGTGCTCGTCTTGCACATGACCACCCTGGGTTTAATCTCAGGCATCCCCATCCCATATGCACCCCCCCTCCCCCCGCCCCAAGCACCACCAGGAGCAATTTCAGAGCTAGAAATACGCCTTGAACATTAACACATGTGACCCAAAAACAAAATTAAATATAAATTAAAAAATAAAATTGATCAGATTCAACCACAACAACAAAAACTAATACTACTCATAATTTTACTTTTCTAGTCAGATTCTACATGATGGAGGTAGAAAATATTACTTAAGCTTAGAAAGGGCCAAATCTGTTTTCTTCCATCTGTTTTCTTCCCTACATCACATAACATAAAGCATCCAAACTAAAGAGAAAAATACCACATACTGACGTTATCATATGCCTTATTTTTCCCCATCAGCAAAAATGCTTTTATGTCTGACCTGAAGTACATTAAGTTTTGAATATCCCTACTTTCTTCTATTCATTTTGGAGCCACAACAGCAGTGCTCCAGGGTCATTACTGAGGCCACATGCAAAGCAAGCACCTCCCTCCATCCCCTACTCTCTCTCCAGTTCTGCATTTCTAACGGAGCCAATGCAATTCTAAAATCTGCCCTCTCATAGTTATTATTACTCTTGGAATAATGAAGCATTTTCCTTATTCAAAAGCAATTAAAAACCAAGATAGTACCAGCGAGGTAATACAGCAGGTTGGGTGCTTGCCTTCACGCAATCAGATTCAACCCATACAAGTTCCTTGAACGATGTCACGGACTTATCCCTCAGTGTGGGGCTTAGTTATAGCTGTCTGTGGACTCCAAATCAAAATTAATCACAAGATAAATATGTTTAGACTAACTTTTCTTTGTTTTGTTTTGGTTTTTGGTTTTGAGGTCATACCTGGAGATGCTCAGGGGTTACTGCGGGCTCTTCAAACATGGATCACTCCTGGCAGTGCTCAAGGGACCACATGGGGTGCCAGGGCTCAAACTCAGGCCAACCTCGCCTGCTTGTGCTCTCACCAGCCCCCACACTACTTTAATGCTGGACTTGTGCTAGAAGCACCAACAGTGCTCAGGGTTTACTCCTGGCTCTGTGCTCAGGAATCACTCTTAGCCACGGGGGGACCATACAAGGCATATAAGGCAAGCACTTTATCCAGTGAACTACCCCTATAAACCAGCTGCAGTTGGAAGAATTACCAGGTGATCTCTCATATGTGGCATATAAAGAAAAGCAAGGGAATGAACAGTACACAATAAAAATAATCCCTCAGGGGCTGGAGTGATAGCACAGCAGGTAGGGTGTTTGCCTAGCCCGTGGCCCAGCATCCCAGACAGTCCCCTGAGCACCATCAGGGGTAATTCCTGAGAGCAGAGCCAGGAGTGAGCCCTGTGCATCGCTGTGTGTGATCCAAAAAGCCAAAAATAAATAAATAAATAATCCCTTAGACTTTTGTCAATGAGAGGATATGGAAGGAAGTGGTAGACTAGAAGTGAGCGATATAATTTGCAATAAGACAGAAATAACAGAATTCAAGCAAAAAGATGCCGTTTTATTGGATTCCTATCCAGAGTGGTTGGATATTTAGATGGGAAAGGAGACTTAGGGAAAGTCTCAAAAGCTACTGCAAACTTTAAATTCTTCACTGACCCCTGGATTAAGATGCCCAGAAAGAGTCCACGGAGCCGAGTGGGAAACAACTGTCAATTGAGAGAACTCAGCAGTAATTTCAGCTGCTACCCAGGGCAGAGGAAGTAGGAGTCTGAAATCTGAATCTGGTCAGATTACAACGGCTTAGCATAAAACATCTTTCTACCAACCCATCTTAAAACGAAAGGCAAAGTGGCCTGGGAGACAGTTCGAAGAGCTGGGTGACTTAAAGGATGCTCCCAGAGCATGGTTTGGGAGCAAGCCCCCCCCCCGCAAAAAAAATAATAATAACAATAAAGCTGAAATGTAAAATCAACCTACGAAAGTTCAACATCTAAAAATCCAAAAAAAAAAAATTCAACATCTTCAACCAGTAATTATTTCCAATTAAAATTTCCTAGACATGTAACCTATTGTTAAAAATAGGGGAAATCAGTAAATAGAAGATCATGAAATACTTAGGCAACTAACTGACAAGGACTTTAAAGCAGTATTACAGTAAGTTGAAAGATAGAAAGTACATTTTTTAAAAAACAAACTTTTTTCAAATGCAGTATCCATGACACTTTTCTTAGTCGAAATGCTTAGAGCACTGCTTTCCAACTATTAGTCTGCAGTCAGGTGCTGATCCAGGTACAAAGACGGCTTTTAAGGCAAACTGCATCAATTTACATGGAAAAATGTTTATGTGTGCTCAGATGCAAAAAAATGACTTCCCAATCATACAAATATTACAAAACACATAAAGTATAAAAGAAAACACCTTAACTCTAAACTACCATTAAGCATAAAGCAGGAATATTTAAAAAAAAATCAGATCCATATAAACAAATTGGGTTTGCCAAAGGCTGGGGAATGTGAAAATAGGTAAATTTGTCAAAAAATACAAACGTTCAGTTCTCTGAAGAGATGAGGTACTAATGATGTGTAGCACAGAGGCTATAGCTAGGTAGAATACACCTGACGGCTGCTAAGAGATTGGTAAATATCCTCCCACTACCCACAAAATGTTAACTATGTGAGTTGACTGATGTGCTCCCGAACATCGTTTCACTATACACACATATATTCCAGTTATGTGGTATGTCTTAAATTGACACACTGTCATTTGTTTTTTCAGTAAAATCAAAAACTAAGAAATGAACTGCGGACACAGAACGAGTTAAGCAAACTGAGAGCAGACACTCAGTCCAGGATCCACTCCGGGCACCACCCAGTGTTCTAAGCCCTGCTAGAAGCAACCCTGAGTCAGGAGTAGCACCTGAGAAGTGCCCAGTGCAGCCCAAAACCAAGGAATAAAACAAAAACTAAGTTCTTCAATCAGAAGAATAAACATCCGATGAAATTTATATCTACGCCAAAAATAAAGTTGGAAATACTATGTCATAGAGACGATTTTTTCAATTCGTTTTTGTTTCTGGGCCATGCCTGGTGCTGTTCAGGACTTATTCCTGGATCTGAGCACAGGATCACTCCTGGCGGGGCTCAGAGTGCCAGGGATCAAACCCGGGTCAGCTGCATGAAAGACAAGCATGCACCTATTTATGCTGTCTCTTCAGCCCCCAAAACTCTAAATTCTCTGGTAATACCCCAAATGGTATAGCAAATGTTCTGCATGTCTAGGGTCCTGGATCCCCAAGCACACACATACAATACAAACAAACAAAAAACACAATCAGCGGGCTAGCTAAATCATGGTACACAAATAAAAAACAAACACTGCAGCAGTTGAAAAAGAAAACCAGAGAGTTCAGGCACCAGCACAAGAGAAAGTTCTAGAGAGTATAAAAAGTCATAAAGGTGTCACGAGGTAAAGCAGTTAGGGGCCTGGACTACAGCATCAGGGCAGAACACAAATCTGCTGGCACAAGACTCGCTTTGCTCTTTGGCACGGCAAGCACCACCACACTGCCACCTTTCATCCCCCTCTTCCCAGCCAGTAGCCCCAGGTAGAAATAATTTTATTTTTACATATTTTTGCTCGAGCGGGCCCAGTAACGTCTCCATTGGAGACTTTGTTGTTACTGTGTCTGGCATATCCAATACTCTCGGTAGCTTGCCGGGCTCTCCGAGAGGGGCGGAGGAATCGAACTCGGGTCGGCCATGTTGGCCAATTTGCCTTGCACGCGGCCAACATGGCCGACCCGAGTTCGATTCCTCCGCCCCTCTCGGAGAGCCCGGCAAGCTACCGAGAGTATTGGATATGCCAGACACAGTAACAACAAAGTCTCCAATGGAGACGTTACTGGGCCCGCTCGAGCAAATCGATGATCAACGGGAGGGCCTTTACTTTACTTTACTTAGATATTTAATTCCCTCACACCCATCCCTCCTTGGCTAACTGTGCTGCAATGACTCGGAGTTACACACATGCCTGTTGCAGTGTTCACACATTTTTAACCCCAGTACTTGTCAGCGGTTGCACATTAAGGTCACTTGCACAAGCGCACACCATACTCACCAAGTTCTACGCTCATTTAGCTGCAATGCTCACACACGCTCACCAGGGGTTGTACTTCCTCACCATAGCACCCACACTTTTTCTTTTGTTTTGTTTTGTTTTGGTTTTGGGACCACACCTGGAGATACTCAAGGGTTACTCCTTGCTCTATACTCAAGAATCACTCGTGGAGGTGCTCAGGGGACCACATGGGATGCCAGAGATTGAATCCAGATCAGCCACATGCAAGGCAAGCACCTTACCCACTGTACTATCTCTCTGGCGCCAGTATTAACAAAAAAATGAAACAAGAACCTTTTTTGTTAATGCTGTGGTTAATGGAGGGGTCACACCTCTTTCTGTGATTCTTAAACACTCCTGGCTGCAGTGTAGTCAAAAATCACTTAAGTGCCAGGGAAAGCAGAAAACAGAGCTATTAGGATCAAACTGGGCATCCTGAGGACACCTGGAATTTGAACTCAGAACAACACACTAAAAACAAGCACCCTAAACCACTATACTATCCTTCTGGGTCCAACAATAACTTCTTTTTTTTTAATTTAGCCAAAACTAGGGCCAGAGCAATAGTACAATGGATACGGTGCTTATCTTGCACATAGCCAACCCAGGTTCAATCCCTGAGCACTGCCAGGAGTAGTTAATTCCTGAGTTCAAGTCAGGAGTTGCCCCTGATCATCACCAGGTAAAAAATAAAAATAAAAAATTGGCCACAACCAGCATTGCTCTACAATTTACTCCCACCCAGTCGTGCAGAGAATGGCAAGGAGAGGGGTGTGAATTGGGAACAACTATGCAATGTTGGCAATGGTATCCAGGCCTCCTGCATGCAATGTGTGTACTCCCACTCATGGGTTATATCTCTATAGCTGCTTTTTCTCATTTTTACCTTTCAAAGTATTATATGTATACAGTAAAAATCACTTTGGAAACACTGTATCAATGGCAACAGCCTTTGGTAGCTCTTTTGATATGAGAAGAAACAGAGGAAGGGTCAATATTACTCCAGACCATCTCTGACATGGTAACAGATCTCCACCCTTCACAACTTAAGGCGGGAGGGAGGGGACAGGGACAAGCCAGGATACATGTTATGAACCAAGAAAGGAGATTAAGGAACTGGAGGGACAGGACAATGGGTTCGGAGCTTACCTAGCATCCAGCACTGCCAACAGTGACTCCTGAGCAGAGCCAGGAATTTTTGTGCATCTGAGTCAGACCTGGTTTTGCCCTGGGCATCACTCCTGATGATGCTTCAGGGTTCATATGGGATAGGAAGGGTCTGCCATAGTATCTACTGTACTGTCACTGTACTGAACTGTAACTCTGAACCCCTTTTGATATTGATTTTAACAGTTTCTCTTCTCCAGCTTCTTGATAACTTGCATCAAAGTTGATGGGCAAGACTAAACTGCTAAGCTGGGTGCTAATTATAGGCTCCCCAGGCTACTCTGAGTAGACCACAGTTTTTATGCCTTGGCAAGACTGACATTCTGAACCAGTTAACTTTTTATTGTGGAAGACTATCTTATACATTGTAGGAAAATGTCTGCAAACATCCCTGGCCTCTATCTACTAGATCTCCCCTTCATCCCATCTTCCAGTGTGACCCCCAAACCATCTCTGTGGACACTGCCAAATAGCAGGGGAAAGGAAATTTCCCTTTATCATCCATTATCGTCCCCTTCTGAGAAGCCACGGTCTAGATTAGGATTAAGTATAGAGTAAAAGAAAAACAGTGCCAATGATTTATTACCTGTATCTATCATAACTAAAGATTAACAAGAACCTTTTCTTAAACACTTTATTAAGATAACCTTTGACAATTTAATACAAGTTGTATTGATATATACATGCTGGGGAAAGAGCAGAATTATGTTAATGTCACCTCCACTTAATTACCATGGGAATGGGGTATTGACAGGTCTTATACTTAACCAATAACCTCCCCAAATCTACAAAGAAAAATCTTATCTCATTAAAAAGAAAAAAAGAGCCAGAGGAGGCAAGGTTTCATGCTGCCAACCCAATTTAGTCCCCAGTACCACGTACAGGGCCAAGAACAGATGTTGAGTACTGCTGGATGTGGTCCAAAGGCAAAACAGAACTACAGGGGCTAGAGCAATAAGCAATAGTACAATGGGTAGGTTCGATACCCAGCAACCTAAGCACCGTGTGTGTGTGTGTGTGTGTTTGTGCCTGCGCGCGTGTGTGTGTGTGTGAGAGAGAGAGAGAGAGAGAGAGAACAACCTTTATAAAGAATGCTAGCAAATGAAGTTTCATTTGCAAATGCTAGCAAATGCTAGCAAATGAAGATAATGTACAAGTGCTTGCCTTCTGCAACGGTGACCCAGGGATACTAGCAGATAGAGATATCGTATTAGTATGGTGCTTGCCTTATACAACACTGGCCCAGAGACCGAATCCCCAGCACCCCATATGGTCCCCCAGCCCTGTCAGGAATAATCCCTGAGGGCAGACCCAAGAAAAAGTCCTGAGCACCGTTAGGTGTGGCCCAAAAGCCAAAAAATTAGTTATAATTAAAAATAAAAATAAAGTACAATAGTATTAGTATGATTTTAATTTTCTGGAAACTTAGCAGTTACTATCTGGGGTAAAGAGAAAACGTAGTTCTTATTTTTACTTTTCTGTTCTGTTAGAATTTTCCATGAATATGTGTAAATTTTTTGAGAGTCTGTAGTTTACATTACTGAAAACTTTTTGGGCCACACCCTGCAATGCTCAGGGGTTGTTACTCCTGGCTCTGCACTCAGGAATCACTCCTGGCAGTGCTTGGGGAACCATACGGGATGTCAGGGGTCAAACCCGGTCAGCAAGCGCCTTACAGACTGCATGCCACTACCTGCCCCCATACAATACTAATAACTTTTAAAATACACAACACAGAGAGATAGTACAGTGGTAGAACACCTCCCTTCCCCAGCCAACTGAGAAGTAATTCCTGGCATCCCATGTGGTCCCCCACCTCCACCAGAACTGATCCCTAAGCACAGTCAGGAATTAAGCTGGGCAAGCAGTCAGGTGTGGACACCCAAAAAAGGGTGAGGAGAATATATATACATACAGCACTTGAAAGTACTCTATCCCCCCCCCCCCAACCTCAAGTCTATCACCAACTCTTCACCACCCATCTGAAGGTTATGTGAAATGGAGAGAATTTTGACTGATAAGGAATATATTTTGGATATACAATTTGGATAACTATGTGTTTTCCTATTAAATCACGTCCCTACCACACCGCTGAGATAAAGAAAAAAGGGATCTCTACACTGCCTATGGGAACCATAAACTCTATCCTTTCAGGACCCTTAACCATTCTCTCCCAGAGACAGACAACTATTGGCACCATAATATTCCTTCTGGTCAATTTCCTACCTAATCTGGCTAACATGAACACATGAACTGTCACTGAAGAAGAAGGAAGATCTGCCCCTTAGAAAATGCTCAGCCCAGAGACCAGTGCTCATCACCTTGGTCAAATAGCCAACCATTTGACTTCACAGAGTAGGGCCTTCAACCTGTTTACTGCAACATCCTTGATATTGCAAGGAAACAAAATTTTTGTTCATTCTTACTGAATCTAGACAGAGTACTCTCTGTCCACAAGAAAGGCAATTCTGTGAAGAACTTCTAGGTCTTGACTCCAAAGGTACCTCAAAAAACCTTCCAACTTAATCAGTCTAAGCTGACTTTAAACTTTTACACATCAAACCAAGTATTTCTAGCTCTTACTAACATCTAATCATTAGAACCCAGGAATTACTATGGGTATTGTTAAATACCTCATATTATTGGCTTTAAGATTTAAACAATTAAATTTCACTCATCTGGCTGGAGCGATAGCACAGTGGGTAGGGCGTTCGCCTTACAAGCGGCCAACATGGCCGACCCGAGTTCGATTCCTCCGTCCCTCTCGGAGAGCCTGGCAAGCTACTGAGAGTATTTGATATGCCAGACACAGTAACAACAAAGTCTCCAATGGAGACGTTACTGGGCCCGCTCGAGCAAATCGACGATCAACGGGAGGGCCTTTACCTTTACCATCTGAGTCTGAGCTTCATGGTTTCCTCACTGCATGATCCAGCTCCCGGAAGCGCGTGGCCACATTAGCAGCTGCGCAACATCTTATTATCTCATTCTTGCTTTGGACAACCTGGCAGGCTACCGAATGTAACCTGCCCACACGGCAGAGTCTGGCAAACTCCCAGTGGCGTACCCAATATGCCAAATACCAGTAACAATAAAGGTAAAGGTCCTCCCGTTGATCGTCAATTTGCTCGAGCGGGCCCAGTAACGTCTCCACTGGAGACTTTGTTGTTACTGTGTCTGGCATATCGAATACTCTCGGTAGCTTGCCGGGCTCTCCGAGAGGGGCGGAGGAATCGAACTCGGGTCGGCCATGTTGGCCGCTTGTAAGGCAAATGCCCTACCGCTGTGCTATTGCTCCAGCCCAGTAACAATGATGGGTCTCATTCCCCTAACTCTGAAAGAGCCTTGAATATGGCACTTTTTAAAATCTCAGGGCTAGGGCGAAGGAGACGTTACTGATGCCTGCTCGAGGCAATCAACGAACAACAGGATGATCGTGATGGTAATCGTGATGATCCTGCTTCCAACTAAAATAATTTGTCTCAAAACAGCAAACATACAGGGGCCAGAGAGAGAATGGCAGGTAGGGAACTTGCTTTTCATGCAGTTGACCTAGGTTCAATCCTTGGCACTCAATATGGTCCCTGGGGCCTGCCAGAGCCAGGAATAATCCGAGCACTGTCAAATATCATCAAAATAAATATTTGTGGGGGCAGGGGAGTGCGGGGGGTGGGGGGGCCTGAGTGATAGTACAGTAAAACACTTGCCTTGCATGTGGCCAACCCGGGTTCGATGCCTGGCATCCCAAGCACCAACAGGAGTGATTGCTGAGGGCAGAGCTAGGAGCCCAGAGCATCACTGGGTGTGCCCCCTCAAGAGCACTTTTTAAAACAGCAAACATTCTCCATTTTTCAATTAAACTTATGATAGGGGCCTTTTTAAGTGTGGGGAGAACTATTATAATCAGGTGATTCATAACTGAATAGAGGAAAGAGCTGAGCTCCACACTCCAAAAATCAGAACTGTAAACCACTGGCAGTATCATAAGTAAGCCTTAAAAGTGAATATATGAGGCTGGAGCGATAGTACAGCGGGTAGGGTATTTGCCTCGCATGCGACTGACCGGGGTTTGATTCCCAGCATTCCATATGGTCCCCTGAGCACCTCCAGGAGAAATTCCTGAGTGCATGAACCAGGAGTAACCCCTGTGCATAGCCGGTGTGACCCAAAAAGCAAAAAAAAAAAAAAGGTGAATATATACTCAAAAGAATTACTGGTTATTTTTTAACCTGAGTATCTTTTAAATTTATAACATTGCGGAACAGGAATACTGTAAGTACAATTTTCTCCCAATCCCTGTTGTAATTTTGAAAAGATGAGTATGAGCAAATAAAAAAATGTTTCAAAGAATACAGGGGCAGAGAGTACAGCAAATAAGGTGCTTGCCTTGCATGCAGCTAACCTGAATTTGATCCCCAGCGCCCTGCCAGTAGTGATCCCTGAGCACAGGGCCAAGAATAAATTTGAGTACCACAAGGAGTAGCCCCCAAACCAGCAAGTATTAATAATATAAAAATTCTTAGGGGCTGGAGCCATAACACAGCAGGTAGGGTGTTTGCCTTGTACACAGCGGCCCAGGCTCTATCCCCAGCATCCCATATGGTCCCCCGAGCACCACCAGGAGTAATTCCTGAGTGCATGAGCCAGGAGTATCCCCTGTGCATTGCGAGGTGTGACTCAAAAAGAAAAAAAGAAATTTTAGGGGCCGGAGCGATAGTCCATTGGGTAGGGGCAAGTTTGCCTTGCACACGGCTGACCCGGGTTCAATCCCCAGTATCCCATATGGTACCCTGAGCACTGCTAAGAGTAATTCTTGAGTGCAGACCCAGAAGTAACCCCTGAGCATCCCTGGGTGCAACCCAAAAAAAGAAAAAAAATTAATAAAAGTGAAAAACACAGATCAAACACAATAGTTCAATATTAACCTTCCCAAATTATTCTGACTCTCAAGTGTCACAAAGAATAAAGCAATGTCCTATCAAGTACAGTGAAAGATACACAATGAAAGACCAAGAAGCTGGTGTTTCCAAAAGAAACATGCAAGAGGCTGTCTTCAGAGACAACTTTAAGTGGGCTGACTCCTGGATAGAAATCATTAAAACCAGACTCTAAAAACAAATGGTTGACCCTGAAACTTTATTTCTTGGTTGAGTGAATGGAGGAAGAAAAGGGGCAGTTGGGGAGAAAGGACTGGAAAACAATAGGATACCTGGCAATAATTTTAAATGCTGCTTAAGTTCTGAAAAACTAATTCGGACCATAGGGAAATTCTCATGCTTCTAGATCTCTGCATTGCCCCAATTCATGAAGATAACTGCAACTTTAAATTAAATTATAATATGAAAGAAATTTCTCAATTATATGAAAAAGTGAAATAAAAATCTTTAAGCTGCCTAATATTAACAATGGAGGCACAATTATTCTTTTCTAATATTTACGTGCCATTTAAGCCAAATCAAAGTTAAGCTCCATTTGTCTGAAGCGCACATATTGGGGGTAGGAGAAAGCACTGAGAAAACCAAAGGGGGTGGGCAGAGAAACAGAAAAGGGAAAGAAAATCCCCCAAAATATTCCTTTCCTCTTCAAGTTTTGAGAATATCCTACCAACTCATTCTTCACGCTTCCACAAGGCAAACTCTAGATAATACAGGGCATCACTGCATTTTAGGCTTAAATCACAAATAAAAGTCTTCTCTTTCTCAAAACGCTTCTCTGAGTCTGTTAAAAGTGCAGAATAGTTTTGTTTGGTTTTCTAACATTTAAAACTACTTATCCAACAGACAACTCTGTAGGACAAATCACATAAACTTAGTCAAAAACATCTCTTAACACCTATCAGCATCACTACCTATCTCCTCCAATGGGGTGGGGGGGATTAATGGAACACGCACACACAGAGGAATAAAAGCAGCAGGAGGAGGGGCCAAATTACTGATAGTAGAGCAGGCAGCGCATGTATCTCGCACACACAGACACAGGTTAGGTTCGATCCCCCAGCATCCCAGTAAAGGTGTCCCCATCTCCCATCCCCGTCCCATCTCGTCCCTCCCCAGCAACGCAAGATTCCCGAGTACAGAGTGAGGAGGAACCCGTGAGCTGCTGGGTGTGGCCCAAAATTCAATAATTTAATAATAAAACCATAGGAAAAAGAGTACAAAAGCGGCTGCAGAAATAGCGACAGGGAAAATCAACCTCAACAAAAAAAAGGTAAGGTCAAGAAAGGTTGGGGATGGAGCAATAACACAGCGGGCAGGGCATTTGCCTTGCACACAGCCGACCCGGGTTCGATTCCCAGCATCCTATATGGTCCCCTGAGCACCACCAGGGGTGATTCCTGCGTGCAAAACCAGGAGCAACCCCTGAGCATCGCCAGGTGTGAGCCAAAAAGCAAAAAGAAAAAAGAAAAAGAAAGAAAGCTCTTCTTGGGACTGGAGGAATGGTACAGCTGTACTATTGGCCTTGCACATAGCAGAGCCAGGTTCGATTCCCAGCATCCCATATGGGCCCCATGGCACCGCGAGGAGTAATTCCTGAGTGCAGAGCCAGGAGGAACCCCTGAGCACTGCTGGGTGTGACTCAAAAAGCAAAAACTCTTTAAAAAAAAAAGCCAACACCAACCTGTAAAAACTTTACCTTATCACTCAAAATACCTTTTATATGATAAAGTAATGTTTTTAATAAAAACCTTCAAATAAAACCCAGTTAAAAAGGAATATTTATGAACCATCAATAAAAAAGTGTTGAGGGCCGGGGCGATGTAGGACAGCGGACAGGGCACTTGCTCGCCCAGCACCCATTATGGTCCCCAAAGCCGCCTCCAGCAGCGATCCCGAGCACAGAGCAGGAGACACAAAGCCCTGAGCACCGCCCGGTGTGGGCCCAAAACAGGTACCAAATTTTAAGTTACTTAGAAAGTTTAGCGTGTACTGTCCGCGGAAGATTTGTCATTTCAAAGGGATGCCCTATGTACGTTAGTCAGGGAAAGGCACTTGCTTCTCGAGCTGCCCTTGACAGTAAATGCATCTCCACGTTGAAGTCGCTGCTGAGACCTTCACGCGCATTCGCCGCCACGACAGGGTGGGTGAGTTCCTGCTATCGCCGGGTGTGAAAAAGAGCCGCTGCTGGCTCCACACACGGCCCCGCAGCCCTGCAAGAACGCTAGGTTCCTCATCCCAGGACTGCTCACCCCTCCGACACACGCTCCGCGGAGATTCGCAGTCCCCTCGCGCGCGCACTCGCTTCACGCCACTCGCGTTTCCGACCGCTCTCCGGCACCGCCGCCCTCGTGACGAGCGCAACCTGCTCTCGAGCGGAACTTCGCGTGGATGTGCGCGGGAGGAACAATGGTCCTGCGGCCGCCCCCGATCGAAGCCACGGCCAGGCCGCCGACTTTACGCAGACACACACGCACGCACGCAGACACACTCCGGCGCGTTCGCGGGTTACTGGTCCGGACGGCAGAAGACCCCCACGGGACCCGACGCTACACGACTCCGGAGCAACTTTGCAAGTTTCTGCTGCGACTGAGGACCGGGTCGCGCCCGGGTGCCATGCCCGGCGCCTCCCGCCGGGACGCGCGGGCGGCGCGGGGCCGCGGGGCCGGGCGCGGGAGGGGGGGGCGCGGGGGAGCCCGCGGTCCCGCAGACCGAGCCGGGCGGGGAGCGGGTGGGGGCGGGCTGCGTCTCCGCCCGGCGACCCCCCACGTCGGAGGAACTGCCCGGCCTCCCCGCCTCCGTCGCTCCCTCAGCCCCGCGGCCCCAGCGAACGAAGGCGGCGGCGCCCGCAGCCACAAACTTTCCGAGCGTGCCTCGGGCCGAGCGCGGTGCCAAACGGTTTAGCCCCCGCGCCCCCACCGCACCCCACCGCGCCGTGGGCACCCCGCCGCCTCGCCGCCCCGCGGCGCGCCACTCGGGGGAAATGTCAGTCCCGCCCGCACACGCACACGCACGCCGCCCCGAGGCTCGGCGGGCCCCGCGCTCCCCGCCCCGCGCCCGGAAGGGGGAAAACCCGCCCGCCCGCGGGAGGATTCAACAGGAGCGCCGCGCCGCCCGCCTGCCGCCCGGGAAACAGCCGCCGGCCGGCCGGGCTGGCGGGCGGGGGGAGGGGCGGCGGCCGCAGGGCGCGGGCGGCCCCGGGGCCGGCGCGGACCCCCAGCCGCGCGCAAGGTCACCGCCCGCCGCCGCCGCCGCCGCCGCCCGGGCCGGGCCAGGGCGGCAAGTTTAATTTCCCGCGGCGGCGTGCAGGGAGTGCGCCGGGCCGCGGGGCCTCCCGACCCCCTCCCCGCGGCCCCCGCCCGCGCCCCGCGCTCGGGGCCCCCGCGCCGCCGCCGCCGCCGCCGCCAAGCCCCGCAGCCGGGCGGGCGGGCGAGTCCGGCCGGCGGGAGCGGGCGGCGCTCGAGCCCCGCCAGCCGACACCAGCCGCGCCGGCGGCCGCGCGAAAAATGGAGCGCGGCGGCGCCGAGCCCAGGGACGGGTCCCTCCCCGCTGCCCGCACCGTCCCCTACCTCCGGCCGCTCGGCTCGCGACTCCGCTCACTCCGCTGCCCTCCGGGAGCCGCCGCCGCCGCCGCCGCCGCATCCAATCGCCTCCTCCCCCTCCCCTTCCGCAGCCGGCCCGGCCGTTCCTCCTCCTCTCCGCTTCAAAATGGCGCCAAGCCCTCTCCGGCGGCTGCTCCAATCGAACCGCCGCGGACGGCGCCCGGGGGCCGGCGGGCCAAGCGCCGCGCGAGGACGCAGCGCCCCCTGCCGGCCGCCCGCCCCGCCCCCGCCGCGAGCGCCCGCCCCGCCCCGCCCCGCCCCGCCGCCGGCGCGCGCACAGCCTGGAGAGCCGGGCCGCGCGGCCCCGGGGCGGCTGGCGGCGCTGTGCCCCCGCGGCTGCGTCGACGCCCGCAGGGAGCACCGAGGACTAGTGGGTCTCCTGGCCTCGCTTCCCTCGGCGTGACTGGGCGTCGCCGAGAACCGAGGGCTGACCTCCTGGAAGTACGACTGGTGCTGCTGACTCCTGGGCTGCTGGCGCGGCGACTGCTCCCACCGCCCAGGGTCTCGGGAGACGTGGTTTCTTCTGCTCCGTGTTAACGTCTCCTCTTAGTCCTGCGGCTTTCCCAGCCTGATGAGTTGGTGAAGGGCAAAGGATAGAGGACACGCTGGAAGGAGGGGCGTTTGATGATTGTAGGAGAGCTCAACATGAAAGCTTTGTAACTATCTCACGGTGAATCAATAAAAAGGGGGGATAATAATAAAATAAAAGTATAATTGACATTCTGAATTTAAAAAGCAGTGTGGCATTCATGCCCAATTCAATCGGCTTAATCGATGGCTGAATAAATAGCAGTACTCCCACATTATTTTAAAAAAAAAGAATATATCATTGTCAAGGGGACAGAATGATGATAGTACAACGGGTCGGGCATTTGCCTTGCACATGACTGACCTGAGTTTGATCGCTGGCATCCCACACAACCCCCAAGCACCACCAGGAGTTATTCCTGCGTGCAAGGCCAGGAGAAACCCCTATGCACTGCTAGGTGTGGCCCATAAACAACAACAGAAAGAATATATTTTATCATTTTACATTTACCTTTGGGCTGGAGCGATAGCACAGCAGTGGGGCTTTGCCTTGCACGCAGCCAACATGGCCGACCTGGGTTCGATTCCTCTGCTCCTCTCGGAGAGTCCAGCAAGCTACCAAGAGTATCTCGCCCGCAGGGCAGAGCCTGGCAAGCTACCCAATATGCCAAACACAGTAACAAGTCTCACGAAGGATACGTTACTGGGCCGGCTAGAGCTAATCGATGAACAACGGGAGGACAGTGACAGTGACCGTGACATTTACCTTTATAATCACTAAAAAACAGAACACTTATTGTATGTATTAAAGCCTGCAAGGTACTTCGTTAGAGAGTGAGAAGACTCCATCTACTTAGGTAGAGACTATTACTTCAAACCCTCCCCCAGGGCCAGTCAAGATGAAAAGATGAGTTCTTCCATTCTGCAACTGCTAAATCCTTCCATTTAGAGGACTGGTTTTGAAAAACACATTGTTGCTTGACAAAGACTGCCCATGAGTTCATTATCTACTGTATCTATTAGTGGAGACTAAGCAGAATAGAAATTAACTCTATGATGTCTTAGGAACTGCACAAAACAGATTGTGCTGTCTTCTCCAGACCCCTGTCTTACCTCAGCCAGCACTCAGCACTGGTAGTCTGTGGATCTGGACTCAGTGATCGGAGGAAATTATATCTACTTACACTCTAAAGCATATATTTCCAAATTGATTTGACCTTTCCATTTCAGAAAATAATTACCCAGAGCTCCATCTGTAAATCTATCTTTTTTTTTTTAAGTGCATGGAGTGATAGCATAGTGATAGGGCTGAAGCGATAGCACAGTGGCTAGGGCATTTGCCTTGCATGCGGCCGACCCGGGTTCGATTCCTCCCTCCCTCTCGGAGAGCCTGGCAAACTATTAAGAGGATCCCGCCTGCAGGGCAGAGCCTGGCAAGCTCCCCATGGCATATTCGATATGCCAAAAACAGTAACAAGTCTCACAATGGGGACGTTACTCATGCCCACATGAGAAATCGATGAAAAATGCAAGGACAGTGCTACAGTGCTACAAGTACATGTTTAAGGACCAGAGCAATACCAGTATTTCAAAAGCAATACTTTTTAAGGTAAGGATGATTGCTTTGCATGCAGTCGACCTGGGCTCAAACCCCAGTATCTTATTTGATTCCCTGAGCATTGCCAGGAATGCAGAGACAGGATAACCCCTGAGTGTACCCAGGGTAGCCCAAAAACCAAAAAAAAAAAAAAAAGGTAAAAATTGATTCAGGGTAATAAATGAGAGAAGGGAGAGGTAGATAAAGCTATTGGGCAAGAGAAAACAGAAGCTTATCCAAAATGGAAAAAGCAAACTCACATCCTAAGCAGGAATGTGTGAGCCATTTCCCCAAATTGGGGAAATGTGCCCTAAAGTAAGAAATTCCACAACTCAGATAGATGCAGGCAAGGCAAGGCTGAGAAATTACACACCACAAGAAGGGAGAGCAGGCAAGTGCACCAGAAATCTAGGAACAAACAGAAAGTGTCCCCCAGTGGCAAAACAATAAATTTTAATATTTTCTGCAATACAACGTAGCCATGTTGTCATTCCCACCCAAGTGAATTTAAAATGGATGAATAAGCTGTTTTACATCATTTGGTTCATATAGTAAAAAATTTTAAAGCACCACTTAATTCAAAGTGGATATACTTCAAGTGCTTCATTAGCACATTGTGGCTAGAGGCTTCCGGTGTGAACTCCCTAAGCTGTAGACCCTGGAGTCAGAATCCTACCTTTTCCTCTTTGCCCTTATTCATTGAGGTGATTTGGACTATCATAAATTGGACTTTTCATGCACACATCCATCATTCCGACACCACTCCCTCCACCAGACTGCCCACTTCCTTCCACCAATATCCTAACAATCCCTCCCATCCATCCACCCTCATTCCCAGGTAATCTCAGTTCTGTAGACAGAACCTCCACTTTTTTTTCTGGGTGGGATGGGGGGGTGCGGCAGGTGGGGCCATATCCAGCAATGCTCAGGGGGGTTTCCCGTGGCTCTGCACTCAGGAATCACGCCTGACAGTGCTCAGGGAAGCATATAGGATGCTGAGAATCTAACCAGGGTGGGCTGCATGCAAAGCAAAGGCCTTACCCACCAAAGGCCTTACCCACCATATTATCTTTCCAGCCCAAAATCTCCACTTCAGATCCCTTCTGCCATTTGTTGTTTCCCTTACTATGTTTCTTTATATCCCACATACAAAAGAGATCTCATGTGTGTATGTGTGTGTGTATAAACAGTAACATGTATAGATAAAGCTAAACTTCTAGAACAAAATGCTGTTTCTTAACAACACGCAATAAATAACCCACAGCTTTTCATCATTTTTTTTGCAATATTGATGCTAATTAAGAATGATGCTAATACTAGTTGAATGTCTATATTTATTAATAAGATAATAAATTTTGGAGTGTCCAAATGTGGCCTCTTTTGGAGGGGAGTAAAATCTATCATTTGTCAATTAATAAGCCAGTCATGGGCCTGGAGCAATATTATAGGGGGTAGGATGCTTGCCTTGCACACAACCAACCCTGGGTAGATGTTCTGCATCCCATACGGTCCCCTGAGCCCGGCCAGGAGTGATTCTGTCTGGGGGCTGGAGCGATAGTACAGCGGGTAGGGCATTTGCCTTGCACGAGGCCAACCATGTTCGATTCCTAGCATTCCATACAGTCCTCAGAGCACCACCAGGAGTGATTCCTGAGTGCAGAGCCAGGAGTAACCCCTGTGCAAGCTGGGTGTGACCCCCCCCAAAATGGAGTGATTCTGGAATGCAGAGCCGGGAAAACCCCTGAGCACAGCCAGCATGGTCAAAAAGAAAAAAATACTAACAGTCATAAAAAGACAAATACTCTCCAATTCTATTTAGAGGGTTTCTAAAGTACACATTCTTAGAAGCAAAGTAGAATGGTGGGTACCAGGAGCTGGGGAAAGAGCTAAAGCTTTCTGTTACTAATGAGTTGAAAATCTCAATTCTATAAAATAAGGAAGCTCTGGAGCTGTTTTTTAACAATGTAAATATACTTCACACTACTGAACTACTTAAAAAAAGGTTAAGAAGGTACATTTGATGAGATTCTAGAAGTAGCCATGACTTAGGGCTTCTTTTTTCTTCTTAAATTATTCAGTATTCCCACAATCTGCAGTGTTTTCTAATGACTTGAGTGTTTTTTTTTTCTTTTTGGGTCACACCTGGAGATGCACAGGAGTTCGTCCTGGCTTTTGCACTCAGGAATTATCCCTGGTGGTGCTCAGGGAATGATATGGGATGCTGGGAATCGAGCCTGCGCCCACCGCATGTAAGGCAAACGCCCTACCCACTGTACTATCGCTCCAGCCCTGAGTGGCATTTAATTTTATTTGGGTTTGTGTGTGTGTGTGTGTGTGTGTGTGTGTGTATGAGTGTGTGTTAGCTTGGTGTTGTTTTGAGGTCATACTCAGCAATGCTTAGGGGTAACTCCTGGCTCGGCACTCAGGAATTACTCCTGGCAGTGCTCAGGAGATAATATGGGCTGCTGGGAGACCAAACCAGAATTGGCTTACGTGCAAAGCAAGCACCCTACCTGTTGTACTATTGCTCCAGTCCCCTTGAGCGGTACATAATTTTAAAAGATTCAAGCATATTCGTGATATGGAAAGGGATTTTTTTGGTTTTTTTGCTTTTTGGGTCACACCCAGACGATGCTCAGCGGTTACTCCTGGCTCTGCACTCAGGAATCACTCCTGGCAGAGCCTGGGGGACTGTATGGGTTGCTGGGAATCGAACTTGGGTTGTCCGCGTGCAAGGCAAACGCCCTACCCGCTGTGCTATTTCTCCAGCCCCGGGATTTTCATTATTTATTATTTTTTATTCGCTTTGGAGAGCCTCCAATACAGCAGCTTTGGGAAAGCTGAGTTAGGAGAAGCTGCTAAAATCTCAGGGCTGGGACGAATGGAGACGTTACTGGCGCCAGCTCGAGTAAATCAATGAACAACAGGATAACAGTGATACAGTGATTTTTTATTCATTCCCAGCAGTGCTCAGTGAACAGTACAGTGCTGGGGATGAAAACCAGGATTCTACCATGCAAAGCAAGTGCCTGGATCATTGATCTATCTCCCAAGGCCAGAGTCTCCTTTCTTTTGGGAAAGTGTGAGAATTACAGGTGATCATGTCTATGCTCTTTTAATCCTAAAATTCTCAATATTTGTGGCTTCTGACACAATTCCCTGATCGTTTCCAAAGTATATCTACATGTAAGCAGACTGATAATAAAATTTTGAAACATCAACATCAATCATCAATTAACTAAAAGACTTTTAGTTAAAAGGCAGGTTTTTTTGTTCTTGTTTTGTGTTGTTTTGTTTTGGGTCACACCCAACAGCCCTGTGTACAGAGTTCAGGGCTCTGTACTCAGGGATCACTCCTGATGATGTTCAAGGGGTCTGGAGTGCAGGGGGCAGACAGGAGGAGCGGGGAGTCGAACCCAGGACAGCCACATGCAAAACAAGCACCTACCCCCTGTACTATCAGTCAGCACTCACCCTCCTCCCTTTCGTTTTATGCTGTTGCAATGACTGAGGGTTATACACATGCTTGACTGTGGTGCTCATACTTGACTATGGTGCTCGCTAAGGGTTGCAGACTTGAGCCGTAGCATTGCTCCGTGTTGCTCCGAGATTGCACTCAGTGACACTGAGATACCCTAAGTGGAGCCTATGGGTACAAGCGGGCAGGAACAGGGTTTAACTCACTTTTGCAGGGCAGGTGCTTTTGGCACTGAGTGATCCCCTGGTTCGGAAGCATCCCTAGAGGTTTTGTTTTGTTTTATGTTTGTCTGAGGGCCACACCTGCGAGCTATCCAGGGGTCATTTTGGGCTCTGCACTCAGAAACCACTTGTGGCGTTCTTTGGAGAAACATACCGGATGCTGAGGGTCAAGCCTGGGTGGGCCCAGGCAAGGCCTATCCACTGCACTGTCTCTCTAGTCCCCATATCCCTAGTTTTAACACAGGAATTCTTTTTCTTTGGGCAGAAGGGAGAAGGAAATATTTAACGCTTAATTTACTCAGCAACCAGCAGATGGTGCTATTGAAGAATGTTGACATTACTTAAAAAATTTTTTTAGCTTGCAGAAATAAAACCAGTAGAATTGGGACAAAACAAGGAAATGTACACTAGTGAACAATGACAAACAGACTTACATTACAAAACTGATTATTACCTGGTTGTTACCAGGACCTGGAAAGATAGCACAGCAGGTCGGGCACTTGCCTTCCAAATGGCTGACCCTGGTTGAATCCCTGGCATCTCATATGGTCTCAGCACCGCCAAGAGTAATTTCTGGATGCAGAGCCAGGAGCAACCCTTGAACAGTGCTGAGTGTACACCCCATCCAACTAAAAAAAATGATTAACAACCAGAATTCAGTGGAGCTGGTCAGGGAAAAGGCATATGGGGTAGGGGCGGGGGAAGGGAGGACCAAAGTGACGTGGGGACGGTGGTGGAGGATATGAGATGATCTCATTGTTGCTTTATTCAAATTTCCCTAATAACAAATACAGTATATATTTATTATAAATATAGTAAGTGACCTTTCCAAAAGCTTGTGGATCATTTATATGTATTCTTTGAAAAAAGTATCTGTTCAGCTCCATTTGTCTCAGTTTTTGTTTGGGGATCACACCAAGTGGAGTTTCAGGGCTGCTTCCGGCTGGGTGCTTGGGGTTTGCTCCTGGTTGGTACTCAAGGGACCATGTCCCTTGGTTCCTTGGACAAGCTGTTGGGAATTGAACCCTGTATGCAAAGCATGCACTCTGGCCCTTAAAGCGATTTGCCTGACCTATCCTCTCTCCATTTTTCGATGGGTTTGTTTCGTTGTTGTTGAGTTTCATGAGTGCTTCACCATCTCATGAATTTTAGCACTGTCAGATATATGATGTAAGAATTTTTTTCCCCTCTATTCGTAAGGTTTCTTTATTTTGACTTTCATTTCTTATTGTTCGTTTGTTAGTTTGTTTTTATTTGGGAGACAAACCCACAGTACTCAGGTCCTACCCTTGGCTTTGTGCTCCAGGGTCATTCCTGGAAAAGCTAGGGGAACCCTATTGGGTGGTGGAAATCAATCCAGTTTGGCCACGAGCAAGGCAAGTGCTTTACCAGCTGGGCTATCGCTCTGACCCCAACTCTCATATCTTTTTCAGTGCAAAAAAAAATTTTTTAATGCAGTAAAACACGTGCCTTTTACCTCTGTATTATCTCTCTGACCCATTAATATACATTTTAAAGATGATTAAGAGATATAAAGACTTTTGGGGGTATGGTGCCGCCAGCAGGTCAATCTGTACCTGTGAGGCGAGTGCATCAGCAGCCTAATGGCGCCTTCAGACTTTCAGATACCCCAAAATTGATGCTGTGCCTTTGGCCAGACCCCAAAAACTTGAGCAAAGTTTACCAAGAAAGTAAATGGCCAAAAGCTAGGTATTTGGGAAACACACCCACAAACCACCTCCGGCTCAGCTATATAATTGGAGGCAAGGCCTCTCTGGTTCCTGATTGAACTGCTTAACAGCCATGATCCCAGAGACTCAGAAACAAATCTGGAAACCCAACAGCTTTTGGCAGAAATGCGTCTGGTCCCTGCAGTAGGTTAACAGTGCTGGGCCACTCCAGGTGGGAATAGGTTTTGTGCCTTGGTCTGTTCCCCCTGGTGGTCCAGTGGCCGCCATACTTCAGAGGCCACTGGACAGTCAGGTTTGGGCCCCCAGTGACGAGACACGCAGGGTCTCACGGGATGGGGGGGGGAGCCGGTCCTGTCCTCCCCACCCCAACGAGACCCCAAGTCATCGCCCACGAATGGCCTCTCTGGCTCCTGCTTAACGGCCTTGATCCCAGAGACTCAGAAACAAATCTCAAAACCCAGCGGTTTTTGGCAGAAATGCGTCCGAACCACGCAGTAGGTTACTGTTGCCAGGCCACCACAGGGGGGAAAGGATGTTGTCCCTCCGCCTGTTCCCCCTTGGCAGCTCGGTGGCCGTTATACTCCAGAGGCCATTGGACAGTCAGGTCTGGGTCCATAGTAACGAATCTTATTGGGCCTCACAGGATGGGGGTGGAGCCGGGCCTGTCCTCCCCAACCCAATGAGACCCAAGTCATCGCCCACGAATGGCCTCTCTGTCATTCTGTCCTGGTCAAGCTGCTCAATGGCCATTATCCCAGAGACTTGGGAGCAAATCTCGAAACCCAGTGGCTTTTGGCAGAAATCCCTCCACATATAAGTGTTAAAATTTCGGAATTTCAAAATCGCGCAGCCACTACTGCAGCCACGTGACATCATATGTTATTCATAACCAACAATAGAAAACAAATTGTCTACTGTTGCCTTTTCAGCAGATCTGAGTATTGGGGTAAAATCTCAAATAATAATGATGGGTCTGGTGTCAAGGTATTGAATGTGATCAAAGTAGAGAGAGAGTAATGTGGAAATCATCTGCCCCACAGGTAGGTGGAGTGTGTGGGATGGGGGTATACTTGGATTGTTGGGGGTGGAGAATGGGCACTGGTGAAGGTACAGGTGTTTCATTGTACAATCGAGACTTAGACCCGAAAACTTTGTAACTGCTCTCACGGTGATTCAATAAATAAAATTATAAAAAATGAAAAAAAAAAGTAAGGTGGAGTTCATGCCCAATTCAATCAGCTGAATAAATAGCAGTATTCCTACATAAATAAATAAATAGAAAAACAGAACAGATATGTACTGATACAAAGCATTATACATAGAATAGTCATTCTTAGATTACTAAGGCATCCTTGAAGCAACATGATGTTATTTTCTTAAAACACTGTTTAGGGGCTGGAGCGATAGCACAGTGGATAGGGCGTTTGCCTTGCATGCAGCCGACCTGGATTCAATCTCAAGCATCCCATATGGTCCCCCAAGCACCGCCAGGAGTAACTCCTGAGTGTAGAGCCAGGGGTAACCCCTGAGCATTGCTGGGTGTGACCCAAAAAAAAGAAAAGAAAGAAAAGATTATTTAGACACGAATCTGGGGGATCCTTCTTGCTTATTATCTATAAAGTGACTTTTTAAAAAATTTGTTTTGGAGAGTTTGGTTAAGGGACAGGCAGTTGGTGACAGGTTAGGTATATGCTCTACCACCTATGCCACATCCTTAGCTTGATTTTTCCTTCATTGTAGTTGTTTTAATAAATTCTTCATATGGTTGTAGCTAGGATACTTACATGCCATTTTTAAGAACATTTAAAGTTCTAAAGATACCTGGATACAAATGAGAATGAAGACATGAGCTACCAGAACCTATGGGATAGAGCAAAAGCCGTATTAAGGGGAAAATTTATAGCTCTGCAAGCATTTCTCAAGAAGGAAGAAAGGGCCCACATATAAACAACTTGACTTCACAACTCAAGATCTTAAAAAAGGACCAAGAAAAGGAGCCCAAACCAGGCATAAGGAAAGAGAGAATAAAACTTAAAGCAGAAATCAACGACATGGAAACCCAAAAAACAAATCGAAAGATCAATGAAACCAAGAGCTGGTTCTCCGGGAAAAAAAAAAAAGAACATTTAAAGTCCGTAATAAAACTCACAAAATAGGTTTCTAATTGTCATTATTCTCTTCTGTGGCAGTTTGTTAATCAAGTCTGTATGTATTGCAGAAATAAGTCTATAACCTGGTAGCCTGTTTAATACTAATCTACATCTAAATGATGAGGGCTACTGTGGCAAGGAAATAAACTTAGAGACAAATAAATCTCAGAAGAGCAGGAAGCTGCAGAGATGCCTCCACACCCCACACCAGGCTGAGTCCATCCAGAGCACCCCAGAGAGAGGCGGATGAGTCCCACCACCTGCCCCAATAGAGCACTGGCAGCCCCAAATCTCCAGAACCCAATCACTACCATGCTCACAGCCAATCTCCACAGGCTTGGGATGAGCCCCTCATGCATGAGAAAGAATCTGCTGAAAAACTCAGGTATGTGAGGTTTGTGACAAAAATCTCCAGGTTTGCGGAGTCAGAAATGGACAGCCTCCCCATATCTCTCCGTCCTTCTGGAAGCCTGGCAGCCATGCCTACAAACTGCCTCTGTTGTCATATAAGCTCATTAAAGCCGTGATCCAGAAACTCACAAATAAATCTAGGAAGAGAGCAAACGCTGCAGAGATACCTCCAGACCCCAAAGTGACCAAACAGTTAAAAATTTAACTCAGCTGTATCACCCTATTTAAAATTTTATAATTCCTGGAGCAACATCTCAAACTCTATGCCACTGATGTACCAAAAGCAGCACACTACATTTGATGGGATGTAAAATAGAAGGCAACCAATCTCAATATATATATATATATATATATTTATACACACACACACACACATATATATAAATTAGTACACATGGCTCAACCTGTAACATGTTAGAAATCTCTTATACAAGGACTTATGGGCTCCAAGGTGAGATAAAACAATCTTCACACACTTCTTCTAAGGAAACCCTTTTGGATCATTTTTAGTAGATTATTCATAACCGTCACTGTCACTGTCCTCCTGTTGTTCATCGATTTGCTCAGGCGGGACCAGTAACATTGTGAGACTTGTTACTGTGTTTGGCATATCGAATATGTCACAGGCAGCTTGCCAGGCTTTGCCATGCAGGCGAGATATTCTCGGTAGCTTGCCGGGCTCTCCGAGAGGGGCAGAGGAAGCAGACTCAGGTCGGCTGTGTTGGCCGCATGCAAGGCAAATGCCCTACCCACTGTGCTATTGCTCCAGCCCATTATTCATAATAAGCAATACAAAATAAATTATTTAAGATCTGCCTCTGTGGCAGGCTTGGGTGGTGATGGGAAGTTTCAAAGTAATGAATTACACCATTCAAAGTGTAATGGTGGTGGGATTGGTGTTGGAATATTGAATGTAATAAATTATTGTGAACAAGTTTATAAAAATAAAATTTTAAATAATAAATAAATAAATAAATAAATAGACTTAGTAATTGTGAGTATATGAATGACTTGGGTCTATTCTTAATATTCATCAGGATGAAAGAGGGACTGAATTATACTGACTTAAATCAGGGATCTTGTTCCAAAGCTACAGGCAGGTGAACCATTATAGATAGCACCAGAAAATTATGAAAATATAGGACCGGGACTGGAGCGATAGCACAGTAGGTAGGGCCCTTCCACCACCACCGTCTCTCCAAAAGAATTAAAAGCCTAATGCAGAACTGGAGAGATACTCAAAGGTCTGTGGTGCATCTTTGCATGCTGGAGGTCTGGGCTCCATACTCAGCACTACGTGGCCCCCTGAACACTGCCATGCGCCCCTGAGCACTGCTGGGACTGAACCTGTTTGGTAATAACACCTGAACATTGTCAGATATGGCCACCAAACAAAACATAACAGTCCAGATGCAATTAAAAAAATGATGAGTTTCTTTTTTGGTGGTGTTGAGGAAATATCTGGCAATGCGTGGGGGCTACTCCTGGCTCTGCACTTGGGAATTACTCCTGATAATGCTCAGGAGATTATATGGGATTCTGGGGATGGAACTCGGGTTGTCCATGCACAAGGCAAATGCCCTACCCTCTGAATTATTGCTCTGACCCCAAGAAATGATGAGTTTAATAAAAATAATTTTTCTAATTAAAAAAACCTTTTATATGGAGGGTTCAGAGAGACAGGCAGACAACTTGCCTTGTATGCAGCTTACTCAGGTTCAGTTCTTGGCATCCCATGTAGTCCCCTGAGCTCTGCTGGGAGTGATCTCTGTGAGTGCAGCCAGTAGTAAGCCATGAGCATTGCTAGGTGTGGCCAAAACCCAAAAACTTTTACATGAAAAAAAATCACAGTAAATACACTTAGGTGGAGAAAATATAGTGCAAGAAATATGTCAGAGAGGCCGGAAAGATAGTACAGTGGGTATGATATTTGCCTTGCATGTGGCCAACCCTGGTTCAATCCCTGGCAACCCATATCATTCTCCAAGCACTGCCAAGACTAATTCCTGACTGAAGAGTCAGGAGTAATCACTGACCATCACCAAGTGTGGCTCAAAACAAAAAAGAAATGAGTAAAAATAAAGATAAATAAATATCCTTAGTATATAAGTACATTTTTTAATTGAGTTAAGCAAGAACCTTTTCAATTTCAACAAATATAAGCCAATGGGCCTGGTATTCTGCTGACCCCTTTCAAATCCCCAGCACAATTATGTCTCCCTGAGCATCACCCAAGGATCACTCCTGAGGTAGAGTCAGGGATAGACCTTGAGCCTAGTTGGATGTGGCCCCAAAACAGGATATATAAGAGCCACACATACAGAGTCCCAAAATGCTCTCACTCTTAATTAGAGAAATGTAAATTAAAATTATGTTGACATAATTTCTCACTCATGATAATGAAAGTTCAGGTAGATTGGCACTTTTTCATATTGTTGGTAGAATACAGAATGAGACCATCTTTAATTTACATAGCGTATCGAGATGTATCCTTTGATTTAGCAATTTTTCATTACTCAACTCCTGAAGACAGAGCTAAGAATTTTTCCTGAGCACTGTCAGGTATGGCTCCAAACTCCTAAAACCTTTGTGTGTGGTGTGAAATTGGAGTTTGGCTTGGTTTGATTATTATTATTTTTTTTTCACTTAAGGCTGACCAGTTTTTCCAGTACCATTTACTAAAGAATCTTTCCTTGGTTCATTTTTTTGGCTTTTTGGATTACACCTGGCTTTGCACTCAGGAATTACTCCTGGCGGTGCTCAGGGGACCGTATGGGATGCTGGGAATCGAACCCGGGTCAGCAGCGTGCAAGGCAAATGCTCTATCTGCTGTGCTATCGCTCCAGCTCCCTCCCTCCTTGCTTCATTTAAAGCACCTCATTCACCCTTCTGCCATAAACTGTCGATTCTCTGAGGTTCTTTCTCTGGACTCTCAATTCCATCCACAGGTCTTAAAATGTGCTTTTATTCTAGGACCACTCAGTTTTGATTGGTATAGCTTTGCAGGATAGTTTAAAGTCAGGAAATGTGCTGAATTCTCTTTTCTGTTTTCTCAGAATTGCTCCTTATACCAGTGAGAGTGATCCATATCAAAAAGTCCAGAAACAACCAGTGATAGTGAGGATGTGGTTACAAAGGAATTTTTATTCAACATTGGTGGAACTGCTATTTGATTCAGTCTCTCTGGAAAACTATATGGAAATTCTCAAACTAAACATAGACTTTTCCTATGATCTTCCTTGACATCTAGCCCAGTATATGTACACTTATGACCATCTCAGTGATATTTACAATAGTAAAGATTTGGAAGCAACCCAAGTGTCTGACAACTGACAAGTGGATAAACAAATTGTACATATACACAGTGAAATACTACTGAGCTATAAAAAAGTGAAATATTACATTTCACTGCAGTATGGATGGAACTGGTGGGCATTGGATAAATGAATAAGGAGAAAGACAAATACTGGACGGTCTTACATATATGTAAGGTAGAGAGAAATAGAACAGACACTGCCCAGTGGAAACAAATTCTGAGATACTGCCAAGAGAACATAAAACTGAGACTGCCATGGCTGGTTTGGGTGATAGTGTTGGTGGTTTTAATGGGAGATGGGACAGAGAGACACTGGGGATCTGGTAGTGGGTATGATGCAATAGCAATATAAGGATGAAATAATATCATTAATATTATTATAAAGTATGATACCTCAAATTTTAAAACTGGGAGAGAATTCATTCGTCGATTGCCTCGAGCAGGCCCCAGTAACGTCTCTTTCATCCTAGCCCTGAGATTATATTCAAGGCTCTTTAGGAGAATGAGATCCATCATTGTTACTGGTATTTGGCATATTTGGTACGCCACGGGGAGTTTGCCAGACTCTGCCCTGTGGGTAGGCTACCTTCGATAGCCTGCAAGTTTGTCCAAAGTAGGAATGAGATAATAAGATGTCATAAAAAGATGTCCTGATAAGATGTCGCGCGGCCGGGAGCTGGATTTTATAGTCTCTGATTCTTGGCCGTTGATGGGATTACACGGCGCCAGGGGCCCAGGTGGTGTGTGTGACCCCCGCCTACTGGAATTTGGAGGATCTGGGTGGAGGATGCTCAACTCCAATCCGAGTAGGCTTGGAGATCTCGGCCCCGGAACCCGCGTGGCTTTGTCCCTCTGCCAGTACCTTCATGTGTGCGGAGAGTGGTCTCAGCATGGTGGTGGCTGGTCTGGAGGTCTTCGGCTGCCGGAGTCCTGGTCGGGGCGGGGAGGAAAGCTCAACCCGCTCCCCTCCGGCAGCCGAGGACCTCCAGGACCAGCCACCACCATGCTGAGACCACTCTCCGCACACATGAAGGTACTGGCAGAGGGACAAAGTCACGCGGGTTCCGGGGCCGAGATCTCCAAGCCTACTCGGATTGGAGTTGAGCATCCTCCACCCAGATCCTCCAAATTCCAGTAGGCAGGGGTCACACCCACCACCTGGCCCCCTGGCACCGTGTAATCCCATCAACGGCCAAGACTCAGAGACTATAAAATCCAGCTCCCGGACGAGACCAGTGCAGTCTCCTGCCCCTGCGCCTGGCTGTTCCTCGCCAGGGTCCCTTGGAGGGGAGCGGGTTGAGCTTTCCTCCCCGCCCCGACCAGGGGAGAGAATAATAATGAAGAAACACTGGTAGCAGTCCAGACAGGGACTGGCTCTGTGGCTTAAAAGGCTTGCAAGCCTGAGGCGAGTGCATCAGCAGCCTGATGGTGCCTTCAGACTTCTAGATACCCCAAAATTGCTCCTGTACCTTTGGCCACACCCCAACAACTCGGTGCAAAGTTTACCAAGAAAGTAAACAGCCAAAAGTTAGGCATGTGGGAGACACACCCACAAACCACCTCCGGCTCAGTTATATAATTGGAGGCAAGGCCTCTCTTGTTCCTGATCAAACTGCTTAACAGCCATGATCCCAGAGACTCAGAAACAAATCTCGGAACCCAGTGGCTTTTGGCAGAAATGTGTCTGGTCCCCACAGCGGTTACTGGCACTGGGCTACTCCAAGTGGGAATAGGTTTCATGTCTTGGCCTGTTCCTCCTGTGGGCTCAGTGGCCACCATTTTCCAGAGGCCATTGGATGGTCAGGTTTGGGCCTGCAGTGACGAGACACGCAAGGCCTCACCAGAGGAGGGTGGAGCCGGTCCTTTCTTTCCCACTCCAATGAGACCCCCAAGTTGCCGCCCATGAA
Organism: Sorex fumeus; assembly: GCF_029834395.1. Taxonomy (NCBI): domain Eukaryota; kingdom Metazoa; phylum Chordata; class Mammalia; order Eulipotyphla; family Soricidae; genus Sorex; species Sorex fumeus. The sequence goes on from NW_026606240.1 coordinate 2,303,909, forward strand.
CCGCCTCTCTTGGCTCCTGATCAAGCTGATTAACGTCCCAAAAGCTCAGGAACAAATCTTGGAACCCAGCAGGGTTTGGCAGAAATCCCTCTAGATTTAATTGTTAAAATTTCAGAATTCCAATATCACGCAGCCACTACTGCAGCTGCGTGACATTATATGTTATTCATAATCAGCAATGGAAACAAATTATTTACGGTTGCCTTCTCTGCAGATCTGAGTGTTGGGGTAAAATCCCAAATTTTTAATAATGGTGGGTCTGGGGTCGAAATATTGAATGAAATCAAAGTGGAGAGAGAGTAATGTGGAAATAATTAGTGATAAAGATTAGTACCAATTTATAATGGATAGACAGACAGTCTAGATACAACATCCAGAGAAAACACAACACCCAACATGTTATTACTAGGTAGGATTCACAACTTGAATCTAATGCAGGAGCAGTGATAGTATGTCTCTTTGTTGGTCCACGGTTCCCAGGTTCTTCAATATTTTCAAGTATGAAAATATTGAATAATAAAAATGCTCAGAGTTTGAAAGGAGAAAAATTTATTGTAAAGTAGAAAAAAAAGAAATAGGAATCCTTATGTGGGGAGGAACTTTGTATAGGACTAATTTAATTATGGCTAGTTTTATTTATGGGGTTTCTATAGGAAAACTGGGCCTTTGTGTTACAGCAAATGCAGGGAGCATAAAGATAAGGGGTTATGTGTTGGTGTGGGGGGAGGGCTTTTAAGTGAAAATTAAGTTCCCAGAATTGTTTTATTGGTTGACAAGAATGTTACAGAGAATACAGAGATTTTACAGAGCGGTCTAGCCATCTGCCTTATGGATTTCCCATTATCTTATTCTCCTAGCAGAGCCTCAAGTCTTGGGAAAGAATTTTATGAAGTTGGACAATTGTTTATCCATTTACCTATCCATTAACCCATTTATCAGAAAGAGCCCAGGAATTTGCAGAAATATTAAAAATGTAGGATAGGGCAGTTGGAAATGGGACTGCTCACAGCAGTTGGAAAGGAATCTTTTTTCAAATCTATCCACAAGAAAACATGCGATTGAGACCTCTCAGGTTATCTGAGGAACTTTTGTTTGTTTATTTTTTATGGATCGAATGGACCACCAGGGATCAAGCCAAAGTCAGCCCTGTGCAAGGGAAGTGCCCTCTCCACTGTACTACCACTCCCATACCATTTGAGAAAGCTTTCTGAAGCGGATAGCTTCGGTGAGTTCTCTACATTTCAAGGCTGTTACCAAATACTCCAAATATGGTTCTAACTACCACAGTGTTGCAACAAAAATATTTAAATTGAAAGCGTTCCGCAGTCTTCCTTGAGTCTTAGGAAAGAACACAAGGAAGGGAGTAGGTCTCGATGGGAAGCGACAGGAAGAGAAAAGTCTCTCTGGCAGTGATTCTCCACTTCGGTAGAACCCGAGTGTAGAACTGCTGAGCGGTTTTCCTTCTGCCGTCAGGGATCCATCCACGGTCTCTACACGCGCAAGGCAAACGCTCACCCAGGAGCCACACTGCCAGGCCCACTGAGTGTTTTCAATAGAAACAGCAAGTAGCAGGCAACCCAACTAGGTGATGATAAATGCTAAAACCTCTTTGGGGAAAAAAAACCGGATTTCTTATTTCCTAGGAAACCCTAAAAACATATTCTGAGATCAGCTTTGGTATCATCTTGGGGTGCCAAGAACTCGAGCTCCCTTTGTCTTCCGGAACAACGCGCAGCCTTTTCCTGCCAAAGTTGAGCTTTCCCAATAACTTCCTCTCCGGGGCGAGAGACCAGTTCCGGCCTAGTTGCGTGGCCCAATGCCGCCGGATGTCGCGCAGAGGGTTCTGGGAGCCGAAGTCCGTCCGCGCGGGGGCCCCGGGCCAGGCTGCGAGGGCCGGACTCGGATTCCCACAATGCCTGGCGCCCCCGGCGATTCCTACCGGGGCTGCCGCGAGGCGGCCGCCATCTTGCGTACGGCGCCGCGGTCTGTTGCCGTGGTCCCGGCTGCGGTCTGGAGTTGGGGGCCCTTCGCCCGGACGCTGCTCTGGGGCCGTTTCCGGCGTTTCTTATTTCTCCCTTTCTTTTTCCCGCGTGGGTTTTGGCTGCGGCTTTCCTCTCTCGGGAGTGCTTGCTCTCTGAGCGCTTTCGTCGGGAGAGGAAGGTAATGCGGAGCGGTCGAGTAAGGTGAGTGCCGACGCGCGCCCGCCTGCGAGGGACGGGTCGGGCGGCTCCCGGGGACGTTTTCCGGTTCGTTTCTTCGTCCGCGGCGGCGGCTCGGTCGCCCGCGGGGACCCTTCCCGCCGCCAGAGACTTCCAGAATCCCAGAAGGAACCTGAGCGTGCGTGGCCGGGGACCGGTGCGGGCCGGGAGGGCGTGTGGAGGCCGGGCTCGGGCGAGCGAGGCGGAGGGAGAGGCCGCGCGCTCGCGGGCCGCTCGCCTGCCGGCCCTTCGCGCGGCCCCTTCGCGCGGCCGCATCCGCCCGGCCCCGGCCGCCCGAGGGTGGCTGCGCTCGACCTTGAGGCGCGGAAGGGAGCTGAGGAGGGGGCGCCTGGCGGCCCCCCACCCCTCCGGACGGGCCGGCCCCGAGTTCGACTCTGCGGGCTCGGCCGGGCTCCTGGCCTCGTTCTCGGAGCCGCGGGGGTGGTTTTCCCGCGAGACGACGGCAGGTGGACGCATTTGGCAGCCACTCACAGGAGTGGAGCCCGCAGACCCGGGTTCAAGCGGCGGTCAGAAGCGTAGGAGCTGGAGCCGGCCGCTTCGAAGGACATCATGGCTTTATGTGGTTTTGAAAAATAAGGTTGCGGGACAAGGGGCCACGTCTGGGAGTGCCCAGGGTTTATTCTTAGCTTGCTCCCGACGGCCCTCCGTGGACCTGCATCTGGGGGCGGGGGGCCAGGGCCCCACCCCCGTGCTCTCCCCTCGCGCGGCGCTTTGCGAGAGATGATCATGATGCGGTCCTCCAGGTCTAGTTTTGTGTGTCGGTATCTTGGGCAAATTAGCACCCCTCAGGGGCTGGAGAGACGGCACAGCGGGGAGGGCGGCTGCCTCGCACGCCGCCGACCCGGGTTCCATCCCCAGCATCCCACGTGGTCCCCGAGCACGGCCAGGAGTGACCCCTGGGCATCCCGGGTGTGGCCCAAAAAGGAAAAATAAAAAAATGAACAACCCTTAGTACACAATTGAGTATATTATCAAAATATATTGTACTGTACTATTGCGCCGGAGAATTTGGCCCCAAAACAAACTGTCTTTAGACAGAACAGACGCTGTGCTCTTGACTCACACCTATGTTCTCTTCAGCACAGAAACGCATCGTTGAGGGAACAGAGCCGTAGTCTAACAAGTAGGGGACTTGCCTCGCACAGTTCTCACCCGGGTTTCATCCCCAGCTCCCCAAACCCTGCCAGGAGTGATCCTTCAGCGCAGAGCAGAGCCCTGAGCACAGTCAGGCGTGGCCCCCAAACAACTAAGAAAAAACTTAGATTAAAAGTGGGGACTGGGAGATGTTGGAATCCTGGCCTCGATTCCTGGCACTGCACGGTGGGACTGCCCTATTTATTTATTTATTTATTTATTTATTTAAAAGGATTAGTGCCTTCACAAATTTAAATGCCTTTTTTTTTTTAAGTTTCTGGAGACATTTTTGTTTAGGCTATTTGGGGGGGGGGGGTGGTGGTCACAGCAGGGCTTACTCTGGGCTCTGCTCAGGGATCATTCCTGGTGGTGCTGGGGATTGGGCCCAGGTTGGCCTCATTCAAGGTAAATACTATACTGTCTCCAGTCCCTTGTTTAGGTTTTTTTAAATTGTTAGATATTTATTGTATGATTTATTTTCTCTTCAGATGCCTTATGGAGAAACTGAGGTTAATGGGAAGGAATTAAGTGAACCATGCAGTAAAAAATTGAAGGCAACCGAACAGCGTTCCATTTTTCCTCGTCAGTGTAGGATTAATTTTCACAGACTCCAAGAGAAAACTGGAACTGATGTGGCAAAGCATAGTGATTCTCAAGTGGACAAAACCAAAACTACAGATTTACTGGGGCCTGATTCACAAGTTTCAAAGGATGCAAGGCCTCCATTAAAGTCTACTGATGATGGGATATATAGCACAAGTAAAGCATTTATAGGACCCCTTTACAAACCTGACAAAAAAAAAGGTAGTGAAAAAAGAACTCAAGCAGGCAGTACCAATAGCAAAGGAAGAAGAGAACAAAAACAGAAATTTCATTTAAAAAAATTAGAGATTGACAGTGAACTATCCCAATTCTATAAAGAGATCGAAGAGCTTGAGAATGAAAAAATTGATTCTGAAGGTGGTGGTAAGGAACCTGACCCCCCTGAGGATCAACATCATAAAAATGATCTCTTCAGATCTGAAGAAAAAGAAGAAAGTGGTATCAGTAATGCTCTTCAACCCCATTGTGCTGATCTGCAGTATGTGGAGAATGAGCCTGACAAACATCCTTGTAATGGACAGGTAATCCCTTCAGTTTGTGATGTTTCATTTACTTCCTTCAGGCCTGAATGGCCAGCACTTCCTCCTTTTGTAGTACCCCATGGTCCTCCTCTTCCCAGTTTTAACTATTTAAATATTCAGAGACTCAGTGCTCCACCAAATCTGCCATCAGAGATTTTCTGTGCCCATGATAGCTCTCACATACGAAATGGGTTTTATGAAAATAGCTGTCATGTTAATTGGAACAGTTTGACTTTTGACCAGAACAAAGAATATGCAGACTACGGTGTACAAGATGGATATATTGGTTTCTGTGAAACCAGTGCAGTACATTGGAAAGATCCTTCTATGGATGAGTATAATAGAACAGACAGGTTCCTAAACCAGCAGTTTCAAGAGGAAAAGTTGAATAAATTGCAAAAGTTACTCATTCTTTTAAGGGGCTTGCCTGGTTCTGGGAAAACAACTTTGTCTCGGTAAGTAAAAGATGCAGGTGAATACTTGGTAATTCATTACTTTAAAATTGCAAAAGGTAGTTGCTGTAGATGACAAATACTTTGTTGTTTCTAGTAGGCAGTTTTTAATTTGTCATACTTCAGTATAGTATCTGTTAATGTAAATGTTTTTTAAATGTTTTCTGTTATGGACTTTAAAATACAGCATGCTTAATTATGCCAGTGATGAGATTCTGAAAACTCTGCTTACATTCCCTTTAAGTTGTCTATTTGAGAATAATTGGACTTAAGAGTTTAAAGGTGGACTTAGTGTTTGATGATTTGGACTTTGACTCATTGCACCATATAATCCTGGACAGGTTTGCTATCAACAGAATAGTATTTACTTCTTCGCAATTATTTTTGAGGCAGTTTGAGTATATTTTAAGTGCTGTGCTATGTTAAAACATTGATGGGCAGAGGATATATTTTGATTTCTTTAAATATAAGAAGTTTGAAACTGACCGAAATATTGCAAATTCCTGGTTTTATTACATTAAAAAAAAAATACTGATGCAATGGTGAAAAATGGTGCAAAGGAGAACAATACAACACATTTTTTGTAGTTTGTGGAGGATGATTCCAAATGCATACTGATATAAAGAAAAAAATTATTTGATGATCAGGAAAGATAGCACAGACTTTAAGGTTCGCCTTTGCCTTGCTTACAGCTTACCCTGGTGGTTACACACGCGCGCGCACACACACACACACACACACACAGTACCTAAGCACTGCCAGGAATGACCCCTAAACACCACTGGGTATGACCCAACCCACTCCCACCCCCCAGATTTTTTATTTGATATTTTTGGATAAGATAAAGGTTCAAGGAACTAATTTGTTAATGTTTATTTTACTTACTTGCTTGTGTAAATCCATCTAAGAAAACCTATTTGCCCATCTGTTGTTTTCAGGACCCCTTTGTAGTATTTATTTGTGATCCTCCTGGTCTCTTGCAGTATTTGCTTTTATTCTTTGCATTTAGCTTAAGGTATTTAAGACAGCATTGTTTTATTTTATTAATACGTAATATATAACAGTAGCCAATTTGATTATAAATGATTGAGAGTGGTTTACTCACTACTTCTAGCAGATTCTAATAAAATCAGACTAAAGTCTAACAGTACTCTGAGTATTAACAGATAAGTTCATGTAAAACAGCCTATGCAGCCTTTGTACATATGATGAAATGCTAACTTTTTAATTTTTAGGCAAACAGCAATTTGAAAGGTCGATTTGTAGCAGAATCAATATATCTGAAAATATATTAAATTTTTTTTTTGTGGGAGGTGGCCACATGGCAGTGTTTGTGGCTCATTCCTGGCTCCACACTCATGGATCACTCCTGGCAGAGCTTGGGAGACAATATGTGGTGCCGGTGCTTGAACCCAGACAGCTCACATGCTCACGGTCTGCATATCCCAACACCAATCCCACCACCATTGCACCTCCTCACCACTGTTATTTCCAATTTTCCCAACTGTGCCTTAAGCCTGTGCCTATAGCAGGCTCTCAGTAATTTAGAATCGGTAGTCTCAAGATAGAGTTTAGTTACCATTTGAAATCAGCCAGAGAATTCGGGGGGGGGGGGGGTTGGGTGTTGTTGTTGTTACTGTTGTTTTCTTTTTGGGGGGGTCACACCCAGCGATGCTCAGGGGTTCCTCCTAGTTCTGTACTCAAGAGTTACTCCTAGCGGCTCTGGGTGACCATATAAGATGCTGGGATCGAACCTGGGTCAGCAGCGTGCAAGGCAAACACCTGCCCTGCTGTGCTATCACTCAGGCCCCAGCCAGAGAATTTGTCTCACTGATTGAACACAGGATCATTTAAGGTATCATGCTTCATGGATTTGGGCTCAGGATCATTTAAGGTATCATGCTTCATGGATTTGGGCTGTAGGTTTTATTAGATTCTTATATCCTATCTATATAAAGAGGAGGGCTAAATTTGTTTAAAAAAAATTTTGGTAGGGACAGTACTTGGCAGTTCCCAGGGCTGTGCGCTTAGAGATAGGACAGGTCTTTGACTTCAGGGGTCCTTATGGGGTGCTGAGGATAAAACCCAGGTCAGCTGCATGTAAGGCAAGTGCCTGACCTGCAGTACTATCTCTAGGGGAAGGGGTGCTTTCTCTTTGTTCACTTAAAGCAGGTAAATTTCCAGGGTGTTTTTTTTTTTGTTTTTTCCTCCTGAAAGGGAAGCCATAAGCCATGTAAGTTTGGGAAAATGTTTTAGAGCCTCCAGAAAGAATGATTTTGGACTTCAAATCATCAGAACTGTAACAAATCCTTTTTGTTTTAAGCCATCAAAATTGTAGTAAGTTTTGTGGGGCTGGGGGTTGGGCCACACTTGTGGTGTCTAGGTCTCCTGGTTCTATAATCAGGGTTCCCCACTGGTGTTGCGTGGGAAATCATACACTATACCCAGGTGGGCTGTTCCTGGCATGCTCCTTCGCTCTCATACTATTTCTCTGGTGCTTCTAATAATGTGCTACAATTTATCTATCAGTTTCCAGAGAAAGAGGAGGATATTTTTTCCCTCCTTTTGGAGATCTTTCAGTTCTTGAGGAAAGTTATGTTTTCTTTTTTGGGTTCCTGGACAACGTGCGGTGGTGCGTAGGGCTTCCTCCTGACTCTGTGCTCAGGGATCATTCATGATGGTGGAACCTGCATCTGCTCCTTTGTTACCCACTATGCTGAACTATATCTCTAGCCCATTAATCTTACTACTGGCATTTCTCAGCCAACCAGCAAGAACTCAAGGATACCATGCTGCTTGGACCATGTGATGCCTACAATGTTGGGACACCCTGATTCTGGGCGTCTCCAGGGCTGCACCTAGTGATACCCAGGGAACCATGTGTTGCTGGGATTGGAATGTTGGAGTGATACCCAGGAAACCATGTAGTGCTGGGATTGGATTCTTAGACTGGTATGTTATCTCCTCTGTAGGTCTCTTAATTGAGGGAGTGTTTAGCGTAAGGTACCCTTGGGTTCTTAGTCATGTTCAAGGCTGCTTGGTAGGCAATAAAAGATTCATGAAGTATCAGTTTTACTCAGATTCGGTGGTGGTGGTGGGGAAATTACTTCTGTTTAAAAATGTTTATAGATGTGTTTAAGCAATATATAATTCTTAAAACATTTTTAAATAGGCCACAAAAAGTAACTCTTTGTTGGCTGTAGACTAGCTTTCCCAAAACAGTGCTTCAGGAAGAAGATGTACGTTTGTTCCTGAAGTGAAAAATCATAAACATAGCATACACTCATTATTTATAGTTGATAACAAGACTTCCTAACTGGCCTGGCCGTAGACCAGAGATACCTTTCAGCCCCTGCACAGGTGCTCCACACAGTGAGAGAAACTGTGCTGGACAGAAGCTGATTGTCTGTAGTTTGATTTTGGGAGTTAAATGCTCACTCAGCATCACTCACAAAAGGTTTGCTTGTTTCCCCATCCACCATGTTTGAAGCTAGTCACTGAATCCAACTAGCACTCAGGGAAGTGAATATCAAGAAGCAAGGGTCATTGTAAGTCATTGGTTTAGGGGTCAGAGATCTATCTTGGCTCACCATGATTTGTTAACCCAGAGACTTGATTTTTGAAATTATTTTCATTCTTGAACTTCCTTACTGTTAAAATACTAACCTTACTAGAATTAAATGAAGTCACATGTGTGTATAAATATGCTGGTGTATAGCAGATTCCCATTTTATTTTATTTTATTTTATTTTGCTTTTTGGATCACACCCGGCAATGCACAGGGGTTACTCCTGGTTCATGAACTCAGGAATTACCCCTGGTGGTGCTTCGGGGACCGTATGGGATGCTGGGAATCGAACCGGGGTTGACCAAGTGCAAGACAAAACACCCTACCCGCTGTGCTATCACTCCAGCCCGTGATTTGTTCTATTTTTGGTGACTTAGTTTCTCTAAATTGTAAATGTTTGCATTCTGAGAATCCATTTTAGAAAGTGACTTAACTTGAAGGGTACTTTGTGTGTGTGTGCGTGTGTGTTTCCTTATTGTTTGGGGCCCATCCCCAGTGGTGCTTAGAGCTTTGTTCAGGAAACATTCCTGGACGTGCTTGGGGGACCAAATGGAGTACTAGGGATTGAGCCCAGGTCAGCCACATGCAAAGTAAACACCGTAATTGCTTTGCTATCTCTCTGGCCCCTCTGTCTTCTGTTTTAAGCCACATGCCTGTTCCACAAAATAAGTATACTTAAAAATATCCCTGAACTCTCCTGGGGAGTGTGTGTGGAGATTTTCAAACTGTTGATCAGGAAGTCTGGGCTCCTCAGAAATTCTCAGCCTAACTGGCTTGCAGTTCAGTGAAAGGCCCAAGCATTCAGTGTTGTGAGAACTCAGGTGCCAGGATTGCTCAGGCTTCTCCTGGCGTTGTCTCATGTAGTTTAAGGGGCTTCCTGGATTGCCTCACAATGCTGGGGGAATCTTGTAGTGCCAGCATAGGGTCAGCTGCATGTAATTCGTGGGTCTTAAAACCGTTTGCTAAAATGACTCTCTGGGCAATATTAAATTCTCTTAAAAAAAATTATAGAATGTTACCTAATTGCCTAATGAATGAGGAAGAGAATTGGATAACATTTGTTACTATATGATCCAACTCTCTTACTGTGGGGTGGTTGTTACCATTTTGGTTTTGGGGTCACACCCAGCTCACTCCTGGCTCTGAGCTCAGGAATCACTCCTGGTGGGGCTTGAGGGACCACTGAGCCATAGTCCGCTTACTCCTAGTTCTGCAATCAAGAATCACTCCTATCATACTCAGAGCACCGAATGGGATGCTGCAAATCAAATTTGAGTCAGCAGGCAAGCATCCTACCCGCTAAACTTTATCTCCAGATGCTCCCTGACTCACTCTGACTCCTACTTTTGGGCTGTATGTTTGTGTTTCGTAGAAATGAATTAATCCGATTTCTCTAGGTGAAACATGATTTTCTCCAAATAGGTTGCTGGTTTAAGCTTGTTTTTTTCCTGTTGTATTTAGGCAGTTTGATTTTTTTGTTTGTTTGGGGGCATATCCAGCTATATTCTCAGGGTTTACTTCTGGTGCTGCACTCAGGAATTACTTCTGGGGGTTCTTGGGGGACAAAATGGGATGCTTGGGATTGAACCTGGGTTGGCCATGTGCAAGGCAAGTGCCCTACCTGTTGTTCTGTTGCTCCAACTTTAAAACACGTGACCCCCTTAATAGGTGTCACCCACAGTTTAAAAAGCTAGAAAACATATAATACAGTATTAAATATATTCATCGTGCTGTATGTTAAAACCCTATCATATATATTTCATAATGAAGTGGCATTTTGAACACTTAAGTGTAAATCCATTTTGCCCTCTACTCCTACCTCTGACAATTGGTTCTCTGTAAAGGTGAGATTGTGTTTTTACAATTTTTTAGTTTGGGACAACACCTAGCAGTGTGTTGCTATTCCCAATACGGTGCTTGAAGCCTATTTCTCCTGGTACTCAACGGATCACTCAGAGCTGTGAATTGAATTGGGGCTTCCAGAGGCAGCACAAGCACTTCAGGCCTTTGCACCATCGCCCTGACCTTTGTTTGTTTGGGGGTTCATGTATAAATGAGATCTCACTAATGTCATTCTCTGATGTATTTTGCTTAGTGTAATTCATGTTGTTGCTATAACAAGATTTCCTTTTTTAAGGCTGAATAGTAGTTTGTTATATGTGTAGAGCTAGATCAGCATGATCACTGTGGATTGAACCCAGAGCCTCACACATGCAGCTTTAGAACTGAGCAATAGCTCTTGCTAATTATCACTTTTGTTTTTCTTTTATTTTGTTTTGTGACTGCTTCTGGCAGTGCTCACAGGAACTATATGAAGTGCTAGACATCAAATGGGTCAGCTGCACAAGAGGCAAGCACCTCACCTCTGTACTGTCTCTCATTTCTCATTTCTTTGTCAAAAGATTTTGGGGTTTTTTTGTTTTTTTCTTTTTTGAGGAGAAGGGCACCAAGGGATTGAACTTAATCATGGCCTCGTACATTGGAGGCATGTCTTCTACCAGTGGGTTACATCTCCAGCTCTTCTCCCCAACAAGTTTTTTGATGCTAGCTATTGTTCACCTCACGTGTTATTATCTCTGCAGTGTATGTACAGGTAAGTATACATAGTTCATTTAATCAGCTTTGCTGTGTGACTTATTTCTTATGGTTAACAGGTTTTATAAATGGCACCTTTATGATTTCTTTCATTAACAGAATTCTGCTTGGTCAGAGTCGCGATGGCATTGTGTTCAGCACTGATGACTATTTTCACCATCAAGATGGGTACAGGTATAATGTTAATCAGCTTGGTGATGCCCATGACTGGAACCAGAACAGAGGTTTGTTTTGGACCAAGTCTTCTGGGATAGAATATTTGGTTAGGATTCAGATGGACGTGGGTTTTATTCTCAATTTAGATTTTTATCAGCTGAATGATTTGACAAGCTCTTTAAAAAGCTCTGAAACCCATTTTTTTAAATCTGTAGAAACAATGAAATTATATTTGTTCTGCCTGCTTGAGGAGAATAGGAAAATTTAGATGAAACAGCTTATTGTAAACAGCTTATCAGAATAACTGGTAAAAGAGTTGCAGGCAATTTCTGTAGGTTTTATATTCTGTACTTCATAAATAAATTTGATAGCTAACGCGGTAGCTATTTCCTTAGAAGTCACACTAATGTTTTGCAAGTCTTATAATACCTTTGAATATTAAGTTTTTCACTTGCTTAAAGTGTTTTAAGACAAGTTCTGAACATTTTAATGCATTTCAGATTTTTTTTTTCTTACGGCACATTTTATTTAACTACACTGCCATTATCAAGCCTAAAAAAAAGCCAATTCTGGGGGATTGGAGTGATAATGCAGTGGGGAGGATGCTTGCGTTGCAGACCTGAGTTCTTTCCCTGGCACCCCTATGGTCCCTGATCCCACCAGAAGCGATCTTTGACTGCTGAGCCAGGAATGAGCCCTAAGCATAGTTAAATGTTGCCCTCAAACAAACAAGAAATCCAGTTCTTTGACATCACTTAATACCCAGTTTATAATATAATTTCCCCTAGTGCTGTATATATTTCTTTACAGTTTTTTTTTTAATCAGGATCATGCTCCTTTGAAGTATATTTGGTTACCCGTTAATTTTAATTATGTTGATCTAAAGCTGTTTCCTCTCTTTTCACTCTCAATCATTAGTTTATTGTAGAAAATTGGTTATTTAATCATGTGGAATGGCTCATATCTTATACTTTGCTTCCTTATAACTGTTTATCTTATTCCTCTTCTGTATTTCTTTAAATGAAACTTAGAGCTAGACTGGAGTATGTACTAGATTTAGGGTTTTTGTTTGTTTTTTTTTCACAAGCAGATTGATAATTAGCTTCAAATGGACAGACTTCTTTCTCTATTGTAAAGGTTCTATCAATCTTTTTTGGGGGGGGGTGTCGAGAGGAAGGGGTTGGACCACACCCCTCTGATCCTATAATCCTGGCTCCCTGCTCATGAGGGACTCCTGCAGTGCTCAGGGAACTATATTTTGTTCTGGGTATTTGAATTGGTATTCACTACGATCACTACCATCCTGTTGTTTGTCGATTGCCTCAAGCAGACCCCAGTAACGTCTCTTTCGTCCTTTTTAAAAGTCTCAGGGCTAGGACGAATTGGTATTGGGCACATGCAAATAAGCATCTTACCTCCTGTACTATATCTCTAAGTCCTATCTTATTTTAGTGGTTTCGGTTTTTGGTATTTGAGATATATCTGGCAGTGCTCAAGGGAATACTCTTTTTTTTTCTTTTTGGGTCACACCCAGCATTGCTCAGGACCCTGCACTCAGGAATTACTCCTGGCGGTGCTCTGGGGACCATATGGGATTCTGGGATTCAAGCCCAGGTCAGCCGCGTGCAAGGCAAATACCCTACCCACTCTGCTATCGTTCCAGCCTACTCAGGGAATACTCTTGGTGGAGATCAGGGGACCATATCAGATGCCAGGGATAGAACCCAAAGTCTCTGCATGCAAGGCAAGCACCTTATGTTCTATACTATTTCTTCAGCCCCCACACCCCTTATTTTAGTGGTTTTAGCCAACAGTGAAATGTTTCTTGAATCAGTTGTTTCATTAAGGATTGTAAAATGTTGATTTTCTAAGTCTGTCCTTTTCTGTATAGTAACTAGACTTCTTCTATAAAGAAGAATTTTATTTTTAATTTCAGCTAGAACTAGCAACTAGTATTATCCTGAAGAACAGGTTGTACAGGAAAAACAGGATTAAGACTTTCTGTTTCGGTTAACAGTTTTCAAAATAAGGAATTTCAGTGAGGGTATTTTTGAGTAAAATATTTTTGCTATTATTGTTTCATCGTTTCATTGAAAGTTTAAAAAAATAAGTTCAATTGAAAGATGTTTTCTTTATTGATAATTTTTACTTTCCTATGAAAGTCTATAATTTGCCTACATACATTAGAGAGGCATACGTATCAAAAAATTATTCTAATGGCACAGAACATTATTGCCCAAATCAGATAACAATGGTATTGTAGTTCTAAAAATACTTGGGGTATTGTCTTGAAATTAGAAGTAGGTTAACACATTGAATCAGTAATGACTATAATAGATTTCACTGTGTATTGAGGGTGGGGGTTGTCCATACCTGCATTGCATAGGCTTATTCCTGGTTCTGCACTTGGGGATTACTCCTGGCTCTAGGGAATCATCTGGGGTGTCAGGGTTGAACCTGGAATGACCACGTGCAAAGCCAATGCCTTACCCGCTGTATTGGCCTCCAAATATCTACACAGTATTTTGTAGACTGAGATGTTTAGAATTTTTTTCCTTTTATTAATACTAGGCTAGAATATTTCATTAATGTTTGTGTCACGTGAATTATACTTGCTGAACAAAATAAGGGGTCTTGATAAACTGTTGGTTTTATAATTGGTATAATAGAGATTATTTTCAAGGTAATGATAATGAACAATGGTTTGACATTTTGAAAATAATTCTTACATCATCTAAGACCAGCCTCTTAGAAATTGAAAACATATCCATGGTATCATTCTTAGGTTATGGTGATATATTTTGGGTAACAGATCTTTCTGTTCGGATATTCACACATTGGTTATTAGATGCTATATTTTGGAGTACACCAGAACGTGGTATTGGATGGTGATTAGTCTTGCAAATTAGAAATATGTTAGCTAATGAGAGTCTATCTTAGAGCAGTGGCCTTCAGCCACAGGTCTGTGGACTGGTGCTGATCAACAAGTATAGAATGGTGGGCAACTGCTGGTCAACCACAGTGGTTAGAACTGTAACTACTGTGCAGACAGGTGCCAGTTCTCAGGTATAGAAGGTTAAGCCTAAATCTCAGGGAGTAGGATAATTACTTTAACGAGCTTTTAATATTTATCTATTTTTGGACCACAGCCAGAGGTGATCAAAGGCTGCTCTGAGCTGGATATTTGTTGCTTCCAACAGTGTTTTGGGGACCATGCAGTGCTGTGCATTGCACCTGGGCCTTCATCAGACAAAAATGTATTTCAGTCCATCAAGCTATTTCTCTGACCCTATTTTTATTTTTGAGTCATTCTCGGGGTGGTGCTCAAGGAGCCATGTGATGCTATGGGTCAGATCTGGGCTCCTGAATGCAAAGTATATGCTCTAGCTTTTTGAGCCCTAAAAATCACTTTTTTAGGGCTGGAGAGGTAGTACCTTGCACATAGCTCACCCCAGTTCTGTACCTAGCATGCATACGGTCCCCAGAGCATTACTAGGTGTGGCCCAGTGCCTCCCATCTCCCCACCAAAAAAACCAAGAACTCCCCAAAAAGCTTTTTTTAAAGAAAAAATTAATTCTTGCTTATGACTGAGGATTAAGCGGTGGAAGATGGGGTGATATCCTAATCAGGCCCCAAATTCTGAATTTCTTTCGATAGAACCAAACTCCAAAATGCGTATTTCACAGTACTCATCGCTACTTGACTAACCTTGTAAATTAAGCTTGTCCTTGCCAGATGTGACTTAGTTACATAGCTTTGCATGTGTGAGGCCTGGGATTTTATTTTTGGCAAAACAGCAAGAACAAAGCAAAACAACAAAAGTAAAAGAATTATATGTCTGCCTAGACATTTGTATGAAGTTTCTGCATTATGTCGAATTTAGAGGCTTAAATTTTAAATCTCAAGAAAATTAAGAGGCACACGAGTATCGTTAATAGTGGGTGATTGTGACAGGAATTCTCAGCCCACAGGAAATAGTAAAATACAGGGATTAGTTTAGAAAAGTTTCTATCTCAATTCAAGATTTAAGAATCATAGTTATAAGAAATAGATAAAAAGTCATTGAACTGTGGTTTTCAGCCACTTGGTACATTTGTTGGCAAATACTGATTTTGTTGGCAAATACTGATAAATCCATAGAATTTTTTTCTAAGCAGTCAGTGCTTAAGAGGCTGGAGGCCTCTTAGTCAAGGTCTGTTGGACTGGTGGTTCAGTGCAAGGGCTTGAGGATGCTGTTACTTGAGATGCTATTACTTGCAGTAGGGGTGCCTCCTGGTATCCCAGGGCCCCCAGAGTCTCCCCTGGCAGTTCAAGAGAGCGTGTGGTGCCAGGAATTAAACTGGGATTTGTTACACGCAAGTCGTGTCCCTGAACTGCCTACACTGTCTCTCCAACTCCTCTAGTACTCTTTTTTTTCAAGCAAATCTATATTTCAGGAACATTTTTTTCTCTTTTTTTGGTTTTGTTTTTTCTGGCTCTGTTCTCAGGAATTACTTCTGGTGAGCTCAGGGAACAATATGGGGTGCTGGGGTTTGAATCCTGCATAAAGACAGGTTCCCTTCCTGCTAGCCTGTCTATCTCTCCAGCCCCAGAAGCTTTATTTTTAATTGTAAACCTCATACAACACAGATAGATAAAATGCATATATTTCTGCCATTTACAGATCACCACTTTTGGTATCATAGTAACTCTTCCAGCTCTCTGTATTTTAATCAGATATAAGATGCTCACACATTGTTTCATTACTTGCAGTTTTCGGTTAGTACTCTCCATCTTTCCTTGTCAGCAAATATTCACCTCTTATATTCAGATGTTGTCCAGAAGCAAGGTGTACCTGTATTTCCTGTAAATGAAACTTAGATGGTAGGTTTGCAGAAGATTTCCTACTTAGCTAATTTGGCAAAAGCAGTGTTCAGTTTGGAAAATAGAAATTGAATGTGGTTGTGTTTAATTTCCTTTTAATCTAGTGAAGTGACCCCCCGCCCCCTTAGTTCTTTGAATTTTAAGTGGCATTGACTCAGTATTTGCATAGTTTTATTAAGTGTAGAGGTGTGGAAAATTTCTTGATGGAGTGTTCTTGCATCACCTAATTTTTTTACTGTTTCTATTCCTTCTTTTCATTTTAAAGTCCTTGTTAGCTTGTTTTATCTAAATTTTTATAACATGTTATAGCAAAGACTAAATCTTTTAATTGCCAGAACATAATGTTACATTTTATTTTATTTTGACCTAATGGTTCTTTTTTAATTTTGTTTTATTTTAAACTTATTTTATTATTTCAGCAAAACAAGCCATCAATCAGGGGAGATCTCCAGTTATAATAGACAACACTAATACACAAGCTTGGGAAATGAAACCATATGTGGAAATGGTAAATATGAAACATGAGAGTGTTCTTACATTTTTTGTCAATTTTTTAGTATTCTGAAATTTAGAATATTTACCATTTATCATGAAAACTTTTGTCCTTATTTTCTAAAGAGGTATGTACAGTTGTGTAGTTTTTTAAAATTGGAAATAATGCTTTCTAAAGAATATGTTCATTTTACTATTTTCACCAGTAGTTTGAGAATAGTAGTTGGAATTTGTCCATTTACGTGATCTTACTGTTTTTATAAGCACAAATGTGATGTTTTATTTTAAAAGTAAAATTTTTCTTGGTTGAACAAATTTTGAAGTAGTTTTGTAAAAATAAAACTTACTTGTCTTTAACTTTAAGAAGTATTCTCTGGGTTTTTGTTTTCTTCTTTCTCTTTGTATAGGCCATAGGAAAAGGGTACAGAGTTGAGTTTCATGAACCAGAAACTTGGTGGAAATTTGATCCTGAGGAGTTAGAAAAGTAAGGCGCTCAAATTTTTTTTAACTGAATTCTAATATTTTTCTATTTTCTTCTTTATACATTTCCTTTACTAGTTTGTCTTGATGTAACTATTTGTGAACCAGGTACTACTCCTTTCTATTAAGACCATTGAAAGTGTGGGGCTGTAATGATAGTACAGTTAGTAGGGCCATGCCTTATATCTGGGTGGCATGATTCGATCCTCAGCATCCATATGGTCCTGATCTCCACCAGAAGTGAATTCTGAGCACAGCCAGGAGTTAGCTCTGAGCACCCTGGGTGTTGCCCCAAAATAAAACAAAGAACATGGGGGGCATGGGGGGGGGAAATCAACCAGGACTTGAAAATCAATAATTTTGAAGAGAATTGCCTCTTACAGTTTATTAAATGTGTTATCTCTTAGTTGGTTTCCTGTATTACTTCAAGATTTATGGAATGTTAATGGAGATTCAGAAAACCGAGGGAAATTAGGACTTTACCTCTGGTTTTTATCTAGCTCTCTATCTCTGCATGCCCTTTATTTTATTTATTTATTTTTGCTCTTTTGGGTCACACCCGGCGATGCTCAGGGGTTACTCCTGGCTCTGCACTTAGGAATTACTCCTGGTGGTGCTGGGGGACCATATGGGATGCTGGGAATCATACTCGAGTTGGCCATTTGCAAGGCAAACGCCCTACCCAGTGAGCTATCAATCTCTCTACATATCCTTTTTTTTTCTTTTTTTTTAAATTTTATTAAATCACCATGAGATAGTTACAAGCTTTCATGTTTGGGTTACAGTCACACAAAGATCAAACACCCATTCCTCCATCAGTGTACATTCCCCACTACCATGCATGCCCTTTTAACTTTATCATCATCCCATTTTTGGTCTAATAGCCTCTTTACTTTTTTCCCCCTTTTGGGGTCACGCCCAGCAATACTCAGGATTACTCCTGGCTTTGCACTCAGGAATTACTCCTGGCAGTGCTCAAGGGACCATATGGGATGCCAGGGATCGAAACCAGGGTTGGCCGCTTGCAAGCCAAATGCCCTACCCGCTGTGCTCTCTCTCCAGCCCTGTAGCCTGTTTACTTTCATCTTGCTCTCTTACCTGTCTTAACTATTACTGATCTATGCCCCTCATAACTAAAGTCCTTGGAATTCAGTGTGTTTTGGAATTAGATTGTTTTTTCATTTTATAAAGATAATATAAGGCATACATAATTAAAATTCTGCTAGCAGAGTTTTAGGGAAACATGTCATAATCAAATATGTTTGATATTTCATTGCAAATCAGGACTTGTTGGTCGAAGTATAAAGATAAGATTTTACATGATCTAACATTATTAACATTATTTCTAGTGGATTGTGCTGCCATGTGAGTACAAGTCTGTTGAGATTTTGCTCCCATGTGAATCAGCTGAAAACTGAGTTTTCAGAATTTCAGAATATTTGTGTTTAAGAATTTGTGGGGAGGGATCATGGACTTGTATTACTTTCAACTTCATTTTCTCATTTATGTTTTCCTTTATCTCTTTCTGGTCACATCATTGGTTTTCCTGGTTACTCTTCTTTCAGTACTTACACATGGCCTACCCAAACTGCTTTTGATACATAGTTTCACATAACTCAGACCTGACTCAGGAAGTCATTCCTTTATTTTTATTTATTTATTTATTTTTGGGTTTTTGGGTCATACCCGGCAATGCACAGGGGTCACTCCAGGCTTTGCACTCAGGAGTTACTCCTGGTGGTGCTCAGGGGACCATATGGGTTGCTGGAAATCGAACTAGGGTCAGCCGTGTACAAGGCAAACGCCCTACCCACTGTGCTATCTCTCCAGTCCCAAGAAGTTATTCACAGAGTTGTATGAGTATCACTTCTCTTTTTAAACCAGTATTTCCCTCCCGCCTCAGTTAAGATGCTTCTGGCTTAAAATTATAATTCTGTGTTACTTAGTAGATTTAAATATTTACCTCTTGCTTTTTATCCCTTTGGTTTCCATTTTTCTCTTTCCGATTTTTCATGTTTTGTGCTTATATGTGGAGAGATCAGTTGATAGATTTGTGAGTATCGTGTGTGTGTGTGTGTGTGTGAGAGAGAGAGAGAGTGAGAGAGAGAGAGAGAGGCTTTTCCTTGTTTTAAACTTAGGAACTACTGTTTTTTTGGGGGGTTGTTTTGTTTTTTGTTTTTGTGTTTTTTTTAATTAATTTATTTGATTTTTGGTTTTGGGTGGTACTCAGGGGTTACTCTCAGCTCTGCCCTTAGAAATTATTCTTTGTTGTTTTGTTGTTGTTGTTGTTTGCTTTTTTCACATCTGGTGATGCACAGAGGTTACTCTTGGGTCATGCACTCAGAAATTACTCCTTGCAGTGCTCGGGGGACCATATGGGATGCTGGGAATCGAACCTGGGTCAACTGCATGCAAGGCAAACACCCCACCCTCTGTGCTATCGCTCCAGCCCTTCAGAAATTATTCGTGACAGTGTTTGGGAGGAACCATATAGGATGTCAGGGATTGAACCTGGGTAAGCCAAAGGTTAAACAAATGCCCTGCCTATGGAGTAATCCATAGATTACTCTTGGTCATGCTCAGGGGACCACACGTTGCTGAGGATTGAACCCAGGCCTCCCACGTGCAAAACATGTGCTCATGGGACCGAGGGATAGTACAGTGGGTAGAAAGCACTCGCCTTGCATGGGTCAATGTGGGTTTTATTCCGAGCACCTCACGTGCTCCTGGACCATTGTCAGTAATGATCCCTGAGCACCCCTAGGTGTGACCCAAAAGCTAAATAATAAATAATAAAATCATAGTTGTATTCTGTTGTATTGTATCTACTTTCTTTCACTCAACATTATGTTTGAGAGCTATGTCTAAGTAGTTGTATCATTAGTAATAATTTGCTGTTGATAATATATTTAAAAGAGCAGTAAGTGGAATAGGGAAATAGCTCAAAGGACTCATGTGCATGTGTCTTGTATGGGCCAAGTATCAGCAGCATGGTTCCAAGGCCCACTGAGCACTGCATCAGAGGATCCCCAACTTCAAAAGAAAGCGATAAGAAGGAACCTAAAACAACATGGAAGGTGTTTTTTGTTGATTTTTTTTTAAGTCCTAGAACTTATTCTAAAATTCTTAAAACAGTATTATGTAAGTATTTGCTGTTATTCAAAAGGGGAGATTTTAAAACCCAATGGGTCAGTAATTCAGTAGTTATGTACTGCTTATGTATACTGGGTATGCTTACCTTCTTCATATTCAGTTAACATCATTCATGTCTTGTGTATCTCACACCCACACGCATATGTATCTCCCCTATTATTGGGCCACACTTGGTAACACTCAAGTCTATTCATTCCCAATACAATGTTCAGGGCCACTCTTTTTTTCCTTTGTTTGGGGACCACACCCAACAGTGTTCAGAACTTTCTCGTGTTCAGGACTTACTTCTAGGACTGCGCTCAGGGATTACTCTTGGCAGGGCATGGGGGACCATATCAGATTCCAGGGATCAATTTTGGGTCAGCTGCATGCAAGGCCAGCACCCTCCCATCTGTACTATTGCTCTGGCCCTGCTGAGGGCCACTCTTAATGGTCTTTAGAGGACCTTTTAGTGCCACGTATTGAACCTGGGGCTTCTGTGGCAAAGCGTGTACTCCAGCCCCTGGAGTTAACTTTCTGGCCTGATGCTTCATTATATCTTTAAACCTTTAAAACATAGTAATACCTTGGAGAGGCAGTGTATTTATTATATTTAGGTATAAAATATTATGTTTAGGTATAAAATATAGGGAAATGAGATATATGTTCTAATTTATTTGCAAAATATAGTTTTGAATCTGTATTCTAATTTCCCAGTTGGTGTTATTACCCTGTGGAGTGCACTAGAATAGTGTGGGATAGCTATAGTAGCACTTTCTGTTTATTTACTTTTGATTTGGGGGAGGGGACACACATCCATCTGTACTCGGGTTACTCTGGCTCTGTACTCGAGAACCACTCTTGGTGGTGCTCAGTGGACCGTAGGGGCTGCTGGGGACTGAACCCCATGTTGACCACATGCAAGGCAAAAGCCTTAACTGCTGCATTTTCTCTCCAATCCTCTTCTTATTTATTTTACTAAAGTAGATTTTCAGGGAGTGCTGAGTGAATTTTTTTTTCTGAGAAGGATAATAATTATAGGCCAGATAAGTATGGGAAACTCAGCTTTAGCCTATACATTCTTAAAAAAGAAATAAAATCCTTTTCTTTTTTGTTAGGAGGAATAAGCATGGTGTGTCTCGACAGAAGATTGCTCAGATGTTGGATCGTTATGAATATGAAATGTCCATCTCTATTGTAATGAATTCAGTGGAACCATCACACAAAAGCACACAGAGTTCTCCTTCACAGGAGAGACAGAGGTGGGAAGGCTCTCTAGACTCACAGAATCAAGTGTGTGTTACAAATAATCAGTAACTTGAGTATTTTCAGGTAACACATTTGTTGCTTTCCCTGGAAAACAAGTAATGAGCCTGTGTTAAAGTTTAAATAGTCACAAATAAAAAAGAACTAAGGACTAAGGGTGCCTCATGAAGGATAGTCCCAGTAAGTTGTTCAAATTCTAAACTGTAAATAAAAATTATATAAAAATGTATTTTAAATGTTTTTAATAATATTTTGCTGTAATGCCTTTGGTTATTTGAAAACATCTGGGTAAAAAAATGAGTAGGAAGTAGATTGTTTTTCTACAATTGAATTTTAAGCTAATTTTATGAATTTTGTAGATGATGTTGAAAAGTTTTATAGTTCATACCTAAATCTCACTTTTCATAAAATTTCAGTATTTTTATTTTTCTTGGACATCCTTAAATATACAAAACATTAATTTATTGTAGGTATCTGAGTTGATTCTCCTATTCATTATTTAAGTAAAATTATGCTTATGTAAATTCATCTCTGATGAAAATATCTCTAAGCTAAAATTAACATCATTTAGTGAAACCAAATTTACCATCAAATATCATAATAGTTCTAGTAATCACGTTGACTTTTTTCTGTAATCTATGTATTTTTTCATCATAATCTGTACAGATTTTTCACTTGATCAAGCCATGTCCCCATTCTTCCTAATTTTGGAATGGATAGAGCTATATTATTAGGAAAATATTATTAGGAAAATCTAGGCTATTCTGATAACTTTTAACCTTTTTCCTTTTTTTAATACAGCTTAAATATAAAAATATTTTGGACAGATGTTTAGCATCTGTCTGATAGGATATTTTATTTCTATTTCTGATTTTATTCTGTAGAGTTAACTGTATATCACTCCTTCACTATGTAGATTTGTTAGATTATTCTTCTGATCTTGATTTTAAAACCAAGATGGAATTAATTTCAGACATAGTTTATCCTTATTTTTGCCCTTTTTTTGTTTTGTTTTATTTTTGGGCCACATCGGGAGGTGCTCAGACTTATTCCTGGCTCTGTGCTTAGAGATTGCTCCTGGTGGTACTGGGGGACCATAGGTGGTGCCGGGGATTGATCTCCAGCTGCATGTAAGGCATGTAAGGCAGATGCCCCACCCACTTAACTATCTCTCCAGATCCCTGATCTTTGCTTTGATTGTTCTTTTTTAGGGGGAAGAAAAAAACCCAATTTCTTGCTATACAAAAGTCATGATCTTTTATGTTGCTTGATATTATTTCATAACCATTAAGCTATTCTAAAGTAGCCCATTCCAAATCCCGTAATTTTTTTGTGTTTTAAAATCTGCTGGTGTTTTTAACTTCATTTTAAATGTTAACCCCATATCTTTATATTACTTTTTAATTAATGAGTTGTTAAGTAATACTAAGTTGCAAGGCTCAAAACTAAATACAATACTTTCAACAAGACCTTGATTACTCTGTATTTAGTGAGATAATAAAATTGACTTGTACTATTCAATGCAGTTGAATGAGTACTACATTGCTTTGTGTGTGTATGTCTGTGTATTCAACTAATGTAGGAGGGATTTTCTAATTATATGTAGTGGGTAAATATATATTTATAGGTACACATTACCTTCTTCCACTACTTTCACATATTGTTTCAGAATAAATACTTTTTTAGAACATGGTCTTGGGTTACCTAATATTTTACTGTGAAAATTAGTATGGTTTTTATTAGTTTGGTTTTTGGTCTTGGGCTACTCCCTGTGTGCTCAGGGCTTACTCCTAGCTCTGCACTTCAGTGATCACTTCCAATGGAGTTGGGGGAACTATGGAGTACCAGAGGTTGAATCCAGGTTGACCACTTGAAAAACAAGCAACTTACCTATTAAAGCTATCTCTCTGGCCGACCCTTAAATTAGCACTTTTTAAAAATAGTCTAAAGGATTTCATTGGGGATCAGGTTAAGCAGCTGTTAGACCGTATCCCTTTTCGTCTGCTACTGTTTACTGGTAAACAGGATTTTAGTACCAAAAATCCAGTTTTTTTTTTAAGTGGTAGACTCTCCATTCATTCATTCATTCATTCATTCATCATCCTGTTATTCGTCGATTGCCTCGAGCAGGCCCCAGTAACGTCTCTTTCATCCTAGCCATGAGATTATATTCAAGGCTATTTAGGAGAATGAGACCCATCATTGTTACTGGTATTTGGCATATTTGGTACGCCACGGGGAGTTTGCCAGACTCTGCCCTGTGGGCAGGCTACATTCGATAGCCTGCAAGTTTGTCCAAAATAGGAATGAGACAATAAGATGTCATAAAAAAAAGTTCTGATAAGATGTCGCGCGGTTCCGGGATCTGGATTTTGATATAAGTGATTACAAATTTGATATAAGTGATTACAAATTGTTTTGGGGGGAGTTGTAGGATAACATAGTTATCCTACAGGTAGTAGGTTCTCAGGACTTGCTCCTGGCTTCGTGCTCAAGGATAACACCTAGCAGTACTTGGAGGACCAGATGGGATGCTAGGATTTGAACCCAGGTTGGCTGCATGCTAGACAAGTGCCCCATCTGCTATACTATCTCTCTGGCCCCTGTTTAATTTTAAAGATATAAGATATCTTTAAAAGTTTTTTTACTTTTAAAGTAAACTTTAAGAGTTCATTGCACCTTCGTGCATTGTGTTTCCTCATATAAGAAAATTTGGACATAGATGGGTATAAAGGTAAGATTGAGGACAAAGGAACATGGCATCTATAATCCAATGAGACAGATTTGTGAAGAAAATCAACCCATTGCCAGCCTCTAGAATTGTAAGGAAATATCATCCAGTGAAATAAAGCTATCAGATGTTTGGTATCTTTTGTGGCTTTAGCCCCCTAATAAAATTTTGATGTTTGTACCTACAGTAATAGACACAAGTACCTAGACTAACAAATGTAGAGTCTAGTAATATAGAAATAGGGCTGGAGAGACTGCATCGAGCAAGATGTGTACCTCACATGCGACCAACCCAGGATTAATACCCCCACCAGATCTGGCACCCACTCACATGTGGTGCCCCAAGCTCTGCCAGTTGTGATCCCTGAGCACAGCCAGGAGTAATCCTTAAGTGCCAGTAGGTGTGGCCCAACAACCAACAAGGGGTGGGGGAAGCTTTGAGAACGGGTGTGGTAAAGGTTGAAAGAGTTTGAGGTTAGTATTAGAAAAAAGAGATTGCCTTGAGAGATTGCTGATAGAAATGGCCTTTAAATAAGCTAATTCTGGAGATGACTTGGGAAGAAAAGTAGCTGTAGCTGTAGTACAGAACTTAGTGGTAACCTATACATGATCATGAGCAGAGTATTAGTGGAAATAATATTAAAGGCAATTTCCTCTAAGCCCGGAAATAAAAATATTAAAGATGGAAACTGGAAATGAGGAATATGTTACCAGAAGCTGGAGGTTAAGATGATCCAAGCGGCAGAGGACAAAATTGCTTTCTAGTGTTTTGTAGAAAGAATAGTACAGCGGATAGGGCTCTTACTTGCCTTGTACCCCGCCAACCTGGGTTTGGTCTCTTGCATCCCATATGGTACCCTGAGCACCTCTGAGGATGATTCCTGAGTGCAGAGCTAGGAGTAACACCTGCCATCGCTGGGTGTGACCTAAAAAGCCAAAAAGAAAGAAAGGAAAAAAAGTATAACTTGTAAGTGTTGAACTTGTATGCCAACTGCTATTTCTAAGTAAAGAATTAAAGACATTCCCCAGTTTGTTTTTTTGTGATAAAGTGAGTGGAGAGAGAGGTGGGGTGAAGAGTTGTTTCGAAAGAAAGAACTCTGGAGGTCAGAGTAGAGGAGGTGTGAGTGGATGCAGATGTGGCTTCCAAAGTATGTAAGTACACTGGCATGTTTGCCTTGGATTCAGCCTTGGCAGGAGATGCGGTGAACTTTCCCTTGTATACTGTGGGTATTGGGCTCAGAGCTGTCACCTGTGCCCATTTCCATGGTGTGCAGGGAAGTGTGTTGCAGGGGAAGGAAATGTTCAGCCTACTGGTTATATATGGCCCCTGAGATCCTGGAATCTGGCCCTGAAACACGATTAGACACATAACTCATTTTGTGGACTGTAGTCCATCTGTCATTTTTGCTCATTGTGTGGCCTCTGAGTGTTGCTCTGAATACTCAAATGGGACCAAAGAAATAGTACAGTAAGTAGGGCACTTGCTTTGCATGGGTTCAAGCCCCAGGATCCCATATTGTACCCTGAGCTTCTTCAGGAGTGATCCCTGAGCATTTCTGGAAATAGCCCCCAAACAAAAAGTTCAGATGGCCTGTGTTAAAGAAAGTTGCCCCCACCCTTGGACAGAAAAGACTTTCTTTGGGTCAAGAAAAGAATTGTTGACAAACTGTGCTCACGGTCAACATACTCCCAGAATGGCATCACCGCAAAGGACTGTGATGAGTGGTGCTGCCCCACAGAAATCCTCACAGCAGCAGGGACTTGCTTCCACGCTCGGGAGCCAACAGGAGCAGGTGAGTCCTGACAGGACAGAGGGAACAAGCTGTGACCTTCAGGCTTCCCCATGCTGATGTGTCTGATGGATCGCACCATCAGGAAGCAGCTCACACAAGTGGTAGAAACCAAACAGGTAGCTCAGCAGCGGCTGTGAGGGACAGAGGTGTGGTGGAAAAGGCCATCATCTCTGCAGAGCAGCTCTAAGCCCTCAGCTTGTTTGATGGAGCAGCGCAAGCTGGTGGTGGAGGGCCTCGCAGGCTGCAGGTGTCGAGTGAGTCGTGTCCTCCATGATTCTGAGTGCCACTTGCCTTCTGTCCCTGCCCCAATCACCGAAACTTCATTTGGCTTCAAGTGAAGGAAATCAAGAGTGACATCACTTTTGATCTCTAGAAAATGGAAAGAGAGGAAGGAAGGGAAGGAGGGAGGAAGGAAGGACTTCCTTAGAATCAATATGTTGGGTGAAGGCTGTCAGACTTTAGGATTCTAGGGACAAGGCTGCAAACCTGTGTTGTCCTTTAAGAAAAGACAGAGCTGTATTTGCCTGTATGTGAGACCCTGGGTTTGACTCAGCACGGGGTGGGGGTGGGGTGGGGGAGGTGAATGTCCCTAAGGGTAGCCTAGAGCTTGGCAGGGTGACCATTCTACATTTCCACCACAGGATCTGCCAGGCCTGAGAGGCTGAAAGGCAAATGTCAATCCCAGTGGGCTGGAAGACAGCCCAGAGCCCAAGAAGATGATTCTTCATCCGTAAAATCTGGATTTCCTTAGCTGGTTTTGGGACCACACCTGGCTGTGCTCAGGGATCAATCCTAGTGGGCTTGGGGACCATACAAAGTGCTGGGGATCAAACCTCGGTCATTCAGGTGGAAAGCCTTGTATCCGACCACAGAATTTTCTTAGGTTTTGGACCTGGCTTGGGAGAGAACTTTGGGGTTTATTTTTGTTTTGCGGTTATACCTAGCAGTGCTCAGGGCTTACTCTTGACATTGTTCAGGGATCAGACCTGACCTACCTCGGGGAACAGTATATGGTGTCTATAACAGTGATGCCCTACCCACTTTACTCTGGGAGAGGAATCTTGCTGCAGGTTGAATCATAGTGCAGGATGACCCATATCTGTTTTAAATGATGCTTAGATAGGGACTATGATTAGGATAAAGTTGATTCTGCATTCTGTTATAATCTTTGGGCTGTTGATACGGTACAGATGTGTTTTCCATCTGAATTTTAGGGACTAAAGCTTGGAGTAATTTTTGGGAGAAGGGTCACACCAGCGATGCACAGGGGCTCTGCACTCAGTAATTACTCCTGGTGGTGCTCAGGGGACCATATGGGATGCTGAGAATTGAACCCAGGTCGGCCGCATGCAAGGCAAATGCCTTACCCACTGTGCTATCACCAGCACAGCGGTAGGGCGTTTGCCTTGCACGCAGCCAACATGGCTGACCTGAGTTCGATTCCTCCGCCCCTCTTGGAGAGCCCAGCAAGCTACCGAGAGTATCTCGCCTGCACGGCAGAGCCTGGCAAGCTACCTGTGACGTATTTGATATGCCAAATACAGTAACAACAAAGTCTCCAATGGACACGTTACTGGGCCCGCTCGGGCAAATCGATGAACAACGGGAGGACAGTGACAGTGAAAGGTTGGAGTGTTTTACTCCCAATTTTGTTTGTGTGTAGGATAAAGTCACCATCCTGTCTTATTGCCCCTGTGGCCTTTTCTCTACCTCCTACCCTCTTCCTGCCTGGAAAGTTTAATTCAGCTTCTCGTTGTCCATAGGTAAGGTAAAGGTAAAGGTAAAGGCCCTCCCGTTGATCATCGATTTGCCGGGCTCTCCGAGAGGGGCGGAGGAATCGAACTCGGGTCGGCCATGTTGGCCACTTGTAAGGCGAACGCCCTACCGCTGTGCTATCGCTCCAGCCCCATAGGTGTGTTTTATAATTTTCCCTATGTTTTTTTGGTAGCAGAATAATATTTTGTTATGTAGCACTGTGGCACTGTCCTCCCATTGTTCATCGATTTGCTCAAGTAGGCTCAGTAATGTCTTCATTGTGAGACTTGTTATTACTGTCTTTGGCATATCAAATATGTCAACAGGTAGCTTGCCAGGCTTTGCCATGCAGGCAAGATACTCTCGGTAGCTTGCCTGACTCTCCAAGAGGGGTGGAGGAATCAAACTCAGGTCATCTGGTCCGGCTGCTTGCAAGGCAAAAAACGCCCTACCGCTGTGCTCTCACTCCAGCCCTTGTTATGTATATGCACATCTTTTTATTTTTATTGCATTAACTTTCATTGAATCACCGTGAGCTATACAGTTAAAAAGTTGTTCATGACATAATGTTCCAGCACCCATTGCCTTCACCTGTGTACATTCCCACCAACAATCACCAAGTTTCCCTATGAACAACACACGCGCCCCTCCCCACCCCCTACTCCCCCATCTTTTTGTTTGGTTTTGTTTTTTGGATCACACCCAGTGATGCTCAGGAGTTGCTCCTGGCAAGTCGGGACCACATGGGATGCCTGTAATCAAGGGATTGGGATCGAGGAGATCGAACCTGGGTTGGTTGTGTGCAAGGAAAATGCCCTACTGGCTGTACTATTGTTCCAGTCCCTATACACATCTTTTTAATCCACTTCTCTATTGATGTGGGTCATATTGGGATTTTTTTCCCCTATAAATCACACTAATAAACATTGGGCTGTATATAACTCTTTGTGTTAATGTTTTTATATTCATATACTCAGGATTAATAACTGGCTCTATTTTTAGTTTTCGGAGGAAGATCTAGAGTGTTTTTCACATTGGCTGAACCACTTCCCATATAGGCTGGGAGCCATGACTGAATTATGTCTCCTCAGAATTTATGTCAAGGTTCCAAACCTCCCAGAAGCTCAGAATGTAACTTACGGGATAACTAAGAGGGGCTGGAGCAATAGCACAACGGCCACCCAGGTTTGATTTCCAGCATCCCATATGGTCCCCCAAGCACTGCCAGGATTAATTCCTGAGTGCAGAGCCAGGAGTAACTCCTTGTGCATCACCGGGTGTGATGCAAAAAAAAAAAAAAGGTGACTAAGATAAAAATAGGTCTGATGGAAGGCTCTAATCCACTATGACTGGGATCCTTAGAGGCGACGAGGACAGACACATCCCTTGCTCCAATGGTTTTCAGTCTAATTCAAAGGTTTTTCATGTGCCTTTTGACCATTTGTATTTCTCTTTTGAGGAAACCTCTGTTCATTTCTTCTCCCCACTTTTTGATGGGGTTGGAGGTTTTTTTTCTTGTGCAATTCTACTAGTGTCTTGTATATCCTGGATATTAATCCCTTATCAGATGGGTATTGGGTAAATATTCTTTCCCATTCTGTGGGCTCTGTATTTTGGTCACTTCCTTTTGAAGTGCAGAAGCTTCTTAGTTTGATCTAGTCCCATTTGTTTATGTTTGCTTCCACTTGCATGGTCAGTGCTGTTTCATCCTTAAAGATGTTTTTAGCTTCAATGTCATGGAGAGTTCTGCCTATATTTTCCTCTATGTACCTTATGGATTCATGTCTGATATTGAGGTCTTTAATCCACTTTGATCTGACTTTTGTGCCTGGCATTAGACAGACACATCACTAGCCATCAGGGAGATGCAAATCAAAACAACAATGAGAAATCATCTCACACCACAGAGACTGGCACACATTCAAAAGAACAAAAGCAACCAGGGCTGGTGTGGATTTGGGGAAAAAGAGACACTCTTTCACTGTTGGTGGGAATGCCCACTAGTCCAGCCTTTCTGGAAAACAATATGCACAGTCCTTCAAAAACTAGAAATTGAGCTTCCATATAACCCCACAATGCCACTTCTGGGAATATATCCCGAGGATGCGGAAAAGCACAGTAGAAATGACATCTGTACCTATATGTTCATTGCAGCACTCTTCACAATAGCCAAAATATGGAAACAACCCAAGTGCCCTAGAACAGATGACTGGTTAAAGAGACTTTGGTACATCTATACAATGGAATACTATGCAGCTGTCAGGAGAGATGAAATCATGAACTTTGCTTATAAATGGATAGACAGGGAGAGTATCATGCTAAGTGAAATGAGTCAGAAAGAGAGGGACAGACATGGACTGCACTCATTTGTGGAGTACAAAACAACATAACATGAGGCTGACACATAAGGATAGTAGATAGATGGTACAGATAGATTGCTCCATAGCAGGAAGCCTGCCTCATGAGCAAAGGGGAGAAGGCAGCTGGAATAGAGAAGGAATCACTAAGAAAAATGATGGCTGGAGGAATCGGTCGGAATGGGAGATGTGAGCAGAAAGTAGATAAAGGACCAAACATGATAATCTCTCAGGGTCTGTATTGCAAACCATAATGCCCAAAAGTAGAGAGAGATTATGGGAAATCATGTCTGCCATGGAGGCAAGGAGAGGGTGGGAAAGGGGGTATACGGGGGATATTGGTGGTGGGGAATGTGCACTGGTTGAGGGATGGGTGTTTGATCATTGTGTGATTGTAACCCAAACACGAAAGCTTGTAACTATCTCACAATGATTCAATAAAATTAAAAAAAAATCAAAGTCTTCTATAAATGGAATGTGTCTCCTTAAGATATGTCCAAAGATTTTTAGTTTAATTCAAAGTCTTCTATAAACAGAACGTATCTCCTTAAGGTATGTCCTTAAGGAGATTACTCAAAGGCCTAGAGCATGTGTTTAGTGTGTTCAAGGCCTCAAGTTTCATCCCAGCATTGCATGGCCCACGAGCACCATTGAGTACCACTGGGCCAGAGCAGTATCACAATTTAGGATTGAACACCCAGCTGGCACAGCTGGAACAAGTATTTCTTCAGTTGGTCCCAGTACCCCTTGAACTCAATTTGGAAGGGTGTGTGTGTGTGTGTGTGTGTGTGTGTGTGTGTGTGTGTATGTATGTATGTGTAAATAATGGATTGTCTGACACTGGGCACTGGATGTTCACTATACAATTGAGTCCTGTCCCTTCATACTTTTTCTGAAATTGACTTCCCCATAAATGTGGATGATTCCTTCCTAGTGTTATAGCACAGAGTTATAGGGTGGATTAAATGAGTCGAGTATGTTAATATTTCAGCTGAAATCATTCATATTAAACTGGGAATTCTGTGATTTTGCTAACCTTTTGAAATACACTAGAGATAGCCCAATAAGGAAACAAAAAAAAAAAAAAGATTTTATACTGAATAGACATGTGAGAAAGCCAGAAGGATAAAGCTTGAGTTTTTGATGATTTAAATTCATCAAAAATATCCATATTTGGGGCTAGAGCAATAGTACAGTGGGCAGGGCGATTGCCTTGCACGTGGCCAACCCGGGTTCAATTCCCAGCGTCCCATATGGCTCCCTGCAGATCGCCAGGGGTGATTTCTGAGTGCAGAACCAGGAGTAACCGCTGTGCATCGCTGGGTGTGACCCAAAAAGAAAAAAAATAATATTCATATTCCTTAGAGAAGCTGAAGAATAGCTCAAAACAATTTTGGGTGAAGCAAACAAAGTACAGCGGGTGAACCTTGCATGTGCCAATCCAGGCTGGATCCCAGGCATCCTGGTCCCTTAGCAAAGCCAGAAGTAGACCTTGAGCAGCGCGGGATTCCCCTCGATGTTCAAGGTTTTCTCAAACCCCCTTTCCCCCAAAAAACCATGGTGCCTTAAGGGAAAAAAAAGCAAAAAAAAATACTATAGGTAATTAGTTGAACGATAGAATTAATGGGAAACAGAATGCTTAAAGATTTCAAACACAGCTATGGGGTGAGGTAGGTTAGAAAACAAATCCGTTTACTGAAAGATGCAAAAGGCTAAAGTATGTAGCTAAAGTACATAGCTATAGAAAAAGGCTAAAGTATGCAGCTTTCATGCCAGAGAGCACGCCCAGAGGCTGGAGCACATGCTTTGAAGGAAACTAGGGATTGATCCTTGGCACTACTAGGAGCAACCTTTAAGCACAGAACTGGCAGCCCCACTGGGAGTGGCTTAAAAAAAACAAAAATAAAATGTCGCTTTCTAAGTATAACAAAACAGCAGCAAACATGTCATAGTAGAGGTAAAATCGTAGTAATAGAAACTGCAATTCACAAATGAGAATCACTGAACTGGAGAGAGAATACAGAGGGTAGGGGATTGCTTGCGATTGAGGTTTTGATCCCCAGCACTGCATGTGGTCCCCAGAACCCTTCTAGGAGTGGTCCCCAAGTACAGAGCTGGGAAGAATCCCTGAAACCAGGAGCACCACTGGGTGTGGCAAAAAAAAAAAGCACCTAACACTGGATCTAGAACACAGCGGGTGGTGTCCTCAATATATATATTTTCCCAAAGATACAAAAGGGCCTGGAGAATGCATACCAAGCTGTCATCTCTAGCTAAGAAGTAAAATGTGAGGAGGATAAGCAAATAAAAAGGACTTTCATTTTTACTTTGCTTCCTTCTAAAGAATTTATTTTATGTGGGGGTATGGTGCCGCCAGCAGGTCAATCTGTACCTATGAGGCAAGTGCATCAGCAGCCTGATGGCACTGTCAGGCTTTCAGATACCCCAAAATTGCTGCTGTGCCTTTGGCCAGACCCCAAGAACTTGGGGCAAAGTTTCCCAAGAAAGTAAACAGCCAAAAGTTAGGTATGTGGGAGACACACCCACAAACCACCTCTGGCTCAGCTATATAATTGGAGGCATGGCCTCTCTGGTTCCTGATTGAACTGCTTAGATCCCAGAGGCTCAGAAACGAGTCTTGGAACCCAAAAGCTTTTGGCAGAAATGCGTCCTGTTCCTGCAGTAGTTTACTGGGGCTGGGCCACTCTAGGTGGGAATAAGTTTTGTGCCTTGGCCTGTTCCCCTTGGTGGCCTGGTGACCATCATCCTCCAGAGGCCACTGGATAGTCAGGTTTGGGCCTGCAGTGACGAGCCTCGTGGTGCCTCACCAGATGGGGGTGGAACCGGCCCTTTCCTCCCCATCCCAGCGAGACCCTGAGTCGCCGCCTACAAATGGTCTCTCTGGCTCCTGATCAAGCCGATAAATGTCCATGGATCCCAGAGACTCAGAAACAAATCTAGAAATCCAGTGGCAATTGGCAGGACTGCATACACGGCCATGGCACCAGAGGCAAAAGGACTTAATCCAGAGCCCGGCAGCTTGCGGCAGAAAAGTGAATGGACCATGCGTTAAACTATGGCGCCATGCCTCCCCGGGAGGGAAAGGGTGTTGCTCCCTTCCGCTTTTTCTCCCCCCTCCCCCCCCCGTAGCAAGGTGGCCACCTCCTCAGAGCTTATAGGAAAGCCGGATATGAGCTGGCGGTGATGGGGCAACTGCAGTCTCATGGGACGGGGGGGTGGTACCGGCTCGTCCTTCATGCCCTACCGAGGTCCTGAGTTACCCCCCACGAGCGGCTCTCCGGCACAGCCATAACACCAGACGCACAGAAACTAATCTCGTAATGATCTGGCTTTTTGCAGAAATCCGAAATTGCGTGGCCGCAATAGCGACTGCGCAACATTATATGGTTCTCATAACCAGCTATAGAAAACAAAGTTTTCACAATGCCTTTTCAGCAATTCTGATTGTTGGGAGGGAAATTCTAAACAATAATGGTGCATTCTTTGTCGAAATGATGAATGTAATCAATGTAGAGAAGAGTTAAGTAGAAATCATCTGCCTTACAGGCATTGGGTGGGGTGGGAGGGGGTGTATATTGGGGTTCTTGGTGGCGAAAAGTGAGTACTGGTGAAGGGAAAGGTGTTTGATCATTGTATGACTGAGACTTAAACCTGAAAGCTTAGTAACTTTTCCCACAGAGATTCAATAAATAAGTATAAGACAAAAATAAATAAATAAATACAACTATAAAAAGAAAAGAATTTATTTTATGCCAACTGTTTATCTATATTATACATATCCAGTTTGTTACACAAGCAGGACATATCATTGCCAAACTTCCTTTTTTTGGGGGGGTGGGGTGGGGAAGGCTGTTGGGGCACACCAGGAAATGCTCAGGGCTCTGCACTCAGGAATTACTCCTGGTAGTGCTCAGGGGATCATATGGGGTGTCAGGGATTAAACCCCTGACTGCATGCAAGGCCAATGCCCTGCTTGCTGTGTATCGCTCCTGTCCCTGCCACACATTTTAAGGTTGATGGCAGGAATGTCCAAAGAGATCCAACCTTGCCGTCTAAACCTGCTAATCTGCAGACTGATACTGATCCACAGCTGTGAAGAACTGAAAACCACTGATGGATGCGGTAACAAATATGAGGACTGGGATTTGGGACTCCATCCTTTCGGAGCGGTCAGCAAGGTCCAGCAGTGTGGTGCCCACACACTCAGCTGTGGAGCTCACTAGGATTGCGCCTGTGCTTGCCAAGGGTTGCTGCAGTGCTCACAACTTATGGTTACTGGGAGTTTACTCCTGCACACTATTCTCATGTACACTGCCCTGGGGTCCCTCTTCCCTCATTGTAATGCCAGGGATCCCAGGACACTGCTGAACAAGGCAGAGCTTGTGGGCAGAAAAAGCAGGGTACCAGCATCAAGTTTCAGAGGTGGCCACATCAGGGTGTGAATTTGCAGGCTCAAGCTTTCCTGACTGGTGCTTCTGCCCCTGAGCTATCTTCTAGCCTCACTGGCCTTCTGGCCAAGGATGTGCACCAGTTCAACATTTTAGAATGTGTCTCGTTCAGGGCATAATATTAAAGGGAAAAATAAAGTCACTGGTGAGGTTCAGAAATGCAGCTAATCCGCCATAATTTGGCTCACAACTTTATGGTTTGTTTTAGTCTATTTTATTTTTTCTTTTCTTTTGGATCACACCCAATGGTGCTCTGGGCTTACTCCTGGTTCTGTGCTCAGGGATCATTCCTGGCAGTGCCAGAGGTAGAACCCAGGTTGGCCAGGTGCAAGGCAAATGCTCTGCCCGCTGTACGGTATCTCTTGCCCCTTATTTTCTTTTTTTAAATTTTTCTTATTATTGAGGTAACATAATAAAATAATGTTGGAATATCCTTTGTTGAAAGAGCAGCGCTTATACTTTGCACATAGGAGTTTAAAGATGAGCATGAGACCTTGCATGCAGCTGACCTGGGTTCGATTGCTGGCACCCCATGTGGTACTCTGAGCCTCTCTAGGAGTGATCTCTGAGCAGTTACTCCAACCCACCCTGCACCACCAAAAATAAGATTGAAAGCTGGAGCAAGATGCTCCTGGTTAGCAACACAGAGAAAAGAACAGATGTTGCTATTTGCGTATTTGATAAAACAAACTTTTGGCTAAAAAACAGGCAAAGATGACTATTACATCATGATCAATGGTTCAACCCACCCACCAAGAAGTATAGTGTTTAGGGGCTGGAGCAATAGCACAGCAGGTAGGGCTTTGCATGTGGCCTTGCATGCAGCCAACCCGGTTCGATCCCCAGCATCCCACATGGTCCCCTGAGCACCGCCAGGAGTAATTCCTGAGTGCAGAGCCAGGAGTAACCCTTGTGCATTGCCAGGTGTGACCCAAAAAGAAAAACAAAGTATAGCGGTTATCAGTGTATATACACCCAACATGCGGACATTCAATAGATACATGCAAAATAATGCAGTAGAAATGGGGGGAAAAGTGATTGTCACTAGCTATAGTGCAACTTTCCAGATACTCCTTGAACCTGTGAGGCATTATTGCCATTGATCTTTCCCAAGCACCCTAGAAGGGAGTATTTATGAACTGAGGACAAGCTTTTCATACATTTGTGTCCTCACTAGCTGTGGCCTATGTATGTATGAGCTCATGAAACTAGAGTCAGCATGATCCTAGCTTTCTTACTCTCAGGTTGCCCTTTAGTTTTATTATCCCTGATTTGTAGGTCTCTTTTTGGGCAGTTACGTCTGCTTTGCACTCAAGAATTACTCCTGGGTGTGCTCAGGAGACCATATGGGATGCCGGGCATCAAACCCGTTTTGCAGCATGCAAAGTAAGTGCCCTACCAGCTGTCCTATCACTCTGGCCTCCTCTGGGTGTTTTCTGACCAAAGTAACATCAGACCTTAAATTTGCATGAGAATCCTTGGAGTTTCCATCCATGATCTCTGTCCTCAAAACCAGGTGACCCTAGAGGAGCAATACAATTTCCAGAAGGCTGAGTCAAGAGCCTCACCCTCATTCCTGCCTGGTGGGGTTCCTTACCTTAAAACTCAAATGAGAGTCATTTGGATTATACATCTCCATTACTTACCTCTGCATCTCACCCGCAGTGTCCCTGGTGGTGTGACCTGGCTTTCCCCATGACCGTTCTGCTTGCAGAGACTTAGTCTTAGAGCTGTGACTTTACAAAAGCCCTGTCACTAGGCCTGCAGAACGGCTCTGCAGCACTGCATGTGGGCCTGCCTCTTATCACTTGGTTATGCTGCAGGGTTTGTTCTGTCTAGGAAACACCTTTGTCCTGGTCCTATGGTGAATCCCTGATTCACCCACTGCACTGAAGGAAAGTGTACAGGCCCGGTGCAGGATTTGCCATCAAGACTTTGAAAGACATTTTCCCAGGAGAGTGTGCCTGATTGCAGATTTTCTCAGGGTTTCCTTCTTTCTCTTGAGGTTCTTCCCGCCATGGTCATGACTGAATGTCACCAGTGGCAGATGTGACACCAACCAGAGAAGGAGTAGGGTTCCCAGGGAAGGAAACAGTAGCCTCTAGAAGGGTGTCCACCCCTTCCCTCTTCCCCAACTCAGTCGGAAAGAGCCTGGGGAAATCTAGGGCTGATGGGCATTGGCACAGTACAGACGTGTCTCACCACCCCCATAAGGTGGTCAGACCAAACCCGGGTTCCACTTGATCTGCCCAGAACGAGAAATAATCCCTGCCACCTGATTTCCCAGGCAGCTGTGGAACCCTGACTGAAGTAAGAAATTGTTTTTTATAGGAAAGGAAAGTCAATCCTATACCTTACCCAGGCCTTTCCCGGTCTGTTGCCTTATCTCACAAAAGAATTTTAGTAAGGGGCTGGAGAGAGAGCACAGTGTGTAGGGCGTTTGCTTTGCATGCAGCCAATCGGATTCAATTCCCAGCATCACATGTGGTCCCCTGAGCACCCTGAGCGCCACCAGGATAATTCCTGAGTGCATGAGCCAGGAGTAAGAATGCTGGGTGTGACCCAAAAAGAAAAAAATATTTTAGGAAGAGAGGGATAGTGGAATGAGACAACTTTATTTGGGAAACAAAGGGAAGTGGATAAAGCTATGTTCTCAAGAGAAAACAAGGAATTTTCCAGAAAAAGTGAAGCACGCATCGCAAGCAAGGATGTGTGAGAAAGTTCGCATTTCAAGTTGATGCACACCAGGGAGGCCCTTTCACTCTGCCAAGTTAGTTTATTCTAGTTTTCCCAGACTGCCCCCAGCCCGGTTCATGGCTAGGATGGACATCAAGATGGGGAGCTTGGAGCTTGGAGCAGCTGATGGTCTTTGGATATTCTTAGAGGCACCTTTTTTTTTTTTTTTTTAGGTAGGAGTACTACTGTTTATTCAGCCACCAATTAGGCTGATTGAATTGTGCATGAACTTCACCTTACTTTATATATATATATATATATATATATATATATTGTAATTTTATTTATTGAATTACCGTGAGAGCAGTTGCAAAGCTTTCGGGTTAAAGTCTCGGTCATACAATGAAACACCCGTACCTTCACCAGTGCCCATTCTCCACCACCAAAAACCCCAGTACACCCCCATCCCATACCCTCCTCCTACCTGTGGGGCAGATGATTTACTGCCCTCTTTCTCTACTTTGATTACTTTCAATATTTTGACACCAGAACACCATTATTATTTGGGATTTTACCCCAACACTCAGGTCTACTGAAAAGGAAACAGTAGACAATTTTTTTTCTATTGCTGGTTATGAACAACATATGGTGTTGTGTGGCTGCAGTAGTGGCTGCATGATTTTGAAATTCTGAAATTTTAACAATTAAATCTGGAGGGATTTCTTGCCAAAACCTGCTGGGTTCTGAGATTTGTTCCTGAGTCTCTGGGATCATGGCCGTTAAGCAGCTTGATCAGGAGCCAGAGAGGCCGTTCATGGGCGGTGACTTGGGGTCTTGTTGGGATGGGGAGGAAAGGACCAGCTCCACCCCCATTTTGTGAGGTCCTGCGTGTCTCATCACTGTGGGCCCAAACCTGACTTCCTATGGCCTCTGGAGGATGGTGGCCACTGAGCCCTGACGGGGAGTAGGCTGAGGGACAGCACCCTTTCCTCCCTGGACTGGCCCTATGACAGTAAACTACTGCGTGGTCCGGACCCATTTCTGGGTTTCTGCCAAAAACTGTTGGGTTTCAAGATTTGTTTCTGAGTCTCTGGGATCATGGCCATTAAGCAGTTTGATCAGGAACTGGAGAGGCCATGCCTCCAATTATATAGCTTAGCCGGAAGTGGTTTGTGGGTGTGTCTCCCTCATACCTAACTTTTGGCCGTTTACTTTCTTGGTAAACTTTGCCCCAAGTCTTTGGGGTCTGACCAAAGGCACAGGAGCACTTTTGGGGTATCTGGAAGTCTGAAAGCACCATGAGGCTGCTGATGCACTTGCCTCACAGGTACAGATTGACCTGCTGGCGGCACCATACCCCCATTTTCCGGGATCCTAAGATGGGTCATTTGTCTCAGAGGCCCCCATGCCTTTGGGCACATTCCAGACAATGCTTTTCCCAATACACATTCTCAGCCCTCCCCCTCTTCCTGCTTGCAGCAGATTGATCTCTAGACTGCTAGTACAGGTGGGTCTGGAGCCACTGTGGTGGAGAGATAGCCTGTCCTCTGTGGCTCTCTCATCTACTATTCCTGGTGACAGTTGCCTTATGCTCTATTCTGGGGACCTGCATGGAAACTAGATACTTTATTTTTTTAAGTATTTTTTTTTCTTAATTGAGTCACCCTGAATTACAAAGTTATAATTGATGTCGGTGGCCCCCACGGGTGACTCATGTAAAGTGGGGAGGAGAAAGATGGTCACTTTCTCTGATCCGCCTCTGCCACCCAGGACCCAGGGTTACTGGGTTCTTGTTTTGCTTTGCAGAAAGGAATTTCAGGAGTAGACAAGCAGTGAAATTACACTTTTTATTTGGAGGTTTTGAAGGGAAGGAGAAAGTAGGAGAGTGGAGAGTAACGTGCTCAAGTAGACTATAGACCAAACATGATTGCCACTCAATGCCTCTTTTGCAAACCACAACACCCAAAAGGAGAGAGAGAACAGAGGGGAATGCCCTGCCACAGAGGCAGGGTGGGATGGGGGGGTGGGGGGGGTGGGAGGGATACTGGGATCCGTGGTGGTGGGAAATGGGCACTGGTGGAGGGATGGGCATTTGATCATTGTATAATTGAAACCCAAGCCAGTACACATCTCAAGAGAGCAGATGTGGGCGACACGTGCTCAGGCACCGCATGGGCTCAGCCACAGGGGCACAAGCAGCACGTGGGCTCAGGCATCATATGTGCATCCTTCCTTTGTTCAAGGTGGCCTTTATAGGGTTTCCCCAACCTGCCCCCAGGTGGGGCTTCTACTTAGGTAGAAAGAAGCCTGTTGCTAAGGTGGTTGGGGGGTGGGTGGGTTGGGAGTGGTGATGGTCTTCTTTGAAATTCCTTTCCTGGCCTTTTGTTTCTGCAGGAGCTTCTTTGGGTCTATTGTTATAGGTCTGTGAGGGTCTTATAGGGCTTTAGTTCCTGTGTTTCCTGTTTTCTTCTGAGTGTCTATCAGGCTCTCACAGCACTTTGGGACTATTTCTTACCAGGAAATTTTGCCACTGCCTTGGGAGGGGGCTTTCCCTATCCTGCCTACATCATAATGTTCTTCATGATTGAGTTTCAGGTGTACAATTCAACAATTCCTTCACCAGTGTCCACTTCCCTCCTCCCATGTCCCCAGCTTCCCTCCTGTCCCTAGCCTGCCTCTATGGCAGGCACTTTTTCATTTTTCCTTTTGCCCCACTTGAGCAAATCGATGAACAACAGGATGACAGTTAAACAGTGATACAGTTTTACAAGCAAATTTAAAATAGTGGAAATAGTCTTCATCTAGTAAATCCTGTTTCTAAGGTTCCTCAGAGATAGTTTGTATTCATTGCTTTTCTCCATGAATGGGCTATAATTTCTTATTCATTTGCATACTAGTAATTTTTGTTGAAAAATAGACATTTGAAATAATTTCATGTGGTCACCATGTAATTAGATAATTTTCCCTCATTCCAGTTTATTTCTATTGAAACAGCAACACAGGGACAAGAGGGAAATAGGAGGGTGAGATTAGAGAGAATGGCCTCAGAGGAAAATTCTGAGAATGTGCCTAGGGTATGCACCAAGAATATAAAATTTCTGAGAATGGGCCCAGGATATGCATCCAGAATATGCAGAAGATAATCTTTTCTGGGGTCTGCAGTGACAGCACAGTGGTTAGGGTGCTTGCCTTGCACATGGCTGACTCGTTTGATCCCCTGTAGCACATATTGTCCCCTGGGCAGCCTCAAGAGTAAACGCTGAGTGTAGAACCAGGAGTAAGTCCTAAACACAGCCAGTGTGGACCTAAAACAAAAACAAAGCAAAACAAGACGATGAATGGAAATAAATGAATGCAAGTTTCTGAATTGAAGAGATGCTTCTAAAATTTCCTCTTTTTAAAAAATTGTTCAGCAGCTGAAGAGACAGTACAGCAGACAAAGTGCTTGCCTTTCATGTGGCTGACCTGGGCTCCATCCCAGGCACCTCATTTGGTCCCTATAGCCTTGCCAGTAGTGATCCCTGAGCAAACAGCCAGGAGTAGGCCCTTAGCACTGCCAGGTATGGCCCCCAAACCAAAATAAATAAGTTCACAATAAGATAGTATCCTGTATTAATGAAGGAAGTTTCCTTTTATTCCTAGTTTACTAATAGTGTGTATTTTATTATTATTCATTTTAGTGAAGGAAGATAGTTTTTATTGAGCAATATTTAGAAAGATGTGGTGGGAGAGGAACCCAGGTGTGCAGGACCTGGGGCTGAGATCTCCAAACCTGTTCAGATCGGGACTGGGCCTCCTCCACCCAGATCCCCCATCTTCCAGTAGCTAGACAGTTACACCCACCAACTGCAGTGTAACCCCACCAATGGCCAAGATCCAGAGACTATAAAACCAAGCTCTCAGAAGTGCACGGCTGCATTTGCGGCCACTTGGCCTCTTATTGTCTAGTTCTTGCTCTCAGAGAACCTGGCGGCTACCAAGAGTATCTTGCCTGCATATATGCCTGACTGGGAAAACCTGTAAAAGGTGATTAGAGGCTTCCCCAAAAGCCTCCATCCCCTCAGAGAGCCCGGCAAGCCACTGAGAGTATCCTGCCCACACGGCAGAGCCTGGCAAGCTACCTGTGGCATACTTGATATGCCCAAAACAGTAACAATGATGGTCCTCATTCCTCTGATCCTGAAAGAGCCCCCATTGGGCTACAGTAGCACGTGACAGGGACGAATGGAGACGTTACTGGCGCTTGCTTGAGCAACTTGATGAAGAATGGGGTGATAGTGATAGTGATAGTGGTGGAAGAAGGAAGGGATTAGGTTTTCAAGAGAGAATATTAATGTTGGTGGACCCCACTGGTGACTTATATGAAGCTGGGAGGAGAAAGATGTCACTTTCTCCCCATCTGTCTCTGCTACCTGGGACCCAGGCTTACTGGGTTCTTGTTTTGCCTCACAGAAAAGAATTTCAGGAGTAGACAAGCAGTGAAGTAAAGCAGATATTATTTGGAGGTTTTTGAAGGGGAGGAGGAAGAGAAAAGTGGGAGAGTGGAGAGTAATGCGCTTAACAGAGATTGCGGGCTTCTCAAAGAACAAGAAGCCCCTACGCACACCCAGCATTAGATAGGAAAGTGCACATCTCAGGAGGGGAGATTCAGGCCCCACATGTGCTCCGCCACGTGGGCACAAGCAGCACAAGGGCCCTGCAACATATGCACGCTCTTCCTTTGTTCAAGGTGGTTTTTATAGGGTTTTCCCCAACCTGCCCCCACGTGGGGCTTCTATCTAGATAAGAGTCCATTGCTATGGTTGTTGCTAAGTGGGTAGAATTGGTGCAGCTTTTGAAACTCCTTTTTTTGACCTTTGATTCTGTTGAATGTTTTCTCAGAGCCTGGGTCCAGCCTTCTCTGGCCTGGTCTAGCTGAGGGTTAATAGGGTTAAAGGAAGGAATTGCGGTTTCTCCAGTAACTTCCTTCAGGCTCTTTCTGGAGGGAGGGGTCTGGTCTCCTCAGGGTATCTTGTGGAGGTCTTATCAGTTCTTGCTTTCTGTATCCAAAAGTGGGCTAGACTTAGACTAGTGGCTTTATTGCTTCCAGAAATTTCATTGCCCTCCTGTGTGTGTGTGTGGGGGGGGGGCGGGGTTGGGGGTTGGGAAGGCCTTCCCTAATCTACCTGCCTACATCAACAGGAGCTTGAACAATCAGGTAAGCAAGTAAAAAGACAGACAAGGAAACAAGATACGTGTTTGAAGGAGAATGGGCTTGAAGGAGTGAGCATGTGTGTGTGTTGCGTTTGTGTGTGTGTGTGTGTGTATGTGTGTGTGTTCTTAAGTGAATGTATGTTGAGATTTTTTAAAAAAAAATTATGTATCACTTTTCTGTTTCTCCTATTATTTTATGGTTGTGATACCAGAGGTCACACCCATGGCTGCGGTGCTCAGACTCTAGCGTGAGTTGCTCCTGGGGGCCACTCACTGTGCTTGTGTTGGCTTTGGTAAGTTCTGCTGCTGGAGATCCCAAAGGCAGTGCTTCCAGGCTCACACTCAGCATGTGGGATGGAACCAGGGATAGAACTCCCAGCCTCATGCTTGCAGGGTAGGCTGTTTTGTGTGTGTACTGCTGAGCTATCCCTGAGTCCCTGCATTTTGAAACTATTTTAAGCCACGAATGAAAAATAGATCAAACAGATTTTCTGCATCTATTGAAGTGCTTTCATATGTGTTTTCTCATTTAACCTGTCGAAATGATGAATTACATTCATTATCATTCTAGAATAAACCAATTTTGCGAATTCTGAGAAAAACAACCTAACTCCTTCACAATATATGGCCAAGTTTCATCTTCACGGAGGATATTTTGGCAAATGTTTTGTTTAGATTTTTTTTTTTTGTCTTTAGAATGAAGCTGACCTGATTGTTCCATTTTATTCAAGCCATGGCAGGCAGTTCAGGAAGAGCAGAGGACCTAGGAGGCAAGACTCAGGAGTCAGGCGGCGAGAGTACAAGCTTAGCATGTGTGATGTCCTGAGTCCCATCCTTGGGACTGTGTGACCCTTGGAGCACCAGAGTGCCAGCTCAAACAGTACTCAGGATGGGCCCATGTTCCCAGAGCTCTGTTATATACAGATCTTATTTTTAAAAAATTAAGGGGGAAGTATTTATTTTCTTTATTTTTGAGGTTTTGAGCCACACCTGGTAGTGCTCAGGACTTACTTCAGATCACTCCAGGAGGTGCTCAGAGACAATGAAGGGTGCCAGAATTAAACCCCAGTCAGCTCTGTCACTATCTCTGTCACTGTTCTCCTGTTGTTCATCGATTTGCTCGAGAGGACTCAGTAATGTGTCCATTTTGAGACTTGCTGTTACTGTGTTTGGCATATTGAATAGGTCATGGGTAGCTTGCCAGACTTTGCCATGTGGGCAAAATACTCTCGGTAGCTTGCCGGGCTATCCATGAGGGGGGGAGGAATCGAACCTGGCTCTGCCAGGCTGGCTGCGTGCAAGGCAAACACCCTACCGCTGTGCTATCGCTCCAGCCCGGTCAGCTCTATGCAAGCCAAATGTCCTACCTTCTAGGCTGTTGTTACACCTTCACCTTGGATTTTGTTGTTGTTGTTCTCTAGAAAGGTTTTTGTAATATTGCATGTTTTCTGAAGCATAGAAGAATGTTTTTTAAAAGTCATCTGGATTTGGACTGAGAAGATAGCTCAATGTGATGTCAGTGGACCCCACGGGTGACTTATGTGAAGCGGGGAGGAGAAAAACAGTCACTTTCTCCCCAACCGCCTCTGCCATCGGGTCCCAGGGTTACTGGATTCTTGTCGCACTCGCAGAAAGGAATTTCAGGAGTAAACAAGCAGTGAAGTAAATTGATTTTATTTGCAGGGTTTTTGAAGATGTGGAGGGAGAGAGAGAGAGTGAGAGAGAGAGAGTAATGCGCTCAAGAGAGAACTCGGGCTTCTCCAACGGCAGAGAGAGACCCTAGACACATTCCAGCATTAGAAATGAAAGCATGAAAGTACACATCTCAAGAGGGGAGATGCGGGCAACACATGTGCTCGGCCGCTTGAGCACAAGCAGCACATGGGCTCCAGCAGCATATGCACACCCTTCCTTTGTTCACGGTGTCTTTTATAGACTCTTCTCGGGGCTGGATCACATTTAATCAGATTAAGGGAGAGGTCCGAGGGTTTGAGTGAAAGAATCCATATTAGGGCATTA
Source organism: Sorex fumeus (assembly GCF_029834395.1). Taxonomy (NCBI): domain Eukaryota; kingdom Metazoa; phylum Chordata; class Mammalia; order Eulipotyphla; family Soricidae; genus Sorex; species Sorex fumeus. The sequence goes on from NW_026606240.1 coordinate 2,348,382, forward strand.
AGTTTTTGCTTGCTTCAGCTAACTTGCAATATTGCTTTCTGTAAAACTGCTGGGCTGCTTTGCAACTTCTTGTGAATGTGAGCAGAACAGGACGTAACTCCTTGGGAAACCAAGAGTGACAGGGTTCAGGCGTATTCACTGTCCCTGGAATGCATTGTTCCTATAGAGAATCCTGCAGATGTCTTGGGTGATGAGAACCCTGAAAATGTCTTGGGTGATGGATGACCCAGGATGCAGTGGCTGGAGGAGATTACCCAAGGCTTAATGTCCCCACCATAACCTTGCTTATGATAACAATCGATGTATGTAACTGCTGACTTCTGAATCTATAGGCTATGGAATGCGCGGGCTTTGTTGTAACGGCCGGTGAAGACCCATATAAGACCCTCTTTGAAGAAGCTCGGGGCTCTCAGCCACTGCCCACTCTGGGGTATGCTGTGGAGCCCCGGCATGCTGGTCTAAATAAACCCCGTTTGTACTCCTGCAGGAATTGTGTCTGTCTGGTCTCTCCGTGCCTCCCAGGGCCAGGGGACTCCCGATCCCAACATGAGGAACTCCATGGGGAGGGGTCCAACCTCCTTAGAGTTGGCTGAAGTTCTTATCAGGTCTGTTTTCTGTATCCACAGGGTGGATCAGTCTTAGGATTTTCCTCCCAGAAGTTCTGTCAACCTAAATTTCATTGCCGAGGGCCTTTCCCTATCTGCCTGCCTACATCAAATGAGCTAGATATTGTACTTGTGGAGGGCCTGTGTTCAAACCCTAAACCATGTTCCCTGGAGCACCAAGCTAGGTGTAGCACCTACGCATCACCAATGTGGTCCCGACCTAAAACAAAGAAAAAAGTCACCAGTGTTAGATATTAACCCTAAATGTTTTAGGCTTCATCAGTCAATTGTCTCTTTTCCTCCATCCAGAGAAACTTAAGTGCTCTTACAAACACCTCTGAGTTTTATCTTTTTTTTTTTTGGGGGGGGGGGTCACACCCGGTGATGCACAGGGGTTACTCTTGGCTCTTCACTCAGGAATTACTCCTGGCAGTGCTTGGGGGACCATATGGGATGCTGGGAATCACCACGTGTAAGCCCTACCCACTGTGTTATTGCTCCAGCAATAACACAGTTTTATGTTTAACCTTTCCTTCATGTTACTAGATTCTCCAACCTTCTGGTGACTTGACTTTGTATAAATTACTTGCTTTTCTGTTTCTCCTATAACCTTTTCATACTTTACTACAGAACAATGTTCTTTGCTAAAACACAGAAAGACCATTCATGCTATGTTCCTAATATTTGGGAATTGATTAACTCTGAAATATATCTACTCCTGTGCATCCACCATAATTACTTGACTCAGGCTTCAGTTGCCATAGTTTCTAACACCCCCTCAAAGTGACTCCTCACCATGGGACTGGGATGGACTCGGGGGAGTGGCAAAGCTGCCCTGGCATGGAAGTGGGACAATCTAGAAAGCATAAAAGCACCGTCTTTTTTGGGGGGGGTCACACCCAGCGATGCACAGGGGTTACTCCTAGCTCTGCACTCAGGAATTACTCCTGGCCGTGCTCAGGGGACCACTTGGGATGCTGGGAATCGAACCTGGGTTGGCCGCGTGCAAGGCAAACGCCCTACCCGCTGTGCTATTGCTCCAGCCCCCCAAAAGCACAATCTTGATGCAAGCTGATATGACTTAAAAGATAGTGATGTCGGTGGGCCCCACGGGTGACTTATGTGAAGTGGGGAGGAGAAAGACGGTCACTTTCTCCCCACCCGCCTCTGTCTCCCGGGACCCTGGGTAGGCTAGGACCGGTAAAGTTTGCAGTGAGCACCTGCTCGGCACGGGCCTAAGCCCCGCCAGCCCCACAAGGTGGCCGTCAAGCCACACCTGAAGTCCGCTTAATCTTCTCGGCACAGGAGTTAATCCCCACCACCCGACTGCTCGGGGAGCCACGGACTCAAGTTGGGGCGAGAATTCGCTCTTTGCAGGAAAGGAGAGGCCAGTCCCAAGCCGTACCCGAGGTCTCTGGGGTTCTTGTCTCGCTCGCAGAAAAGAATTTCAGGAGTAGACGAGCAGTGAAGTAACAGGTTTTATTTGGAGGCTTTTGGAGAGGGAGAGAAAGGGATAAGCAGATAAGCGGGGGAATAGAGAGTAAGAGAGAGAGAGTAACACATCCAGAGGGAACGCGGGCTTCTCCGAGGGTGGAGAGAGCCCCAACTGGGCTCTTGAGCTGGCTCTTATAGATCCTTCCGACTCAGAATGTTCTGGAATCTCCTTGGGGCTGGGTCGCTGGAGTCAACCGGATTAAAAGCGGGCTCTCGGAAAGGAGGAATTTCATGGGGAGGAGGCCCATATCTTCAGGGTGTGGGGATGGTCTTATCAAGTCTTTATTCTCTGTCTCCACAGGGTGGGTCGGTCCTAGAATTCTTCTTCTATGAGACTTTGTTTCATTGCAGAGAGCCTTTCCCTATCTACCTGCCTACATCAATAGGACCCCCACGGGGGAAGGAAAAGCTAAATCTCTTGAGGACTTAGTCTAGAATTTATGGTAAAAGACTTGCTTGCTCTCGGAGCCCAGATAACTAAATGGTTTTTTTGTTTTTTTTTTCTTTTCCTTTTTGGATCACACCCGGCGATGCTCAGGGGTTACTCCTGGCTCTGTACTCAGGAACCATTCCTGGCGGTGCTCAGGGGACCATATGGGATGCTGGGATTCAAACCCGGGTCGGCAACGTGCAAGGCGAACGCCGTACCACTGTTCTATCGCTCCAGCCCCTAAGTTTTTGAATCTATATCTCTTACTGTATTTAATCAATCAATTACAAGTATTAAATAAGAAGTAAACTTAATTGTTTAATATGTACAATTGAAAGGAAAGAGAAAAGCAGTATAGATGTCCCTGGGAGACTGAGTGTTCCCTTGAGTTAGTCCCCCCCAAGAGAATTATCTCTGTGGGAATGCTTTACCTCTGTAAATGGTCAATCACACCTACGTGCAGTCCTCTACCTCAAACCCCCTCAGATGTTCACTAAGTATGCTACCAGTTCTGCTTTAAACAAGCTGTTTTTATCATCTATCTATGAGTCCCTTGTCTCTTTGTTCCTCTTCCGTTCTCAGCTACCAAAAGTTACCCACACTTGAATGCACAACCTGATATGTAATTTTCTTAGCAAGGAAAACCTTAGCTGTTATTGTTTTACCACTGTAGAACTGCTTAAGCTTTCTATTTCTTTTCCAGTATAGTAAGTTATGTTTCCTAGCTTTTACAGTTAATCTAAATTTTCAAATATATTGGTATAACATTATTCATGATGTTTTTGTTTTTAAGTTCCTGCAGAATGTGCAATTGCCCTTCCTTTTTCTTTCATAATACTAGTTCCCCTTTTTTTCTCCCACTTGATAAACCTTACCAGAAGTTCCTTGTAAAAGAAAAGGTTTGTTTTCTTCCTTGGGGTGGAAAAGCTGTATCCAGCTATCTCCGGGTCGACCAGGACTATCCCTGGTGGGGGTATGAGGGAGACAAGCAAGTGCTGGGGACCGGATTGGGGTCCTGTGCATGCTATACATGGTTTCTGTTCAGCTGTAGTCTTGGCTCTGTGGGGCTTTTCAACAGGCAGCATGGAGATTTCTTTATTTGTATATTTATCTTATAAAACAACCAGCCAGACAGGTGTGATTGTTCTCATGGTTCAGCAAAATAAAGGCCTCTCTAGGGTTGGAGCGATAGTCCAGCAGGTCAGGAGATTGCCTTGCATGTGACTGACCTGGGTTTGATCCCCATTTCATATGGTCCCCTGAGCCCTGAGTGCAGAGTCAGGAGTAAGCCCTGAACAACTGCCAGGGTAGCCCAAAAACCAAAATGTAAAAGTTCTTTCTTAAAATGCTAGCATGATGTACAAAAAAATATAAAATCCTAGGGGAGCAGAACAAAAGTGGCAAAGGCAATAACAAAGCACATCAGAATTTAACCCACCCACCTGCTTGAGGTTCACAAGCGCAGCTTTTTAATTTCAGAAAATATGGATAATCCTTTCCACACTTCTTTGTACTATTGCTTCTCATTCATGAGTTTAGATTCTAGATCCCAAAGTATTAATCTGGTTTTCTGTAGCTGACACATCTTGATCGTGAAGGCTACCCAAACTTCTGATCAGACTCCAGTTACACTGACAGAAGGAGGCATATAGAGAAGGAGGATATCAAGACAGATGAACAAGTCGCTGATGAAGTTGATCAGCCCTGTGCTCACTGCTGTGCTATCTCCCAGTCCCTTCAGTTTTTTTGGGTTTTGTTTGTTTTTGGCTTTGTTTTGTTTTGGAGCCACACCTGGCTATTCTCAAGGATTTCTTCTGGCTCTGCACTCCACTCAGAAATCAATCCTGGCTGTGGTCTAGGAACCATATGGGATTCTGGGGATTGAACCTGGGTTAATCACATGCAAGGCAAGTTCCTTACCTGCCGTACCCTCTTTCCAGTCCATCTCCTGGTCTGGTTTGGTAGTTTATTTTGTAAACTACCTCAGTGTCTCATCACACATACTGACTTCCCTGTAGATCTGATGAGATTTCGTCATTAGGAGGCTACTAGTACCCTTTCTCTCAGTGACAATCAGATGGTAGTCAATTTGGAAAACTGGCTTTTAGGGAAATTCTCTTTTTCCCACTTTCTGATCTCTACTTTAGAACAGATTGATTTACACTCTGAATTGACCTGTGAGGCCTCTAATCTGACAACTCCCACCGCCCACCCCCCACACCCCGCCTCCAAATTTATGCCTAGCAAAGGCACCTGTGGCCACTTGCACACTCCAGTTCTTCCTGCCCAAATCCCTGCACTCAGACTTGATGCTTATCTAGTCCTCATATTCTTATCTACTTTGTTTACAAATTCTACTTGTTTTTCCTTCAGAATGTTGTCATTTCTCACTTCCCCACCCTATGATACCAGAAGGAAGTCCCTATGCCTGTGTGCCTGTAAAGCTGACTCACTTGTTCTGGTTTTTGCACAGCTAATACAGAGCTTAAATTTGTGTGTGTGTGAGGGGGGAGAGGGGAATGCAGGGGTGGGAGGTAGGGGGTTGATGCTTGCCTTGCCTGTGCCTGTCTTGGCTTCAATCCCCAGGACATCCCATGTGGTTCTCTGAGCACTGCCAGGAGTTATTCTTTCTTTCTATCTATCTATCTATCTATCTATCTATCTATCTATCATCTATTTTTTGAGGGCTGTCATACCTGGTGATGATCAGGGGTTACTCCTGGCTCTGCACTCAGGAATTAGTCATGGAGGGGAGGGCTCGGGGATTAAATCTAAATTGAGAGGCAGTTTTGTGAAAGAGGCAGTTTTAGTTCAGATGTTGACTCTAGGGGGCTGGAGAAAATACAGTGGGTAGAGTATTTGCCTTGCACATGGCCAACCCAGGTTCAATCCCTAGCACCCTATATGATCCCTTGAGTATAGCCAGGAGTGAGCACTGAGTGCAGAGCCAGGAATAAGTCCCAAACACCGCTGGGTATGGCCCCTCAACCAATGAATAGATAAATAAATACAAATCAAAGTTCAAAGCTGCATTGTTCGCCTTTGATTTCCTAGTGGGACAGGAAGTTATAAGCATTTTTGTGATGAAGCATTTCCATAGACTAGGGCTCTCTTTTGTAGTAAAGAACTATTCCAGGGTACAGTAACTGCGTAGTAAGCACACTTAGTCCTAGAGTGACTCCTTGAGTTCTTAATGTGTCATCACTTATTCCAATAATAAAGCAATAAGAAATTATTTTTTGTGCATGGGTGGGGGTACACCTGAATGTGCTCAGGACTTGCTTGTGGCTCTGCATTCAGGGATCACTCCTGGTGGTGTTCAGGGGACTATGAGGGATGTCAGGAATCCAACCTGGATCTTGTGCAAGGCAAGCAAGCGCCCTACATGCTACATACTCTCCCAGCTCCTCCTTTCTTTCCTTTGCTGCTGTAGGACAGTTCACATTTGGGCAAAGGCAGTGGGGTTTGTTGGGGGGATGTCACACTAACCTACAGTATGAACTTCATGACTGTTAAATCACACCTTAAGAGTTCGACTACAGCTTTTTCTGGAATCAGAATTTGTCATGAAGTAGAGTTACTACCCAACTTGGAATTCTTTGCTCAGTATTCTTTTTGTAGAATTACAAACGCTTCTAAGTAGTTTAGTATTCTTCATGTTCATTCTAAAACAGCTTCTAGGAATGTGTAAACAATGGCAGCAGCAATTAGTTGACAGAGAACAAGGTATTTCTGACCCCTGCCTTTTCATTGCCCAGCAGTTTGGAATGGAATAAACTAGGCCAAATGCTAGAGGTGTATGTAGTATGTTCCTTTGTCCAGTGCCTAACCAAATGCTTGACTTCTGTTTGCTTTATTATCTCTTTTTGCTTCCATGTTTGTTTGCTTATTTGCTTAATTATTTTTCAAGTTTCCATTTGGATGTCTCTCCGTTAGCTCTGTTATCCTTCCCACCTGCTTTTTACTGTCTCCATCTGTTACTTAGGAGGAGAAGATAAATAGATCTTTCTATTTTTTTGTTTTGTTTCGTTTCTTTGGGTCACATTGGCAGTGCTCAGGGATTACTCCTGGCTCTGCACTCAGGAATTACTCGAGGTAGTGCTCGGGGACCATATGGGATGCTGGGGATTGAACCTCAGTTGACTGGTTGACCGAGTGCAAGGCAAATGCTCTACCCACTGTACTATTGTTCTGACCCTGATTGTTCTATTGTAAATTATAAAGTTTCCTAAATCCTTCTTTTTCTCTTAGGAGCAAAGATTATCTTCAAGTAAGGGAAGTTGTGGGCTTATAGTTTGCTCGATTGGAGACCATTACTTATATATGAGATAGTTTCTCACTGTAGGTTGACATCGTAGGGTTAATGGTTAATCTCTTGGCTTTAAAACCAAATTTCCAGAACTTTTGACCACCCAGAAGTACCTTCACACATCTCTAGATAACCCAAAAACTAGTGATAGAAATCTAGTTTAAAATCATTTCTAGCCAAACAGTTTGAAACACATTTGACTAATAGAGGGTGCCACTGTTTATCATCAATCATCCTTTATAGTTTGATGGAACAACTTAATTGCCAATGTTTTTATATCTAGAGAAATTTCAATCACTTTTCATATTTTCAAAATTCAAAATGTGGGTCTGGAACCATAGTACAGCAAGTAAGGCACCTACTTGCCTTGCATGTGGCTGACCCAGGTTCAATTTCTGGCATCCCCTATGATTCCCTAAACCCACCAAGAATGATCCCTGATTCCAGATCCAGGTGTGACCCCCAAACAAAAACAAAATGGTAGTGTTTTATATATACATATATGTACATATATATTTATATATATTCAGAAAAATATCATTTTTTAATAGCACTGTAGCACTGTCCTCCTGTTGCTCATCGATTTGCTTGAGCAGGCACCAGTAACATCTCCATCGTGAGACTTCTTGTTACTGTTTTTGGCATATCGACTACATCAAGGGTAGCTTACCAGGCTTTGTCGTACGGGCAGAATACTTTTGGTAACTTGCCGGGCTCTCCGAGAGGGGCAAAGAAATCGAACCCGGGTCGGCCGTGTGCAAGGCAAACACCCTACCCACTATGCTATTGCTCTGGTTTATAAAGTGAGTATGTGAAAATGAATTGTAACTTTCTGAAAATTGCTTATTTTTAATCTAAAGAACAAAAGTATCTCTCTTTTGGGCCAGAGAGATAGTACAGAGGTTAAGGAGAATGTCTTGTATGTGGCCAACTCCAGTTTGATCTCTGGCATGACATGGTCTTCTGAGAACCACTTGGAGTGACCTTTGAACACACAGCTAAGTAATACCTGAGCAGTGCTGAGCGTGGTCCAGAAAACAAAAACAAAATCTTCACATTAAGAGCATAATATTTTATGTCAGAGGATGTAGTTCAGTGGTAGACGATTTGCCTTGCATATATTTGAGGTCTTGGGTTCTCTCCCCTTGCCCCCCCCCCACACAGAGCATAATGTTTTTATGTGTTTTTGTTGATTTTATCTCCCCCCCTACCACCTTTTGATTTTGAGCCACACCAGGCAATGCTCAGGGATTATTCCTGTTTGCACTCAGGAAATATTCCTGATGGTGCTTAGGGACCACATGGGATGCTAAAGATCAAACCTAGGCAGGCCACATGCAAAGCAAGCACCCTACCCGCTGCACTATCACTCTGACCCAATCTTCCTTCCTTCCTTCCTTCCTTCCTTGCTTCCTTCCTTCCTTCCTTGCTTCCTTCCTTCCTTCCTTGCTTCCTGCCTGCCTGCCTGCCTGCCTGCCTGCTTTCTTCTTGGTGGGTGTGGTGTTGGGACATACACAGTAGGGCTTGTATATAAATTTCCTTAATTCTTTAATATTTCAGAGAAAGAAATATTATGAAAACTGGCCACAGGCTCAATATAACTGAACAGAAGAGAAGCAGAAGGAGAAATAAAAAGTAGAGTATTCATAGTAGAATCATGGAAGAAAAATAATTTTAAGTGGTAAATTAATCTCTGCCAGATCAGACCTCATTTGAATGAAGAAGGAGATTTAGAAGAAAACAACAGGAAAAACAGCATGTGCCTTCATTGGGTCTGAGAAGTTGACTAAGAGATTTAATGAAAGGTGGAAATGCATAAATCCTGAAAAAAATTTCAAATGCTCTATCTATATTTGAGTTGGACAATAATATACTAAAGAATTACCTTCCTAAGGAAGATGATGAGTTGGTTCCAAGGTTGTCATTGCTGCCAAGTGGAACGGTTACATGTCCAGCAGTAGCAAGTGATGCACTGGCACAAAGGTAGCAAAGGAACATCGTATCTGGGTACACCAGGCCCTGGACCACTAGAGTTCCAAGACTGATTTGGTGAAGTCCTACAGTCAGGATGAGGAAAAGAGAGAAGGTCGATAAAAGTGTCCCAGATAAAATATTTCTATGCTGTTAATACAGACTCAGCACTTCAGTTCAAGTTCTAAGTGAGGAGTAACTAAATCAATTTTTTTAAACAATACCTCTAAAAAATTATAGCTATTTTGGTAGACAATCCTATTTTGGTAGCTGACTTGAGAGATCTCCTAAATTTATATGTGAACAGAGGTCGGGAAAGATGGATGGCAAAGATCTGACTGCAGGGGGCCATTGATTACATTGATCACCACTTGAGAAGCAGCATTTGAACCAGGGAAGAGTCCAGAAACTGGAGAAGCTATTGAAGAAAATGAAGATTTATCACCTCCTTCTGACAATAGAGATTCATTCATAGAAAAAGACACTAGTATCTTTAGAGCCTGTTTATTTAAACTAGATATTCCTATGAGTCCTTAAATTCAAATAAGAACATGTGATAGATCAGATTTCGATCCCTTGCATCTCACATGGTCCCTCAGGCCCCTAGGCGTGATCCTTGAGTGAAAGAGTCAGGAGGAAGCCCTGAAAACAGCCCTGTGTGACTCCACAAACAAAACATAAGCAAAATCAAAACACTCTTGGTGGGGTCAGAGAGATAGTACAGTGGGTAAGGTGCTTGCTTTGCATGAGGCCGACCTGGTTCAATCCCCAGCATTCCTATGGTCCTCTGAGGATTGAGCAGTTCCTGAAGATGGATAACGTGACCCCCCAGAAACCAAAAAGAAACACCTCAACCTTTTCTTTTGGGGCTGGATAAATAGTGCAGCAGATAAGGACTTGCTGTGCATGTGACGGACCCCATTTCTACCCCCAGTGCTGCAAATAATCTCCTGAGCACCACTAATAGTAATCTTTGAGTGCAGTCAGGACTTAAGCCCTCAGCAACACCAGATGTGGCATAAAAAATCAAACTCCTCTCTGCCCTCTGCCAGAAAAAATAATCTCTGCCCCCAATGCTTCCTTTTGTCATTGTTGATGTTACAGTGACTGGTGCCAGCTGGCTACTCACGCATATCATTGATTGATTGATTGATTGATTGGTTTTAGGACCACAAGCAGTGCAACTCAGAGCTTACTTCTGGCTGAGCTCCAGGATCTTTCCTGGAGAGGAGCTCAGGGATCACTCCTGGTTCGGTTCAAGTGACCATATGGAGTGCCAGGGATCAGACCTTTGTCAGCTCCCTGCCTATTGCACTCTCGCTCTGGCCCCCATTTGGGGGAAATTTTAAAAGATAATCCAAGCAGTTTACATCAAGGATTTTACCTCAAGGTTCATATTCTAAAATTCTATACAAATATTTGTGTAATTCTTGTGCACTTTTTGGAAGCAAAAGTTTTTTTGTGTGTGTGGAAGGAAGGGATTGAACCCTTTGTGGGACAGCCAGTAAGTGACAAGTCCAAGGTCCAAAGATTTAATTAGCTTTTGTGTGGTGGTGGGGAATGGTCCATGACCCCCAAAGCATGAACAATTTCTGCCTATGTTGTCATCCAACAGCACAGATGCATTGTTGGTAAAAGATTCCAATTTCCTCTCTACTGAAGGCACAGCATAGCCGTAATCAACAATAATGATCAGGCATCCATTAATTAAGCTTTGGAAAGCTTTTCAGAGGAAATAGTTCTCCTTCATCAGAGAGCTTACCTTTTAAATGGGGAGTCAAGAGGAGCACAAAATGAGTCACAGAGAAAACGTAAATGACAAGCTTGTGAACTTTTTATGCGTAAGATGAGCAATGCCACAGGGATTGTTGAAGAGAATGTGGGATTATGGTTTTGTCAGACAGCTTCAGTGCAGAAGTGAATTAGAAGCAGTGGTTGACAGAGGGGAGAGAGAGAAAAAGAGAGAAAGAGCAAGAAAGAGAGAGAGAGAATGTGGCTTAAAGGAGAAAAGAGGAAAAAAATTTCACACTTGACGATCTGTGTGCTTTAAAAGAGAGGAAATATACCTAAGTGAAGACCATACATGAATTTTTCTAGAGCCATATATAGGCCTAAAGAGACATACATACACATAAATATTCAATACACACATATATGCTTGGATTTATTTCTGAGTATTTTAATTGTGAAGATGGGGCAGGGGGAGCAAATCAAGTTGTGCTCAGGAACTGTTCCTCTCTCTGTGCTCAGGGATCACTTCTACTGGCGTTCAGGGAATCATATGTGGTACTGGGAATCTAACTGGGGTCTTCCTTGTGCAGGGCAAGTACCTTAATCCCTGTAGTATTCCTCCTTATCGTTAGGATTTTTAGTGCAGATACTATTATGGGGATGGGGCAACGAGTAAGAAGGCTAAGGCTATAATTGCAGTTTTGCTTTGTTTTGGGGACACACCCAGCCATGTTCAGGGCTTACTCCTGACTCTGTGCTCAGGAATCACTCTGGCAGGGCTCAGGGTACCATATGGGGTGTTAGGATCAAGCTTGGATTGACTTCATGCAAGGTAAATGGCCTACCCGCTGTATTATCTGCCCCTATAATTACAATGCTTTTTTAAAATCTTGGACCACACCTGGAATTTCTCACTCACAAATCATTCCTGGCGATGCTCAGGGGACAATACGGCATGCTGGAAATCAAACCTGGGTCAGCCACACCCAACGCAAGTGCCCTACCAACCGTACTCCTACTTGGCCGTAATGACAATACTTTTTGTACGTATCACCAGAAAGGATAGCTACCCTAGCTTTTCACCCTGAGGTAGCACCATTTGAATCTACTACTTGATCACTTAACATACTGTTACTTATCAATTTGCTCGAGCGGGCGCCAGTAACGTCTTCATTCAGCCCTGTTGCGTGCTAGTGTAGCCCAATGGCATCTGCTCGCTCTAAGAGCATGAAGAGCCTCAAACCGATCATTCAGGGTCTTGACGAAGAAGTCTGACCATCTCGTAGGTGGGCGTCCACGTGATCTTTTGACGTCCCATGGAATCCAGTCGGTAATGGCTCTAGTCCAGCGGTCGTCTCTAAATCTCATTACGTGTCCAGCCCATCTGATTTTCGACACCTTGGCAAATTAGACAACGTCCCTGATTCTTGACCGTTGACGAAGGTTGGAACTCTGGATTCCTTCTCTCATTTGAGTGAAGCGTGATACTCCAAGCATAGCTCTTTCGATTCCTTTTTGGGAGACTTGAATAGCGTTCTCATCCTGTTTTCGAAGGGTCCAGGTCTCTGAGGCGTATGTTAATGCAGGAAGAACAATGGAATCAAAGAGATGTGTTCGGAGCTGGAGGTTCTTCGTCCTCTTAGTTATTTCTTCGACGCTCTTGAGTGCATTCCAAGCCACTCTCTTCCTCCTATCTACTACATAATCTGTATTTTATGTATTTATTTATGTATAGTTGACATATCTGACATAGAGCATATGTATACACAAACATATGTATATGTTTATGCTTTCAAAAGAATATAAAATGAGACATCATTTTACACACATACATGGATGTTTTCACTGAGCCTTGATTATGTTCATAATATAGATATGAAGAAACTAGTCCCTGCTTTAGGCCTCACTGAAATAATGTTAAAACCAGGCTGCTACCGAAATGGTTGCTACTGAAAACCAGGCTACTACTGAAATATGAATCATATTTATATATATTTACATGCAGAATTCAAATCAGAGATTTGAATGAAATCAGAGATGAAGTTGTTTCCTTTTCCTTTTTTCACAGTGTCTTTACTGGCTGGTGTCTAAGCGGCTCCCCTCTGCTGGAAGACTCTGCCGTGGAAGTGTCTGTTGAGGTACATACACACCCCCTTTCTTTGTTGTGCTGGGGACTGCTGACCGTGGTGCTCACACACATAGATGTGATGCTCATTGCTTGTCGGGGTGTAGTGCTTGCCAGAGGCTGAACATCTTTAGCTGTGCTGCTTGTACAAATGCTCAGTGCAGCTCCTCGTCATGGTGGTGCTCAGTGAGGAGCTCTCCACAGTCTGCATAGCCTGCTCAGTTCGGATGTGCTCATGGACCTGCTGTGGTACCCCATGGATCACACACACTCTGTGGAGATGCTGGGCGGGGGGGGGTGTCCCAAAGAGCAGAGTTGCCAGATCACAGGAACGTACCAAGGTCATGTGGGCAGCCTCGTGGGTCTCATCTCAGCCTCTGGCTTGCAAGGCAGAAATGACAATGTCTTTTGTCTTTGAAAATTCCAAAGCCCTCAAGAGTGGTACATATTTATGACTTTTTCATTTAATTAATTTATTTAAAGTTGTTCGTTAGGGCTGGAGTGATAGCACAGTGGGTAGGGCGTTTGCCTTGCACGCAGCCAACATGGCCAACACAGGTTCGATTCCCAGCATCCCATATGGTCCCCCGAGCACTGCCAAGAGTGATTCCTGAGTGCATGAGCCAGGAGTAACCCCTGAGCATCGCCGGGTGTGACCCAAAAAGAAAAAAAAATAAAGTAAAGTTGTTCGTTATACAGTTGTTTCAAGGACTAAGTGTTCTAATATGAACAGTGTGACCTTCCCTCCACCATGTCCCCATTTTCCCTCCCATTCCCAACCTGCCCCCGTAGGCACATAACAAATTTACTTGATATTACTTGTTCCAGTAGCACTTAAAGAGATGGCAAATAAGATGATCATCAAGTAAATCACTAAGAGCCAATTTGTGATTGCTATATGATTTTAATCTATGTAAATAAAGAAAATAAAACCCTTCAATACAACATAATAAAATGCTTCTTCTCATTTACGTAAGTAGGCTCAACTCTGGAATCTAATGTATATTGCATAAAATTTTATTTCTATTTGGATCTCATTATGGTAGTAATCATGCCTTACCTTTTTTAAATAATACTTCTAAAAAAATTCTGTGCTAATATATTTTGGAGTTTACATGAAATACGTAAGGCCTACCTATATAAATTTCCCACACCACACTTTATATATAAACACTGTGGTTTGCAAAGTTTCCATCATAATTAGTGATAGGATTTCATCAACCTAACACCAATCTCACCACCATTGTCACCTCCTCTCCACCATTGTCTTCAATTTTCCCAACCACCCTTCAAGCCTTTCCCCATGCCAGCCCCTCAATAATTTATTTTATATTGCTTGTTATCAATAACTTGCCAACGGAATGATCAAAACATATTTCCTTAGAAGAAAATTAGTGGAAATTGTTGTATCTCGCCATAGAGACATTAAGGCCTTGGATGAGGGATTGCTCAAATGTTGTTACAGGTTAAGTCTTCTGTTTTACTGTTTGGTTAGTCAAGATAGATTGCCTTCGATGTTACACCCCACTTGCTCTGGTGTGTTACTACTGAATTATCAGTGTTGCAGAGTTTGGAGATGTCCGAAGTTTTAAGTGGGTAATACAGCTGGAGTTAAATTTTTAACTAAGTGGTGGCTTTGGAGTATGAATATGACTGTTGAGACTTCTGGAAGTACAGGGAGGTAGAGGAGGAGGTAGCCCATCCTGACTCCAAAAAAGTCTGGAGATTTCAGTCACATAGACCCACAGTACCTAAATTTTCAGCCGTTTAATTTCTGGGTGAGGCTCAGTCCTGAGATAATGGAGTCCGGCCAGAGGCTTGGCAGCAGTTTTGCAGTTTGGGAGTGAGTGGTTGCTGGGGCTCTGTTTGACACGCGCCCAGAGCCCTGCCCACTCCAGGTGCTTCAGATCTCTCGGTCACGTGCAGGTGTCTGAAGAATGTTTGCCGGCTGGTTGATCTCTTTCGAGATTTATTATGAGACTCTAGAGCAAGAGTGGTAGTTGAGCTTACATAGCGCTGGAGGGGGTTCCTGGGCATGACACCATATTTGTGACTTTCAAATATCACCATCATCTTAACTGATTTTGTTTTTAAAATGAGGGAGCAGAGAGATCATACGGTAGGTAGGGCATTTGCCTTCCTCACGGCCAACCCAAGTTTGATCCCAGGCACCACATAGGGTTTCCCAACACTGTCAGGAGTGACCTCTGAGCGCAGAGCCAGGAGGAGTAAGTCCTGAGCACAACTGGATGTGGTCCAAATTCCCTGAGTCCCCAAATTAAAAAATAAAAAAGAAAGATGAAGCAAATCTATCCATCAAGTGCAATAGCGAGGGATTGTATCCCTTATATGTGAGCAGATGGGTGGATATCACCTAAAATAGTTTTCTTTCAATTAGTCCCAAAGGAAAAGCTGCATTTAGTTCTCCAACTTTGTTGTAACGTAGGCTAATATTTGGCCCCACCATGGGTAAAACGCCCACGTTAGGAGAGTTCTTTATACTTTACATCTTTTCTCCTCTTGAGCCTTCAATCTTACCTGCTTTTGCTAGAGGAACAAATGAGATTTATCTTTATGGAGAGTTCCTCACTTATGGTGTAATCTGTTGCAGGACTATGAGGGTTGCTGACTGACGGGGTGTTTATTCTTCTAATGTCTGCAGGAACTCTGGGAAGCCAGTACTCCTTATAGGAAACAGGAAAGGGTAATGGTTCTTTTATATCAGTTGATAGTGTTTCCATCAGTTGATAGTGTTTTAAATATACCAGCGGCAATGCTATGGGCACATTTTGAGATAAAGAGTAAAATTAACATTTAGCGAAACATTATGAAATTAATTAAATTAAGTTCAGAATAGTTCATGTTGTTTGACTGTTCATGTCAGTACAGCTGTGGGGAAAGTAGATTCATTTTGTGTACCCAGTTCGTAAAGCCATATGTGTTTTTTTCCCCCATGTTTCTATTTATTAATTTTGGTGAAGCAAGATAGTTTTTATTGACACTTTTAAAGAATGTTGTGGGGGGGGGGGGAGAGAGAGAAAACACACTTCTCCAGAGTGGAAATAGGCAAGCAAAAAAACAGAGAGACGAGCGAGTGAGATACCTGTTCAAGGGAGAACATGGGCTTGAAGAGCAAGCCTGCTGTGTATGTTTTTCTTTTTCTTCTTTTTTTGTTTTTTTTAGCATATACTGTCTTCTTATGTCCATACAAAAAGAACATTGCTCTGAATAAACTATGCAAAGGACTTAGGGAGAAGAGAAAAAACAATATTTACAAGTCAACACAGCACAAAGAAAGAAGTTACAAATAAACACAGAGGAATGAGAGCACTGTGATGGGAGCAACCCAACAAACCTAAATTACCCGAGGCTATGCAGGAAGGACCAAACAGTGTTATCCTACTTCTCCCCGTTTTTCTTTTTAGAAAAACAAAAAATTTGAAACAGAGGAACAATTCCAAACACAAAACAGTCTCACTAGTTGTACCAAGATTTCAGTCCAATCCTTGACCTAGAGCTGTGCTTGTAGTAAAGTGTCTAATTGTCCTGCACTGTCCAGGGATGATAAGAGTCACCAGAGAGAACAAAAGGGAATGCCCTGCCACAGAGGCAGGGTGGGATGGGGGGGATGGGGGTGGGAGGGATACCGGGATCCATGGTGGTGGAGAATGGGCACTGGTGGAGGGATGGGTACTCGATCATTGTATAACTGAAACCCAAGCACAAAAATTTGTAAGTCTACAACTGTACCTCATGGTGTTTCACTAATAAAAATTAATAAAAAAAAAAGAGTCACCAATGATGAGAGTCATTAGTCCCATTCTGAAGAAATGAAGTGTCTGGATCAAAACTGAAGAGTTGTTCCTGTAACAGCATCAGGAGTAGTTGCAGCAATGAGTTCCAGGGGAGCAGCTATTAGGAGTCGGAAAAATTTCAGGAAGCACTGGATCAGTTGGGGAGCACTGGAACAGGAGCATCACAACTTCTGGCCAGAGTATTTCAGCAGAGGAATGCAGCCATTCTCCAGTCAGATTCCTTGGCAATCATAGATGTGCAACCTTTAGTTGGTAGTTCATGCCCACCCAGGGCCGCCAGCTGTAAAAAATCTTTGAGGGCGACCAGGGGGGCCCGACGGCTCTCCCCCTCCCCACCCGCGTTCGGGGTGGGCCTGAGCTGCTCCCACAGCCAGGATGGTCCGGGCCGTGAGGCAGACAGTGGAGGAGATGAGGGACAAGCCGGTTGATTGATCCATTGCCGTTTATTCCATTCCCCCCCCTCCCCCGGTCCGGTCTCTCTGAGCTTCCCATTCTAGTCTCTCACTGCCTCTCATTTCTGTGTCCTCCTGTCTCTCCCGTTCATCTCTCCGTGCTCCATCTTGCAGCCTGGGCTCTCTCTCCACGTGCCTGCTCCTGTATTCTTCTACATTCTTCTCTCTCTGTCCCCTTTGCTAACATCTCCACGGTTCATCATGCTGCCCTGCGCGCTCTCTCTCTCCAGCTCGCTTGCCTCTCCCAACTCCCCCGCTCTCTGGGCTGACACTGCCTGTGTATGTTTTTCTAAACATCGCTTTTCATTTCCTTTGGAGGTCTTATTGGTTCCCAAGCATATACTGACACATGCTGAAACACTGACACACACACTAGCAGACACACACAGATGCTGACACATGCTGACAGACTGACACACACACTAACAGGCTCTGAAACATGCTGATATGCTGACACACTGACAGACTCTGACGCACACTAACACACACTGATACACACCGACATGCCGACACACTGAGATATGGACACACACAATGATAGACTGTTTTTGTTTGGGGCCAAATCTGGTGGTGATCTGGGCTTATTCCTAGCTCTGTGCTCAGGGATCACTCCTGGCAGTCTTGGGGGATCATATGGGATGCTGGGAATCAAACCTAGGGCAGACGCCATCAGGGCAAGCACCCTACCCACAATAGTATTGCTCTAGCCCCAGACAGACTCTGACACACACAGAGACACTGACACATGCTGGTATATACTGATACACATCAGTGGCAGACACTGACACACGCTGAAATACTGACACACTGAGACACAGACACACACACTCTGATGCACACTGAGACATGTGACACACAATACGACACACACAGACAGACTCTGATACACAGTGGAACACTAACACACGTTGAGACACTGACACACACTAGCAGACTGACACACATGCTGACACACGCTGAGACACTGACATGCACTCTGAGAGATCCTGACACACGCAATAAATGCTGAAATACTTACATGCTGACAATGTTGACACACTGGTACACACACGCTGACACACGCTGAGGCACTGACACATGCTACCATACATAGAAACGAACATGAGATACACTGACAGGCTCTGATATACACTGTTGCACATTGATATGCAAAATACTTTAAATCACACCAAATTGATGTCTGTGGCTTTCATGTTTCTGTATCATGTTGGGGCTGTCCAAAAATGCATTAAATGACAGTGCAAACCTCATGCAGAATATTGATTGATTCTGCTGTCTTTCAACAATAATTTCTAGACAGGACTTGAGCCTGCTTAAAAACATAAGAGTTCCTTAAACTGCAAGTACGACTGCTTCCAGAGAGTGCTGTCTGATCAGAACGAACCAGGGATTGACATAGATCGTGTGCACTGTGGCTGAAGAGCAAATGTAAAAAAAAGCCCGTTACCATGGCAACCTCTGTGGTAAAAATATGTGATGTTTTTATTTCCTTTAAATATCGATCTTTTTGTGAAATACAACACAGCTTAGAGTGTTGCTCCGAGCTTTATTTTCTGAGATTATTGGTTCGACACATTTTAGAACATTCTGCCAGCAGACTCTTCATGAAGGATTCCCCCACCCACAAGATTCCAGTTTGTTACATGGTAACTGCTAGTAATTAGAAGACAGGTTAGATTTAAATATCAAAAGATTTTCTAGGAAAAAGAGGTAAGTCATGTAGACAAACTCATATTATATTTTAAATTTAGCATCAAACTAACGTTAAAATAAACACATTGCACTTTTTCAGCAAATGCCAAAATTATAAAACAAACACAGCTGCTACAATCTCGGTGTGTGTATGTATCTGCGCTTGATAAGAATCGAATTCACTGTGTGTTTGCCATATGCTTTCTTTCTTCATTTAAATTCCTTTCAAAGGGCATTCTGTTTCCATCCTTCAGCTCTAACTGTATAGGACCACTTAAAACATTTTTATTTCTCTTAAATCTGATTCTGCTGGAGGAAGGAAGTGACAGAAAGAACAACTGTTGGGGAGAGAAGTGTGTAGAGATTTGGAGAGTCCAATAGAAAATGTGGAACCAAGATAGCCTGAAAAGAAACAAGTGACTTTATGTAATTTCAGAGAATGGAAGTAAATAAATTGATTCACTTGTTCAAAAATACTTGAGTTACTGTCATTCAGGCCTTGTTCTCTGCACAGAGTGTAATCATGCAAGCGTTCTTGCACTCTTTTATTTTTTTAATTTTTATTAGTGAGACATCATGAGGTACAGTTGTAGACTTACAAATTTTTGTGCTTGGGTTTCAATTATACAATGATCAAATACCCATCCCTCCACCAGTGCCCATTTCCCACCACCATGGATCCCAGTATCCCTCCCACCCCCCCATCCCCCCATCCCACCCTGCCTCTGTGGCAGGGCATTCCCTTTTGTTCTCTCTCTCTTATTGGGTGTTGTGGTTTGCAAAAGAGGCAATGGTCATGTTTGGTCTATAGTCTACTTTCAGCATGCTTCTCCCATCCTGGGAGGATCCTCCCAACACCCTTTATTTGGTGCTCCCTTCTCTATCTGAGCTCCCTTTTTCCCCTAGCATGTGTGGCTGGCCTCCAAGCCATGGAGTAAAATTCCTGGTACTAATCTTAGCCATTCTTGGGTGTTAGTCTCCTATTTTGTTACTTTATGTTCCCCAGATGAATGAAATCTTTCTGTGTCTATCCCTTTCTGAATCTGTTCTTGCACTCCTGTTAGGGTCAGGCTTTGGAAAGGAGGGGCCAGAGCTACAGTACAGTAGGTAGGGTGCTTGCCTTGCACATAGCTAACCTAGATCCATCCCCAGCACCTCATATGGTCCCTTGGTTCCTTCCTGAAGTGATCCTTGAGTGCAGAGCCAGGAATTAGTCCTGAGAATTGCCAGGTGCGGCCCCAAAATAAAACAAACAAAAGGGAGCATTTTCTTTCTCAAGGGGGCCCCATGTGTCATGCAGGAAGTACAGACCTATTTGACCCTGTTCAATTATATTTTTTTTAACATTTTCAAATGACATTTATTTTTATTATTTTTTTTTATTAGTGAAACACCATGAGGTACAGTTATAGACTTACAAAATTTTGTGCTTGGGTTTCAGTTATACAATGATCGAGTACCCATCCCTCCACCAGTGCCCATTTTCCACCACCATGGGTCTCAGTATCTCTCCCACCTCCCATTCCCCCCATCCCACCCTGCCTCTGTGGCAGGGCATTCCATTTTCTTCTCTCTCTCTCTCCTTTTGGGTTCTGTGGTCTGCAAGAGAGGCATTGAGTGGCAATCACATTTTGACCCTGGTCAATTTGGGCATCTTTTCTATCTGCTAAATTTAGATAGTTTAGGTCATGGACACTTTCTGCATTAAAGTTTGGGTTTCCTCCCATTTGCTTCCTGCATTCATGTTCATCTGCTCTCTGTGACTCTTCTTTAGAACCAATGAGTGGCTCACCCTCATGAGGATGGTCTCCCCACTTGTGATGTCTTTGGCTAATGAACTGCTCAGTGGGCTCTCGTGGATGAAGAGGGATTTAGGAAGGAGGAAATAGCAGGAGAACGAAGTTGAACGAAGCAGCCACAAGGCCCTGCCTGCTTCCAAATTCTTCCTGCGGGTCACCTGGTGGTGACTTAAAATCCTTATTTAAAAAAGAAAAGAAAAAAAAAATCCTTATTTAAGAAGGGTAACCAAGAGCTGGGAGGAGGATGGGAGAAGCTACAGATGACAGCTATGTGACCTAAAATAAATTACCTTCTCTGTGCTTCTGTTTCTTCACCTGTAAATAGGTTTTTCTTTGGGATATTAAAAGGTGAAATGAAATAGTTTGTACAACTTCCTTAGTGTAGTGCTTTAAACATAATGTCTTTTTTTTTTTTTTTTGGCTTTTGGGCCATACCCAGAGGTGCTCTGGGATCACTCCTGGTGGGCTCAGAAGATAGGGTGTCAGGGATCAAACCTGGGTCAGCTGTGTATAAGGCAAACACCTTACCCACTATTGCTTTGGCCCCTAAAAATAATAAATTCTTCATAAGAGTTAATTCCCCATCCTTCACGCCCTACTGAGGTCACGAGTTGCCCCCCACAAGTGGCTCTCTGGCATGGCCATGGCTCCAGAGGCAAAAGGACTTAGTTCAGAGCCCAGCAGCTTGCGGCAGAAAAGTGAATGGACCATGCGTTAAACTATGGCGCCATGCCTTCCCGGGAGGGAAAGGGTGTTGCTCCCTTCTGCCTCCCCTTCTCCCCCGCCAACCCCCTGCCCCGGCAGCAAAATGGCCGCTGCCTCAGAACTTATAAGAAAGCCAGGTATGACCCAGCATTGACGGGGCAACTGCAGTCTCATGGGAAGGGGGGCAGTACCGGCTCGTCCTTCACACCCTACTGAGGCCATGAGTTTCCCCCCACGAGCGGCTCTCTGGCATAGCCATAACACCAGACACACAGAAACCAATCTCATAATTATCTGGCTCTTTGCAGAAATTCAAAATCATTATATGATTCTCATAACCAGCTATAGAAAACAAAGTATTTCACGATGCCTTTTCAGCAATTCTGATTGTTGGGGGGGGGGGGGGGAGGAATTCTAAACATTAATGGTGCATCTTTTGTCAAAATAATGAATGTGATCAATGTAGAGAAGAGTTAAGTGGAAATCATCTGCCTCACAGGCATTGGGAGGGGTGGGAGGGGGTGTATATTGGGGTTCTTGGTGTCAAAAATGAGTACTGGTGAAGGGAAAGGTGTTTGATCATTGTATGACCGAGACTTAAACCTGAAAGCTTTGTATCTTTTCCTATAGTGATTCAATAAATAAATATAAGAAGAAAAATAAATAAATAAACAAAATTATGGAAAAAAAAAAGTAAGGTCGAGTTCATGCCCAATTCAGTCAGTTACTCAGTGGCTGAATAAATAGCAGTATTCCTACACTAAAAAAAAAATAAAAGAGTTGATTCCTCTTCCCAAAATAACTTCTTGGGGTAAAGTAGGTTTTTGAGGTGACCATGGCAAGTGTTGTTATCTGGAGCAACATGTTACTAAACTTATTAAAACATTTGCGTAGGATACTTATTTAAAATTGTTATTTTCTGGGGGCACACCCAGTGGTGCTTAGAGAAGCATATGCAGTACCATGGAAGGAGTTGGGGTCGATTGAGTGCAAGGCCAGAGCCTTCATTCCAGTACTATCTCTGTGGTTTCACTGTATTTATTGCCAACTTCATAATGTTGACAGCTGAATCCTCAGGAAATGGTAATAAAATAGGCTTTGATTTAGAGTAAAGAGGTTGAGTAATGTCCGCAAACTGGTTCTTTTTCTTTTTTAAAGGCAGGGTGTTTTAGAGCCACACCCAATGGTGCTCATGGATGACAGTGCTCAGGGGGCCGTCTGTGGTGCTAGGGATTGAACCAGGGTTGGCTTCACGCAAGTTGTGCTTTCACCCCTGTACTTTCTCTCTGGCCCCAAAGAACTGGCTCTTGAATGAGCTAGGAGCCGACTCCTGAAGGAGCTGTGAGAACAACGTGAAGCTCTGGGTGCTAGGGCAGTGGCATAAGTAGAGATGCAGCCAAAGAGTCTGAAAACAAACTCTGTTGATGTCATCAGTTTGTCTGGACTTGTCTGTTCATGTGTTGATTTGTAGATGAATTCTCTGGTCTCGGTGCTCTTGAAGATCCTGATTATCAAGAAAATCAGACTTCCTGAGGCTGAGGTAGGGTGCTTGCCTTGCACAGTGGTCAGCCTAAGTTCTAATCCCTGGCATCTCCTATTGTCCTTCCTGACCACCATCAGGAGTAATTCTTGAGTGCAGAGCCAAAAGTAACCCTTGAAAGTTCCTGAGTGCAGCCCCAAAAGAAAAGAATAGAAAAAAGTCAGACTCCTGGGGCTGGAGCAATAGCATAGCGGGTGGGGCGTTTGCCTTGCATGCAGCCAACCTGGGTTCGATTCCCAGCATCCCATATGGTCCCCTGAGCACCGCCAGGGGTAATTCCTGAGTGCGGAGGCAGGAGTAACCCCTGTGCATTGCCAGGTGTGACCCAAAAAGTCAAAAAAAAAAAATCAGACTCCTCAGTGCAGACCCAAAGGATTATTTCCAGAGCTATTATACTCAATGGATAACAAAGTCATGTGGAGAATTTGTCCAACCATTCTTGATTAGTTATCTGAAAAATTAAAAAACACTCAAGAAAAGCAGTAACAACTTGAACATATTACATATTTTTCATTTAATTTTTGGGAGGTGGGGTTTGGTTCATACTCAGCAGCGCTCAGGGCATACTCCTGATGGGGCTCAGGGGACCATATGCGGAGTGGGCATTGGGCCCCAGATCAGCTGCATGTAACGCAAATCCTTATCTGCTGTATCATCTCTCCGACCCTAGAATTAACAATTTTAAAATGGTCACCAAACTTTGATTGACTTTATAGACAAAACAAGGAGTCTTGAGTGGCTGAGTTTTTAAATTACATCAGGAATAGAAGATTAGACTATCTTTTTAAAATTTGTTTCATTTGTTTTATGGGCCACACCCAACAGTGCTCAGAGATAACTCCTGGTAGTGCTCAGGGGACCATATAGGATGCTAGGGATGGAACTCGAGTCAGCTGTGTGCAAGACAAGTGTCCTCATACTGTGCTATCACTGGGGCCGGTAGCTTCTTCATTTCAGGATGGCCCCGTGATCCCATTTTTAGAATTCTAAAATCAAAAAAACCCTTTGAAAACCAAAATTTATTTTTATTTTTTCTTAAGTGTTCACTACTGAAACTAAGTTGGAAACAGAACTTGACCCAAACAGACAGGGAGTTTATTCCTTATCTAACTTAATGTGACTATTCATACATTCCACAGAATAAATATTAATGTATTTGGTTCTGGAGGTGGTTGCAGACACACCACCTGGAATATAAGGCTGTGTTTATTATTATTATTATTATTTGCTTTTAGTTTACACCTGGTTGTGGTTAGGGTTTACTCCTTCCTGTGCTCAGGGATCATTGCTGGTGAACTCAGTGGACCATATTCAGTGCTTTAGGTAGAATCTAGGTCAGCTGCAGGCAAGGCTAGTGTAGGAGAAATAACTAGGAAAGTATTGAATCATCCTGAATTTGTGTTTTAGTAAGCTGGTATTTTTTTTGGAGGGGGTTGACTTTTGGGCCACATGTGTTGTTGCTCAGGGCTTACTCTTGGCTCTGCACTCCGGAACCACTCCTGGAGGTGAGTGAATTTATGTGGTGTCAGGGATCAAGCCCGGGTTGGCCCTGATCTTAATTAATAGATTAAATTTAAGATTATTTTCTTTTCATACACACACACACACACACACACACACACATCTACTATCAACATAGGAACTTTATAAACCTGAACACATATGGATTTGGCTAGGGACTGTAGACTTTATACTATACTGCACTATGCTATCTCTACATAACTGCTTAAAAAATATTTTTTCCTTTTACTTAAACACCGTGGTTTACAAAGATGTTCATGATGAGGTAACTACCTTTTTAAAGTTGATATTTTAGGTGTACTGAAACTTAAAATACTGTTTGTACTGACGTAATTTATATTGAAAAAATGTAATTCAAGGAATTAGGGAGCACTTGATCATCCTGTGTTTGAAAGGGGAGCCTCACCCTTATTATCTTCCCGCCCACTCCCCACCAGATCTCTCTGTCCAGGCTTCTCTGGGGTGGGCTTGGCTGTGTGTATCTTCAGCTACAACAGACTTGGAACTGACCTTCCTGTTTAGAGCCCACCTCAGGCCTCAAATCTAGTTCTTGAAATTCTAGGGACTCAAAAAAGGTAAAATAACATTGCTTCTTGGCGTTCTGTGATGGAAGTTTTGTTGTTCATTTTGTTGTTTTGCTAAGTGAAATCATCTTTGCTCTCTAGTTTCCAGACATTGCTGTGATAGTCTCTCTGACAGTTTACTTATTTAAGTAATAAATGTCCCACCTGCAAATGTTTAGATTTCTTGGGCATTTTTAGGGAGGTACAGAAGCTAAATACTTGTGTTCATTTGCCATCTTTTAATTGATTTGTGTTTGGTGTCTAGATGGAACCAGACCTCACACATGCAGAGCATATGCTCCCCCACTGAGCTACATTCCCAGGCCCCATCTGCAGTCATTACTGGAGATATTTATTTATTGATTGGGTTGCACCTAGCAGTGCTCAGAGAACTCTACAGGGTGCTGGGGTTCAAATCTGGGTTGGCGGTGTACTATGCACTCACCCTACCTGCTGTATTACTGCTCTGACCCCTAAATGAACATTGTTAGATCAAGAAATAAGACTCAAATGAGTCAAAAAATAGGACTTAGGCAAAGGAGGATGCAAAAGTGAGCGCAAAGGGAAATTCTTTTTTTTCTTTTTTTTTGGCAGGGGGTGGGGACACACCCAGTAGTGCTCAGGGCTCTCTACTGTCTCTGCATTCAAAGATCACCCTCGACAGGGCCCCAGACCATATGTAGTGCTGGGGATTGAAACTGGGTCAGCTGCCTGTAACCCTGCCCTCTGTATTAGTCTTCGGCCCCAAGAGTTGGGACATTTCACCATGTAACATTTGAAATGGAGCCCACAGTACTCAAGCTCTGATTGCACAGCTTTGGAAGCTTCACCTCCACTTCAGACTTTTCTGCTATCTTGGCCTGGTGGAGTGTGTTAAGGGGAAACCAGGGGCAGACTTAAAATGAAGCATGCTAACTTTGGGTTGTTTGGAACTGTGGTTTGAGGGTTAAATTCTGCTCTCTCCCAGCTCTTCTTATGAACCCTCTTTATTTTTCCACATTTTTATTGGTTAAGAGTAGAGAAACAATGGAAGATATCTTCACGTGCCAATATGACCGTTAGGGTTATTTCCTTCCCATCCATCAGAGTAATGGTTTCTAGTGCAACAAAGTAAAACTAGGCTACTCATCATGTTACGGAAAAACCAAATCCAAAGCAAAAAAGGTGCTTGAGTGGGTTGAGCACAAAAGAGTATGAGCACAGGTATGTGCTTACCAGTGCTTACCAGGGCTTGAGCACCCCTCCAGAGGCGCCCACAGAGGAGGGAGCCCTCCAGCAAGGGTCTGAACCCAGCTACCAGCAAGTAGGCAGCACATCTCAATCACCGGCCACTCCTTTGTAGTGTTATTCCTCAGCTGATGTTATCACTTCTCCCCCCACCGCCCCCCCGCCCTCTTTCCTTTCTTCCATTTTTGGGCCACACCTGGCAGGCGGTACTCCTGGCTCAGTGCTCAGGGATTACTCCTTGGGGCATTTGTAGACCTGGAATTGAATCCAGGCCTGCAAATGCCCTTCCCGCTATACTCTTTTTCAGGCCTCCCTTTCTCTCATTCCTTTCACTCATTCCTCACTCCCTCTCCCCTTTCTCTTTCTCTCTCTCTCTTTTATTCTTTCTTTCTCTTTCTTTTTATTCCCCCAGTGGTAATGAGGGCTTACTCCCAGCTCTGTGCTCAGGGTTCAGTCCTTGTGATACTTGAGGACAGTACGTGGTGCTGGGGACTGAACTTGAGTTGGTTGCCTGCAAGGCAAATGCCCTATCTGCTATCCTATCTCTCCAGCCCTCAGTCTCTCTTTTTTTTTTTTTGCTTTTTGGGTCACACCTGGCAATGCACAGGGGTTCCTCCTGGCTCTGTGCTCAGGAATTACCCCTGGCGGTGCTCAGGGGACCATATGGGATGCTGGGAATCGAACCCGGGTTGGCCGTGTGCAAGGCAAACACCCTACCCGCTGTGCTATCACTCCAGCCCCTTCTTTCTTTCTGAATCAATCTTTCTTTCTTTCTTTCTTTCTTTCTTTCTTTCTTTCTTTCTTTCTTTCTTTCTCTTGTGTCACTCTCAGCAGTGTTCAGGGCTTGCTCCTCCTGACTGTGTGCTCAGGGATCACTCCTGGCAGTGCTCAGGGGACCATATGGGGTGCCAGGAATCAAATCCAGATCAGATGTAAATTCTCTACCTGCTCTACTATCTCTCTGGCCCTGCCCCCAATATCTTTCTCGAGTGTAGTCTTTATTAAATTCCAAGCTGAGACTTTATTAAATCCAAGGAGAAGGAAGTTCAAGTCACATACGACTAATGAACACCTTCTGAATATTAAGCACTTTTGACAGATTCTGGAATGACAAAGGACACTTTCACTACCCTTGAGCCTATAGGCCAGTGGGAGGATACCAAATCAGAAATCCAACGTTAAATACTGTGGCTTCGGGGAATAGATCAGGGGAAACAATCTGAACTTGTTTCCTGTTTAAATATGGGGGTTTGAGAGAGGGGATAAATATCCCAGGTCTTCCAGCCCCTTTCTTCTCCTTCAAACTCTCCTTGGGCTGGGACTGGATAAATAGTACAGTATGTAGGGCACTTTCCTCGGACATGAGCAACATGGGTATGATCCCTGGCATCCCATGTGGTGCCCTGAGCATCTCCAGGAGTAATTCCTGAGTGCAAAACCAGAGTGACCCCTGAGCATTGCCAGGTATAGCTCCCAAACAAAACAAAACCAACCAACCAATCAAAGGGGGGGGGGATACTCACCTTTCCCTAGGCCTCCATTCTCTCCTGCCTTAGCATTCTGATCCTGTTCTCTTCCTCTCCCTCAAGGCCGGAGTCCTCAAATACTGGTGTTCCCCGCGGTGTCTCCTCTGCTATCAGCTCTGTCACCGTTCTGCTCAGAGGGCAAAGACTTCTCAAGTTCTACCTCCAGCTCACACGTCTCTTCTGAGCAACCTGCTTGTGTTTTCTAGCACCTATTCGGTTGCTCCTTCTGCAGACTCACTGTGCCGACCCCTCTAGCCCCCACTGTCTATCCTGTCCCATGCTGCCTGGCCCACTTTATGTTCTTTTCTTTTTGGTTTTAATGGGTGGGCTCATCCTGCAGTGCTCAGGGTTTTACTCCTGGGAGACCCTAGGGGGTGCTGTGAATCGAAATGGGGTTGACAGTGCAAGGCAAGCACTGTCCCCGCTGTACTATCTCGTTGGTCCCTGAGACCTCTTTATGAAAGAAACCAGAAACGAAGTCTCACAAAGCCAGAAATACAACGCCAGCAACATATGTGTTGTGTAGGTGTGTGTACGTGCTAGGGGTGGTGTGTGTGTGTGTGTGTGTGTGTCTGGTTTCGGACTGTTCCTGGTTCAGTGCTCAGGGATTGGTCTTCGTGGTACAATTCTGGGAATAAAATCAAGGCCTCCTGCTTGCAAACCATGAGCTCAGTTTTTTGAACTGTTGCCTGCCTGCACATATCTACTTTGAAGTTTTCTAGTAATCACACCAAAAAGGAAAAAGAAACAGATGAAATTTAAATGTGCAATACAATTAATTCACTCTACATATTGACATTTTAACACATATTTTTTGAATTGATGGAAAATCTATTTAAAAAATCAATGGGAAGTTTTATGTATATATGTATGTGTATATATATATATATATATATATTGTTCTTTTTTCACGCCTCAAAATTCAGTATGTGTTTTCAGGACTAGAGAGATAGTATAGCACTTGCCTTGCACATTGCACAGGACCTGTTCTGGTTCAATCTCTAGCACTACATATGGTCCCCAAGCCCTCTAAGAGTGATCCTTGAGCACAGAGCTAGGAGTAAGTCCTGAGCACAGCAGGATAAGGTAAACAGAACATCAAACACACACACAATTTAGTACTGTTTTAATTTCACTATTGTTCATTAATTGCATTTTATTGCTCACTTCATATGTGGGTAATATGTTCCTATATTGTAGAAAGAGAAAGGTCGTATCTGAGGCTGGGCAAATAACATTTTGCAAGAGGTATGGCGGGTCTCATGTACATTATAAGCATCACTATTTTTTTTTTGGTGGTTCTTTCTATGATGAGTATCTTTTTTAAAAAAATTATTGAATCACCGTGAGATAGTTACAAGCTTTCATGTTTGGGTTATAATCACACAATGATCAAACACCCATCCTCCACCAGTGCACATTCCCCAACACCAATATCCCTGGTATACCCTCCCTTTCCCACCGTCCCCCTGCCTCCATGGCAGACTTGATTCCCCATACTCTCTACTTTTGGGCATTATGGTTTGTAATACAGACCCTGAGAGGTCATCATGTTTGGTCCTTTATCTACTTTCTGCACACATCTCCCATCATGACTGATTATTTTCTTCGTGATCCCTTCTCTATTCCAGCTGCCTTCTCCCCTTTGCTCATGAGGCAGGCTTCCAGCTATGGAGCAATCTATCTGTCCCGGGTATCTACTATCCTTAGGAAGCATCACTATTTTCATGCATTCCTGTACTCTATTCAGCGAAGCTTTTAATCTCCAAGGGGAAGCAGCTAATCTTACTGTGCCCACTCAGGAGCCGGCAGGGGTCCCAAGGAGAAGGTGCAGTCCCCCCTCCCCTCCCCCCCCCCCCCCCACATACAGAGTCTCCTAGAATCGTCCTCTTCGGAGCTCACGCTGAAATTAATCTCTGAGGTTTGTTTCCGAAGAGGTGGCTTCTCGGTTCCTCCTGGAAACTTCGTGTTAGCAGACAGGAACAAAACGTACTTACAATAACCACTATAGCCAAAGGCACAGCAGATGCTGGATTCTTCAGGATGGCCTTCCTTTTTTGTAATAGTATTTCTTTCTTCCAGTAAAACCAGTCTATTTGGGACATAAGGTGAGGAAAGAGAGGGGTACGTACCTGAGAGAGCACAGGAGCTTCTTCAGGCGGGGGGGGGGGGTGGGGGGGGGGGAAGCAAAGCACACATCTCGGACTGGCGCGACCATTTCCCTAGAATGGTGAAATGCGCCCTAAAACCGAGGAAATGACCATCTCAGGGGGGAGATGCGGGCGAATGCAAGGGCAGTTTTCCCCTTTTCTTTTCTTCAAAATGCCTCCGCCCTCCCATTCAGTTTTTAATCTGGGTTCAGAGAAAAACGGTGGTTCCTCCCTCACAGCCCGGGCGTGAGATGCTGGCGGTGCAACTGCCGCTCACCTGTCGCGGAGCGGCGGACCGGACCCTGGACCGGGCGGAGCGCGGGCCGCTCGGCCTCCTTCCCGACGGCTCCCGGGCGCCCTCCCCGCGGAGCAGGACCCCGTGCCGGTCGCCGGGGCACTTTGGGGGAGGCAGAGGCGGTCCGAAGGTGCGCGGCGGCCCCTCGCCCTCCGCCACCGAGAGGCCGGCCCGTCCGAGCGCAATGGGAAAGACCCCGACTCAGAGAGGGGGCGCGGCCTGTGGGGCGCCGTCCGGACGCGGGGGTCCCGGCGGGGGCGGGGAGGGTGTGCGTGCACGGGGCCGTGCGGGGGACGAGGGCCTGGACTGTTCCTCTACAAAGCGCTTCTGTCCCTCGGGCGCCACCCACCAGGGTTTCGCCGTCCCCGCCCGTCGAGGCCGGGCAGGGACGGGCGCCGAGAGCGGCCCGGAGCCTCGGGGCCGCGCGGCGCTTCGGCCCAGGGTGCCCGCGGAGTCCGGGGCGCGGGGGTGCGGGGTCGGGGGGCTGCGGCCCGCCCCCTCGCCGCCCGCTGCCCAGGTGGGGCCGCCCCTGGCGCGCGGGGCTGGCGGGTAGGAGGGGCCGGCCCCGAGCGAGCGCCGCCCCCGCACCTATCACATGGCCGGGGCGCCACAAAAACAACAGCCTGGCGGAGACCCCGACGCGAGGAGGGAGCCCCGGCGCCCGGTGCCAGCCCCTCCCCATGGAGGAGAGTTTTCTGGAAGCCTTCGGGAGGCTGAGCGTGCGGCGGCAGCAGCAGCGCCCGCAGCAGCAGCGCCCGCAGCAGCACCCGCAGCCCCAGCAGCAGCAGCGGCAGCCGCCGGCGGCGCCTCGGCCCCCGGCCCCGCCGCCCCCGCGCGGGACCCCCGCGCGCCGCCACAGCTTCCGCAAACACCTCTACCTCCTGCGCGGCCTCCCGGGCTCGGGCAAGACCACCCTGGCCAGGTAGGTCAGGAGCCGGCGGGGCGCGGGACTCCCCTCCCGCCCGGCCCGGCCCGGCCCGAGGGGGCCCCCGCGGCGCCGGGCCCGTGCCCAGGCGGGGGCCCGGCGGGCCCCGGTCGCGTCCCTGCTCGGCCCCGGAGGACGCGCTCGGCCACTGCGCCCCGCGCCGGCCCCCGGTGGCAGCGCCCCCCGCGCGGCCCGCCGGGTGCCGGGCGACCCTCTGCGGAGCTGGCCGCCCCCCTCGGCCCCCGCCCCCCGGCCCCACGGCAGTTTCTGTGCGCGCAGGACACGGGAACAAAAGCAGAACCCCAGCAAGCGAAGGAGCCGATCCCGCGGCGACTGTGGTGAAACCCGCCCGGCGGGCCGCGGGCGCGCGGACCCCCGCCGCCGGGTGTCAACAGGCGTTTTCCGCCGGGCGGGGAGGCGGGGATCGGGGCCGGAGGCCGCACCTTCCGGGCTCGCCTCGCGGCTCCAGGGGCCCCGGGGTGGGGGCAGGGGCGCAGGCACCCCGGCCTGTCGCGGACCGAGCCCGGGGCGGCGCGAGGCGGGTTTCCTCGCGATTGCGTAAGCCGCGCGCCCCGGGACCGGGCTGGGCGCCTGCTGCCCCCGCGCTAGGCCACCGCGCCCGCCCTCCGCCCCCCGGACGGGACCCCGAGGCCACAGCGACGCCGAACGGCCTGGCCGCTGGCCGCTGCCGACCCGCACCCGCCCGCCCCGCGGCCTTGCTCTGCCCGTCCGCTGTCCCGTCCGCTGTCCCTCCGCTGTCCCTCGGCGCCCGCGACCCCACCCCGCCGGGAGATGCGCTCTCGAGCCCGGTTCGCGGGGTCACCTCTCGAGCGCGCCCGTGTTGCACCTGCTTCTGCTTCCCGGTGAAGTTTCTGGCGGGGAGGCCGTGCTCCAGGCTGCGGAGCGCGGTGTGTGCGTGCTCAGCGGTTGTCGCGGCCCCTGGCCCGCACCCGCCGCAGCATCCCCTGGCCCGCACCCGCCGCAGCATCCCCTGGCCCGCAGCGCCAGCGGGCCGGGGAACTGCTAACGCGGTGTGGAGGAGGCTGAGCCCGCGGGAGAGACATCTCTGGGTCCGCTCGTGGGAGCTGACGGTGACAGGCGGGTTCCTGGCCTGCTGTGGGAAAGCTTTTAGCACAATATTGTTACGGAAGTGGAAGGAAGGGGGGTGGGGCTTCCAAAGGGCGGTTGGTACCTTTCCTTTCTTTTATTCTTTTTTTTTTAAATCTGTTTTTGGTTCGGTTTTGGGATGGCCACACCTGGGGGTGCTCAGAAATTACTCCTGACTCTGTGCTCCAGGATCACTCTTGGACGGCCCCTTGCAGACTCCCTGCCCGGTGTACGATCGCTCTGGCCCCGGTTACCTTTGCTTTTCTTTTTTCTTTTTGGGTTTTGGGCACATCTGCCTCTGCGCCCAGTAATTACTCCTGGCAGGGCTCGGGGGACCATATGGGATGCCGAGGATCGAACCGCTCTTTCGCATACCTACCCAGGGTATTATCTCTCCAGGTCTCCTGGAACTTTTCTTAAAGTAGCGTTTCAGTAAGTCTTTCTGGCCATTTGGAGCTGGAGAGCGAAGGAGCCCCCTCAGAGCCCAGCAGAACTCTGGGGGGGGGGGGGGGGTTGCTTTGTGTACGTGTGTGTGTACTTGAGTCTGTTTCAGACAAGGTGGCTCATCTTTAAGCAGCCAAAACTCTTGGAAGTCATTTCTTGCTAGTTTCATTTTGGCTTTGCTCTTGTGTGACCTGTCACACACTTAATGTCAAAAAAGGAAATAAACATCTTCGGCCAAGATTTTGCTTGCCACTTACTCAGGAGGAAAGTAGCATGAGTGGAAGGCGCATGGCCTGGGACACTGGAATGGGGGTTTGACCTCTCAATCCTCATCTGGAAGGAGAGTGCGGCCCTCTAGGCCAGCTCATCATCTCCCTTCAGGCTCTCCAGCCTCCTGTACTTTTAGGATCTGAGGGTGGAGGGACCAATTGGTAGTGCTTGGTGGGCACCATTAAACTACACACTCAGTGTACAGGGACCGCATGGTCCCAGGGTCAGCTGCATACAAGGTCTATCTCTTCGGCCTAGGATTTTGTTTTATTTATTTATTTAGTTTTTTTTTTTTGAACACTCCTGGCTGTGTTCAGGGCCGACTTGTCACTCTGAGCTCAGGTTATCACTTCTGACTGGGCTATGAGGACCCTATCGAGTGTTGGAGATCGAACGCGTCAGTCATTTGCAAGGCAAGCACCCTACCCACTCTCCCCTACCCTGGCCCCAGGATTTTAATTCCTGGTTCACGTTGGCTAAGCAGAAGACACTAGAGGGTAGACCTGCTCATTAGAAATCCTGCGGGCACCAGCCTGGGAGTCTGCTGACTGCTTTCAGATCTTCTTTGGGAAAAGAGTAGGGGACTGTGGGCAATCACTGGGCCTCATTTTCATTCTATGTGAATGCTAAGAAAGGTTACACTTGTAGAGTAGATTCTTCTGACAATTTCTAGTTGGCAGATTTCAATTTTGTTCTTTTTCAATTTTTGTTTTGGTGCTATACCCAGTGGTGCTCAGGGCTGACTCCTGGCTCTGGGATCTCCGAGATCACTCCTGGCAGAGCTTGGAGGATCATATTGGGTGACCAGGATCTAATTGGGGCCAGCCCCATGCAAGTTCTATACCCGCTGTACTGTCTCTACACCTCTCGACTGTGCATTTATGCAGGAAATAAGGACTTTTCTCTTTTGGGGGGCATGGGGTGGGGGTGCTTCTGGCTCTGCACTCTGGAGTTATTCCTGGTGGTGCTTGGGGGACCATATGAGATGCCGGGGATTGAACTGGGTCAGTCACATGCAAGGCAAGCACCCTACCTGCTATGCTATCAATCAAAAGCTTTCTAAGCAGTCACAGCTCAGCTAGGAGGTTTGAGGTGAAAACAGGTGCAGTGGATGTCTTAGGCTGTTTGCCTCAAGATCATCTTTCTTCACTTTTCTAGGAGCTGTGTCGGGGATGGAGAATAAGAAAATGCTTTTTTTTTTAAAAAAAAGAGGCCCTCCCGTTGATCATCGATTTGCTCGAGCGGGCCCAGTAACGTCTCCATTGGAGACTTTGTTGTTACTGTGTTTGGCATATCGAATACGTCGATATGCCATATCGAATACATCGATATACGTAGTTTTTTTTTTAAAAAAAAAAAAGAAAAGCAAACATGTAGAAAATAGTGTTTGAAAGTGTGTAAGGCTGACGCCTGACCGAGGCTACGAGTTGCGCCGCATGAGTGGCTCTCCGACACAGCCATGGCTCCAGAGGCACAAGGACCTAATTCAGAGCCCAGCAGCTTGAACCTGGGTCAGTCACATGCAAGGCAGCTTGCGGCAGAAATGTGAATGGACTATGCATTAAACTGAGGCGCCATTACCCCCCCACCCCGGAGGGAAAGGGCCTTTGTCTCTCCCCCCCACTCCAGCAGCATGGAGGCCGCCGCCTCAGAGCTTATAGGAAAGCCAGGTATGAGCCGGTGGTGACAGGGCAACTGCAGTCTCATGGGAAGGGGGCGGTACCAGCTCATCCTTCATGCCCTACTGAGGTCCTGAGCTGCCCACCACGAGCAGCTCTTCGGCACGGCCATGGTACCAGACGCACACAAACCAATCTTGTAATTATCTGGCTCTTGGCAGAAATCCCTCCAGACTTAATTAGCAAAATATTAGAAATCAAAAATTGCGCGGCCGCTGCTGTGGCTGCACAACATCATATGGTTTTCATAACCAGTAATAGAAAACAAATTATTTCACAATGCCTTTTCGGCAGTTCTAATTGTTGGGGGGAAATTTCAAACAATAATGGTGCATCTTTTGCCAAAATAATGAACGTAATGAAAGTAGAGAGAGAGTTAAGTAGAAATCATCTGCCTCACAGGCATCGGGAAGAGTGGGAGGGGGGTATATTGGGGTTCTTGGTGGTGAAAAATAATTACTGGTGAAGGGAGGGATGTTCGATCATTGTGTGACCGAGACTTAAACTTGAAAGTTTTGTGACTTTTCTCACGGTGATAAATAAATAAATAAATTTTAAAAAAATAAAGTGTGTAAGGCTATCTTGTGAATTGTTGGGTTCTAGGAAATGTGTATTTTCTTAAATTTTTGTATTTTCCAGGTTTTCTATCAAGAGCATGCTTTATTCATGAGTCAGGTAAATAAATGGTTCTTTAAAAGTTGAAAAGGTTTATGGATAAAAATTATAAAAATTTAAAATGGGGGCTGGAGCAATAGCACAGCAGGTAGGGCATTTGCCTTGCATGCAGCTGATCCGGGTTCGATTCCCAGCATCTCATATGGTTCCCCAAGCACGACCAGGAGTGATTCCTGAGTGCAGAGCCAGGAGTAACCCCTGAGCACTTCCAGGTGTGACCCAAAAAGAAAAAAACTTTTTTTAAATGATGGTAGTTTTTATAAAATTAAAGGGCTTTAGATAGACATGGTTCACTTTTTTCCTGCATAATTAATTTCTCATAAAGATTCAGAGTTAGGGGACTGGAGAGACATTACAATGGGTAAGGTACTTACTAGTCTTGCATGCTACTGACTCAGGATTAATCCCTGGCACTACATATAAGCCTTGTCAAGTGATCGCTGAACACGGAAGCAAGAGTAAGCCCTGAGCACTGCCAGGTATAACCCCGTGACTCCGCCGCAAATAATAAATGTTAATTATTGTTTAATTTAGATTAGATAACAAAGTGTTTCTTAAATTAGGATTTTTCATTCATAAATTAAAGTTTTAATGTTTTATCCTCCAGATCAAAGTTAGATTTTGTGCGTTTCATCTGTATGTTTTCTTAGTTTGAATAACACCTATTTAAATTTCTTGGCCATATTTAAAAACATTTGAAATCTTATTTGGTTAAAAAATATTGGGATTGGGGCTGGAACAATAGTACAGTTGGGAGGGTATTTGTCTTGCAAGCAGACATCTGGTTCAATCCCTGTCACCTCATATGGTCCTTCAAGCCCACCAAGAGTGATCCCTGAGCGCTGCCGGGTGTGGTCCAAAAACCAATCAAAAAATTATATATGGGTGGAGGATATGGCTCAATAGTAGAGCACGTGGCTTGCATATACAGCTCTGGACTTGACCTTTAGCACTGCAAAAAAAAAGATTTTTTTAATGACACATCAGAGTGCTAGCGAGTTACCATGGTCCCTAAATCTGTTTTATTACCCCTATCTCACTCACAACTATTACAACAATAAGTTCTTGTTTTGACCTGTGAATCCCTCCAGGAAGTTATCCTAAGTCAATGATTGGACAAGTGCATAAACATAAAGATGTATTCATCAGGAAGGTGTTTAATATGTGTGTGTATGACACATGTAATGTAAGCCAACCTAAATATGGAGAAGAACAGGCTTGGAGTGTAAGTGATGCAGTAACGGACGCCCAGTGTAAATACTCACTGCCCCACTAAATGACAAAGTCTGTTAGTAAAAGTTGTTTTAGATTTTTTTTTCTTTGAAGGATAGGGAGCCAGACCTGGCAGTGCTCAGGGTTTCCTCTTGGCTCTGTGCGCAGGGATCACTCCTGGCAGTGCTCAGGGGACTGCAGGTGGTGCTAGGGATTGAGCCTAGGTCAGTCTACCAAGGCAAACACCAACCCACTGTTCTACCTTTCCGTCAGGATATATTTTCAAATTCACAAGATTGATTTTAGTGGCATTCTTATTAAATATTATGCTATTTTCTCTCTAAATTGCTATAAATTGCTATTGTGTCACTCACGGTAGTTTTATTAGTATGAGAATTAGCGTAGGTCACTTGAATCATGAAGTTTTTTTTCTTTAAAATGGAGCTAATGCTTCATTAACAAGGTTTTTTTTTTTTTTGCTTTTCGGGTTACACCTGGCTCATGCACTCAGGAATTACTCCTGGCTGTGCTCGGGGGACCATGTGGGATGCTGGGAATCGAACCCGGGTTGGCCACGTGCCAGGCAAATGCCCTACCCGCTATACTATTGCTCCAGCCCCCAACAAGGTTGTTGTTGTTGTTGTTGTTGTTGTGTGTGTGTGTGTGTGTGATTAGCATGGTATTTAAGATACTGTTGCAGCCTGCATTAATTCCAGCTATTGTTATTACATACAAATCAGCATTAGTGTACAATAATGAGAATATTCAAAACTAGTTACTTGTTTAGTAAATTATGTGCCAGATTAGGTTAAGAGCGGGACTGTCCACAGGACAAGCGGGAGAATGAGGGGAGGGCTAGTCCCTCCTTATGGATCCTGGGCTGCCCTTGAACGAGGGGAGGATGAGACTGAACCAAGAAAAGAATTAGTAGCATTGATTCGTGGAAGGAGATGGTAATGAGTGAGATGCTTCTGGGATTGTGAGGAGAATGGCTTGACCGAAGTGGGTGCTTCATATAAGAGAATTAAGAAATATAGGGACAGACCATGGAGAATATTGAAAGTTGAAAAAAGAAGCCCAGAATTAAACTCGGATTCTTATGTCAAGATGCATTCACTTTTGAGCAGCTGTAGAACTGTTCACACAGCTGTCCTGTGAACTCAGCGTGCGTTGCGCCCATCCTTTGCTCCTGCCTCAGTGAAAGCATTGTGCACCAGCTGCTCCCCTTGGGTTGTCCTGTGCCTGCCTCTGTGTGTGTGCATGCAAAAATTTCCCTCCTCCTTTTAAACATTTCAAGTGCAAATTTGGAGCCTTGTATGGGGATTGTGCAACTAATTCACTGTTTTTTTTTTTTTAGTGACCCAAACAGGAACTCTGTACTTTTTAAGCAATAACTTCCCAGTCACCCTCCCCTCAGCCTCTGGGAACCTTTGGTCTTTCTTTCTTGATTGGGTTTCAGTCAGATAATGTTCCAACACCCG
The DNA here is from genome assembly GCF_029834395.1 of Sorex fumeus. Taxonomy (NCBI): domain Eukaryota; kingdom Metazoa; phylum Chordata; class Mammalia; order Eulipotyphla; family Soricidae; genus Sorex; species Sorex fumeus. Next base: position 2,386,125 of record NW_026606240.1, read on the forward strand.
TGTCCCATCACCAGTGTATATTTACTACCACCAATCTCCTCGGTTTCCCTAAAGGGATATACATGATAACCTTTCGATATCTGTATTGCAAACCATAATGTGTGTGTGTGTGTGTGTGTGTGTGTGCGCACGCGCGCGCGCGTGTGTGTATGTGTGAGACAGAGAGAGAGAGAGAGCGAGCGAGAGAGAGACCTTTGTTCTTTCTGACTATAAATTCAGTTACTCAGATCCTCATGTGAGTAGAATCTTACAGTGTGTATGCTCTTGTATGTTCGGCTTATTTCTCTAACCCTGATGCTTTCACACTTCTGTTGCCATTGTTGCCAGTGTCAGAATCTCATTAGTTTTCATTTTTATTCTATATGAATGCTGAGAAAGGTTGTTTGTGGATTCTTCTGACAATTTCTAGTTGGCAGACTTCAAATTTTTTTTAATTGTTATTTTTTTTTAAAAAGTTTTTTTTTCCTTTTTGCCCAGCAGTGCTCAGGGCTTCCTCCTGGCTCTGCACTTGGGGATTACTCTTGGCAGGGCTCAGAGGACCATATTGAGTGACAGGGATCTAAATGGGTTCAGCCACGTGCAAGGCAAGCACCTTACCCACTGTACCGTCTCTCCAGCCCCTGGGCTGTGCATTTATACAGGAAATAAGGGAAGGAAACAAGGACCTTCTTCTTCTTTTTTTTTTTTTCCTTTTGGGTCACACCTGGGGATGCTCAGAGGTTCCTCCTGGCTCATGCACTCAGGAATTACTCCTGGCGGTGCTCGGGGGATCATATGGCATGCTGGGAATTGAACCCGGCTTGGCCGTGTGCAAGGCAAACACCCTACCCGCCGTGCTATGGGTCCAGCCCCAAACAGGAACTTTTAATTTTATTTTTTTGCTTTTTGGATTACACCCGCGTTGCACAGGGGTCATTCTTGGCTGTGCACTCAGGAATTACCCTTAGCGATGCTCAGGGGACCATATGGGATGCTGAAACTTTCTCAGCATTCAAAAAGGAAAAAAAAACCTTTCTCAGCATTCATATGGTCCTCGAACCCACATCAGCCACATGCAAGGCAAATGCCCTACTCACTGTACTATCACTCCAGCTCCCAAACAAAGGCTTTCTAAGCAGCTCAGCCAACTGGAAATTCACCTGTCAGGGTAAGTTTTTTTTTTTTTGTCAGGGTAAGTTTTATTGTCAGTTTTGATGATGTTTTTTCTGAGATTAAAAAATTATCAGAGGGGGTATGGTGCCGCCAGCAGGTCAATCTGTATCTGTAAGGTGAGTGCATAAGCAGCCTGATGGCACCGTCAGACTTTCAGATACCCCAAAATTGCTGCTGTGCCTTTGGCCAGACCCCAAAAACTTGGGGCAAAGTTTACCGAGAACGTTTTTTTTTTTTTCATTTCATCATCCTGTTAATCGTCGATTGCCTCAAGCAGGCCCCAGTAACGTCTCTTTCATCCTAGCCCTGAGATTATATTCACGGCTCCTTAGGAGAATGAGACCCATCATTGTTACTGGTATTTGGCATATTTGGTATGCCACGGGGAGTTTGCCAGACTCTGCCCTGTGGGCAGGCTACATTCAATAGCCTGCAAGTATGTCCAAAGTAGGAATGAGATAATAAGATGTCATAAAAAAAAGTTCTGATAAGATGTCGCGCTGCTGGATCTAGATTTTATAGTCTCTGAGTCTTGGCCGCTGATGGGATTACACGGCGCCAGGGGGCCAGGTGGTGGGTGTGACCCCCGCCTGCTGGAATTTGGAGGATCTGGATGGAAGATGCTCGACTCCAATCCCAGTAGGCTTGGAGGTCTCGGCCCCGGAACCCGCGTGGCTTTGTCCCTCTGCCAGTACCTTCATGTGTGCGGAGAGTGGTCTCAGCATGGTGGTGGCTGGTCCTGGAGGTCTTCGGCTGCTGGAACCCCGGTCGGGGCGGGGAGGAAAGCTCAACCCGCTCCCCTCCAAGGGGTCCCGGTGAGGGACACCCAGGCGCGGGGGCAAAAGACTGCACTGTTCTCGTCCGGGATCTGGATTTTATAGTCTCTGAGTCTTGGCCGCTGATGGGATTACACGGTGCCAGGGGGCCAGGTGGTGGGTGTGACCCCCGCCTGCTGGAATTTGGAGGATCTGGATGGAAGATGCTCGACTCCAATGCCAGTAGGCTTGGAGGTCTCGGCCCCGGAACCCGCGTTCCGAGAAAGTAAACGGCCAAAAGTTAGGTATGTGGGAGACACACCCACAAACCACCTCCAGCTCAGCTATATAATTGGAGGCATGGCCTCTCTGGTTCCTGATCGAACTGCTTAATGGCCATGATCTCAGAGACTCAGAAGTGAATCTCAGAACCCAAAGGCTTTTGGGAGAAATGCGTCCTGTTCCTGCAGTAGGTTACTGGCACTGGACCACTCCAGGTGGGAATGGGTTTTGTGCCTTGGCCTGTTCCCCCTGGCGGCCTGGTGACCACCATCCTCCAGAGGCCACTGGACAGTCAGGTTTGGGCCTGCAGTGACGAGACACATGGGGCCTAACCACATGGGGGTGGAGCCAACTCTTTCTCCCTATCCCAATAGGACCCTGAGTCGCCGCCTACAAATGGCCTCTCTGGCTCCTGATCAAGCTGATTAATGGCCATGATACCGGAGACACAGAAACAAATCTTGAAACCCAGAGGCTTTTGGCAGAAATGCATCTGGAGTGCATACAAGGTGGCCGCCAGCTCAGAGCTTATTGGAAAGCCAGGTATGAGCCGGCGGTGACAGGGCAACTGCAGTCTCATGGGAAGGGGGCAGTACTGGCTCGTCCTTCACACCCTACTGAGGTCACGAGTTGCCCCCCACAAGCGGCTCTCTGGCATGGCCATGGCTCCAGAGGCAAAAGGACTTAATCCAGAACCTGGCAGCTTGCGGCAGAAAATTGAATGGACCATGTGTTAAACTACGGCGCCATGCCTTCCCGGGAGGGAAAGGGTGTTGTTCCCTTCTGCCTTTTCCCCTCCTGGTAGCAAGGTGGCTGCCGCCTCAGAGCTTATTGGAAATCCAGGTATGAGCTGGTGGTGACAGGGCAACTGTAGACTCATGAGAAGGGGGACAGTACCGGGTCATCCTTCACGCCCTACCGAGGTCATGAGTTGTCCCCCACAAGCGGATTTCTGGCACGGCCATGGCTCCAGAGGCAAAAGGACTTAGTCCAGAGCCCAGCAGCTTACAGAAGAAAAGTGAATAGACCATGCATTAAACTACAGCGCCATGCCTCCCTGGGAGGGAAAGGGTGTTGCTCCCTTCTGCCTTTTTCCCCCCTGGCAGCAAGGTGGCCGCCGCCTCAGAGCTTATAGGAAAACCAGGTACGAGCTGGCGCTGATGGGGCAACTGCAGTTTATGGGAAGGGTGAGCAGTACCGGCTCGTCCTTCACGCTCTACCGAGGTCGTGAGTTACCCCCCACGAGTGGCTCTCTGGCACAGCCATAATACCAGACACACAGAAACCAATCTCATAATTATCTGGCCCTTTGCAGAAATCTAAAATCATTATATGATTCTCATAACCAGCTATAGAAAACAAAGTATTTCACAATGCCTTTTCAGCAATTCTGATTGTTTGGGGGGAAATTCTAAACAATAATGGTGCATCTTTTGTCAAAATAATGAATGTAATCAATGGAGAGAAGAGTTAAGTAGAAATCGTCTGCCTTACAGGCATTTGGAGGGGTGGGAGGGGGGTATACTGGGGTTCTTGGTGGTGAAAAACGAGTACTGGTGAAGGGAAAGGTGTTTGATCATTGTGTATGACTGAGACTTAAACTTGAAAGCTTAGTAATTTTTCCCACAGCGATTCAATAAATAAATATAAAAAGAAAAAAATTAAATAAAATTAAAAAAAATTAAGGTGGAGTTCATGCCCAATTCAATCAGCTAATCAGTGGCTGAAAAAATAGCAGTACTCGTACAAAAAAATTACCAGGAAAAAAAATTATCAGGAAAAAAAATTATCAGGAAATTAGTTTTTTTTTTTATTAATGTGCTACCTTGAAGGTAATATTAGATGAGATTTAGACTTTAAAATAAGTGTTCCTATATAGGGGCCTAGAAAGATAGACAGCAACCAAGGTGCTTGCCTTGCACATGGCCAACGCAGGTTCAATTCCCCGGCAATTCCCCCGGCATCACATAGCGTTCCCAGAGCACCACCCGGAGTGATTGATCCCTGAGAATAGAGCAGGAGTAAACCTGAGCACAGCTGGGGAGGGCCCCCAAACAAAACAAATGTTTTCCTATTTGTCCTGATGAACTTATCTTGACTTATGCTATGCTGTAGTCAACACCTAACACCCGAAGGGTGTCCTGAGTCTCTTCCTGGTTTGCTCATGTGACAGGATGTTGCATAACTTGCCTTAGTGCCCTAGGTCCCTCTGGGCATTCCAGTAAATTCCCTATAGAAACCACCATTCTAGGCCTTTACAGACTCTAGAAGAACTCAAAGATGTGATTTTTTTTTTTTTGCTTTTTGGGTCACACCCGGCGATGCTCAGGGGTTACTCCTGGTTCTGCACTCAGAATTACTCCTGGCGGCACTCATGGGACCATATGGGATGCTGGGAATCGAATTCAGATCGGCTGCGTGCAAGGCAAATGCCCTACCCGCTGTTTTATTGCTCCAGCCCCAATGATTTTTATAACTCCAAGTTATCTCAGTAACTTGGCTCAGTGGGGTTGAGGGAAGAGTGAGATGAGAGTCTGATGGAGCTGAAGAGATGGTGCAGTTGGGTAGGCTATCGCCTCACACACGGCTTACTTAGGTTTGATCCCTGGCACCCAGTATGGTCCTCTGAGCCCACCAGGAGTGATCCCTGAGCACAGAGCCAGGAGTAAGCTCGGACCACTTCTGGGAGTGGTTTCCCTTCCCACCTAAAAATTGTTTGTCTAATATCTAAGTTTCCCTCATTAGAGCCTCTGTCAGGGCAATGACTCGAAATGTCATTTCCCTCCCCTAGTAGGCTCACTAAGGCGGAGATTCATTCATTCATTTATTTATTATTTGGGATTTAGGACCACACCTGGCTCTGTGCTCAGGGGACTAAGCAGTGATTATCTGCATGTAAGACAAATGCCTTATCCCCTGTATGATCCCACCCCTTGTGCTATTTTTCTAATCTCTAGGGAAACTTTTTGTTGGGGGGGTGTTTTAGGGGCCACATCTGGCAATGCTCAGAGGTTACTCCTAGTTCTGTGCTCAGGAATTACTCTTGGTGGTGCTTGGGGAACCATATGAGGTGTCTGGGATAGAACATGGGTTGGCTACATGCAAGGCAAGCAAGCACTTGATCTGCTATCCTATCACTCCAGCTCCCTAAAGGGGATTAAAAAAATAATAAAAGAAACAAGGAATGAAAGATACATTTGCACCTTTTTTTAATTTAATTTATTTATTTGCTTTTTGGGTCACACCTGGCGATGCACAGAGGTTACTCCTGGCTTATGCATTCAGGAATTATTCCTGGTGGTGCTTGGGGGACCATATGGGATGCTGGGAATCAAACCCGGGTTGGCCACGTGCAAGGCAAATGCCCTACCCACTCTGCTATTGCTCCAGACCCTGCATTTGCATATTAACCATAAGCCGTGGTTAAAAAAAAAACCCCAGTGTTTATTTGCCTACATGATTTCCCATTTGGTTCTGTTGTCTCTGACTTATGACATTTTGTGGGAAACAGCTGAAATAAAAGTGAGGTCAGTGTGTCTCTGATTCCATCTTCTCCATTGAGCATATTGGACAAAGGGTCCCCGCACTGGGCTCTTTGCTTGTGGCGGGTCTGCAGAGGAACTGGCCAGAGTGTGGTGGGCTGCACTGGCACAGGAAGGCTACGGAGTCTGTAGGACCTTAGAATCCTGCCTGACTTAAAAAAAATGTTATGCTTTTTTGTTTGCTTTTGTTCAGGGCCCCACCTGGCAGTTCTCAGGATCCACTGATCACTCATCCTATGATCATTTATGTGATCCCTGGCTCTGCACTCAGGAATCACGCCTGATGTTGCTCAAGGGACCATAGAGGACCATGCAGGATGCCAGTGATCAAACCCTGCTTGCATATGCAAGGCAAACATTCTACCCTTTGTACTACCACTCTGGCCTCATGTTTTGCTATTGTTTATACATTATTTAGTGTTATAATAATTTTATTAGTATTCGAATCAGCAGACGTCACTTGATTTTTCAATTCTTGAAATGTGTGTTCTTTAAAATGGAACTGATATTTTATTAATAAGTTGTGTACATGTTATTACCACAGTATTTAAGATGTGGTGTGGCAGACACTCATCCTATGATCACGCATGTGAAATCAGGGCTTTCCCAGCCATGCTCAGGGACTTGCAGGCCACTCCCAGACATGCTCAGCCTTTGTGTGTGTGTGTGTTTGAGTGATGTCAGGGATGTAACTCTGGCTTCCCACATGACTTGCACTGTCTCCTCTTTGAGCTATTCTCCCTGGTTCCTGGAAATATTTTGAGAGCAGTTTTAGGTTCACAGCAATCTCTAGAGGAAGGTCTTAGAGATTTCTGGTGTGAGCCCAGCCTTGTCCAGCATGAACACACTCCACTGAGTACTACATTTGTTACGATCGATGAACAGATGTTGACTGATCACTGTCACCCAAAGTCAACTCATTATCGTCACCCACAGTCCGTACTTTACATTATGGATATTGAAATGTGTAGGTCATGCAAATGTATCATGTATCCATGTATGCTACAGAATATTTTTATTTTTTTGGGGGGGCCTTACCCGGCTGTGCTTAGGGCTTACTCCTGGCTCTGCACTCAGGGACCACTCCTAGCAGTGCTCAGGGGACCATATGGGGTTCTGGGAACTGAACCCAGGGCAGCTGTGTGCAAGGCAAGTGTCCCATGTGCTAAACTATCACTCCAGACTTCAGATTATTATTATTTTTTATTATTTTTGGGTCACACCCAGCGTTGCTCAGGGGTTCCTTCTGGCTCTGCACTCAGGAATCACTCCTGGCGGTGCTCGGGAGACCATATGGGATGCTGGGAACCGAAGCCGAGTCAGTCGCATGCAAGGCAAACACCCTTCCCGCTGTGCTATTGCTCCAGCCCCCAGATTATTATTTTTATTCTTATAAAAATCCTTTGTCTTTCCTCCTCCTCCCTCCCCCTAATTCCTGGCAATCGTTAACCCTGGCAGTTATTTGACTTTCTACAGTTTCACTTACTCGATTGTCTGTAGAGTTCGTATCAATGCATGTGGCATTTCCAGATCGTCTGCTTTTGCTTAGTGAAAAGTATTTGTCTCCTCCACATCTTTCCATGGCTTGGTGGCTCATCTCTTTTTATTCCGAACAATGTTCCTGTGTCTGAATGGATCACACTGACGATACATCCACCAAACTACTAAATCTTGGTTACTTCTAAACTTTGGCAGTTATTATAAAGTATCTGTAAATTACATCCGCGTGTAGGTTTGGATATAACATTTTAACTCCTTCAGGCAAATACCCAGGATCCAAACACTTTCAATTCTTGGGCAATCTGAGGGGTGAGGGTGAGACCGGCTGGGATGCCTGGAGCTTCCTTTCAGTTCCTCGGCTACTGTGACATGGCAGGTCAGCAAGAGGCAGTGAGTGGTAAGGTCCATCTCTCAGAGGTGGGCGGTGGTGGGGTCAGTTATTAGGGGCCTCATTTACAGCTAGTCCTTCCCCATTCTCAAAGTTATGGGAAACTTTCTTAGTTCCTTGAGGAAAAAAATCCAGTAACTTGAATTTTTATTTATTTATTTATTTATTTTTATGTAGGAGTACTGCTATTTATTCAGCCACTGATTAGCTGATTAAATTGTGCATGAACTCCACCTTACTCTTCTTTTTCATTTTTTATAATTTTATTTATTGAATCACCATGAGAGCAGTTACAAAGCTTTCGGGTCTAAGTCTTTGTCATACAGTGAAACACCCACACCTGGCCATATTTACAGCATTCAGCCGAAGAGAAGGACAACATGGAGGGCGGGATCCACAGATCCCGAAGGAAAAAAGAAAAAAACAGGTTCCAAAAAGAGCCGAGATCATCGGGAAGCCCCAGATGGGGTAGGTACCGCATCCCGCCTCCCCCAGATGGAACCCCGGTGACCAGAAGCCTCTACAAGCACAGCTCGAGTATGCGGGAACTAGAACTTTTCCTCAAATCTGCCGGGACTACAACTCCCAGGTAACCTCAGATTCCAGAAGTCACGCCCGCAGCCCGCCCCCCAGCGCCATATTTACAGCATTCAGCCGAAGAGAAGGACAACATGGAGGGCGGGATCCACAGATCCTGAAGGGGGAAAAAAAAAAAACAGGTTCCAAAAAGAGCTGAGATCATCGGGAAGCCCCAGATGGGGTAGGTACCGCATCCCGCCTCCCCCAGATGGAACCCCGGTGACCAGAAGCCTCTACAACCACAGCTCGAGTATGCGGGAACTAGGACTTTTCCTCAAAACCGCGCGGCTGCTTATGTGGCTGCGCGACATCTCTCTATATACAAAGTGATCCATGGGAAGTAAACCACCCAACGTTTCTCTCTGAAAATCATAGTTAAGTTTGGAGCACGGCCACAGCCCCAGAAACACAAGGACTTAATGCATAACCCAGCAGGTTGGGGCAGAAAAGTGAACGGGCTATGCGTTAATCCAGGTCATCATGTCTGCCCGGAGGGGAAAGGGTGTTGGTCCCTTCCACCCTCCTCCCTCTGGAAAGAAAGATGGCGGCCACATGGGAGCCTTGTGGACAGCAGGTATGAGCCGGGGGTGTGGGGGCAACTAAAACCTCATGGGAAGGGGGGCGTTCCGGTCCGTCCTTCACGCCCTACCGAGGTCACCAGTTGCCCCCCACGAGCGGTTCTCCAGCACGGCCATGGCCCCAGAAGCACAAGGACTTAATGCAGAACCCGGCAGTTTGGAGCAGAAAAGTGAATGGACTATGCGTTAATCCAGGCCATCATGACTGTCCGGAGGGGAAAGGGTGTTGCCCCATTCGCCCTCTCCTCTCTGGAAAGAAAGATGGCGGCCACATGGGAGCCTTGTGGACAGCAGGCATGAGCCGGGGGAGTGGGGGCGACTAAAACCTCATGGGAAGGGGGGCGTTCCGGTCCGTCCTTCACACCTTACCGAGGTCACCAGTTGCCCCCCACTAGCGGCTCTCCAGCACGGCCACAGCCCCAGAAGCACAAGGACTTAATGCAGAACCCAGCAGCTTGGAGCAGAAAAGTGAAAGGACTATGCGTTAATCCAGGCCATCAAGTCTGCCAGAGGGGAAAGGGTGTTGCCCCATTCGCCCTCTCTTCTCTGGAAAGAAGGATGGCGGCCTCATGGGAGCCTTGTGGACAGCAGGTATGAGCCGGGGGTGTGGGGGTGACTAAAACCTCATGGGAAGGGGGGCGTTCTGGTCCGTCCTTCACGCCCTACCGAGGTCACCAGTTGCCCCCCGCGAGCGGCTCTCCAGCACGGCCACGGCCCCAGAAGCACAAGGACTTAATGCAGAACCCGACAGCTGGGAGCAGAAAAGTGAATGGACTATGCGTTAATCCAGGCCATCAGGTCTGTCCGGAGGGGAAAGGGTGTTGCCCTAGTCGCCTTCTCCTCTCTGGAAAGAAAGATGGCGGCCACATGGGAGCCTTGTGGACAGCAGGTATGAGCCGGGGGTGTGGGGGTGACTAAAACCTCGTGGGAAGGGGGGCGTTCCAGTCCGTCCTTCACGCTCTACCGCGGTTACCAGTTGCCCCCCCATGAGCGGCTCTCCAGCACGGCCACAGCCCCAGAAGCACAAGGACTTAATGCAGAACCCAGCAGCTTGGAGCAGAAAAGTGAAAGGACTATGCGTTAATCCAGGCCATCATGTCTGCCCGGAGGGGAAAGGGTGTTGGTCCCTTCCACCCTCCTCCCTCTGGAAAGAAAGATGGCGGCCACATGGGAGCCTTGTGGACAGCAGGTATGAGCCGGGGGTGTGGGGGCGACTAAAACCTCATGGGAAGGGGGGCGTTCCGGTCCGTCCTTCACGCCCTACCGAGGTCACCAGTTGCCCCTGCGAGCGGCTCTCCAGCACGGCCATGGCCCCAGAAGCACAAGGACTTAATGCAGAACCCGGCAGCTTGGAGCAGAAAAGTGAATGGACTATGCGTTAATCCAGGCCATCAGGTCTGTCCGGAGGGGAAAGGGTGTTGCCCCAGTCGCCTTCTCCTCTCTGGAAAGAAAGATGGCGGCCGCATGGGAGCCTTGTGGACAGCAGGTATGAGCCGGGGGACTGGGGGCGACTAAAACCTCACGGGAAGGGGGGCGTTTCGGTCCGCCCTTCACGCCCTACCGAGGCCACCAGTTGCCCCCCACTAGCGGCTCTCCAGCACGGCCACGTCTCCAGAGCACAGAAACCAATTTCTTAACTATCTGACTTTCAGTAGAAATACTTCCAGGGTCAATAAGTAAAATAGCAGAAATCCAAAACCAACATATAATTCTTGAACCCAGCTGTAGAAAGCAAATCACTTCACAATGCTTTTTCAGCATGTCTGATTTGGGTGGGGGAGTAAACTCTAAATAATAGTGGTGAATCTTTTATTGAAACAATGAATCTAATCAAAGCAGATAGAGTGTTAACTAGAATTCATCTGCCCCACAGGGACTGGGAGGGGTGGGGGATGGAGTTTTATTGGGGTTCTTCATGGTAAAAAATAAGTTTTGGTAAAGGGAAATGTGTTTGATATTTGCATGACTGAGACCTAAACCTGAAAACTTTGTAACCTTTCCCACGGTGATTCAATAAATTAAAAAAAAAAAAAACACCCACACCTTCACCAGTGCCCATTCTCCACCACCAAAAACCCCAGTATACCCCCATCCCAAACCCTCCCCCTACCTGTGGGGCAGATGATTTCCACATTGCTCTCTCTCTACTTTGATCACATTCAATATTTTGACACCAGACCCACCATTATTATTCGAGATTTTACCCCAACACTCAGATCTGCTGAAAAGGCAATAGTAGACAATTTGTGTTATGTTGCTGGTTATGAATAAGATATGATGTCAAGTGACTGCGGAAGGGCCATGTGATTTTGAAATTACAAAATTTTAACACTTAACTCTGTAACTCGGATTTTTAAGGAGGTGCTGGGATGCACTTTGGGAAGGCACATCTGAGAGTGTGTCAGGTTCTCTGTACAAGGATGAGAAAATCCAGTTCTCCTCCCCTGGGGGCCCTGTTCGAGAGCTGGCAGAGTGAAGGGCATGGAATCTGAGGCTGCCTGCTCACAGTCGCGAGTGTTGAGTATCTTTCACAAGCTCCACACTCTCCCAGATGCAGAGGAAACAAAATCCCCAGAATTTGCAAAACAGATTATATCAGAAAAAAAGGGCAGAAGGAAACAAAAATATGTTTAGACAGCTTCTACTCTGTTCTGCTCAATTGAAAAAACGAGATGAGAAAGGATCTCCTGGAAATTCTTTCTTTTTTTTTCTTGCTTTTCTTGGGGGTCACACCTGGCGATGCACAGGGGTAACTCCTGGCTCTGCACTCAGGAATTACTCTGGCAGTGCTCGGGAGACCATATGGGATGCTGGAGATCAAACCCAGGTCAGCCATGTGCTAGGCAAATACTCTGTCCACTGTACTATAGCTCCAGCCATCTCCTGGAAATTCTGCTTTAGGTGATTCCTTTGTGGATGTCTCCACGCATGCATGGGGAAATAAATGCACACGGTAGTTTTTGTGAAACTTTCCCACAATTGAGAAAATGGCAAAGAATCAAAAGGGTTTTCAAAATCATGGGAAAAGCCATGGGCAATTTTGGTAACCAGATTCCTATGTAGGAAAAAAGAAATCGAGTTGGGGCTCTGCACCTGGTCCCCTGAACCCATCAGGAACAATCCAGCAGTAAATCCTGTACACCACTAGGTGTGGACCAAAAAAAAAAAAATCCCCCTCCCCCCAAAAAAAATCAAAGTTAGACCCTTAACTGATGCTTGGCGTCAAGATAATAGGTGGATGTTTTTAAAGTTTGGGAGTGGGAAGGACTGTTGTATTAATAAAAACACTGGAAAGTTATGGATACCTGTAACTGGAAGTTTTTTTCTTTTACGTTTCATTAGAGGCCTGGAGTGGTGGTGCAGCAGATAGGGTGCTTGCCTTGCATGCAGTTGACCCAGGTAGGATCCCTGGCACTCCATATGTTCCCCTGACCATCGCCAGAAGTGATCCTTGAGCACTGAGCCAGGAGTACCCTTGAGCACTACTGGGTATGACCCAAAAACAAAGAAAGAAATTTTTGCTAGTTTATTATAAATAAAAACTAATAAAAAATTATATTCATGAAGTTAGGTCTCCCAATAAACAAGTTTTATTAACAATAAAAGATCACAAATGCAATTCAAAAATAAATATTTCTGAATGACCAGTACACAAAATCATGAATCTTGGGGCCAGAGAGAAACTACCTCAAGCATGGCCTGAGTGAAGATCCAGGAGTAAGTCAGGTGTTGTTCCAAAAAGGAAAATGAAAAACACAAAACAAAAAAAGAGAATTGGGGTGGGGCCTGGGAAGGCGAAGTTGTTATGAACTCATTTGTCTTTTTTTGCCCCTTTTCTTTTCATTCCTTCAATTTCCCTTAATGCTCCTGGCCACTGTAGCGCAGACAGAGCCAGTGGCATTAACCTACTCGCTGACGGAATAGTATTTACTGCTTCTACTTAAAGTTTGAGGGGCTAGAGAGATCGCACAGTGGTAGGGCATTTGCCTTGCACGCAGCCAGCCGGGCCAACTCGGGTTTGATTCTTCTGCCCCTCTCGGAGAGCCCGGCAAGCTACTGAGAGTATCTTGCCCACATGGCAAAGTCTGGCAAGCTCCCCGTGACATATTCGATATGCCAGACACAGTAACAACAAGTCTCACAATGTTGTGAACAACGGGAGGACAGGACTACTTAAGGCTGAGAATCTTAAGATGTTTCTGTAATTAGTTCTTTATGTAGCGTGGAGAGAAAGCTCTTTCGTCCTGTGTATTTAAGAGGCTACCTTGCCAGCCAGAGCTTATTCAACGTTTAGGTGATGAAAAAACAAGGTTTTGAAGGAATAATCAGAAAGCCCATGTAGGGAGCCAGAGAGATAGTTCAGTGGGTAAGGTGCTTGCCTTGCATGGGGCCAGCCAGGGTTTGACCACTAGCACCACATATGGTAGTACATGTGTCTGACCCACATTCAATCCACAGCACCACAGATGCCCCCCTTCATCCCCCTAGCAGTACCATGAGTGATCCCTGAGCACAAAATCAGGAATAAGTCCTGAGCATGGCCAGGTTGGCACCCAAACAAAACCAAAAGGAACACATTTAGATCCTGCATCTCAGAAATACCTGTATTATCCCCCAAACTCTATTCTATGAAAGACACTCGTATTTTGCTAGGGAACCTTGTAGGCTGCAGGTGTAGGTGGTCATATTCCATGATGGTCATTTATTCTGAGAGTAAAGTAAAGTAAAAGTAAAGGCCCTCCCGTTGATCGTCGATTTGCTCGAGCGGGCCCAGTAACGTCTCCATTGGAGACTTTGTTGTTACTGTGTCTGGCATATCGAATTCTCTCGGTAGCTTGCCGGGCTCTCCGAGAGGGGCGGAGGAATCGAACTCGGGTCGGCCATGTTGGCCACTTATAAGGCGAACGCCCTACCCGCTGTGCTATCGCTCCAGCCCCAGGAATTCTGAGAAATTTATTCTGAGAAATTTTTAAAAAATTTGAAGTTTAATTTTTAACTCTAGTAGGGAATAAAATTCAAACAGAATAAAATGTAGGCTGGGCATGAATGGTTTAAAAAAGAATTTCTTGAAATCGTGGTAACAGTTTCCCAGATTGTACTTTTACACCTTTTTTTACAAAGGTGTTTTACAAAGTTTACAAAGTTTTACAAAGTTTAGAAAGTTTTTTCACAAAGGTATTTTACAAAGTTTACACATTGGAGAGCTTCCTACTGATAGTATCAATTGTAAAAAAAGGAAAACAAGAGTAGTTAAGGAATGTGTGGGAAAGGAAACCCAGATCTCACATGTCAAACAGGGTTGGGGATGTGGTTTAACAGTGCAGTCCTTGCTCTGTGTGAGTGAGGCCCTGGGTTTCATTCCCTTCACTGAGCTCTGCCCCCTCAAAAATAAAAACAAAAACCCCAACCAAACAAAAACCAACCAAATGGTCAAACACTGGGCTGTAGTGATAGTACAGTAGGTCGGATGCTTGCTTTGAATGAACTTGACCCTGGTTTAATCCCTGGCACCACATTGGGTCTCTGAAGCCGTGCCAGGAAAGATCCCTGAACAGAGTCTGGAGGAAGCCCTGAGCACCCCTGAGTGTGGTCAAAAATCACGTATACACACCATACACACCCTAACCCTAACACACACACACTCATACACACACACACACACACACACACACACCCAGAAATAAAGGTCAAACAAGGAAAAAACTCATACCATTCCTCCTAAGAGTGGAAGAGGTAATAGAAATACAAATAAAGCCAGATCTAGAAGGGACAAGAAAATCTGGACCGAAAAAACAAACCAAACAAACCAAAAAACAACTTTTAGAACTATTCTCCAGAGTTGCTTCATACACAAAAGTTAAAAAAAATAAAGTATTTGTGTGTGTGTGTGTGTGTGTGTGTGTGTGTGTGTTGGAGGGCCAGAAGCACCACACTGCCCTCTCCACTTCCCCACAGGGTTTAGGGGATCATATCTGGTGCTGGGAATTGGGCCAGGTCAGGCTCATGCAAGTCAAAGTGCTCTGCCTGCTGTACTGTCTCTGGCCCCTCAGTTGTTTTTCTAATGATTACACCAGTTTAAAGTTTTACTCTCAATTTGAGTATTTTTAAAGACAATTAAAAGACATATGTAGAGGCTATCTACATTCCATTCAACCTTTAAACTTTCTTCAAGTCACTTTATCCGAGAGAGCTTTAAAATGCTACACTTTCTTTGCCACCTCTGGCTTCAGTGAGGACCAGCACTGACCAGCTGTGGCAGCTGAGATTCCACAGCACAGCCTGGGTGGGTTTCCTTCCCACAGAGGCCGTGGTCGGCGGGAACCCGCTGGGACACCACTACACCAGGAAGGCCCGCCCTGCCCAATCAGCGCCCCCTTTTTAAATAATTTTTTTTAATTGAATCACTGAGACAGACCCTTAGAAAGTTTCTTATGATTGGATTTCAGTCATTCAGTATTCTAACACCCATCCCTCCACCAGCGTCCATTTTCCAGCACCAGTGTCCCCAGGTTCCCTCTCATTACCCCCCAGCCCCAGTCCAACCCCCTGCCTTCTGTAGGGCAGGCGCTTTTCCTCTCTGTCTGTCTGTCTGTCTGTCTGTCTCTGTCTGTCTCTGTCTCTGTCTCTCTCTTTCTCCCCTCCCTGTTTCCTTCCCTTCCTTTTGTCAGCACCCCCTTTTGCCAGATGCCAGCATGCCTGCAACTGCAGGGATGGTTGCAGGCAAGACCCGCGGAACCCATCTATCCCCACCCCTTTGTTGCCCTACAAGATTAAGTCCCCTCCCTTTCCTCATTGTAGGTTGCTCAGAGTCCAGGATAACCATCATGCATCACTGTTGTTCTCAACTTAAACACCCACATTCCTTGGATGGTCTTGGCCTTTTACTTCTCCCTGGGCACATCCTAGCCTGCCAATGTGCTTTTTCAATTAATGGTGCGATACTCAGAAGGATGTTTGAATGTGATATGCCACTGTCACCCTTCCTGTCAGTGCTCCTCAAATCCCCTGAGTCCCTCACTCCTAATTAGCCCTTGGCCATTGCTTTCTCCTCTTCCGGGGTCATGGGTCTCAGCCCCAGGGGATGAGATACTCCTGGCTACTCCTCGCCTTGGAGGTGGCTCCCTGCAGAGCTGAGATGTGGTGGTTGAAGGGGGTCGGGGCTGTGTGCTGCCAGGGATCAAACTGAAGGCCTCACACGTGCATGTGCTCTGCCACTGACTCACGTCCCTGGCTTCCCAAGTTCTCCGCCTCATTTTTGACTCACACCCGGCAATGCTCAGGGCTTACTCCTGGCTCTGCACTCAGGAATTACTCGTGGCGGTGCTTGGGGATATGTGGGATGCCTGGGATAAAACCCAGGTCAGCCGCGTGCAAGGCAGATCCCCTACCCTCAGTGCTATCACTCCGGCCCCCTTCCGCATGCTCTCTTAGTTCTACTCTGGCACAGTGGGTGTTCATTGTATTACTTGCGTCAATTACTTGTGAGCTCTGACTTCTAATTAGGCCAAGAATTTTGTGGAAACTGCACCTTATTTATTTTCTTGGTTTTGGGTCACACCTGGCAGTGCTCAGGGCTTATTCTGGGCTCTTTGCTCAGGGATCATTCCTGGCAGTACTCAGGTGACCCATTTTGAGTGGTGGGAATCAAACTGCGTTGGCCACCTGCAAGGCAAGCACCTTCCCCACTGTAGTATCTCACTGGCCCCTGCACTTCTTTCATATTTTGTATAGAACTTGTACTTGTCAGGTACTCAATAAATGTTTTATGAGTTATGTAATTAACATTCTTTAATATTATCTTATGACCGTGTTTTCCCAGAGAGCTATCAAGAGAGATTCTCAGATTGCAGTTGAGATCAAGATGTATGATTATGTACATTGAATTTCTCACCTTCACCTATTCCCAGATAAACTGGATTTAGTCTGGAATTACTGTTTTTCAGCTCTCTTGATTTCCTTGGGAATGTGAGCAAGTCTTTCAAAGAATTTTGACAGCAGTATGTATTTGTTTCTGGTTTCTGGTGTGTATTTACTCATTTTTGAACATCGAATCATTTCATCTCTATTTCCTAATACTCTCTCGAAGTAACTACAATATTATGTACTCACTCCAGTATACATTACTGCTATGACATCAGCCAGTCTGAGGTGGTGAATTTGACCTTATTTGTCGTAATCATTAATAAAATATCAGTACTTTATACTTCTCAAGTGCTCTACTGTTTACTTCATGCTTTCCCTGTCCTGACTTCACTTGAACCTTACTGGAAGCTCTTCAGTAGAGAGGACTTTCTGTGTGTTGTAGTCCCGAAGACAGAAATGTGGGGTGTCACCTCACTAGTCAGTGGGTGGGTCAAAGGGACTTGGACTTTTCGAGATAGGCACTATGCCAGACACTTCTCTGATGAGCTCGGCCCCGTGATGGAGCAAAGGAGTTGACTTTAGCCTCTTCACAGCTGAGGCAGGAACCTGGAGATTTGCCTAGATATACACTGTTATCCATCCTCTCTTCCGACATAGTCTGATAAGGATTTTCAGTGGAAATATGCTCTCTTTGAAGTTACTCTGAGAATAACTTAATGCCTTAAATGAAAACTGTCAAGGAATTGGTCTTTCATTTTCATTTTTGGTTTTTGGAACACACTTGGAAGTGCTCAGGGATCACTCCTGGAAGTGAGTGAACCAACATTACAGGGTGCTGAAGATCAAACTAGGGTCAGAAGGGTGCAAGGCAGGTACCCTACCTGCTGTGCTATCTCTTCGGCCACTCCTGTTCTGCTTTTTAAAAAAATGGATCCTGGGAGGCTGGAGCCATAGCACACTGGGTGGTGCATTTGCCTTGCATGCGGCCGACCCGGGTTTGATCCCCAGCATCCCATATGGTCCCCCGAGCATCACCAGGAGTAATTCCTGAGTGCATGAGCCAGGAGTAACCTCTGTGCATCGCTGGGGTGACCCAAGAAGCAAAAATAAATAATAAATAAAAAGGATCCTGGGCCTCAGTTTGTTGAAACATGTTACCTTGTAGGGTAATTCACAATGTCACTTCATTCATTTTGTACCTCATCAAGAAATTGCCTGTCGAGTGGGTCTTTAGTGGGTGCATAAAGCAGAGCTCCAAGGAGATGGGACCCAGGACAGATGAAGGTGTCAGGGTGCGGGGAAGGGCATCAGCCTGGGACCCCAGCACCCAGGTACATGTCTCAGGGGAAAGGCCCAGGTGTCCATAAGGAAGACAGTCACCAGGTGTCCCCAGCACGTGTTCGCTTTAGGAGCTGGAGGCATCCATGCTGGCCTCAGCCCTCTTCCATCTGTAAGGAGCAACACCACAAGAGAGAATAAGCTGCTCCCTTTATTGATTGATTGATTGATTTTTATTATTTTTTAAATTTATTTTTTTTATTGAGTCATCCTGAGATAGTTAAAAAAGTTGATCATGATTGCGTTTCAGTCATACAATGTTCCAACACCCATCCCTTCACCACTGTACATTTTTCACCACCAGTGTCCCCAGGTTCCTTCCCGGCACCAGGAAGTCTCAAAATGGAGACGTTACTGGGCCCGCTCGAGCAAATCGATGAACAGCGGGACAAAGTGTGACATGTATGTGTGTCACTGTTGTCACTGTCCTCCCATTGTTCATCGATTACAGTAACGTCTCCATTGGAGACTTTGTTGTTACTGTGTTTGGCATATTGAATACATCACGGGGAGCTTGCCAGGCTCTCCGAGAGGGGCAGAGGAATCAAACTCAGGTCAGCCATGTTGGCTGCATGCAAGGCAAATGCCCTACCGCTGTGCTATATTATATCATGATCATCCTGTTGTTTGTCTATTGCCTCGAGCAGGCACCAGTAACGTCTCCTTCGTCCTAGCCCTGAGATTTTAAAAAGTGCCATATCCAAGGTTCTTTCAGGGTTGGAGAAAGAGACCCATTGTTGTTACTGGTATTTGGCATATTGGGTACACCATGGGGAGTTTGCCAGACTCTGCGATGTGGGCAGGTTACATTCGGTAGCCTGCCAGGTTGTCCAAAGTAAGAATGAGTTGCGACCGTGCGCTTCTGGGAGCTGGGTTTTATAGTCTCTGGGTCTTGGCAGTTGATGGGATTACACAGCGCTGGCGGGGGGTGGGGGGGCAGTTGGTGGTTGTGACCTCTGCCTACTGGAAGATGAAGGATTTGGGTGGAGGATGCTCAGCCCCGATCCGAGCAGGCTTGGAGATCTCAGCCCCGGGACCCGCATGCCTTTGTTCCTCTGCCAGTACCTTCATGCGTGTGGAGAGTGGTCTCAGCATGGTGGTGGCTGGTTCTGGAGGTCTTCGGCTTCCGGGGCTCTGCTTGGGGTGGGGAGGGAAACTCAACCCGCCCCCCCTCCAAGGGGCCCCAGTGAGGACAGCCAGGTGCGGGGGTAGGAGATTCTGTGCTGTTCTCTTCCGGGAAATATATATTTACTCTTAATTCCTTTCATCACTCAGTACTTGTGCAGAGTGATCATTTCCAACTATCATTGTCATAGTGGTCCCTTCTCTATCCTAACTGCCCTCCCCTAACTCCCACCACTTGTGGCAAGTTTCACCCAGAATCTGGAGCTGCTCCCTTTAGATGGAAATGAACAGCTCAGTCACAGAAGGCAAGTGTGTAGGGGGTTGTGCTCACCATTGAAAACTGCAGTTAGAAGGAAGACCTATCATGTCTTTGTACAGTCTTGAAATAATTTCTTATTTCTCACTTTCCAGACAATTGCAACATGACTTCCCCAGGGCCCTGATTTTCAGCACGGATGATTTTTTCTTCAGGGAAGATGGTACCTACGAATTCAATCCTGACTTCCTGGAGGAAGCACACGAGTGGAACCAGAAAAGAGGTGACAGATATCTTTCCAAACTCCTGGGAAATTCCACCGTGTCCATAGCCTTGTAGCTGCTGCAGAATGAAAACATTTGATAAAAGGAGATTAATCAGAGATTCTGTCATTTTGCCCCTCAGCAGAAGGCCAGAGAGCCTTCGCCTTCCAGATTCCAGGAATTAGGAAATGATTGATAACAGGTTCTGAAAAAGATGGCATTAAGGTTGTATGCTGAGGACATCCTGTAATAGAAGTAACAAAAGGGGCAGTCACGCTTGTCCTTCTCTCTGTTGCATGTTGTTCACTGTTATATAACATTGTGTTGCAGCAAGAAAAGCAATGAGGAATGGCATATCCCCTATTATTATCGATAATACCAACCTGCACGCCTGGGAAATGAAGCCCTATGCAGTCATGGTAGGAAGAAGCGTTATTCTGAATTTTCCGTTTATGGACATTTTCTGAGAAAGCTGAAACATTTGTTACCCACCCCTTCCTCTTCCTCTTTGTCTAATCTCCCACTTGTGGTGGCGGATCCTCATGGGTAAAGAGGTTTGACCTTGGTGTTTCTCTGCCGTTCAGTGGCTGCCATTTGCTGAGCTGCCCGTGTCCCTGAGAGCCCACGTTTTAAATAGGGGGGTCTGAACTCTTGCTAGCGTTTTCCACCGGGGTTATTTGCCCATGGGAGCCATGTAGGTGCAGCCACTGAAACTCTCAGGAATCTGGGTGGTCTGTCACTGGCGAGCTGGGGGGTCCAGCACTGAATGTGGTCATGTGGGAAATTCAGGGCCACAGAACTTGATAGTTTCAAAAAAAAGGAGATTTAAGAGGAACGCTGTCACCCTAAGATAAAAAGATAAAATATTCCTATTATAACTCACTTCTCTATTGCCAGAATTACTAAAGAATGGCCAGACGAATAAAACAGTAGTCATGATTTTCTTCAAGAATGTCTTTTATTTATTTTTAATTTTTGGGTTTTGGGCAAAAAGTGACAGTGCTTAGGGCTTACTCCCGGGTCTGCACAAACAGTTCACTCCTGGAGGGCTTGGGGACTACTGGGGCACTGGGATCGAGCCATACCTGCTGTACTGTTGCTCCGGCCCCAAGAACGTCGTGTGTGTGTGTGTGTGTGTGTGTGTGTGTGTGTGTGTGTGTAGTAAAACAGATTTTATTTGTAGGGTATTGAAGGTATGGAGGGGAGGGAAAGAGAGCAAGAGCGAGAGTGAGCGAGAGAGAGAGGGTAGAGGGGAGAGAGAGAGAGAAAGAAAAGAGAGAGAGGGAGGGAGAGGGAGGTGTAGATAGGAAACTACACATCTCAAGAGGGGAGATGTGGGTGACTCATGGGCTTGGGCACAAGATGTGCTCGGCCACGTGTGTGTAAGCATGGGCTTGGGCAGCATATTCGTGCCGAACGAATGTCTTTTTTAGAAAAAAATTTTTATTCCTAGATTTTGTGATTTTGTTTAATTTTGGTTTGATGTTTGGGCCATACCTCGTGTTGCTAAGGGCTTTCTCCTGACTCTGTGCTCAGGATATCACGTGGTGCCAGGGATTACACCTGGGTAGGCATATACAAGGCAAGTGCCTTAACTGCTAGACTCTTTTTGGTTTGCCCCAGACATATTTAATCTTTTTTTTTTTGTAATTTTTTGGGTCACACCCAGCGATGCTCAGGAGTTACTCCTCACTTTCCACTCAGGAATTACTCCTGGCAGTGCTTGGGGGACCATATGGGATGCCGGGGATTGAACCCGGGTCGACTGCGTGCAAGGCAAACTCCCTATCCGCTGTACTATTGCTCTGGCCCAGACATATTTAATCTTCATGCTAATAAGTTTTCTTACTTTTTTTTGGTATATAAAGGAGAAAAGATCCAGAGACACAGAGGAGAAGGGAAGGACAGAATACTTCTGAGTTTCCGACTTTTGTTACAAGAATCCTTGCTTGGCTAAATGTAAAGTGACTATCTTCAAATCTGGATTCTTGTCCATCTCTTTTTAGCCCTCTGCTACATCTGGGGCAAACAGCTTACATTCAGGTGCACTTTGTTCTGACTGTTCTTTCCTCCACTCTACATGGGCCCAGATGTGGGTTTTTCTTTGGTGACTGGAGAAAAGAATGAACAGCAGCTCCGTGGTTATTTCAGATCTCTGGTTCAGTTTCGAGAGGAAGAAACAGACATGTGAAGAGTCAAATTAATGACTCTTCAATCAGATTTGGTGATACGAGCAAACCACAATCAAAAATTAGTGACTAACTGAGAATGAATTAAGGAAAGTACATTTTACTTTTTTCCCCCTTGATATTCAAAACATTTCCCCAGCTATCCAGAGCTTTGAGTAAAGCACAGAAATTAGATTATTTTCTTCTTCTTCTTCTTCTTCTTTTTTTTTTAAAGGACAGGGTCTTTATTTTTTAATTTTTCTTTTTTTTAGCTTTTTGGGTCATATCCGGCGATGCACTCAGGAATAACTCCTGGCAGTGCTCGGAGGACCATATGGGATACTGGGAATTGAACCTGGGTCGGCCGCGTGCAAGGCAATGCCCTACCCGCTGTGCTATCGCTCCAGCCCCAAATTAGATTATTGTCTAAAAACTTTATCTAATTAGAAGTGTCCATTTGTAAAATGAAGAGGAAATTTTTTTTTCTTTTTGGGTCACACTCGGCGATGCACAGGGGTTATACTCCTGGCTCATGCACTCAGGAATTACTCCTGGTAGTGCTTGGGGGACCATATGGGATGCTGAGAATAGAACCCGGGTTGGCCACGTGCAAGGAAAATGCCCTACCCGCTGTGCTATCGCTCCAGTCCTGGAATTTTTTTTTTTTATCTCTACTCTGTATTTAATAACACAGTAAACAATAGTGATAATAACAAAGTTCAGTTGAGATTAAAATAAGCATAAGTGCTAAGAATACTTGGGTGTCTTAATGAAAATTCTAACAGTATTTTAAACCCAGAGAAATGGGGTTGGATGCATTGAACTGTTCTCTTAGTGCATAGCAGGACCGTGGTTTTTGGAGGGGAGGGCATGTAAAGTATGTGGAAAATCGCATTTAATTCTCAAGTTCTTTGCCTGTCACACACTCACTTTTCAAACCCAGGCACGAAGGATAGGGCGAGGCCTTTGACAATGAAAGTATGATATTTACATAATTGTCTTTGAGAAGCCATGAGTTCATTTCTTATATCTGTGGACAGGCCGTTTTAAATATCCAGATATTTTGACAGATGTCCATGACAAAGAACTTTCCTAGTTTTATAATCTGAATGCAATTTATCCTGGGGAACCAGCATACCATCTGAGTGTGAAAGTAAACTAACTTATGAATTTAAGTAAAAACATTGGATTACTTGTTTAAAAACATTAGAAAAAGCTTTGTAGTAAATGTTAAGTGGCAGCATACGCATTCCCAAACATACATACCATGTCTTCAATGTTTTATGTACTTTTGAAAAATCAGGCACTTGAAAATAACTATGAAGTTATATTCCGAGAACCTGACACTCGCTGGAAATTCAACGTTCAAGAGTTAGCCAGGTACTTCTTTGTTTTTCTAGTTCCTCATTCTGTATCCTGCTGTTTTCAGGTATTTCAGACTGAACAAAAGCATCTTTTCGGGCTGGAAACGGACATGGTAGTTTTCAGGCCAGAAATGGTAATTCTTGGAAATTGATAACTTTGGAATTATTTATGTGAAGACTTTAGCTTGGGGGTCAGCTATCTAATGTAATGCTAAATGCTAAATCTTGGCTTGGCCTTGGTGCTTAAAAAGGACACACTTAACATTCGGCTAAAATGCTTTTTTATTAATGAACCTTTAAAAGCATTTTCCTTTGCATGGGATTGCACATGTCAGTGAGGATTTTGCATTTAGGTTAGAGGTCTTTAGATAGTGAGCATTTTGCTTGGTGGTTCATTTATGATCTAGATGCTTCTTCTCATTTATAAAGCAATAACTTTTTATTAATTGCATGGGTTCTGATGGCCACTATTTGTGTTTTCTAATAATGCCAGTGATTCAGAGTAGCTTCTGAGATCAGAGTTTACTTTTAGTGAATGAGGCTAGTTCATTTTATGATTACAAGCAGATAGCAGTTCTGAGTTGGGATTGTGCCTCTCACAGTCACCTGAGGTGATTATTAAAAATCCTGTTTCCTGTGCCCTGTTCCTTACTTGGCCTCTCTGGTAATTACATTCCTAACTCTATCCCCAGTAAATTTACATATCCGCTGGAAACTGGGATTGTTTTAGTAAGCATGGAGCAGTACGTATGACTGACATCAATGGATAAATACCTGCGTGATTAACAAGCACATATGTGATAGAAAGATCTCATGGTATTGTTTTCTGTCTTGAAGCAAGGAATCGAGACTTCTAGACAAACAAGCTTTCGCTTTTTACTAGGCTTAGGGTAGTTCGGGGGTGTAAGGGGCAGCATGCAAGGCGAAGAGGGGTCTGAAAGATAACCTCTTCATGCTGTTTGACTCAAGTTGGGTCCCGAGAACGGGGAGTGTGTATCTGTGGAATAGTAAGAGAATTTAAGCTTTATGAGGAACTCTTTTTGATACACTGCTGTAACTAAATGTTCGCATTTCTCCCTCTCACCCCCATAGAAGAAACATTCACGGAGTTCCAAGAGAAAAAATACAGCGCATGAAAGAACGGTATGAACATAATGTTACCTTTCACAGTGTTCTTCATGCAGAAAAACCAAACAGAATGAACAGAAACCAGGACAGGAATAATACATCGTTTTCCAATGGCACAGGCTACTGGAACACCTACGCTGAGTTCCCACAGCGGCGGCCGCATGGTGGCTTCACCAACGAGAGGAACACCAGCAGGAGGGGAGGCTGTCACCACGGATATTAGAGGCATTCCAGATGTTCCCAAATGAGTTTTTACTTTGATTTTTAGTATTTATTTGTCGTCTCGTTTTACTCAGAGCTCTAACTCCAGTGTAAATAGTAGAATCTCAAAGTTTTTGAACCGAAGCCATTATTTTCATCTTCAATAAACATTTGTTCAAGTGATCATATATGCATGGTCTGATGTGGGGAACTCTGCAGATAAATTCAACAACGTTACTTTCTCTCTGGGGAAAATGTGAAACTGTGACCTGACACCATAAGCAAGAACGTAGGTGACAAAATAACACACGCTTCAGTGCCTATTTTTCTTTTCAGGACATTCATCTCCATTAGGAAAGTTGGAAAGGTGGGAGAGAAATGGGAGGAAGGAAAAATTTGATTTCAGTGCCACTGTTGCCCTGATCACCTGTGCATTAAAAAAATGTGAATTGTGTGACTTCAATGACATCGATTTTCCTTTAAAAGGAACATACTGAAATAAACATCTTGGGAATATCCTAGACTCTTGCACAGCGGGTAGGGCATTCACCTTACAAGCGGCCAACATGGCCGACCCGAGTTCGATTCCTCCGCCCCTCTCGGAGAGCCCGGCAAGCTACCGAGAGTATTCGATATGCCAGACACAGTAACAACAAAGTCTCCAATGGAGACGTTACTGGGCCCGCTCGAGCAAATCGACGATCAACGGGAGGGCCTTTACCTTTACCTTTACCTCTTTGGAAAGTACTCCTTTGGCGATTCACCTTTGTGAAACCATTGACATCTTTTAAATAGCTACACAGGCTCCTGAAGAAAATCAGTGTCATTTAAGTTACATCATGTGTTTTTATTGAATGTAATTAGAACTGAGTAGCTTTTGACTGTTTTGCTAATAGTGGAAATAAAATAAACCTGCCCTGAGGAGACACAGGTTTTTGGGAGGAATAATCAAAAAATCATGTTTATAAATGTGTGTCATCAGTTGACAGTGCACATTTAGGCATCAAAGTGAGCTCCCAGGGCCTCGATCATTCGGGGATAAAGTTCACTGTTCACCGTGTGATGAACTAACTTGGTGTTTTATGTAGCATCGTTTATGACGAAGTTCTGCAACTCTAAAATGTCCTGTTAATATCAGTAATGAATTTATGAATCCATGAATCCAGATGAAAGCTCAGATGGTTGACATCAGATTAATTGGACCTGAGACTATCAGATAAAACCATGTTGGTTGTAAGCTTTATTTATTTTTTGTTGTTGCCCAACAGCTTCTAATATTCTGCAAGTATTATTTTGTGTCCTAAATGATGGTGCTTTCATGGTTATTAAAAATTACATATGATATTACTTTATATGGATTTGTCTCTGAATTGGAACATTTCCCTTTTGGTTCAACATAAAAATTTACTTCTTTTTGTCTTGGGGCTACACCTGGCAATGCTCAGGGGTTTCTCGTGGCTCTGCACTCAAGAATCACTGTTGGTGGTTCTTGGCGGGGTGGGGTCGGGTGGGGGGCATATAGAGTGCCAGGGATAGAACACAGGTTGATCACATGGGAGGCAAATAAACGCCCTACCCACTGTACTATCTCTCAAGTCCCTATTTGTTTTTTTTTGGCCACGCCAATTGTGTTCAGAGATGACTCCTGACTCTTTGTTCAGGCATCATTCCTGGAGGGCTGATGGGGTTGACCATATGGAGTGTTGGGGGGATCAAACTTGGGTGAGCCATGTGCAAGACAAGTGCCCTCCCTGCTGTACTACTGCTGTGTCCCTCAACATAAAAATTTAAATTGATTCTGTAGAAGGTGACCATCCTAAGAATTGTATTTTTTTTTTTGCTTTTTTTAGGGGGGTCACACCTGGCGATGCTCAGGGGTTACTCCTGGCTTTGCACTCAGGAAGTACTCCTGGCAATGCTCGGGAGACCATGTCGGATGCTGGGAACCGAACCTGGATCAGCCTTGTGCAAGGCAAATGCCCTACCCGCTGTACTATCACTCCCGCCCCAGAATTAGATTTTTAAGGTCATAATTTTCTCACCATTCTAAGCAGATTGGGACAAAGGCAGTTGGGGACAGCTGAGTGGCTGCAAGGCCACCAGGGCAATGGCTGGGGCTGCCAGATGAGCTGAGTCCCGCTATGGCAGTGCCGGTGCTTGAGCCTGCAACTTCATGAGTCCCGAGCCCAGAGATTCAGTCAGGATAGTCAGGTGTGTGAGCACAAATGGGCGTGACCCTCACACCCGTGCCCCTAGCTCACAAGGAGCACTAAAAGATGTGCCAGTTCCACAATCAAGAACTGTGACCTGACAAGCATTTGTGTGAGCAGAGTGCAGCCCCTGTGAACAGAGGTAAGCGTCACAACTGAAGGTGTGCAACCTATGCACAGTGTGGCCAAGCGTCCAAGTCCACATACCTGCTGTGCAACCCCGAAGAAACACAACTGATGTTCGAGAGGCAGGAGTGCGTGAGATTCTGGCCACGGTATCCGTGAAGTGGGGAGTCACTGTCACTGTCCTCCCGTTGTTCATCGATTTGCTTGAGCGGGCCCAGTAACACTGTGAGACTTGTTACTGTGCTTGGCATATTAAATATGTCATGGGGAGCTTGCCAGGCTTTGCTGTGTGGGCGAGATACTCTCGGTAGCTTGCCGGGCTCTCCGAGAGGGGCGGAGGAATCAAACTTGGGTAGACCTGGGGAGTAAGAAAAGTTATTTAGCAATCTCATTGCCTTAATATTTCCTCTGGACATTTGTGGAATCTGTTCGTCAATAGCTTGTGGACTACCAGCAATTCACTTGCCATTTTTTTTTATTGTTAGTGAAACACCATGAGGTACAGTTGTAGATTTACAATTTTTTGTGCTTGGGTTTCGATTATACAACGATCAAATACCCATCCCTCCACCAGTGCCCATTTTCCACCACCATGGATAATATCCCTTCCACCCCCATCCCGCCCCCGTCCCACCCTGCCTCTGTGGCAGGGCGATCCCTTGTGTTCTCTCCTTTTGGGTGTTGTGGTCTGCAAAAGAGGCATTGAGTGGCAAACATGTTCAGTCCATAGTCTACTTTCGACATGCATCTCCCCTCCTGGGAAGATCCTCCAAACACCCTCTATTTGGTGCTCCCTTCTCTATCTGAGCTGCCCTTTCCCCTAGAATGCCCGGCTGGCCTCTAAGCTATGGAGTAATCCTCCTGGTTGGCCTCTAAGCTATGGAGTAATCCTCCTGGTGCTGATCTCAGCTATTCTTGGGTATTAATCTCATATTTTGTTACTTTATATTCCCCAGATGAATGCAATCTTTCTATGTCTATCCCTCTCTTTCTGACTCATTTCGCTTAGCATGATACTTTCCATGTTGTACCACTTGTATGTAAATTTCATGACTTCATCTTTTCTAACAGCTACATAGTACTCCATTGTGTAGATGTACCAGTTTCTTTAACCAGTCATCTGTTCTTGGGCATTCAGGTTTCTTCCAGTTTCTGTCACTTGCCATTTTTTTTAAACAGCAAAATTGAATCAACCTAAGGCATTGCTATAATTTTACTAAACTACATGTATCTAAATAAAGCATAATGATCTTCCTATCTTCTGTGATTCCAGAACTCAAGCCCTGCTGAGAGACACCTGGCTGCTGAGGGCTTCTGGTTCCTTTGGGCTGAGCCAGTGCCCACCACAGAGTGTTTTCCCGTTCTAGATTCAGTACTTTTAGACTTCAGAATAGTTCCTGGTCTATTTTCTGTGTCCCTCCCTCTCCTCACCCTCTGCCCCACTTTACTTAAACACTGTGGCGTACAAAGTTGTTGCTATTTGCTGTTTTATTTCCTAGAAGATTGGGAATGCTTGTTTGGAAGCATTAATTATGATTAAATGCCCTCGCTTTACTTATCCCAGGTTGAAGTGATCTTTTTTCAACACCCATGGCCTGATTTTTTTTTTCTTTTTGGGTCACTCCTCCTGACTCTGCACTCAGGAATTACCCCGCAGTGCTCACTGGACTATATGGAATACTGGGAATTGAACCCGGGTCGGCCATGTGCAAGACAAACGCCCTACCTGCTGTTATCGCTCCAGCCCCCCACGGCCTCTGATTTTACAAAACTTGTTTGAGTTTTTGGGACCCACCAGACTGTGCTCAGGAAGGGGTCACTCCTGGATATGCCGAGAACTGTATGTGGTTCTGGGGATCTAATCAGGGTCAGTTATGCAAGGCAAGTGCCTTAATCCCTGTCTTATCTCTCCAGCCCCTGATTTATATAATGAAAAAAATTTTTTGATATTGATTTGTTTTGATGTGATATGGTTTGCTTCAGCCATAGAGCTGACATGGTGCTTCATATTTAATAGGCTCTTGATTATCTACGATTCACAAAATGTAATTGTCTATAATTCACAAAATGTAATATGTGGATAAGATCTCACTAAAACAGGTCATGTAAATGGAAATGGAGGTAATAACAGCTAAATTTTTCATGATTAAAGTAAGAAGAAATCCTTATTCTTCCTATTCATCCGAGACTCAAATTTTATTCCCTGTTCTATTATAGTGGATTACTAGGGAAATAATAGGATACAAAACTGAATAGTTTTATAAACAAAACTTAAATCACAATAAGGATGGAATAGCTGAGTTTCAAAGAACAGCAGAATGAACTATGTCAATGACTTTCAGGAGATAAAAATCATGAGATAGTTATGGAAGGAAACAAATTGCATTTTCGAATGATTTACTCTTAACTTTACAGTGTGCTTATTAGATTTGAAAACACAGTATTATATGTAAATTTAGACATATTTAAAGACTTGAAGCCTGATTTAAGAACTTCTTCATGCCGTTGCCAGTCAGAACGGTTTCTTCTTTTTTTTTATGAAATATTACAGGAACCATGAGGGTTGGGACATGGCTCAAAGGCTGGAAGACATTCTTAGCATGTTGGGTTCAATTCCTGCACTGACTCCTATCCCTGAGCAATGCCAGGTAGGCCCTTTCCCACCACAAAAAAGCCAAACCCAAAACAAATGAGACTGTCAGCTTAAAATGAACTATTCTGCTTAGCCGCTGAGAGAATGAGTATTGTTTTGGTTTTTAAGTGAGTACTGAGTAATGTGAAGGGTTAAAACTAATGCAGTTATTTCTGTGTCAATTTGAATCTAGGGGTTTCTCAGGTTGTAGTCAGGATGACCATTTTGTTTAAAAAAAAATCCCCAAATTGAAATTTGCCTATGATTTAAAAATTTTTAATGTTTTGCGGCTGGAGTGATAGCACAGCAGGTAGGGTGTTTGCCTTGCACACGGCCAACCTGGGTTCGATGCCCAGCATCCCATATAGTCCCCAGAGCACCGCCAGGAGTAATTCCTGAGTGCAGAACCAGGAGTAACCCCTGTGCATCACTGGGTGTCACCCAAAAAGAAAAAAAAAATTTTAATGTTTTGTTTTTGGGTCATATCTGGTGATGCTCAGGGGTTATTCCTGGCTCTGCACTCAGGAATCACTTTGGCCTGTACTAGGGGCCTTAGGAGATGCCTGGGATTGAACCTGGGTTGGCTGCAGTGCACGGCAAGCCCCCTACCCGCTGTATTATTGCTCCAAACCTTAAAATCCTTGAGTTTTTAATAGAAATTAGAGCTGACAACAGAATAATTACATCAAGAGTTCTATTTTTTTTTGTTTCTTTGTATTATTGGGTCACATTCAGTGGTGCTCAGAGTTTATTCCTGACTCTGTGCTCAAGAATCACTCCTGGCGGAGTTCAGGGGATCACATGGGGTGCCGGGGATTGAACCTAGATTGGCTGTGTTCAAGGCAAGGGCCCTACCGATTTTCTCTTTGACCCCAAGAGTCATAGTTTTGCCACCTTAAGAATAGAGAATTGGGGGGTATGGTGCTGCCAGCAGGTCAATCTGTATCTGTGAGGCGAGTGCATCAGCAGCCTGATGGCGCCTTCAGACTTCCAGATACCCCAAAATTGCTGCTGTGCCTTTGGCCAGACCCCAAAAACTTGGGGCAAAGTTTACCAAGAAAGTAAACGGCCAAAACTTAGGTATGTGGGAAACACACCCACAAACCACCTCCGGCTCAGCTATATAATTGAAGGCATGGCCTCTCTGGTTCCTGATTGAACTGCTTAATGGCCATGATCCCAGAGACTCAGAAACAAATCTCAAAACCCAGTGGCTTTTGGCAGAAATGCATCCAGTCCCTGCAGTAGGTTACTGGTGCTGGGCCACTGCAGGTGGGAATAGGTTTTGTGCCTTGGCCTGTTCCCCCTGGTGGCCTGGTGGCCTCCATCCTCCAGAGGCCACTGGACAGTCAGGTTTGGGCCCGCAGTGATGAGACATTTTGGGCCTCATGGGATGGGGGTGGAGCCAGTCCTGTCCTCCCCACCCCAACAAGACCCCAAGTCATCGCTCACAAATGGCCTCTCTGGCTCCTAATCAAGCTGCTTAGTGGCCAAGATCCCAGAGACTCAAAAGCAAATCTTGAAACCCAGCGGCTTTTGGCAGAAATGCGTCCAGACCCCACAGTAGGTTACTGTTGCTGGGCCACCCCAGGGGGGAAAGGGTGTTGTCCCTCTGCCTGCTCCCCCTTGGCGGCTCGGTGGCCGTCATCCTACAGAGGCCATTGGACAGTCAGGCCTGGGCTCTCAGTGACAAACTTGTTGGGCCTCACGGGATGCGGGTGGAGCCGGTTCTGTCCTCCCCATCCCAATGAGACCTCCAAGTCATCGTCCACGAACAGCCTCTCTGGCTCCTGATCAAGCTGCTTAACGGCCGTGATCCCAGAGACTCAAAAACAAATCTTGAAATCCAGCGGCTTTTGGCAGAAATGCGTTCAGACCACGCAGTAGATTACTGTCGCTGGGCCACCCTAGGGGGGAAAGGGTGTTGTCCCTCCACCTGCTCCCCCTTGGTGTCTCGGAGTCCATCATCCTCCAGAGGCCATTGGACAGTCAGGTTTGAGCCCGCAGTGACAAGACATGTTGGGCCTCATGGGATGGAGGTGGAGCTGGTCCTGTCCTCCCCACCCCAACGAGACCCCAAGTCATCGCCCACAAACGGCCATTCTAGCTCCTGATCAAGCTGCTTAAAGGCCATGATCCCAGAGACTCAGGAGCAACTCTCGGAACCCAGCAGGTTTTGGCAGAAATCCCTCCAGATTTAAGTGTTAAAATTTTGAAATTTCAAAACTGCGCAGCCATTACTGCAGCCATGCGACATCATATGTTATTCATAACCAGCAATATAAAACAAATTGTCTACTGTTGCCTTTTCAGCAAATCTGAGTGTTGGGGTAAAATCTCAAATAATAATGGTGAGTCTGATCTCCCCTCAATCATATGATCATCTAATCTTTGATAAAGGTGCAAGTAATGTGAAATGGAGTAAGGAAAGCCTCTTTAACAAAGTGTGCTGGCAGAACTGGATGGCTACATGCAAAAAAGTGGGCTCAGAATTCTGCCTAACACCATGTACAAAAGTAAGATCAAAATGGATTAAAGACCTCAACATCAGACCAGAAACCATAAGGTACATTGAAGACAAAGTTGGCAAAACCCTCCATGACATTGAAGCTAATGGTATCTTCAAAGATGCCACGCCACTGGCCGAGCAAGTGAAAACAGAGATAGATAATGGGACTATCTTAAACTAAGAAGTTTCTGCACCTCAAAAGAAACAGTGACCAAAATACAAAGACAGTCTACAGAATGGGAAAGGATATTCGCCGAATACACATCTGACAAGGGGTTGATATCAAGGATATACAAAATACTGGTTGAACTCCACAAGAAGAAAACATCCAACCCCATCAAAAAATGGGGCAATGAAATGAACAGAAACTTTCTCAAAGAAGAAATCCGAATGGCAAAAAAGCACATGAGAAAATGCTCTACATCATTAATCATCAGGGAGATGCAGATCAAAACCACAATGAGATACCATCTCACACCTCAGAGACTGGCCCACATCCAAAAGAACAAAAGCAACCAATGCTGGCGCGGATGTGGCGAGAAAGGGACACTCCTTCACTGTTGGTGGGAATGTCGACTGGTTCAGCCCTTCTGGAAAACAGTATGGATGATGCTCAAAAAATTAGAAATTGAGCTCCCATTTGACCCAGCAATACCACTCCTGGGAATATATCCCAGAGAGGCAAAAAGGTATAGTCGAAGTGACATCTGCACTTGTTTGTTCATTGCAGCACTCTTTACAATAGCCAGAAACTGGAAGAAACCTGAATGCCTAAGAACAGATGACTGGTTAAAGAAACTTTGGTACATCTACACAATGGAGTACTATGTAGCTGTTAGAAAAGATGAAGTCATGAAATTTATGTACAAGTGGTACAACATGGAAAGTATCATGCTAAGCGAAATGAGTCAGAAAGAGAGGGACAGACATAGAAAGATTGCATTCATCTGGGGAATATAAAGTAACAAAATATGAGATCAATACCCAAGAATAGCTGAGATCAGCACCAGGAGGATTACTCCATAGCTTAGAAGCCAGCCAGGCATTCTAGGGGAAAGGGCAGCTCAGATAGAGAAGGGAGCACCAAATAAAGGATATTTGGAGGATCCTCTCAGGAGGGAAGATGCATGTTGAAAGTAGACTATGGACTGAACATGTTTGCCACTCAAAGCCTCTTTTGCAGACCACAACACCCAAAAGGAGAGAGAGAACACAAGGGATCGCCCTGCCACAGAGGCAGGTGGGATGGGAGGGATGGGGGTGGGAGGGATATTATCCATGGTGGTGGAAAATGGGCACTGGTGGAGGGATGGGTATTTGATCATTGTATAATCTAAACCCAAGCACAAAAAATTGTAAATCTACAACTGTACCTCATGGTGTTTAAAAAAAAATTTCGGAATTTCAAAATCACGTGGCCCTACTGCAGCCACGCGACATCATGTTATTCATAACCAGAAATAAAACACAAATTGTCTACTGTTGCCTTTTCAGCAGATCTGAGTGTTGGGGTAAAATCTCAAATAATAATAGTGGGTTTGGTGTCAAAATATTGAATGTGATAAAAGTAGAGAGAGAGTAATGTGGAAATCATCTGCCCCACAGGTAGGGGGAGGGTGTGGGATGGGGGTATACTGGGGTTTTTGGTAGTGGAGAATGGGCACTGGTGAAGGTATGGGTGTTTCATTGTATGACCGAGACTTAGACCCGAAAGCTTTGTAACTGCTCTCACGGTGATTCAATAAATAAAATTATATAAAAAAAAATAATGGTGGGTCTGGTGTCAAAATATTGAATGTGATCAAAGTAGAGAGAGAGTAATGTGGAAATCATCTGCCCCACTGGTAGGGGGAGGGTGTGGGATGAGGGTATACTGGGGTTGTTGGGGGTGGAATATGGGCACTGGTAAAGGTACGGATGTTTCATTGTATGACCGAGACAGACCCGAAAGTTTTCTAACTGCTCTCATGGTGATTCAATAAATAAAATTATAAAAAATGAAAAAAAAAAGTAAGGTGGAGTTCATGCACAATTCAATCAGCTAATCAGTGGCTGAATAAATAGCAGTACTCCTACATATAAACAAACAAACAAAAAAAAAGAATGGAGAATTGGTCAAATAAAAACATCACTGTAATATTTCAATATTCTGATTTTTGATTAGGATGGGCCCATAGAACTAAAACTTAAGAAAACATAGAAAAACAAAAACATAAAAACTAAAACATAAGAAAACGTCCATAGTTATTATTGCTGGAGAACAAAAACAAAGACCCAAAGAACAAAAAGAAATAAATTCTATGAATCCAAATAACGTTACTTGGAGAACTAATGTCACTTAATTAAGACACAATCTGAAAATAAAAGGTATATTTACATTTTATTTTATTCGTAAAATTCTGAAGTGATCAAATCCAGTCATAAAGATTTTAGATTTTTCTTGATTAGTTAATAGTTTTAAGATGTAAAAATAGAAGTCTACCAGTACAGAAACAGACAATGAGCACTCTAATGATATATACAAACACTTAAATACAGTTAGAACAATTTCATTACTTTTCTCAGTATACAATACTGAGGTACAATTTGATGTCTTACAAATAGGAAAGATAAAGCATCAATAACTAATTTATAGTCATGTTTTTGATGTCTTTGCAATCTTAGATATATTTTTTATTGTACTCATGTCACGTTCTTCCATGCTGTCACAGGATTCCTCTTGATCTTTGACTACAGATGCAGTATGATGCCTTTTCAGTCCGAGAGACTCTTTTGAACAAGAGGGAGCAGTTCTAGTGGATTCAGTAGACATAAGCTGATTTTCGGTTGGACCAGACACAAGGCCTTGGGTATTTATCAATGCTAGTTCTTCATCAGCTATGGAATCACTTTCCAAAAGAGAACTGTCATTAAACTTTTTAAGTGGCATCATCTGAGGAGAATTCAATGCTATTTTCTTTATGGGTTTTTCATTTAATTTGATGCCACAACGCCGTGGTGGCTGAAATGCCTTCTGTGCAGCTGGAGAAACAAATGTGCGTATGGGACTGACAGGTGGAGGTAAAGGCAGACTACTCAAGAAATCCAAGGCTCTTCTCTTTTTGCAAGTTTTTGGATCGTCAGTCTCCTTTTTACAACAAGACTTGGAGGTCATTTGGGCTGACACAGGTGTGGAAACAGACTTTTCTTTTGTCTTACAAAGTAACAAAGGGCTCTGATAATTGATAGGAGACATCAAATAAAAAATAGTTGATATAATTATATACTAGTAAGATAAAATCAAGTCAACTGTTCATTAGAATTTACTTAAACACATTAATACCACTCACATTCTCCTTCCTTAATGATTACTAAGTCAGAGGACTTTAAAGACATTCATATTATTATTCTCATTTCAGAGGGAAGCAATTTTAAATTACAGGAATAAAAGAATAGCATGAAGTGGCTGGAGATACGATACTTGCCCTGCACACATTCAATCCTGACACTACAGAGAATCCCCTGAGCCCTGCCAGGAGTGATCCCTGAGCTGAGTCAAGAGTAATCCCTGAGTACCCCAAGTGTGGTATAACAACGCCTGCCCCCCAACCCCCCAAAAAAGGGCAGTAAAAGATGAAAACTAACTGAAGTAGAGACAAAAAGACTAAGGCAAATGGTTTATGCTTTAATAAATATATTTTTAAGCCCGGCAAGCTACCGAGAGTATTCGATATGCCAAACACAATAACAACAAAGTCTCCAATGGAGACGTTACTGGGCCCGCTCGAGCAAATCGACGATCAACGGGAGGGCCTTTACCTTTACCTTTACCAATAGGTTATATGAAAATAAGTATTTAAGAACTATTTTAAGAACACAGACTGCTTGGGTTCTATACTTTTCTAGTTTTATGACTTTAGGTAATCGTTAATCCCTCTAGCATGGAGATGATAATTTTTTTTAATCTCAAAGGGTTAAGATTAAATGAGTTAATACAGATGCCAGGCAATTGTTAGCTACTTGAGAATTAATATAGACTTTAGCTTGACATGCATTTATTGTGATACAGAGTTAAATCAGGAGCTGGAGACATAATATAATGGACAGGATGTTTGCCTTGCATAAAGTTGATCCATATTTGATCCCCAGCACCCCAGGTGGTCCCCTGAGCCTCATCAGGAGTAATTCCTGAGTGCAGTGCCAGGAGAACTCCTAAGCATTGCCAACTATGGCACAGAAACAAAACAAAACAAAAAATTAAATCAATCTTGGAATGCTAAAACTCAAAGTACCTGTCTGTGAAAGTTAGCCCTAGAGTATCACATTTTGGCTTCTATAAACAAAATTTAATTTTCATATTACAAAGCTTAATTTATACCAATCAGTCACATAACAACCACACTTTTAATTAAGTTTAATTACACTTTGCCATGTTTACTGATACACAACAGAATATATTCTTCACAAAAACTATTCATATAATCATTTAAATTTACATAACTCACCAGAAACTTGCTTCCTGAATCAAGAACTGGTTGGACAGTGTGTGGCTCTGAAGTACAGTCTTTAGTTGGGGTGGACCACCTGGGATCATCTGCATTAAGCATATGCATAAGCTTGTTTTCTGCATCATTGCAAAATACATCAATATTCTAAGAAAAAAATGGGAAAAGTTGTTTTGTAAGTTATAAATGCACAGGAACAAATGAAAACCCATTCATGTTTTCAGAAAGTTTACCTTTAATACCAGAAAAATTTAGATCAGAAAACAGAATGAAGGGGCCAGAGCTATAGTTATAGTGAGTAGGATGTTTGCCTTGCATGTGGCCCACCCAGGTTCAATACCCAGAACCCCATCTGATAGCCCAGATCACCAGGAGTTATCCTTGAGTGTATAGCCAGGAATAAGGCTTGAGCAAAGCCAGTTGTGTATCAAAAAGCCACCCCCCTCCGACAAAAAAAGAAAACCCAAAACAAAAAAAATACAAATTTTGGCAGCAACTGTTAAAGAATATGCCAATGTAAAAATACAAACTAATGTAAGTTAGAGAGAATCAGTTACTGGAAAGCAAAAGAGAGGGGAAAAGAGTATATGTCTATAAACCAGGGAAAGAAAAAGATGTATGAGACCTCCTCTACCATCTAGTTTAATTAGCAAGATACAATAACAGTGCAATTATTGTTGGAATATCAGGGCTGTTTATACGCTAATAGTTGTGAATCATCTCATATCATACAGTATTCCTGAGGTGAGAGCAATGAGAGAATTGCCTCCTACTGCTACAAAATTAACTGGAACAATGCATAGGTTAAGCCACATGAAGCAATTGTTTCAGAAACCAAAAATGGTAAAATGCAAGCAATTTTCTATGATTTAATTAACGCATTTTATAAAACATTAAAATGCTCTATTATCTTAGTTGTCTCCAGGTCATCCTTGAACAACCACAGAAAGAATCAGGAATTTAAATACTAAGTACTCTGTGTTTTTCTATTTTTTGGGGTCACACCCAGGGATGCACAGGGGTTACTCCTGGCTCATGCACTCAAGAATTACTCCTGATGGTGCTGGGGGGACCATATGGGATGCTGGGAATCGAACCTGGGTTGGCCCTGAGCAAGGCAAATGCCCTACCCACTGTGCTATCACACCAGCCCCACGCCTATTACTCTTAATCAATTGTTTTGTTTGTCAACATGGTCTGTAGTTCTGATCATTCTTCTCACTATTTTTCTTAATCCTCTTCAAATCAATCATTTATCCCTGGTAGCAATGATTCCCTCATCTCTTCAGGTTCATGAGCAATTAATGATGAAATACCACATATTATATCTCAGTGATTCAATTTTCACAAAAATCACCACTTTTATGACTATCAAAATAGGGACTAATAAAGATGTATAATAATTCTCAAAATTCATTTTACCTCAACAGAATTTTTCACTTTATGTAAAGTCTCTTGAAAATGTCCTTCCCTTGGATTGGCAGAAAACATGGAAAAATCTCCAGCAAATAAAGTAGGAATTCTTGATTTGGATTCTGGTCGCCACTGGAGATTACTTGCAGCAATTAACATACGTGGTTTAATTATGTCTTCATTTATATCTATCCAAAACTTTACTGCCAATAAATTATGACATTCATCTGACAAATAGACCAAAGGAAGAAGACCTAAAACAAAACAAACAACTTCAGTACACATGTATTAGATAAATTAAAAATGTAAAAAAAAATATGCTCATTTTTTTGTTGTTTATTGATTTTTGAGCCATATCTGGTAGTATACAGGGTTTACTCCAGGTTCTGCACTCAGGGATCTCTCCTAGCAGGCTCAGGGGATTATATGGGGTGCCAGGGATTAAACCTGGTTTGCCACATGCAAGATAAATGCTCTACCTGCTGTACTATCTCTCCGGCCCCCAATATGCTCATTTTGGTGGCTAATAGTCACTGTCATTGTCCTCCCGTTGTTCATCAATTTGCTCAAACGGGCCCAGCAACATCTCCATCGTGAGACTTTGTTGTTACTGTGTTTGGCATATCAAATACGTCATGGGTAACTTGCCAGGTTTTGCTGTGCGGGCGAGATATTCTTGGTAGCTTGCCGGGCTCTCTTAGAGGGGCGGAGGAATCGAACTCGGGTCGGCCATGTTGGCTGCATGCAAGGTAAACGCCCTACCCGCTGTGCTATCGCTCCAGCCCATGGCTAATAGTAAAACTAGAAAAAAAACTATAGAGAAAACTTGAGATTTTCAAATTTACCTATTATTGTACTAAGATTTCATGACACTAATACATTCTTTCACTAGGGTTGTGGAGAGATTAGTATATTCCTATTCTGTTGGTGAGAATACAAAAGTATCTACTAAATACTGGATCTCCCTGCACTTAATTCTATCCCTGTACTTAATATTCTGTTTCTTCTATTTCTTTTTTCATCTGTTTCTGTAATAGTTTATTTTTCTTCTTCTATCTTCTGTTTCTTTTTTGATCAACAATTAAAAAAAATTTTGGGGGGGATGGGGGGGATTGGGCCACAGACAATGATGCTTAAGAATTACTCCTGGTTCTGTACTCAGGAATTGCTCCTGGTGGTACTTGACTATATGAGACATGGGGGATAAAACCCCACTCAGCCACATGCTAGGCAAGAGCCTTACCACCTGTACTATCTCTCCAATTCTTTAATTTTTTTTTAATCAATACATTCTCGTTTGTGGGTTTTGGCAAACAATTTCTTTTGCTTTTTTATTGTTATATGTCAGAGGAAGAAAATTATGTTTGTCTCAAAGTACTTCCTTAATCCAGAAGTTCTGATTATCTTTTTTTAGGGGGGAAGGAAAACTGGGCCACAATTTAGTGGTGCTCTGGGGACAGGGATCAAACTTGGGTCAGCCACATGCAAGGCAAGTAACCCACCCACTATGGACCAGAAGTTATAATTATCTAATACCCAAGTCTAATTATGTTTTCTAACCTCATGGGAAGGGGGGCGTTCCGGCCCGTCCTTCACGCTCTACCGAGGTCACCAGTTGCCCCCCACAAGCGGCTCTCCGGCACGGCCACGACTCCAGAGCACAGAAACCAATCTCTTAATTATCTGACTTTTAGTAGAAATACTTCCAGGGTTAATAAGTAAAATAGCAGAAATCCAAAACCATTTAATTCTTGAACCCAGCTGTAGAAAGCAAATCATTTCACAACGCTTTTTCAGCATGTCTGATTGGGGGGGGGGGGGTGGTAAACTCTAAACAATAATGGTGCATCTTTTATCGAAACAATGAATCTAGTCAAAGTAGATAGAGTGTTAACTAGAACTCATCTGCCTCACAGGCATTGGGAGAGGTGGGAGGTGGGGTTTTATTGGGGTTTGTGGTAAAAAATAAGTATTGGTAAAGGGAAATGTGTTTGATATTTGCATGACTGAGACCTAAACCTGAAAGCTTTGTAACTTTTCCCACAGTGATTCAATAAATAAATAATTAAAAAAATAAGAATGTTTTCTAGTTTAAAAATCCTCTCTCTCCCTCAAAAAATAAAACCTAGTCCTGAGAATGTGGCTAAGTGGTAGAGTGCCTGCCTTGCATGCACAAGTTCAATCTTTGGTCTAATTCGAAAACTAAACAAACAGAAAACCCAACCTCTTTCATCTGCCTAAAAACTCGAACTTTCTATTTAAACTATCACACCTGGGGCTGGAGCAATAGCACAGCGGGTAGGGCGTTTGCCTTAAACGCAGCCAACCGGGATTCAATTCCCAGCATCCCATATGGTCCCCTGAGTACTGTCAGGAGTAATTCCTGAGTGTATGAGCCAGAAGTAACCCCTATGCATGGCCAGGTGTGACCCTAAAAGCAAAAACAAACAAACAAACAAACAAAAAAACTATCGCACCTCATTCCTCAGCTAAACTGTACAATTTCACATTTCTGACTCATGATAATACTTTAAAAACTTCCCATATTTATAATTATTATTTTATTTTGGCCAAATCTGGCAATGTTCAGGGGTTACTCTTGGGTTTGCATGCAG
The DNA here is from genome assembly GCF_029834395.1 of Sorex fumeus. Classification (NCBI taxonomy): domain Eukaryota; kingdom Metazoa; phylum Chordata; class Mammalia; order Eulipotyphla; family Soricidae; genus Sorex; species Sorex fumeus. The sequence continues at coordinate 2,426,596 of NW_026606240.1, forward strand.
GTATCATTCCTGGCAGTGCTCAAGGAGACCATTTGGGATGCTGGGGATGGAGCCTGAGTTGGCTCTATCCAAGGCAAGCACCCTACCTGCTGTACTATCTCTCTGGCCCCCAATTTCCATCTTTAAAAGTGTACTAACTTTTCTTAGATTGCATGCCCTTTTTCCCCCTCCCATCTTATTAACTTTTGTCCCACTTGTTGTTTGACTTACACCTTACCTCAACAGCCAGTTTAAGTGAATCAGTCTTTTCTAGCTTTTATGCTTTGTTATTTCAGCACCATAAGGTTCATGGTCCTTTCTACATTACAGAACATCTCCCAGCCTCCAATAAAAAAACTTTATCTCCACTTCTAACATAAAAGGGGGAATGGGCTCAGGGAAAGAGATCTGTTGAAAACTTCAGGTACATACAATTTCAAAAGGTTCCCACTGTAACTCTGATCCCTTGTCCTCATCATCCCACTTTACAGGTAGAGAAGTTTGAATAACCTACCCAAAATCTGTAAAATAACTGCCACTGTACTATCTCTCCAGCACCCACCTCTCAGCCCTCTGAGTCCACCCAAATTAATGGGTGAAGATGAAGAGTTCCCCAGCACCCACCAGTCCTACAACCCAATAGATGATGACTTCAGCGTGACCTTCTTGAGTGAGACTCTTTAATGAGCTGAAAGTAACAATAGTACAGACCTTCAATAAAGAAAAAAATGAGAGGATATTAGAATCCAACGACACATCCAAAAGATCAAGAAGGATTCATCCCAGGGATGCAAGGATGGTTTAACGTTCAGAAATCGATCAACATAATCCATCATACCAATAAAAGAAAAGATAAAAAGCATATGATCATATCAATAGATGCAGAGAAAGCATTTGACAAGATCCAGCACCCGTTTATGATGAAAACCCTAGCCAAAATGGGGATAGAGGGGACTTTCCTCAATATAGTTAAAACCATCTACCACAAGCCTACGGCAAGCATCATCCTCAATGGGGAAAAACTGAGAGCCTTCCCTCTAAGATCAGGGATGAGACAAGGATGCCCACTCTCTCCACTGCTGTTCAATATAGTACTGGAAGTACTTGCAATAGCGGTTAGGCAATAAAAAGATATTAAGGGCATCCAGGTAGGGAAGGAAGAAATCAAGCTCTCACTATTGGCAGATGATATGATACTAAGAGAACCCTATAACCTCCACCAAGAAACTCCTAGATACAATAGATTGTATAGTAAGCTTGCAGGCTATAAAATCAATACACAAAAGTCCATGGATTTCCTATATGCAAACAGTGAGAGAGAAGAAAGCGACATGAAAAAAAAATCCCATTCACAATTGTGCCCCAGAAAATCAAATACCTGGGAATCAGCTTAACTAAGGAAGTAAAGGACCTGTACAAAGAAAACTACAAAATGCTACTTTAGGAAATAAAAGATGACACGAGGAAATGGAAAGATATCCCCTGCTCATGGGTCAGGAGAATTAACATTGTCAAAATGGCAATACTTCCCAGAGCATTGTACAAATTCAATGCGATCCCTATAAGGATATCCATGACATTCCTCAAAGAAATGGAGCACACACTCCTGAAATTCATATGGAACAATAAGCCCCGACGAATAGCTAAAGCAATTCTTGGGAAAAAGAAAATGGGAGGATTCAACCTCTCTAACTTCAAACTCTACTACAAAGCAGTAATAATTAAAACAGCATGGTACTGGAACAAAGGCAGAGCTGCAGACCAATGAACAGGGTCGAATATACTGACATCTCCCCTCAAGCATATGATCATCTAATCTTTGATAAGGGGGCAAGAAATGTGAAGTGGAGCAAGGAAAGCCTCTTTATCAAATTGTGCTGGCAAAACTGGACAGCTACATGCAAAAAAGTGGGCTCAGATCTCTCCCTAACACCATATACAAAAGTAAGATCAAAATGGATCAAAGACCTCAACATCAGACGGGAATCCATAAGATACATTGAAGACAAAGCTGGCAAAACCCTCCAAGACATTGAAGCTAATGGTATCTTCAAAGATGTCACGCCACTGGCGAAGCAAGTGAAAACAGAGGTAGACCAATGGGACTATCTTAAACTAAGAAGCTTCTGCACCTCCAACGAAACAGTGACCAAAATACAAAGACAGTCTACAGAATGGGAAAGGATATTCGCCGAATACACATTTGACAAGGGGTTGATATCAAGGATATACAAAATACTGGTTGAACTCCACAAGAAGAAAACATCCAACCCCATCAAAAAATGGGGCAATGAAATGAACAGAAACTTTCTCAAAGAAGAAATCCGAATGGCTAAAAGGCACATGAGAAAATGCTCTACATCATTAATCATCAGGAAGATGCAGATCAAAACCACAATGAGATATCATTTCACACCAGAGTCTGGCCCACATCCAGAAGAACAAAAGCAACTGGTGCTGGCGCGGATTTGGCAAGAAAGGGACCCTCCTTCACTGCTGGTGGGAATTCCGACTGGTTCAGCCCTTTTGGAAAACAGTATGGACGCTCCTCAAAAAATTAGAAATTGAGCTCCCATTTGACCCAGCAATACCACTCCTGGAAATATATCCCAGAGAGGCAAAAATACATAGTCGAAATGACATCTGCACTTGTTTGTTCATTGCAGCACTCTTTACAATAGCCAGTATCTGGAAAAAAAACCTGAGTGCCTGAGAACAGATGACTGGTTAAAGAAACTTTGGTACATCTACACAATGGAGTACTATGTAGCTGTTAGAAAAGATGAAGTCATGAAAGTCACATATGAGTGGTACTACATGGAAAGTATCATGCTAAGTGAAATGAGTCAGAAAGAGAGTGACAGACATAAAAAGACTGCATTCATCTGGGGGACATAAAGTAACAAAAAAGGAGATTAATACCCAAGAATAGCGGAGATAAGTACCAGGAGGATTACTCCATGGCTTAGAGGCCAGCCGGGCATGCTCGGGGAAAAGGCAGCTCAGATTGAGAAGGGACCACAGCCCCAGAAGCACAAGGACTTAATGCAGAACCCAGCAGCTTGGAGCAGAAAAGTGAACGGACTATGCGTTAATCAATGCCACCATGTCTGCCCGAAGGGGAAAGGGTGTTACTCCCTTCCGCCTTCTCCCCTCTGGAAAGAAAGATGGCAGCCGCATGGGAGCCTTGTGGAGAGCCAGGTATGAGCCGGTGGTGATGGGGCGACTAAAACCTCATGGGAAGTGCGGCATTCCCGGCTCGTCCTTCATACCCTACCGAGGTCACCAGTTGCCCCCCACAAGCGGCTCTCTGGCACAGCCATGGCTCCAGAGCACAGACACCAGTCTCTTAATTATCTGACTCTCAGTAGAAATACTTCCAGGGCTAATAAGTAAAATAGCAGAAATCCAAAACCGCGCAGCCGTGATAGTGGCCGCATGACATCATTTAATTCTTGAACCCAGCTGTAGAAAGCAAATCACTTCACAGTGCTTTTTCAGCAGGTCTGATTTGGGGGGTAAACTCTAAATAATAATGGTGCATCTTTTATCGAAACAATGAATCTAGTCAAAGTAGATACAGTGTTAACTAGAATTCATCTGCCTCATGGGCATTGGGGGGGGGGGTGGGGAGTGGGGGTTTATTGGGGCTCTTCGTGGTGAAAAATAAGTATTGGTAAAGGGAAATGTGTTTGATATTTGCATGACCAAGACCTAAACCTGAAAGCTTTGTAACTTTTCCCACAGTGATTCAATAAATAAATAAATTATATAAAAAAAAAGATAGAGAAGGGAGCACCAAATAAAGGGTGTTTGGAAGATCCTCCCAGGATGGGAGATGCATATTGAAAGTAGACTATAGATTGAACATGATTGCCACTCAATGCCTCTTTTGCAGACCACAACACCCAAAAGGAGAGAGAGAACAAAAGGGAATGCCCTGCCACAGAGGCAGGATGGGATGGGGGGAATGGGGGTGGGAGGGATACTGGGATCCATGGTGATGGAAAATGGGCACTGGTGGAGGGATGGGTATTTGATCATTGTATAATTGTAACCCAAGCACAAAAATTTGTAAGTCTACAACTGTACCTCATGGTGTTTCACTAATTAAAAAAAAAAAAAAGGAAGGATATGAGAAAACTGCAATCAGAAGCATCTGACGGATATGGCAGGTGAACCGAAAACTCACTTGAAAGACCTGGTAGCAGAACAGAAGCGGAAATGGGTCAACGTGCTTAAAGGTAAGATTCAGAAACTATTAATGAAGAATAGAAGATGGAAAAAAAGACTGAAAAAAGGGAAGAAAATGCCAGAGAATTACAAAATGAGGCAAAAAGGAGCAGTATCTAAGTCACAGGAATCCATGAGGAACAGGAAGACAAATAAAGAGTCATTACTTTAAATCACCACTTAAAAAATTCCTGACCTGAGGACTGAAGTTCCAAAAGTTCGAACTAAAGTGAATCCAAATGGAAAGATTCCAAGATACACTGTAATTAAGATGCTTCATTAAGCTACCTAGACACAAGCTCAACAACAACAAAAAAGTCTAGAAAAGAATCCTATAGACAAACAGCTGTTTAAAAAATTCTGGATGGGGCACTGGCATACTTTGATCAGATAATACAGACTTTCAAATTTAAAAATTTTGTTAGGAATAGGGATGATCATTTATCCTGTGTCTTTTATTTTCTCCTGTTTTTTGGGGACCACACCCAGCGGTGCTTAGGGCTCACACCTGACTGATTCCTTGTGGTGCTCAGGGGACCATATGGAATGCTGGGGATCGAACTCAGGTTAGCCACGTGCAAGGTAAGCACCCTAACCAGTGTACCATCACTCTGATCCCAAAGATCATTTCTTACTGATTCAGTGATTTATATATCAAGATGTTTATACTTAAACATTTATGCACCTAAGGTTAGACCATTAAAATTTCTAAAACTAATAGCCCTGAGAAAAGATATTAACAACATGTAATAGTAATAGAAGATTTTAACAACCCCCTTCTTACTACTAAATAGATCAACGGGGCAAAAGAAAAAATCAATAAGGAAACAATGGATTATATGGGCCTAATAGACATTTATAGACACTCCATTCCCTGAAAGTTGAGTACTTTTTGGTCATTCTTTTTCAAGGTACAAGGAACATTCTCTATGATAAATCACATGCTGGCACACAAGATATTGCTCTATAAAATCAGGCAGACAGAAACAATTTACCCTACTTTCTTAGATCAAGATGTTTTAAAAAGGAGCATGTCGAACCACAAAAAGAAAGTGGGGAAAAACTCAGATAGTTGGAAACTAAACCAAAATGGGTCAAAGAAGAAGTCAAAAGAAGAAATCAAAAGATTCCTAAAACAATAAGACTGAAGACACAATGCTGCTCTAAGTTGACAGCAATACATTTATCAAGAAACAAGAAAAGGTCTATGTAATCTAACTACACATCTTTAGTTACTAGAAAAAGATTAAAGGGAGTACAATGAGGGACGGAAATAAAATATTGCATGGAAATCAATAAAATAGAAATACTAGAGATCAACAATATCAGAAAATCAAAGCAGGAAAAACTTACTGGCTGGTCCACTCTCTTTGAAAGACAATATGGACATTTCTCAAAAAATTTGGAATTGAGCTTCCATATGACCCAGTAATTCCCCTCCCAGGAGGGTTCCAAAACACAGAATAGCCAAAATCTGGAAACAACCCAAGTGCCCAAGAACAGATGAGTGAATATGGTACATATACACAATGGAATACTAGGGAAAGATGAAGTCATGCAATTTGCCAATATAGGAATGGATTTGGAAAGTATTGTGCTGAGTGAAGTTAGAGGGAGAGGGACAGACAGGATGATCTCATTCATATTTGAGATATAGAGAAAACATAGTAGGGGAATAACTAATGCTCAAAGACAATGGAAGTGAAGAACAGAAGAACTGGTCTTTAGTAGGAAGCTTGCCACTGGAAGAGGTAGGGAAAGGATCACAACAACAATGCTAGAGGGAAGTGGTCACTCTGGACCAGGATGAGGTGATGAAGGAGGTAAAGTACCATGCATAATTGCCAATCAGTAGCAGTGTTGTAAACCACTGCACCCAAAAGGTGGAGGGGGAAGAGAGAAGGAGGGAAGAAAAAAAGAAAATAATGCCTGCTCTATAGAGAGGCAAGTTGGGGCTGTGGTGGAAGGAAAATGGGGCACTGGTGTAAGGAAGGGGTGCCTGGTGAAGGGGTTGGTTTTGGAACACTGTACGCCTGAAACTCAATCATGAAAACCTTTGTAATTCTGTAATTAATAGTGATTCAATTAAAATAAAACTAAACTATTACAAAGCAGTAATAAACAAGTGTGGTAATTAAATAAAAAAGGCTTAGAGACTAAAGGAATTAAATGGGATGTACAGAAATACACTCACGTGTATACAACTATCTAACCTATGACAGAGTAGTAAAAAACATAAAAAATGGAGGAAAAAAAAGCCTCTTCAACAAATGGTGCAGGGAAAACTGTCCACATGTGAAAAATAAAATAAAACTTGATCACTACTAACGCCATACATAAAAATTAACTCAAAATGGGGCAGAAGTGACAGTAGGGTGCTTGCGTTGCACACGGCCAGCCAAAATTTTATCCCTGGTACCACATATGGTGGGCTGGAGTGATAGCACAGTGGGTAGGGCGTTTGCCTTGTACACAGCCAACAAGGCCAACCCAAGTTCGATTCCTCCGCCCCTCTCGGAAAGCCCGGCAAACTACAGAGTATCTCACCCACACAGCAAAGCCTGGCAAGCTCCTCGTGACGTATTCGATATGCAAAACACAGTTACAAGTCTCACAATGTTATTGGGCCCGCTAGAGCAAATTGATGAACAACAGGAGGACAGTGACAGTGACCACATATGGTCCCTGAGCCTCGCCAGAGTGATTCCTGAGCATAGAATCAGCTACTTTTGGCCTCCCAAAACAAAAGAAAAACTCAGGATGTTGCAGTTAGAACAGAGTCATAAAATACATAGAAGATGATTTAGGTGATATACTCTAGGACCTCAACATCAGAAAGTGTATTTGAAGACCTAACTCCAATGCCAAAGTGAAACAAAAGAAGAGTAAACAAATGGGATCTCACATGAAATAAAAGGCTTAACAGAGCAAAAGAAGGACTATTTGCATTATCCTCCGCTCGAGAGGGGACCAGTAACGTCTCTATTGTGAGACTTGTTGTTACTGTTTTTGGCATATCAAATACACCACAGGGAGCTTGCCAGGCTTTGCCATGGGGGCGGGATACTCTTGGTAGCTTCCCGGGCTCTCTGAGAGGGCAGGTTGGCCACATGTAAGGCAAATGCCCTACTCGCTGTGCTATCGCTCCATCCCAGAGGAAAAGAAACCATCATAAACATACAAAGGCAACCTAGTAATTCAGAAAAAATATTTCACATATTTGTTTACATCTGGCAAGTGGTTAATACCCCAAACATATGAAGAACTATGGCATTAAACACCAACATAAATAAACAACTCAACTGAAAACATCATGAATTACTTAAGCAAATGAATTGGTAAAACCAAAACTGATTTCCAGAAAATTATGGTAGTTATAAAAAGGAAGAGGGAGGGAGGAGACAGGAATGAGCAGAGGAGTCTTGTGGTAGTAGGGTAATACTGGAATTCTGGGAGTGGTAAGAATTGCAAACATAAGATGATAAATTCTATAATATTATAAACCAGTGATAAATCAATAAAAAAATATACTGTGCATTACCCATTTTTTTCACGACAGAAACAACAAATCCTATTAGGTCCACTTCAGAACAAGGTGGCTGAAAATCTGGATCCAATAATTTGTTGAAGGGAACAGACGTCCTTGGCTGATACACTTGGAAGAGGAGTTCATCTGAAGCCTACAGAAAGAAATCCATACTTAAATAAACTAATAGGTATTTGTCAAAACTGAAAAATTATAATAAAATAATTGTACCATCAGTTGTTGATACTGAGTCTTTTTCGTTGCTGTTAGTTGCATTTTAGCTCTTTCAGATTTACTCTTAGATTTTGATGTTACAAGCTGATAGATTCTGTATCTCTTTCCCTCTGTTAACAGGGAATATAAATCTGATGATGGACGCCAGATACTCAGTAAGACTATTTAGAAAAAGAGAAAAAAGACAATGGAAAAACTGATAACCATTAAAATGCTTGTTTAAAAATTATAACTATGTTAAATAACTATGAACACCCACCAAAAATAACTCTTGTAGAAGCTCCATTAAAAGTTGTTTATAATTAAAATAAATAAAAATGAAAACGAATAACAAAAGAACTCAGGATATGTAATCATTTTGTGGGCAATAGTAGTCCTTTTTTTGTCCTGTGACACATACTAAATTTATACTTTAATAAGCATTTGAAATAATTTTCTTAAAAAATATAAAATTTTTGCCCTGCCACAGAGGCAGGGTGGGATAGGGGCTGGGGGGGGAGGGGATGCTGGGATCCGAGGTGGTGGGAAATGCGCACTGGTGGAGGGATGGGTGTTTGATCATTGTATAATCGAAACCCAAGCACAAAAATGTGTAAGTCTACAACTGTGCCTCATGGTGCCTCACTATTAAAAAATAAATAAATAAATAAATAAATAAAATAAAATAAAATTTTCTTCTACAAACCTAAAAAAAAAAATATAAAATTTTTGTTTTTGTTTTTGGGCCATAACTGGCAGTGTTCAAGGCTTACTTCTGGCTCTAAACTCAGGAATCACTCCTGGAAGTGCTTGGGAGACCATCTGCGATGCTAAGGATTGAACCCAGGTCAGCTGCATACAAGGAAAATGCACTACCCGCTAATACTATCTCTCCTACCCCAAATAAAATATTTTTTTAAAATGATAAAAAAATTTACATATTCACCAGAATCTTTTTCTTTTCTTTCATAGCTTATGATACGCAACTTCCACACAGTTTTAACATCTCTTGATAAAATTTGTTCCTCTTGTTCAGTAGATTCCATAGCCTTTTTGAATTCCAACTGGATCTGTGCTTGTTTCTTGTCATTCAGTATCTGTCTATGATTATTCAAGGCTTTTAACTGTTCTTCAGTGAAATAACCCTGTGAACATTAAATATTAAGTTAGATATTACAGAAATAAAAATAAAATAAAACAAAACAAAAACAAAGCATTTAACCTATTGTAAATTAATTCTGTAATTATTCCATTCACTTTAAGGGTATGATGATATGAAAATTAAAATTAACATACTCAGTATATCGCATTAAAAGATTTTCAGGTGCACAAAACTGCTTATTAATCTTTGTTACCAATTTCCTCAGGGTGAAAAATACCCCTTACTTATATACTTTAATTATCAATGTCAACATTATAAATAGCTTCTACTTGAATACTCACTGTATCTTAGAAAAGGATCATTGGCAAATGAACTAGTTTATCTAATCCTTTCACTAACCTTATAAATATTAGTTTATATGTAATGTACGGTGAAACTGACAAAGAAAGAATAACTTGCAGAGGCGTACTGAGAGGGGTTACTTGAAAACTTTCATTCTTTCCCCTATGGTAGGTTATCATTAACTCTTTGGTACACTAGATATAAGTTAAAAGATGTACCACAAACACTAATCTTCTCCCCTACATTTCTCTCTCAATTATTTCAACAAATTGCTCCTGTTCTTGTGTGTGGGTGGGGAAAGGGGGGTTGGAGGAGATATGGTGATTGGAAATCTCAGTGCAATAAAAAAAGGAAAACGCAAAGAAATGAAACTCTGATACAAAACACTCTGGACTGTTGCTGCTTTTGACCTTTTTGGGGGATTGTTTTTGCTTCTGGAAACATCTGGAGGTGCTCCAGGGTTAATTCCTGGCTTGGTACTCAGGGGTTGGTCACTCCGGGAGTTGCGAGGGGGACATATGCAGTGCTGCAGATGGAACCTAAGTCCCTTGCATGCAAAGCATGTATTCAGGCTTACTGAATTATATATTGGAAAGGGAGAGTAAGAAATCTCTGTACTTTGGGAAAATAAATTCTTATAACAAGATACTTTAGAAATCAGTTCTCAAACTCTCATTCAATTCTCTTATTCATAAGTATATTCTACAAATGGAAACCAGAGTAACAGTTTGTTAAATTTTATTTTTTATTTTTCTAGTTTTATTTATTTTTGCTTTTTGGGTCACATCTGGCAATGCACAGGGGTTACTCCTGGCAGTGCTCGGGGGACCATACGGGATGCTGGGGATCGAACCCCGGTTGGCTGCGTGCAAGGCAAATGCATAGTACCTGCTGTACTATGCGTCAGTCCGCCCAGTTTGCTAAATTTTAGAGATGAAATACTCTTCATGAAAAAAGTGTAAACTTTAATATAATAGAGGCAAATTTTTTTTTCTTAGGAAAGCATAATAGATAGAACTTACAGATTTGAAACAAGTATAAACAAAGACTGTGGGTAGGGCGTTCGATTCCCAGCATCCCATATGGTCCCCCCGAGCACTGCCAGGAGTGATTCCTGAGTGCATGAACCAGGAGTAACTCCTGTGCATCTCTGGGTGTGACCCGAAAAAAGAAAAAACTTCAACTTACAGACTTCAACAAGTATATGCACAGAAACTTCTCACAGGGAGAATATGAGTTGTAATATTTGGGAATGAGGGAATTCTGTTCAGAATAGCACTGCTCACACTCCTAATGGAGTACTGTTTATTTATTTTATAATTACACTTATTTAAGAAAGTTCAGTCTATATACAAGATTTATTAAGGTAATGAATCAATAAACAATAGTTTTCCTGAGATTTCCTTTCTCTTATTTAGCAAATGAACACAAGAACTTGCATTATACACTTACATGTCTACAAATTTAGGAGACTGCTTACTTTAATATATGATACACAGAAACAGAGAAAAGGTTCTGGTAATAGTAACGTTTATATGGAATTTATATAGACAGTGTTCATGTTAAACATAAATTTAAAAAAATACAGTATCCAATTCTTCTGTATATAATTATCTAGTGTGATTATAAAATGTGATGTTTTTTGCCATTTTTATAGTTTAGACCCAATTTGAATGAAAGGTAAAGTCAAGAGTCCACAGCGTGTTAATAACACCATTTGTATTCCTGAAACTTTACACCTTAAGTAGATGTTAAGTGGAGGGTCATAAAAGAAAGTAAGTAGAATTTGAAAAAGCACTGAATACTGAATACCTGAAAATGGAGGCAATGCTTTGAAGATACATGTTTTAACCTTAAAAATAAACAAAACTCGGGCTGGAATGACAGTACAACAGGTCAGGCATTTGCAACAGGTACAACAGGTTCAATCTCTGGCACCCCAAGCAGTCCTCTGAGTTTGCCAGGAGTGATCCCTGATACCGCTGGTTTGGTCACAAAACAAAACCCTCTGACCCCCATCCCAAGAGAAAAACAAAACTTCACCTGCACTTTTGTTTGTTTTTGCACCACACCCAAGCAGTGCTCCAGGGCTACTGCTGGCTCTGTACTGAGGAGTGACCGTGGAGGTGCTCTGGCGACCATAAGCGGTGCTGGGGATCAAACCTAGGTCAACAAGCACCTTAGGCCCTGTACTGTCTCTCTGGCCTTGACTGTATTTTAAACTGTATTTATTTAATATATGGAACTATTTAGTCCTCCTATCCTCGAGCTGTATAAAATCAGAAATAAGTCACATTGGTTCGTCAGATCCCAGGGAAAGGCAGATTTCTTTTGCAATACACAGAATTTCATCATAATGATTTGTTGTACAGAAGAGCATCTACAGTTTTCCTACCGTAGTGAATAAAGTAACATAAGTGCCTTGTTTGCGTGTTGACTTTGTACTCTACCACACTACTATACAAGTCAACTGTTTCTAGCAGCTTTATCAGCGAGTTGTTAAGTACAGTTCCTAAGTACAGTATCATGCCATGTGCAAATAGAATTTGAATTCTCCTGTCTGGATGTCCTAAATATCTTTTTCTTGCTTAATGGTTATGGAAAGGAATTCCCATACAATACTGAACGATAGTGGTGAAGATTAAGTGACCATTCCTTTCTCACCTCAAGGTCACCTGGATCTGGGGCATTCTTCACTGCTTCATACAACTCAGCACCATCTTGAAGAGCAAGGATTTGCTGTCTTGTAAGTGCATGTGATGGGATGCATCGTTTTGGTGCATTTTCTAAGACAAAAGCAAAACTAATGAGCTAAGCCACAAATTAAAAGTACTGAAAATTAGAGAACCAAACAAAAAATATACAAATAATAGAGATTAAAAAATACTTATTTGTGGCAACTTTTCTATGAGTTTGAAAATAATGTACTAATGGCTTAAAACACTAAATGGGCTCTCAATATTTGCAGATGATATGATACTATACTTAGAGAACCGTAAAACCTCTACCAAGAAACTCCTAGAAACAATAGACTTGTATAGTAAAGTTGCAGGCTATAAAATCAATACCCAGAAGTCCATGGCTTTCCTATATGCAAACAGTGAGAGAGAAGAAAGCAACATGAAAAAAACAATCCCGTTCACAATTGTGCCCCAGAAAATCAAGTACCTAGGAATCAGCTTAACTAAGGAAATAAAGGACCTGTACAAAGAAAACTACAAAAAGCTACTTCAGGAAATAAAAGATGACACGAGGAAATGGAAAGATATCCCCTGCTCATGGGTCAGGAGAATTAACATTGTCAAAATGGCAATACTTCCCAGAGCACTGTACAAATTCAACGCGATCCCTATTAGCATACCCATGACATTTTTCAAAGAAATGTAGCAAACACTCCTGAAATTCATATGGAACAATAAGCCCCCACGAATAGCTAAAGCAATTCTTGGGAAAAAGAAAATGGGAGTATTCAACCTCCCTAACTTCAAACTCTACTACAAAGCAGTAATAATTAAAACAGCATGGTACTGGAACAAAGGCAGAGCTGCAGACCAATGGAACAGGACTGAATATACCGACATCTCCCCACAACCATATGGTTATCTAATCTTTGATAAGGGGGCAAGAAATGTGAAGAGGAGCAAGGAAAGTCTCTTTAACAAATTGTGCTGGCAAAACTGGACAGCTACATGCAAAAAAGTGGGCTCAGATCTCTCCCTAACACCATGTACAAAAGTAAGATCAAAATGGATCAAAGACCTCAACATCAGACGGAATCCATAAGGTACATTGAAGACAAAGTTGGCAAAACCCTCCAAGACATTGAAGCTAATGGTATCTTCAAAGAAGTCACGCCACTGGCGAAGCAAGTGAAAAGAGATAGACCAATGGGACTATCTTAAACTAAGAAGCTTCTGCACCTCCAACGAAACAGTGACCAAAATACAAAGACAGTCTACAGAATGGGAAAGGATATTCACTGAATACACATTTGACAAGGGGTTGATATCAAGGATATACAAAGTACTGGTTGAACTCCACAAGAAGAAAACATCCAACCCCATCAAAAAGTGGGGTGACGAAATGAACAGAAAGTTTCTCAAAGAAGAAATTCGAATGGCTAAAAGGCACATGAGAAAATGCTCTACATCATTAATCATCAGGGAGATGCAGATCAAAACAACAATGAGATATCATTTCACACCACAGAGACTGGCCCACATCCAAAAGAACAAAAGCAACCAATGCTGGCGCGGATGTGGCGTGAAAGGGACTCTCCTTCACTGCTGGTGGGAATGCCGACTGGTTCAGCCCTTTTGGAAAACAGTATGGACGCTCCTCAAAAAATTAGAAATTGAGCTCCCATTTGACCCAGCAATACCACTCCTGGGAATATATCCCAGAGAGGCAAAAAAGTATAGTTGAAGTGACATCTGCACTAGTTTTTTCACTGCAGCACTCTTTACAATAGCCAGAATCTGGAAAAAACCTGAGTGCCCGAGAACTGATGACTGGTTAAAGAAACTTTGGTACATCTACACAATGTAGTACTATGTAGCTGTTAGAAAAGATGAAGTCATGAAATTTACATACAAGTGGTACTATATGGAAAGTATCATGCTAAGCGAAATGAGTCAGAAAGAGAGGGACAGACACAGAAAGACTGCATTCATCTGGGGGACATAAAGTAACAAAATAGGAGACTAACACCCAAGAATAGCCGAGATAAGTACCAAGAGGTTTACTCCATGGCTTGGAGGCCAGCTGCACACGCTAGGGAAAAAGGCAGCTCAGATAGAGAAGGGAGCACCAAATAAAGGGTGTTGGGAGGCTCCGCTCAGGATGGGAGATGCGTGATGAGAGAAGACTATAGACCGAACATGATTGCCACTCAATGTCTCTTTTGCAAAACACAGCACTCAAAAGGAGAGAGATAACAAAAGGGAATGCCCTGCCACAGAGGTAGGGTGGGATGGGGGGAATAGGGGTGGGAGGATGGGCACTGGTGGAGGGATGGGTATTCGATCATTGTATAACTGAAACCCAAGCACAAAAATTTGTAAGTCTACAACTATACCTCATGGTGTTTCACTAATAAAAATTTAAGGAAAAAAAAAAGGTTCTATATACCTTAAACACACACACACACACACACACACACACACACACACACACACACACACACAAAATGGTTAACTTAAATAGACCAATTTGTGAATTAAGTATTCTATGATAATAGAATGAACAAGTGATAATTTTAAGCAAATCAAACAAGGAGAGTCCAATTTTTCTACATATTTATATAGATCATAAAATCAGGTAACAGAAAATTAAAAAAAAATGCAGAACCTAAAATTACCGGCAATAAAAGTGGTGGTTGATTTAAAAGGAAATTTAGGGGTCAGAGTGATAGTACAGCAGGTAGGGCATCTGCCTTTCAGAGTTGATTCGGATTCAACCCCTGATACTCTATATGTCCCCCAATCCTGACAGGAATGATTCCTGAGAGTAGAGCAAGGAGTAAGCTCTGAGCACTATTAGGTGTGGTCCTCCCAAAAGGAAAAAAAAAGGTAAATTAATATTATTTAAGCATAAAACACAGTATTTATTATTAAAACTGATGCCACAGGGAAAAATAGGTTTTAGTCCTGTATATAATAATAGAAAAAAACAACAATTACAATGATGAAAACGCAAAAGTAACACAATGTAGATAAGACCTATGAGGAAGAAAGATGACAAACAACTTGAGGAAAAATAATTTGATAGTTCTTGTTCTTAGGATTCTTTCCCTAACACCAAAAACAGAAAGTAGCACAACTGAGTACTGAAGTTTAAGAAGGTATATCTAATGTATTTTATTTTATTTTGCTTTTTTGGCGGGGTCACACCTGGTGATGCACAGGGGTTACTCCTGACTCTGCACTCAGGAATTACCCCTGGTGGTGTTCAGGGGAAGATAAGGGATGCTGGGAATTGAACCCACGCTGGCCATGTGCAAGGCAAACCTCCTACCTGCTGTGCTATTGCTTCAGCCCCCAAGAAGGTACATTTAAACTGTTGAAAAGTGCTAAGAGTATGTAATATTTTATTGCTTACTACAATTTTTATTTGAAAGCTCAGTGAGGTGAATAAAGAAATGACTTCAGTACAGTGTTTATTTGTATACCTATATATTTTTGCTTCTTCTTTTGACACCTGGCAATGCTCAGGGGTAACCCTGTGGCTCTGCACTCAGGAATCACTCCTGGTGGTGCTGAGGGGATCATATGGGATGTCAGGGATTGAACCTGGGTCAGTGGTGTGCAAGGCAAGCACCTTACCTGCTGTACTCTCTCTCCTGCCCTTATTTTTAAGAGATTAGAAGAAAAAACCGGTTCAGATCAGACATAAATCTATTGCTCTCTCCACACCCTAGTTATCTAGAATTTTAGAATTCCAGGAGCATGCAGCCGCTCTTGGACATTAGCCATGCAGCATCTTATGCTATTCATAACAATCAATACAAAAGAGAGTATAGAGGAAGAGGGAGGGATGGGTGGATGGTGGGGGCATATTGAGGACATTGGTGGTGGAAGATGTGCACTGGTGGAGGGTTGGGTGTTAGATTATTGTATGACTAAAACTCAAACAGGGAAGCTTTTTAACCGTGTCTCACGATGATTTAATAAAAAAATAAAATTAGCATTCTGAATAAAAAAACTAGTGTGGAGTTTATGCCAAATTCAGACAGCTTAATCAATGGCTGAATAAATAGCAGTACTCCTACATTTAAAAAATCTGTTATTCAAAATAGACAATTCACCCAATTACAAAAGCTAAATAAGAAGCCTCTATAACTTTCTTCTCATAAAAACACACATACCCTTGATTTTACCTTCACGCTCTTCAAATTCAGCTTGAATTTTAGTGAATAAAGCTTCTAATTTCTTTTGTTGGCCCTCTGCATGTTTTGCTGCTTCCTTTTCTTCCTGTCTTTCATTGCGAAATATGTATAATCCAGAAGATGTCTTCTCCATCCACTATAATGTGTCAGACAAAAGTACATGGTAGTTGAGGACTCATTCAAATTGTGCCCAAAGAAACATTTAATAAGTTTCAAAAATGTATCATACCTGTAGAGGATATACTCTTTGAATAATTACATCAACACAACCAACATTTCCTCCATCGCTGAAAAGTGATGAGAGAGGGAGAGGAAAAGGTCTAGGATCAGGAGAGAATCCAAGTTTGGCATACCAACGAGCAGGTCGAGTACTGTTAGCAGAAATCTAGATGGATCAACAAACAAATTGTTTAAATACTCAATTCTATTTCAGATGTAATAACACGTTTTATTCCTTTAAAAATGTTCACTTTTAAAAGTTCCATGAAACTGAGAAAGTAAGTAAAGAAGCACAAAAGTTAGAGTACCCTCAAAATAAAGTATCTGAAAATACTATAAATCCAATGTTATATAGAAAATTAGTAAAGAGGCTTTCAATTGAAACAGAGCAAACTAAAACATACTTTTTTACTTTGGATCCCTCAAAATAACAGGTAATATCACCGTCACTGTCACTGCCCTCCTGCTGTTCATTGATTTGCTCAAGTGGGCCCAGTAACGTCTCCATTTTGAGACCTGTTGTTTCTGTGTTTGGCATACTAAATATGTCATAGGTAGCTTGCAGGGTTTGCCAAGCGGGTGAGATACTCTCGGTAGCTTGCCGGGCTCTCCAAGAGGGGTGGAGGAATCGAACCTGGCTAAGCAGGACTGGCTGCACACAAGGCAAATGCCCTTCCACTGTGCTATCGCTCCAGCCCAACAGGTAATATATTACCAACATTTTGAAGCTAAAGATTTTCTGGGCAAATGGCAATTAATAAAATAACCTGGAATGATTACAATAAAAGTAGTACGCATCCAAAAATCAATTAGTATAGCACCTGGCTCAGTGTTAAGTGCTTTAACATCTAACATTTTACCTTTTTTTTTGCTTTTTGGGTCATACCCAGAGATGCTCAGGGGTCACTCCTGGCTTTGCACTCAGAAATTATTCCTGGTGGTGCTCGGGGGACCATATGAGATGCTGGGAATCGAACCCGGGGGTCAGCCATGTGCAGGACAAACACCCTATCTGCTGTACTAATTGCTCTAGCCCCAACATTTAACCTTTAAAAGAGTCCTAATACTCATTTTACAGACGACAAAACTGAAATATAAGGTGAATTACACACCATGCTCAAGATAACTAGAAAACCTATATTAAGTCAGTATTAAAATAATTTTGGGTAAACACTCAGAAATTAGAGGCAACAGGTACTTCTGAAGGCAGGAACATGAAGTACAGCTCTAACTGGAGGAATAATTGAAGTTTTAAATGAGGGTAAAGACATGAGATTTCCTCTATCCTAAGCACATAGGCTCACCTTTCTGTCACATCAAGAAGAGCCCAGAAGAAACCTGGGAGAGACTAAATCACTTATTTCCCGGAACTCTGAAATACCGGGCAAAGCATGTTAGGATGAGCTACTGTGTTGAAGACAGAAGCTCAAATTCACTACTGTTCTTGTTCTCCAAATATTCAGTACAATTCAGCTGTCTAAAAACTCTGCCATGACGATAATCAGTACATTTTCAAGAAATGTAACGTACATTTCTTGAAATGTAACATACACAAGAAATGTAACATACATAACAGGCATAAATTAAAAATAATAATAATAATAATGTAAACCCTCTCTAGAACTTAAGTCACTCAAAGACTGATTTTTACCAACAATGTACAATAAATTATTTTACCTTTAACATCAGAGATTCTGGGGCTTCAAGAGGTGTACAAGCATCAGGAGAGCCTACCAATTCTGCTCCGTGAATAATGATCTTCTGACCCACAGTCAATTTACCATTCTTTAAGAGAGCTACGAGGGGAGGATCTAACTGTGCTTTAATAGCATACCACCCATCTGTAAGCTCAATAAGGGTCACTGTCTTCATATCCACACTGTTATTTTTACTGGTAGATGCTTCAGGCATATTTGTACTCGACGAAATTATTCCAGAAACACAGAGTACAAGTGTTTTTGCAGCTGTGTCATCCTTTTCCATTATCTTTTTTATAGCTGATCTTCTGTTCCTATCAATTTCCATATCATATCTATAATAAAAATGAATATTTTAGGAATTTTAAGTCTACCTTTTTACTGTGGAAAAAGACACTGAATGAGAATAAAAATAAAATCTTAAAGAAACACTAAGAAGGGAACTTAAAATTTTGTAACCAGCAATACACTGTTTTACATTGCTAAGATGTAAATTATTAAAACAGGCAAAGAATTAGCAATCTCCTAATAGTGAATCAAATTAGGAATCCATACTCTTCTCATGGGCTGGAGCGATAGCACAGCGGGTAGGGTGTTTGCCTTGTGCGCAGCCAGCCTGGCCGAGCTGGGTTCCATTCCTCCGCCCCTCTTGAAGAGCCTGGCAAGCTACCAAGTATCTCGCCCGCATGCGAGCTACCCGTGACGTATTCAATGTGTTAAACACAGTTACAACAAGTCTCAAAATGGAGACACTACGGGGCCCACTCGAGCAAGTGAGCAAGTCAGTGAACAACGGGAGGACAGTGTTTGTTTGTTGTTTGACTCTTCTCATATAATCTAAGAGACTAAGGGGATGAGGGCAGGGTAAGAAGGACATAAGCGATCTACGTGTGGTTTCTTTTAAGTGGGGACAGGCAGTGTCAGATGGCAACTGCTTTGATCATGTACCTCTATGACCTGGAAGCCATAGCAATCTGTGTCAAGTGGCTGCTCTATGTGATTACATAAAGTGACATCTCAAACTTGCCTGTATTTCAGTTGAAGAAGCACCCTTTCAGGACTTAGGCATCTGTTAGCAAATTCCTCAGGAAAGGCAAATTCCATAGCGGCCAGTTTCCATATTATCCATCTGTAGTGATTATAGACCCACAACCTTGAAATAAGCTTTGGGTCTACACCTGGCGTATCACACAGAGCCCTGAATCAATTAAGTTAGGAAATGAGAGGGAAAAAAACAAAACACAGAAAATTAAATGATTTAAATAACCATATCCAATTTTTACCACTACTATTCTTCATTAAAAAAATTACAGTATATAAGATCATTCACCCAAGTGCTGGAGGACAGACAACTGGTTAAAGAAACTTCGGTACAGCTACAAAATGGAGTACTATGCAGCTGTTAGGAAAGATGAAGTCATGAAATTTGGTTATAAGTGGATGGACATGCAAAATATCATGCTAAGTGAAATGAGTCAGAAAGAGAGAGACAGACATAGAATGACTGCCCTCATTTGTAGAATACAAAATAACATAGTAAGAGACTGACATCCAAGGACAGTAGACACAAGGGCAGTTGTGTGCTCTATAGTTGGAAGCCTGCCTCATAAGCTGGGGAAGAAGGCAGCTGGAATAGAGAACGGATCACTAAGTCAATGATGGCTGGAGGGATTGTTTGGGATGGGAGAGATGTGCTGAAAGTAGATCAAAGGACCAAATGTGAAAGCCTCTCAGTATCTATATTGTAAACTGCAATTCACAAAAGTAGAGAGAGAGTATGAGGGAAATTGTCTGCCACAGAGGCAGGGGGAGGGTCGGGGATACTTGGGGACATTGGTGGTGAAAAATGTGCACTGGTGGAGGGATGGGTGTTCAATCATTGTATGACTGAAACCCAAACATGAAAGCTTTGTAACTGTAGCTCACAGTGATTCAGTAAAACAAAAAACATTCAATAAGCTTATGAGTTAACATATAATCAATACATAATGTTTGAAAAATGATTTGACATATATCAAAATGCACTAATAAAAATTCCACTGCACATATCACATCATTCAGCACAATTATTTCAATAAACTCAATAAACTAAAGCTTTTTGGAAAATTAATATCCTTAATTAACTAATTTTTACTGAATCACCATGAGATATACAGTTACAAAGTTGCTGATGATTGGGTTTCAGTCACACAATGTTCCAACTGCTGTCCCTTCACCAGTGTACATTTCCCACCACTAATGTCCCCAGTTTCCCATCCCCCTCCCCACCAAGCCTGCCTCTTTGGCAGATAATTTTCTTCTCTGTCATGCTCTCCCTCTCTCCTTTTCCTTTTAGGAATATCCTTAACTTAAATTTATTTTTCTTATTAAAGAGATTGTTTCTAGAAAAGAGAAAGAGAGCAGACAGGGGTACTTGCTTTATATGGGGAGGGAAGGGGGAAGGAGGGAGGGAGGGAGGGAGGGAGAGAGGGAGAGAGCGAGTATGCGCGCCCAGGGGTGCATGTTTTATATGGAGAGAGACAGAGAAAGACAGAGAGACAGAGAAAGAGCGCGCACAGGGGTACATGCTATATATGTAGCCAACCCTAATACCATATTCTCCCCCAGCACTGCTGGGTACAGGCCTGGAGGCCAGCAACTACCCCAGCACTGTCTTGGGGGGGGGGGCCTGGTTAATCCCCAACTCTGTAGGACCTGAGCAGCACCACATTTTTGGGTACTTACACACTCACACTGAACTGCAGGCTCACTCTCTGGCCCCAACATTTAAATCTTAAAGGGTTTTTTCCTTTTCAGTGTTGGCCATCAAAAACTCAGGGCCTCACACATGCAACTCATATCCCCAGCCCTCAAATTTGTTGAAGCTGAAAGGCATTAATTAAAGTTTACTGGTTATTACTTATTTGCATGTGCTTAATTTTTATTTATTTATTTATTTTTTGCTTTTTGGGTCACACCTAGCGATGCACAGGGGTTACTCCTGGCGGTGATCAGGGGACCATATGGGATGCTCGAACACCTTACCCGCTGTGCTATCTCTCCAGTCCCGCATGTGTTTGATTTTAAATATTTGTATTTATTAAAACACACAATGAAAAATTAAGTATGTGGCAAAGGCCAACTCAAACTTAAGTTTTATTTTGTAAATGCAGAAGAAAAAATTCCCAATTTGATGAAAACCAATTCAGTAATTCTAACACAAACTACAAATGATTCATGTACTTAAATGTATCTAATGCATACAAATTGAATTTCCAGACATCGTTTTAAGAGATTATACAAGAGAATCTGTGAGAAGAGAGATGGTAAAATATATGTTAACCATTTTTTAAATTGGATACCTGTAAAATTCTTCTTTTCCAGCCTTTCCATCATTGGAAGGTATGAGGTATCCACCATCAGCCAACTGTATTCCCTTTTCAGCCCATAAATCTTTCTTGCCAAAATAATCCTGAATGTGAAACTGAAAAGACTCTGCATTTTTGCTGTTAATTTTCAGGCAATGTTTAGAAATGCCAAACATATACAGCTGCATAAAATAAATTTGAAAAATTTGATGAGTGAAAAACAAAAACAAAAACAGAACATGTCTCAAAGAATAAAAATAATTTTAACAAGCTCAAACGGAAATGACCATTTTATTTAAATATTAAAATATTCACTATAGATGTTAAGATTTTTGTTTTGTTTTGTTGGTTTTGGGTCACACCTGGCTGTGCTCAGGGCTTACTCATCGCTGTGTACTCAGGGATCACTCCTGATGGGGCATGGGGCTGGGGGGGCCACAAATGGCGACAGATATCAAATCTGGCTGCATGCAATGCAAGCACCTTATCCACTGTACTACTCTCCAACCCACCACAATAAATGTTTTAACTTATTAGAGCTAAAAATTTAACGAATGATCCAGACACTCAAGAATCTGCTGTGTCTTTTTCAGATTTGACTTTGAACTTAAACTCCTTGCTTCGAAATTGCTGTTTTTCCATTTTCTAGTTAAGTAACTTTCAGGCATTTATAATAAACTCTGCACTTCAACACTCTCATTTCTAAAATGATGGACAGATTAATGGTGAACAAATTAAGGTACTTACGAAGATTAAACGATGTATACCGTTTAAAAGAGAGCTTAGGGATAAAAAATACTTAATAAATACTATTATCAGTATTATTTCCGGAGCTGGAGAGGCAGTAACTTGCTTTGCATGTGGCTGGCCTGGGTTCAATTCCCTGGCACCCCATATGGTTTCCCTAGTCCTGCCAGTGGTGATTCCTGAGCTACAGAGCCAGGAGTAAGCCGGCTGTGGTCCCCAGACTATCGTTATTTCTACCTTTCCACTGTCTAAAGTTCTAACTAGAGTAGTAGCAGCTTAATAAGACTCTTAAAAAAATAGCTCTTAGCAGGCTCAAAGCTGAGTTATTCACACATCAAATTCATTAAGACTACTTTACTCTAATAGCTAGTTGGGAGGCATTTATAGTAATATAATGACTGTTTTGAACAGGGAAGAGAAATGGCAGTTTTGAAGCACAAATTACTCTAGAAGAATAAGGCAGCAGAAAAGGAGGAGCTACAGGCACCACTGTGGGCTCATCAGGATGCATCATTTCATTCATACATCTCTGCATTAATTTGTTCATTTTTCAAACAAAACAATTTGGAGATAGTAAGCAATAAAATTTCATTCTGACACAAAAGCTATTAGTATTCTAAATAAAAGCATACCTCTTTGTGGGAATGTGCAGAAGGAACTCGACCTCCTACTGCAATTTTCAGCGAGATTCTAGGCATAGTGGATGCTTTTGCAAGATACAGACTGCCTGGCTGTGGAAAAACACTTTGCCTTTGTTTCTCTTTTATTCGCATATCCTGCATATCTCTGGCTTTTTGAAGACCTGTAATTAAAGAATAGTCAGCAAAATTTAAAGATGATTATAAAATTTAAATGAGTATGAATGAGCACACTTGATCTTAGCCAAAAGGTTGTGAGCAATGAATAGATATAAAATTAGGTGGATAGGCTGTGACACGAGACATATGAGCTTGTAGTGTTGGTGGGGTCTTGCGCACTTCGGGTGAGATGAGGTAACTGTGTACACCAAGACCATAAATGTCAACACCATTGCAAACACTTTACCTTAACTATATTAATTTTTTTTTGTTTTTTGGGGTCACACAAAATAGTTCTTAGTGCTGATTCCTGATTTTGTGCTCAAGGATCACTTCTGGCAGGGATTGGGGGACCAAACAGGATGTCAGGAAGTGCAAGAAAGGCAAGTACCCTACCTACTGTATTTTCACTCTGGCTTAACAATTTTTAAAAAATGTGAAAAACCGCAATTGTTTCTAAAATCACCTATCATTTCATTCTAAAAATCTTCAGGGATGCAAAACTTAAAAAAAACAATGAATTATTTTAGTTTTGACTTTGGAAGGAAATAAATACCCTGGTTAAATATATCATAGCACCCCTACATCGTATTTATAATAACTTTTTTTTCTGAACTAAAAAATGTCTACCATAGTTATCATCAAAACATTAGAAAGGCTGAAGCACATAGGGTATTTTCCTTGCACATGGCTGAACATGTGTTCAATCCCCAGCATCCCATGGTCCCTTGAGTGCTGCCAGGAGTAATCCCTTAATGCAGAGTTAGGAGTAATCCCTGAGCATTGCTAGGTATGGCCCCCAAACCAAAGAAAAACAAACAATCCCTCCCCACTAAATAGAATAATTCAAACCGAATCTTTGGACATAAAAGTATAAAGTATTAAGAAAAGTTTTGCAAGCATTAATTATCACAAAAGGGAGGAATCCTCAATGCATTACTCATTAAGGGGAATTTCTAAATAAGAGGTAAAATTAAGTGACATCAATTTTAACGTCATACCTAGGGGGTCTTCCTCATTATTTGTAAAAGCTGCAGTTGCTGTTAGATTGAAGCTTTTTTTATTCAAGTAATGAATTTCACTATCATCAATATTACTAATTTCACTGTCACCAGTTTCATGTTCATCTAAGTTTTTTGGTTTGTATTTGTTTTCCTCCAAAGCAATATTCTTGGTAACACACTGTTCAGCTCTGTGAAAATGTGGTTTAGTTTTAAAAGGTGGAACAAAGACTTTTGTCAGTTTGCCGGTGGTAACTGATTGTCTTCTTTTTTCAATTCTTGTGTTAGGAACTTCATAAAATGGTTTCTCTGAAACGGATAATTTGTTTGAAGATTTTTCCAATGTTATGTTAAATTCATAAAACTGAGATTTAGACATAAATTCTTGACCAGGTGCAGTAAAATTTGGACTCTGTTTTTCTTGCCGTTTCTTAGTTGTACTACAAAAGGGAGAAAGTATTTGATTATTTGCCAATAAATGTACAGATACATAAAGCTTTGGGATATACATTTTACTTTCTTTTTCTTCTTAGAAAGTATCAAAGTTACTGGAAAGCAGAATAGAAAGAACTGCCCATGTTAGAGAAGAAACTCCCCATGTGGGAAGGAACTTAGTAGAGGAGTGAGTTCTGAATTTTACTTTTATTTTTTGGAGGCTTCCCAAGCAGTGCTCAGAAGAGTTCTGAGTTAACCAGGCTGGTAGTTTAATGCAAGAGCTCTTTACAACTTTTGCTTTCCCTTAACTGATTACATTTTAAAAGTATACTCTTTTGGGAGGTGGCAGAGTTGGAACCATACTCAGTGGTACTTGGGGGAATCAAACTGGTGTCAGCTGTATGCAAGGAAGTGCTCACCTTCTGTACTAAATTTCCAGCCTTCAAAAATATACTTTTCTGGGACCAAAGTGATAGTACAGTGCGTAAGGCATTTGACTTGCATGCGACCAACCCAAGTTCTTCCCTGTACCTTATATGGTTCCCTGAGCTCACCAGGAGTGATCCTAAGCATAGAGGTGGGAGTGAGCCCCTGCTGGGTGTGGCTTCCTCCAAACCAAACCAAACCAAACCAAACCAAACCAAACCAAACAAAACCATTTTTTGGCATACCTTTCTTATATTCATGCCCAAAGTCTCAGGGATATAAATCTATCTACATCTGCATATACACAGAGATATATGCCATGATATATCTTGACTTCTGCTCATAAATTTACATTTAAAAGTCTTTTTCTTCTAAGTTATTTCCATTAGTTTGATTTTTGATTATTTTATTTTTGCTTTCTGTGATGTTTGCTAATCTTTGTATGTCTATAGTATTCTTCACCAGTCCATAAACTAGTGCTGGACCCCCGGTGTAAAGGTTGAGTACCAATGGTCTATACTGCGTTGGTTAGATCTGCTGGCCCATGAACTGGTATATAGCACTGGTATGGTCAGTCCACAGGTGTAAAAGACTGAAGAATGTTGGTTTAGAAGCTATATGCACATAAATGAAAAACATTGGTTGCAACTTATACTGCAGGTTAATGGGGAAGCTTCTAGTAGTGGAAACTAACTACTGATATACAGGAAGCTGAGTGGGCAGAGGACTTGTGAGGGATCCTTCAACATTCCATATGCATGCATTTACTCAATCCCCTTGTGTCCAGTATATTACTTCCTCCTTCAACTGGGTCTCATGTTTTACTATTGGAGAAATTATCTGGATATTTTACTTCTAGTGCTTTGTTAGAATAAACATATTTTAAACCTATCTTTTTATTTTGGTTCCCGAACCCACCCTTAATTCAGAATCATTGCATTT
Organism: Sorex fumeus; assembly: GCF_029834395.1. Classification (NCBI taxonomy): domain Eukaryota; kingdom Metazoa; phylum Chordata; class Mammalia; order Eulipotyphla; family Soricidae; genus Sorex; species Sorex fumeus. Next base: position 2,452,488 of record NW_026606240.1, read on the forward strand.
CATGTTCTCCTTAGAGAACCTGCTCTCTGGGGGAAGAGGGATAACCCACAAATCCTACAATAAAGGCTGTGGAGGATTAATAGGTAGTTTTTTCCTTTCCTCTTTTGTGGGGCACACCAGAAGATGTCTAGGGCTTACTCCTGACTTTGCCCTCCCAGATCACACCCCTCGCTGGGCTTAGGGATCTTTTTCAGTGCCAGTAATCAAACTGGGTCAGCAATACAAGGGCCTTATCCACCGTACTATCTTTCTGGTCCCATCAAGTATTTTCTAAATAAAAACAACTAAATAAAAAAAACAACTAAAGAAGTTTTCAGCTAACCTTTCTATCTTCTACTTCCAGAAGCATCTGTTGATGCCAATTTGTGTCAAGTTCTTTGGGAGAAGCTGTGTAGTCTCTGAACTTGCTCAAATGTTAGGTTAGCCTTAATTACTTAAGTTATTCTCTCTATCTGGTTTCTTATTATTTTTCTGGTCTGATTACTGTCCTCGTGGACATACATTACAAAGAATTTCTGGATCATTTCAGCAGGGTCTTGAGCGAGAGGAGATAAAATGAGATTTTTATTATCTGTCATAATTTTATTGATTTTGAGTAATTTAATCTCCCACCCTCAGACCTCATCCATATAATTGGAATAAAATCTATTGTGTGCAATGCTGTTATAAAACTAAAAAATTAGGTAATCACATGAACACTATAAAATCTATACCAAAGTACAAAATTGTTGAAAGTACAAAATTGATGCAGGCTTTCCAAAAGAGAAGTGATAACTTCTTTATTACATATTCATAATACCATTAATTTTTTTTTACTTTTTCTTTTTGCGATGCACAGGGGTTACTCCTGGCTCTGTGCTCAGGAATTACTCTTGGCGGTGCTCAGGGGACCACATGGGATGCTGGGAATGAAACCGGGGTTGGCCGCGTGCAAGGCAAATGCCCTTCCTTCTGTACTATAGCTCCAGCCCCGCCATTAATTTTTTAACAAGTACTTGTTTTAGGGACTGGAGGGAAGGCTCAATAGGCTGAAGCACATCTCTGCAAGTGGGAGGCCAGATTTAATCCCTGACACTATGGTCCCCTAAGCACCAGAAGTGACCCTCGGGCACTTCCAGCTGTTTCCCCAAAGAAGACTAAAAACCAAAACAACAATAGGCATATTTATTAAAAAAAAACTATGCTTTTCCTATATTAGTACAATTAAAATAAAAGCTGAATACGTCTTACCATGGGGGTCCACAGGTAACTGGTTCTAAAGAAATGTGATGCATACACAATCTTCTATCATTCATTGTGCCTAGAAAATGTCATTTTGTATAATAATGAAAATTTATTTTGTATTGTGTACTAAAAACCATGAGATTTTGTTTCCCACATATATTAATCATTGTCATTATTATGATTTTAAAAGTGATGAGAATTTTTCATGCTCAATAACCATTGGCTGTAGCTAATTATGTCCAAATAGCAAATAACTTGCAATGCAAACGTATAAAGGAAATCAATATAAATTTAGTCACTCCTTGTAAACCACAACTGAAAGGTGTTTCGCAAATTTCCAATGCAAGTACCAAATTTAAAATTCAGTCTCATGGAAGTTTAGAAGTTAAACTTTAGCCACATGACCAAGCACTCTGCAACTATAAAAAGGAAAGTTATAATTTCTCTTTTATAAGAAATATAAAATATTTGACAACTTGAATGCCTGAAAGGGAGGATACCTCTAAGGTTTTACAGATCACCTCTGGGATTCACTTTCTTTTACTTACAAAATGGCTTAAATTTTCAATTACCAATTGCTAATAGTAATCCTGCTAATGAAAGTTTTTTAAGTCTTTGCAGTTTTTGTTCTAAGATTAGATTCAGAATGAATGCGTTAAAAATGTATAGTCAAAGTACTGTGTTCAAATGGTACTCATGATCTTTATTTATGTGACTACCAATTTTAGGATAAGATTTCTAATTACAGAAAATTTTTGAAGTTTTTAAAATTTCTATAAATGAATCTTGTTTTCATCTCTACCTCCATCATATTTAATGGTCTTCATCTCTCCCACTTCTTGCTATTGATAAGTAACCATTTTTAATAATACTGGGCTTATCGGTTTTTTTTTTTTTTTTTTTTTTACTTTTTTGGGTCACACTTGGCGATGCACAGGGGTTATTCCTGGCTCTGCACTCAGGAATTACTCCTGGCGGTGCTCAGGGGACCATATGGGATGCTGGGAATAGAACCCGGGTCAGCCGCGTGCAAGGCAAACGCCCTACCCGCTGTGCTATCACTCCAGCCCCCTGGGTTATCATTTTAAGATTTCTTTTTGCAAAAATAAGTATGGCTAAACATTATGCTTTTCTTACTCAAATGTATCATGGTATTCAGACACATACATTTTTTGCATCTTCATTTACTGATTATTTAATAATTAATTTTACGATCAGTTTTTAATGCAGAACATTATCTAACATGAGTTCTTTTTGTTTTTTGTTTTGGATAGTCAGGAATTGAACGCAGACTCTTACATAGTCTTGATATTTGCTTTGCCACTGAACTACACCCCTAGGCACTATTGTTTGTTCTTTCACTACTAGAAATGAGTCACATGTTAAATGGATTCCCAAAGATAGTTATCAAGTAACAATTAAACATGGTAAAAATGACCCTAGAAATTACTTCTTAAAAGAATAGTAATCATAGTTTTAACTACAAATAGATTTTAGAGTTTTTGTGTATATTAAGATTTTAAGAACTACTAAGTTAGGATAAAGGAAAAAAACAAAAAATGACATTCAAACCACTGTTTTAAGATGATTTTCAAATCCTTATTTAAAAGGTCTCCTGAGCATTGCTAGGAGTAATTCCTGAGTGCATAAGCCAGGAGTAGCCCCTGTGCATTGCCAGATGTGACCCAAAAAGAAAAAAAATTTTTTTTTCTAAGTAATTTTGCTTTCATGGAGTTTACATATTTTAGAACGAAGACTCTACAGCATAGTTAAATACATGTATCCTTATCTCAACATCTCCTACTCAAAATCAGGTGTCAAACATACAGTGACCAAAAGTACATTTATTTCTAAGTATTTCATGATAAAAATTTAAGACTTTAGGGCTGGAATATTAATACAGTATGGAACTTGTCTTGCACATGGCTTATCTGGGTGTTCAATCTCATATACATATAGTATCCAAGTCCAGTCAGGAGTGACCCCTGAGCATAGAGCCAGGAGTGACCCTTGAGCAGAGCCAGGAGTAAACCCTCAGCACAGAGCAAGAAGTGACCCCTAAACACAGAGCCAGGAGTAAATCCTGAGCAATGCCAAGTGTGCCTCCCCCATCCCCCTCGCCCCACAAAAACCAAGCAACAACCCCCAAGCAAAAGGAAAACAAAAGAACTTAAGAATTTTAGTCCTAATGAGGTAGAAGCAACCAAGGGAAATAATCTGACTTTTGAACTGGAAGAATGATACCAGTTGCTCTTTGGTCTTTGAATCAGAAGAATGATACTGGTTGGAGTTTCCTGGAGGTGGGGCAAAGGCAAAAGTAGGGCAATGAAGTTTAATCTATAGTAGTTTGGATGAGGAGAAGAGAGGAAAGAGTAAGATGCTTGTTAGCAAATATACCTGAAGTTCCAAAACAGACTGCAGATAATTTCACAGTCTCTGAGGTTTAGGCGGAGAAATAACCTATGGATAGAATTATGAGTGACTCCTAAGATCCCCTCACAAAAAAGGAAGAAAATTGATAGTTAAGAAGGAGTGGCAATGTAGGAGGAGAAACAAGAGAATGTAGTGGTCTCAGAAAAATGGTCATCAATGTCAAATGTGGCTGAAAGATGAATCAAATGAGGACACAAATACCTGATTAAATTTGTGAACATAAAGATGACACCTAAGAAAAAATAATCTTGGTGGCATGTAGGAGTCAAAAGTCTGACTGCAATCCAGAACCTGGCCTTTAAGTTCTTATTAACTCTTAACTCTTACAGTTCTTAAAAAAAAAAAAAAAGTTTTTGTCTTTAGAAGCATTTCATATTTCCCAAAAACAGCTAAACTTTTTTTTTTTTCTTTTTGGGTAACACCTGGCAGTGCCCAGGGCTTACTCCTGGCTCTGTGCTCAGGAATCAAACCCTGGTTGGCCATGTGCAAGGCAAGCGTTTTGCCAGCTGACTACTGCACTGGTACCGAACAACAGCAAAGCATAGGGTCATGTTAGTATTATGGTATACAAGCTCACGGAATAAGGCAAAATATAAGTGAAAACCAAAGTTGAAAAAAAAGTATAAAAAAGTATTAAAAAAATGCAGATAACACATGCCCAATTTTGATTACACCCCAAAGAACCTTATAAATAACTTTAAGAACATTATGTATAATGCATATAAAGGGAAAAAGATAATATGAAGTAAATTTTACCCTCTGGAGTGCTTTTTAAAGCCTTTAAGGATTTTTCTTGCTTTTCCATTACCCTGTCAAATTCATTTAACAAGTTTCTTTTGATTGGAGGTTCTCCTAAAAAGAAATTTCCATACATGTTTTTAATGTAAATAACTTTTATTTTTGGAAATCCTATAAATATATACAATTGAGTAGGTGATTTAAATATATATGTGTACACACATAAATTTGGGTTTGGGGGCTATACCTGGTGGTGCTCAAGGATCATTCCTGGCAGTACTTGAGGGTGATATGTGTTGCCAGGAATTGAACCAGCAGTTCTGGGCAAGTGCAAGGAAAGTGCTTTAAGCCCAGTACTATCTCTCTGGCTATATAGCTAGAAATACATCATACATATATTTATATATTGTACATACATATTTGTATTGCTATGTATATTCATATACCTACAGCCCATTTTAAAATGTCTTAAGCAAACAAAAGACTAAATAGCAACTATTCTATTTTAAGAGAACATCAAATATATTTAATTGCTATTATTATTTTTTAATTTTGGGGGGGGTTGGGCCACACTTGGCGTTACTCAGGGCTTACTCCTGATAGGCATATGGGGTGCCTGGATCAAACCCAGCCCAGCCCTGTGCAAAGCAAGCACCCTACCATCTTTCCGGCCCCATAATTGCTATAAATTTCAACCATTAAAAATATCAATGTATGATACAGTTTAGGCATAAAGCATTATCACCAGATAACACAAATAAGCTACTTTAAAATAAACTGGTTCACTATGTGACTATGGGTTTGCTATCAATAAAGACACATTTCTCCAAATAAACTTTTTTGCATTAAATTTGAGAATTGAATGTATAAATCCTTGAATTATATTAACAGAAAAAAGTTCAACTACCAAGTCATTAAAATATGAGTAAAATGAGTAAAATGCTTCTCATTAAAAAATTTAACAAAGGTTGAGAGTATGATTAATCCAACAATTCAAATTATAGACTTAAGCCTTACTGAAAGGACATGTGGAAACAGAGACACAATCTTCCAAGCACTGTCCTTTATACTCCTGGAGGGCCCCAAGCACTGCTGAGGTAGCCTGAATAGTCCCCAGCACCACAGGGCTTAAGCAACACATTTTCAGGCCCTACCACTGAACTGTTAGTCAAGTTGGCCAAGTATCACCAGGAATGGCCGTGGGCCTCCTGAACACCCCGTGGGAAAAATCAGCAACCAACTCCTGACCCTCCACCCCTGTTCCCCCCAAAAGATTCCTACTCATTGACATGGAAATAAAAACAAACCACACATCCAACTAACCTAATAGCTGAGTTCAGTTGTCATATATATATTTAAAAATAAGTTAAACTTTTCTTTCTTTTTTTTTTTTTTGCTTTTTGGGTCACACCCGGTTATGCACAGGAGTTACTCCTGGTTCATGCACTCATGAATTACTCCTGGAGGTGCTCAGGGGACCATATGGGATGCTGGGAATCGAACCTAGGTTGGCTGCGTGCAAGGCAAACGCCCTACCTTCTGTGCTATTGCTCCAGCCCCAAGTTAAACTTTTCTAGGTTAAAAAATAAAGCCAGAGGTTGAAGTGATAGTATATGGGGTAGGGCGCTTGCCTAGCATGCAGCCCTTTGTTTGATCCCCAGCACCCCATATGGTCCCTTGGGCCTGCCAGGAGTGATCCCTGAGAGCAGAACCAAGAGTAAGCCATGAACACTGCTGGGTGTGGTCCAACCCCCCCCCCCCCAACCCCTTGCAATTAAAAAATAAATAAAATAAATAAAAATAAGGTCAGCATTTACTGCATGTTCCATTTAATATTATGCCTATTATATATTAAGATCTGTGCTATATGACATATGTGCTATTTAATTTCATTTATTTTATTTTTGGTAGGCTATACACAAGGGGCAACAAATCATAGAGGGAAATGTGTATATATATGTATATATATGTATATACATATATATATATATTTTGGAGAGCCCAGCAAGCTACCCATGGCATATTCAATATACCAAAAACAGTAACAATAACGGGTCTCATTCCCCTGACCTTGAAAGAGCCTCCAATACGGCAGCATTGGGAAAGACGAATAAGGAGAGGCTGCTAAAATCTCAGGGCTGGGACGAATGGATACGTTATTGGTGCCCGCTTGAATAAACTGATGAACAATGGAATGACAGTGATACGTGATACACAAGGGACACTCCTGGCTCTGTGCTCAGGATCCCTGAGAAGCTGGGAATTGAACCTAGGTTTCCCACACACAAAACATGCACTTACCCTCTTGAGCTTTATCTTTGGCTCCTTATTTTAGTTTTGTTTCCTTTTTTTGGAGGGTGGGGTGTTAAAGATTGGGAGGAGATTCCAAGCAGCTCTCAGGGGGCCTTAGGGGTAACCATGATACCCAGTCATGCTGCAAGGCCTGGGAGTACATAAATGCTGTTCTATTTAATCCCTGCAATTGTTCTTTAAGAAGTGTTAACGTTTTATAGAAAAGGAAATCAAAGCTCAGAGAAACCCAAGCAGTATAACTGGAAACTTTACAGTTCATGAAAGCCAGAGTTGGAATCTTTGCTTTGTACAAGCATGTATGTAGAGATATATAGAGATATGTATTAGCCAATCTATCACAGTATGAAAGTGTCAACATTTCTAGAGAAATGTCAAACTTTTAACAGTAATTTGTCAGCTGTCACTGTCCTCCCATTGTTCATTGATTTTCTTGAGCGATATTAAAAAAATTAAAAATATACAAGAACCTCAAAACTTACTTCTTTTAAGGAGATATATTAGATCACATTCTCCTGGGCTACACATAAAGCCTGAAAAATAGATTAAGTTTCTAATATTCTAATCATAATAGGTTAGGACAGAAATCTATTACAGATTACAAATTTATTAGCTAAGTTTAAGCAACTGGCAAGCCAGAAGAAAAAAATTATACTCACCCACTGAGACAGACGAATCTCCTCTTCTTTTTCCAATGCTTGAACTCAATGAAATGGTTTCCTCATGTTTGGCATGATTTAGCAGTTCAGAATCTGTCAGCTCACCATCTTTCATGAAAGCTTCAGCAATTGCCACTGCTTCGGTTTCTAAACAGTTTCCTGGATCTTCAGAACAGGTAGAGTGCAACTCTGTAATTGTTTTCACAGGAAGATTAGGAAAAGTTTCAGTTTTATCAATTTTTCTTTCTGTGCTTTCAAATATAACTTTTTCTCCCAGACAATGAACGTTTCCAACAACTGATGCTTTGATTTCTAAGATCACCTGCTGTTTGTCTTGCTTAAACTCTGAGAGAGATGGTAAAACTGTAGTAAGGTGACTATTTTCTGATGAATCATTTTCAATACTGTACTTATCTGAGTGCTTAAATTTGTTACTAGAGGTACTGTCCATTTTGGTGTTTACCAACTCTTCTGGGGTACTCTTATCAACATATGAAAAAGGAAGTATTTCTGGTGCATCCGGTCTAGATGGAGGCGAATGAAGACCACATTCAGTTCTGACTGAATCAATTTCCTCTAACATTCCCTTAACTTTGTGTAAGGCACTTTTAGAAACGGAAACTTTTTTTCCACTTGCTGTACTAAAACCAGACAAAGTAGGCAGTGATTTTGAAGTGCTATGTATTACAGAATTTTTTTCTTTTGTGTACTTGTCTGAATGTTCTCTATTATTTTTAAATGCTTCAGAAAAAGGCTGGTCAGCATTATCTTCTACCTTCGAAAACATTTGTCTTGCCTTTTGCAAAGAAGCATCTGATACTTGTACAGCTTTTCCACTTGCTGTGCTAAAAATTCCACAAGCATTTGTAAAAGAGACTGATGAGGAACAATTTCCCACGTTAAGTTTACATCTATCAGAAGTTTTCCAATTCAACTGACAAGGTGACGTTTCAGAAACTTTCTCTAATTCAGACTTATTTTGATTATGTTGTAAAGTTTGTTCATTTTGATTGTCTGTGAAAACTTTATGTGAATGCATATTAGAATCTTCATCCAAAGACTTGGAAAAAAGAGTATCTTCTAAGTCATCCAATACTTTATGACACCCTACAACAATTTTTGTTTGGCAAGTGCCTGATGTACTTGCTGAGTTTTGTTTAATTACCTTACTGTAGCTGTCTACCAATCTCTCTCTGATTTCTTCTGTGTCATGTGAAACAAAGTTTTTTTTACCATTTGCTGAAGGTGGCTCTGTCTCAAAATGATCAGAAATGGCCAACTTATTGGCTGCATCTTTAGTTTTGCATGGGGAACAGCTACTCAGTTTTTTAACAGAAATGTCTCCATTTACAGTTTGTGGATATATTTTTGCTTCTCTTAAAGTGGAAATTACTTCAGGAAAACTGGTGTTTTTCTCATCTTTGGCATCCTTCAAAACTGGCTCAATGTCAGAATTATCAACTTTATATTTTGAGAGCAATTCTGATTTACTATATACTTCATTAGAGTGAGAAGACTCAGAATGATACAAATTGCTATTAGACATGCTTCTCTTACTTAAGCAAGCTGAATCTTTTTTTCCTGAGAGATGACGTTTGCCAGTTAACGTACAGCCTGAACTGTTTTCACTCAAAGGATTTCCTACATTATCCTGAGGGTATTCATTTAAACATACAGCAGCATCTATTTCTTCTGGTTGATCATCCAGTTTTCCTTCTCCAAGGAATTTTTTTGCTTCGAATAATGAAGACTGACTTACAGAAATTTTTCTACCATGTCCTGTGTAAAATGCTACAGATGAATTTTCAGTGACTGAACAAGTGGACTGGTTTGTAGAACAGATTATAGGAACTTCTGTTCGTTGCTTCTCTGTATCTTCATGTGCTTTAACTTTCAGAGAAATGCTATTTGATATTTTGAGATTTTCTGTTTGCATGTGTAAACTATCACTTAAAAAAACAGGTAGCAAGGCAGTCTGGGCAGTCTCATTAGGAATAAGTCTTTTCTCCTTGGGAGATTTCTCTCTTTCTTCACACTCTGGGACAATTATCTCAGTTGTTTCACAAGTGACTTCAGGCTCTTCTTTACATTCTTCTCTATCCTCTAGTGTCCTTAATCCTCCATGGTCAGTATTAATGATTTCATTAATACATTGCTTTTCCTCATCAAAAAGATTTTTTACTTTGTTTAGAGACTCTTTGGCTACTTTTACTTTTTTCCCACTAGCTGTATGGAAACCTAATACGAAAGGCTCTTTGTTCTTTTCAGTTTCACATTTTGCTTGTTCCTGTAGAGTCAGCTGATTTTTAGTATCAACTGGCTCTGTTTCTTTCAATATCTTGCCCTCAATTTTAGCTGTTTCCTCATGACTTGAAATGCTTATTTTTTCCATATTTATGGTTGAAAACAAATTATAATTCAAGGAGCCTGGTAAGTTACCCAATTCCTCTTCTGTACATTTTTCATCAAAGAAATTTACAACTTTATTTAATGACTCTTTGGAGACTCTGATATTTTTCCCACTTGCAGTCTGAAAATATACATCACAATTATAAAAATCTTTGGTATTTGGTCCCATTTTCTTTGTAGTTTGCTGTTCTTTACTCGAAATATTATGAAATAGCTTTTCAGTTTTCACAACTTCCAAACAAGTTAAATCTGATAAACCTTCTTTAATTTGAATACTTCCCTCCTTCATACACGAGCCTGATAACTTTAGGCATTTGTGCTGATCATTACATGGAAAGTCATTTTTATTGCTATCCGTCTTATTTTTACTTGTGTTACTGCAAAGAGATTTTCCTATGCTACAGATATTTATGCTGGCACCTATACATTTATCTTCATTTTCTTTCTTTCTTTTGTAATCCTTAGTATTTTCTTCAACAAAAATTTCAGAAGTCATTTCAACATTTTTTTGTATTAGCTGGCACTTGTTTTCCGTATTTATGTTTTTATCATTTGTATAATTTTCTGTCCTAATAGAACCATATTTACTTGAAAACAAACTTTCTGAATCTAGTTCTTCAGATGTTTCCTCACTAACCTTCTCAATACCACTGAACAGTTTCATAGCTTTTTGCAATGCCTTATGAGAAACAGTCAATTTTGTGCCAAGTGCTGAATAAAAGCCTTTAAACTCCACTTCTTTCTCTGCTAAATAGCCAGAAGCACTTTTGGTGCAGCTGGTTTTCAACAGGTGAGCAAAATTTTGCTGATCTCCAAATACGTCTTTATATTTTTTGCTATATACCTGACTGGTAGATGGGGAATCAAATGCATCATGATGACTATCTTTAAGTTCCTCACAAGTGGTACTCAAAAGAGTCATGTTGTTTTCAGATGTTTCTAATGGATAATTTTGTTCTATGTGATTTGGATCTCTAAACTGTGTAAATTCAAATTGACTTCCCGATTCTTCTAATATAGTTGAAAGTTCATTAACTTCTGCCTTTTGGCTAGGTGTTAAATTATGATTTGAACTAAGACATAGCTTTAAAGATAAAACTGGGGGAATTTTGTGACTAGTTTTACTACTGGAAGCAAATGCACTACTCTGCACACACCTTGACACATTGTTATTTGACTGTGAATCAAATACAAGAGGTTTGCTTTGTTTCTTTTGAACATCTGAAGATAAAGTATTTGTAATTTCAGCACAAGCAAAACTAGTAGGATATTGTTCTTCAATATCTTTGAAGAGCATTTTACTCTTCTTAATGTTGTGTTCAGAGAGTTTTATTTCTTTATTAGATGCAGTTCTGAAGCCCTTTCCGAGATTTTGATCTAAAACTGGAGCTGAAGCTACTGTCTGCTTGTCTTTATATTCATTATTTCTATTTGATTTCACCTCTATATTCAAGATCTCTGACTCTGAATCTTGACCCAGAGTTCTACTTACTTGCTGCTTTATACTATTTCTGTTTTCTGTAAAGTCATGGACTATAGATGAGTCAAAATCTTCTGTAATTAATACTTTGGCAGTCTGCTTGTCATCCAGGTCTGCATAGGCTATCAAAGTACAGTTCTTGAGAATAGTTTCTTCTACACAACTAAGATCTGCCTCATACGGCTCTTCAATTTTTTCTAAAGCAGGCATATTCCTTTCATTGGTCATCTGATACACAAAGTTATTTGCATATTCTGGAAAAAGTTCTTCAGAGTTTGAGTTGACAGTTATATTTGAAATTAAAGTAGCTTCTTCTCGATATTTTTGGATTACTGTGGAATCTGGATTTTGGTTGATTTGTATCTCAATAGGTGATGAAGTTATGTCATTTTTAGGCATCAAGAATTCAGTTTTTTGAGAATTTTCACTGAAAACACTTAATTGATTCATTTCCATAGGAATAATATCAGTTAATTCAAAACTAGCTTCACAATTCTTGGATTTCAGTTTCTCTAGCATTTTATCTGACTTTTTCACTTCAGAAACCATGGTTGGTTTTGATGCAATAGCCCTGGGATGAGGAGTTAAAATGCTGGTATTACTATGGTCACATAAAAATCTTTCCTGGGATGGAAAGAGAATATAGCTACAATCCACTTCTGAATTTGGTGCTCCAGGGTGATATGGGATAGGGAAGTCTTCTTTTATATCTGAAACTCTACGGCTTTTTGGATTATCTGTACAATGTCGTTCCTGCAAGCTTGAAAAATAAGCAGCTTCTGTGATAATATTTGGCTGCAGTCTTTTATAATCTAGATCTTGTGGTAGTATTTTATTTTTAGAAGAACTATTTTCATTACTGGAACATTCTCTCAGATTCATCCTATAAGAGCTGGTTAAGGAAGATGCTGGTTCCATAGTAATTTTTTTGGAGAAGAAATGCAATAAACCTAAAGAAGAAAACACAAAATGACAGAATAAAATTAAAGCATCGCTTACATTCACTAAAAATGCTCCATTAAATTGAAAAGATTGTGTCTATATTGAGAATTCTATGAAACAAAATGTGTGTCAGATTTAAAATAAAGATCTCTACAAAATTTGAAGATACTACATTTTTGAATAAGAAAGAGAAAATATCTTCTGTAATCTGTACCAATCAATCAAAGTATACTACCCCTACCTATTAATCCCCTAGATAACATCAGTCCTAAAATTTCATAGGGAGAAAAGTATCAGCCTTTTACTTCCCTACCCACTGTGCTATCACTCCAGCCCCAAGTATCAGCTTTTTAACATACAGTTAAATAAATGGCAAATGGGTTTTTTACTTAAAAAACAAAAAACCAAAAAAGTTTCATTATGCACAAACACTTGATACTCAAATTAACTTTAAGTAATCCCTAAATATTTAAGAAAATTGTAAAAATATTCCCACGTTTTTAGGAATGACTTACATTCATTTTAGCTAGGAAGGAGCTTTTTCTTATTTTGTATTGGCTTTGGAGAAAATACATAGTAAAGACAAGCTTACAGAATTGTACAATCTGCACATAATAAAAACTTGAAATTAAAACAGGAGTAGTCAAGCTTCAGGTGCTTGTTAATCACATTTTGTCTCAAGAGTGATATATTTCTATCCATAATATCACGGTCACGGTCCTCCCGTTGTTCATCAATTTGCTCGAGTGGGCCCAGTAACATTGTGAGACTTGTTACTGTGTTTGGCATATCGAATACATCATGGGGAGCTTTCCAGGCTTTGCCGTGCAGGTGATATACTCTCAGTAGCTTGCCGGGCTCTCTGAGAGGGGCGGAGGAATCGAACTCGGGTCGAACATGTTGGCTGCATGTAAGGCAAACTCCCTACCCACTGTGCTATCGCTATCTTTCCATAATATATTATGCAAACTGATCCACGTTTGAATGAAATTCTTTTAATACTTGTAAACCAAAGGTCTTAATAACAATGTAGACTTTGCCTAATTTTCAATATAAGACATATAAATGAAAAATACAAAAAAAACACAAAAGGAAAGATGTTTAAAAAGAATAATAAAAGAGGGATTAGGAAAGTGGTTCAGTGGTAGAGGCCATGCCTTGCATGTGTGAGGTTCAATTATGGCATACACAAAAAAGATTAAGGCAGTAACATTAAAGAGAACAAGTCATGATTCATAAAACTATATGGAACAGGGTTCTGGAGTGATAGTACTGTGGATAAAGAGCTTGCCTGGCACATGGCTGACCCAAGTTCAATCCCCCCAGCATCCCACCTGGTCTCCGAGCTCGCCAGAAGTGATCCCTGTATACAGAGCCAGGAGTAAGTCCTGAGCACTACTAGGTATGGTCAAACAAAACAAAATAAAACAATATATACTATTTTCACTCTGTCTCTCACAAAGAGGTACCTGAATCAGTGTTTGTAACTGAAAGTGGTACTTCAAAAGTGTTTGCTTCAAACTGGGTCGAATAGTTAGATAGCTGAGATGCTTGGTCTTTCAGAAGTTTTTCTCCTTGACAAGTTGTTTCTTCATTTATAGCATACATAAACTTCTTTTTTTTTTTTTTCAAAGTGGATATTAAGCCTTCACTCTTCAAAGCTGCAGAAGTATGCCTGACACTGGCTGGCTGGCTTCCATTATCAACTAAATTTGGACATAAAGAATCTTCTTTCTGTAAGCAAATAGCATTTATTTCTAGTTCTCTTTCAGAATCTTTGGTTTCTTCTTTAAAGTTTGGATCAGTTATATTATTTGAACAAACTTCACTTAAAGTCTCTTCAGTAGATTTTCTTAGTCTGAACATAGACTTCTTGATGCCTTCATGTGGAGACTCTACAAGAGAGGTATTGGCTACTGTTGGCTTTATCATAGGAATGGAGTCTTCATGAGATATAAGACAATGCCTTACATCTCTCTTATTCACCAGTGTTTCCTCATCTACTACATTTTCGGTTTTTGATGTATCTAAAATTTCTGGCAATAGCTTTTCTAAGATAATCAAACTTGTACAGTCTTTTTCTGTATCTATGAGGTCTTTTGCTGAGTTACTTTGCTCACAAGAGGAAGTACACAGTGTGGGTATTTTTTTCATCTGGATACCATTTACCCCTGAGGTAGCGGTTGGCTGAGCTCTTTGAGAGTCTGAAGATAATATGTCTTCTTTGGACATTTCATCACTTCCATTCCCAAAGAGTTTCTGAGTTATTACACTTGTATCTAATGGAATACTGTAATTTGGTTCCACTTTGGATACAAATAAATGCTTATTTTTTTCTAATTGTTGTTTAGGTTCTTCATACTCATGCATGTTACTTTCACTGAAAATATTTTTTCTACTCTTGCCAGTTTTTATTTTTCTTAGATTTCTTGTTTTGCACTTTGAGACATATAATGAAAAGCTATCTTCTTCAGAAACATCTGAAACTGTTTCATGTATTTCATCTTTTAGAGCATTTGGCACTGATTTTCCAAATTGGCTTTTGTGGTTTTTTACTTTCCATGATGAATTATCCAGTATTTCCCCCAATTCTGTTAAAATTAAAAATAGAAGCATATTAATAATGTTTTATAATATGACCAGTTTATACTATTCTCAATAATATACCACCCTTTTACATAGGAATGGAATATCTCAAATAACAGCACTTAGAGGATTATCCTACTTAAAAAGTTTTAAATTACTTTTTCATTTTGGGGTTATCACACTTCTCTTATTCTTCTAGTGGGTCCATCTTTATGGACTCCAATGTATGCAAAACCCTTTACTTATAATTCAATCCCAATAGCCTTACTTTATTAGATCAACACAGTTAAAACTCACCAAACCACTTACACAATGTTCTAAGAATTTTTACACAAAATGTTCCAAATCATTTTTATGGTTTTATCTATACCTGACAGTAAAATTTGATTTAAAAACTGACAGTTAAATTTTATGCATGTACACACACATAGTAAAACAAGCAGAGACATAGCATTGTGTGTGTGTGTGTGTGTGTATAGATATAGACACAAATACAAGCAAAAATGCAGTATTCTAATTGATATAGCAGGAGCTGAAGTGTGGAGCCTTAGGTCACTTTAAATCTGCCATAGAACAGGATGAATGTAGAATGGGATGGCCGGAAGTGGGATTTGACAGTAGATAAAAGGAAGCCCCCAGCCACATCTCAGCTCTTCAGCTCTCTCCCTCTCCCTCTCTCTGGATTCACACATCTCTCCCCAGAGCAGGCAGGGTGATGCACCCAGAGCCATTCAGGGCTAGATGGGCAGGTATAGGCAGGGCTCAGATGTACAGGATAGCTCAGATACAAGCAGGGCTCAGATGCCAAGGTAGTGACAAGGTACTGAGTACAGGAGTCTCACCCATGCACACGTGGCCATGGCTGGTGAGTAGGAAAACCAAGACTGGATGACAAAAACTGGTGCACGACAGCTGGGAGGTCTAGTGACAGTATGGAATATAAGGATCTTGCCTGTGGCCTGAGACAGAGGAAAGTATACATGGAATAGTTAGTAGTACAGGGACAAGACCTGGCCATCATTTATAAGAGGTGGGTAGACAGTGAGTCACAGGACAGAAAGTTGTTCACAGGACCAGGCACTGTCAGGGACAAGACTCAGTCATTAGCCATGGGTAAAGGAGAGGCCTGGACGTATGGGAGGGACCTGGAACCATCTATCTTTTCTGTACAATAAACTAACTTTCAATCTTCTGACTTTTGTTCGCAAATTTTCCATACAATTCTCAAGAACCCACCAGCAAAGGAAAATCCGCATTCATGCTAACATAATGACTTAATGGTAATTTCTCAATTAAAAATAGTTAGAGGGCCTGGAGAGATAGCACAGCGGGTAGAAGCTTTTCCTTGCATGAGGCAGACCCGAGTTTGATTTCTAGCATCCCATATGGTCTCCTGAGCACCACCAGGAGTAATCCCTGAAGCAGAGCCAGGAGTAACCCCTGTGCATCACCAGGTGTAACACAAAAAGAAAAAAAAAAAAAGACCTACAGAAAAGACGTATCCTAAAATTAGAGTCTTGGTCTTGATATATTACATGGGAAAAGAAAAGATTTCCAGTCTCAGAGGCCCTGATGGTTACACAGCCCAGGGAAGAGATCAAGAATCAATGAGACAGAGAAAGAAATTTCACTGGGGTAGAAAAAATATCCAAGACCCACAAAAAAAGAGGAAAAGTTCTTGACTATTCGTAATAAGCAGTGAAAAAAACTTTCGCACACTCCCAAATTATAGCCCAAAAACTCCAAATGATCTGAAATTAGTAATTATCAGAAGCAATCATCAGAGCTACCCAAAGAGCTTTTGAAAACTACCAGTCTCAGTGGAATGAATACAAAATCAATTACTAAGCAAAGAAGAGAGAGGAAGAAAGGAGGAAAGGCCAATCTAGGGACAGTGGTGGAAGGTTGTGGGCACTTTGGTGATGGTGGGATGTAGTTTTAAAACTATTTATCTAAACTCAGTAAATTCAAACCAACCAACCAACCCGAGTCTGCTCCTTTTGTAACCACTTTCAAAACTGAAGTCTAGGCTCTTGCCATAACCATGCCACCAGACTCCACACTATGCTGTTTCACTCGGGGTACCGCAGAAGGGGGCGGATGAGACCCCTCACAGCCCCAAGGGACCCAGCCCCGGAAGCTGAAAACCTCCAGAACTCAACTGCCCCCATGTTTACGGCCGTTCTCTATAGGCTTGGGCCGAGCCTCACCCACGAGTGAACTTATTCCTGGACACTTCACAGGACACACCCTACCCATACTCCAAGAGTAACTCACTACATTTGATGGGGCTTAAAGTAGCAGGCAACCAATCTTGGGAAATATATTTTTTTACAGATATATATATATATATATATATATATATATATATACACATACATATATATAAAAGTACACAAGGCTCAACCTTTAACAACATGTTAGTGATCTCTTATAGAAAGGCTTAATGGTCCCTGGGTGATATACAACAATCTTCATACTCTTTCCTCTAAAAATACTTTTTTGGTAGCATTTTCAGTGGTCTTTCATAACAAACAATACAAAATATATTAGTTTGGTTCTGCTTTGGGACAGGGATTGGGGTTTGGGATGGAAACATCTGAAATATGGTGGTGGGAAGGTGTAATGGTGGTAGGACTGGTGTTTGAAGATTAAATGTAATCAAATATTGTGAACTACTTTATAAAATTTAAAAAAAATTAAAAATGAAGTCCAGGGACCAGAAAGATAATACAGTGGATAGGGCACTCGCTTTGCACATAGCCAACTTGTGTTCAATCCCCAAATCATCCCCCAAACCCACCAAATGTGATACCTGAATGCAGAGCCAGGAGTAATCCCTGAGTACTACAGGTGTGACCCCCAAATAAAAAAGCCCAAAGAATGAAGCCTAGGGGAATGGTGAGATAGTACAGAAGCTAACGCTCTTGCTTTTACAGGTTCAAATGCTCTGTACTACATACGGTCCTCAGAACACTGCTGGGAGTAATTCCTGAACACCAAGTTAGACCCCTAAGCAATGCAGAGTATTGCCCCAACTCCTGCCCCCAAGAATCAACCTGAGGTCAGAAAGAGTATAGGGTTTAAAGTGTTTGTCTCTAGAAAGAGTGCATTCATCTGGGGAACATAAAGTAACAAAATAGGAAACTAACAAATGACCTGGAGGCCAACCACACATGTTAGGGGAAAAGGGAGCTCAGAAAGAGAAGGGAACACCAAATAAAGGGGGTTGGGAGGATCCTCCCAGGATGGGAGAAGCATGCTGAAAGCAGACTATCGACCAAACATGATTGTCACTCAATGCCTCTTTTGCAAACCACAGCACTCAAAAGGAAAGAGAGGGAAATGCCCTGCCACAGAGGCAGGGTGGGATGGGGGCTGGGGGGTGGGAGGGATACTGGGATCCGTGGTGGTGGGAAATGCGCACTGGTGGAGGGATGGGTGTTTGATCATTGTATAATTGAAACCCAAGCACAAAAATGTGTAAGTCTGCAACTGTACCTCATGATGTCTCACTATTAAAAATAAATAAATTTAATAAAAAAAAACAAAGTGTTTGTCTTGCATGTGACTTGCCTGGTTTGAAACCCTGGTAGTATACTGTTCCCTGAAGTATTACCAGAGGTCACTGCTGAGCTCAGAGACAGGAAAAGACCCCGAACACTACTGGATATGACTCTCCCCAAAAACCAATTAAAAAAAAACAACAACAAACAAAAACCAATCCAAAACTTTCCCATGATTCTGGTGATAAAATACTTTCTGGAAACAAATTTGCATATAAAGAGTAAGACAATGCACATGAGAAATTCAATATAGTTTTTACGGGGCGGTGCAAAAGTACAAGTGGGTAGGGTGCTTGCTGTTCATGCAGTCAACCTGGGTTCGATCCCCAGCATCTGGTAGTTCCCTGAGCTCCATGAGGAGTAATTCCTGAGTGCAGAGCCAGGAATGACTCCCGAGCACGCTGGGTGTAGTCCATAAGATATATATATATGATATAAGACACTTAGCTCACAGGTTTTCACCTGCTTTATAATCACTGGAAAAATAAAAGCTGAGTCTTTCCTATTCCTTTTGTTGTTGTTGTTTCTGGGCCACACCCAGTGATGCTTAGGGGTTATTTCTGCCTGTGCACTTAGGAATTACTCCTGGCAGGCTCAGAGGAACAGCTGGGATGCTGGAGATCAAAACAGTACAAGAAAGGCAACCGGACCTGTTACTATCTCTCCAGCCCTCCATTCCTTTTCCTTACAATGTAGACCTAACACACACAAGCTTCTTTTGATTTAAAAATTATACACAAAGTAGCTTTCAACCTCTCGCAAAATAATGAAGTATAAACACATATATTTTAACATTTTTTGTTTTTAGGACTTAACATACTTTAACAACAAGTCTCACAAAAGACATTACTGGGCTCGCTCAAGCAACTCGATGAACAACTTGATGAACAACGGGAGGACAGTGCTGCAATGCTAACATACTGATGCTGGTGCTCAAGTGTGTTAATTAAACCATATCCAAATATGAGGAATTGGTGGCATTGTTAACAGAAATCTATGCTATAGCCAATGTTCTTGTTATTCAATGTTTTGAAGAAATGAGCTGACAATTCTCATAGGAAAAGTACTAGATGCAATTAATAAGCAAAGATTAATGAAGTGTGAAAAACAGTTTTAACTCTTCTAAACACAAAAGTCCTGAGAGAAAAGTTAAAGGGAATGTGCCTGCCACAGAGGTGGGCAGGCAGGGGTGAGAGTGAGAGCCTGTTTGGGGGAGGGATACTGGGAACACTAGTGATGGTGAATGGAATGGGCACTGGTGGAGCAATGGGTACCCGATCATTATATGACTGAAACGTAGTCACAGAAGTTTGTAAGTCTGTAACTGTATCTCATGGTGATTTATTAAAAAATATTTGAATTTGTGAAAAACAAAACAAAACACAAAAGTCCTGCACCATTTACCTGTGACTTTCCAAACCTTTAGAGAAAAAGTTGCTGTACTCTCAAACTCTAAAAACAAATTATGGAGACTGGAGTAATAGGACAGCAGACACAGCATTTGTTTTGCATGTGGCTGACCTGGGTTCAATCCTCAGTACCCCATGTGGGTCCCCCGTGTTCACCAGGAATGAAGTTTAAGTGCAGAGTCAGGATATAATAAAATGCATAATAAAAATAGTAAAATGATTTAAAATTATTAGCAAATAATATATTTTACAAAGTTGACATTCTAATACTAAAACCAGACAAGGACATGACAAAGAAAGCTATAGACTAAACCATTATCTCTGATGAACACAAAAATAGGTAAACATTGTCAAGTAAATATTAACATAATTTAACAGTGCACCAAAAAGATATGATTATAGATTATGACCATGAAGTTTATTCTAGGTACACAAGGATGTTCAACAAGTTACATTAGCACTAGCACTATCCTCCTATTGTTTATCGATTTGCTTGAGCGTGCCGAGTAATGTCTCCATCATGAGACTTGTTGTTACTGTGTTTGGCATATTGGATACATCACAGGTAGCTTGCTGGGATTTGCCATGCCAAGATACCAGGAGTATCTTGCCGGGCTCTCCGAGAGGGGCAAAGGAATTGAACCTGGCTCGGCCGGGCCGGCTGCGCACAAGCCAAACACCCTACCACTGTGCTATTGCTCCAGCCCATGTTACATTATATTATATATATTACATTATTTCAATGATAGACAAAATGTATAAAACACTGACAAATATTAGAGAGAATTGACAAGATTCAACACCCATTTGACTAAAAACTCTCAATAAAATGGGGATTAGAAGATATCACATCTCAGCATAAAGGCTACATAGTATGAATCCACAGCTGATATCATACTCAGTGGTGAAACAAGATGTACTTTAAAATCAGAAACAATGCAATCTGTTATTTCTTTTTGATCTGCAGTAGGTCTTGAACAGATTAGGCTAATAGTTTTCAAGTGGCAGTCTGCAGACATAAAAGGTTTAAAATAGAGATAAATATAAACAAGTATGAGGAATCCAGATATGGAAGAAAATGTAACTATGAAACATTTCCACCACTGCCGTCATATAAGCTCATTTTAGCCCAGTTTCAGAGGCTCATAATTGAATCTTGAAGGAGATCAACTAGCAGGAAAAATTTCTCAGATGTACCAGTCCCCAACTGAGACCTCCAGGGTGACCTTAGGATAGGGGAGAACCAAATCTCTGCTCTGTTGAAGCCCCAGCAGGTGCACTCACACACCAACAGCTGCTGCCAGATCCCAGTGCCTCAAGACTGAGCTCCACAGAGATGCTAAACTATGGAAAAGTTCAGGTACATTGGGACTTTTATGGGCTGAGAAATCTTGGTCTTCTTGGAGTAGTGGTGGGTGACCCCACCCCCACCATCCCATACTTCTGGAAGTCTCAGCAGTCACATCCATATTCCACCACCTCTGCCATGTAAGCCCAGTTAAATATTCTGGAGTTTCTTGGGGTGACATCTCCAAACTCTAAATACTAACCTCCCAGTATGAGCACACCAGATTGGATGGGAATGTAATGGAGAAGTCAACTAAGCTCTATCAACAAAAACACTAACACAGAAGGCGCAACTAGCAACAACAGCTTGGTAAACATAAACCCTCAGACAAGGACTTAACGTCCCCATGGTGAGATACAACATTTTTTTTTTAACCTCATGGTCCTAATCTTTTTATTTTATTAAGTACCATAACATACAAATGTGGCCCAAATCTTGATATCTTGATTATTATTTAGGTATTCCTCAATGTAGAAACCATCATGAAATTGATTGTACATAATCTTAAATCTGCAAGTAAGGATTTAACAATTCTTCCTGCCTTTTACTGAAGTATTTTTTGATAATTCTATTAGCCATTCACTAGCAAGCAATATAAAATAAATTGTTTTGGGCTTATTATGGGGGTAGGTTTGAGTAGGGGGTTGGGAAAATATGGACAACAGTGGAGGGAAGATCACAGTGGTGGTGGGATTGGGGTTGGAATACTTAATGCCTGTAACAAATCATCATGAACAACTCTGTAAACCATGGTGTTTAAATAAAGTGGGGAGAAAAGAAACAGAACTATGTAGCACTGTAGTCCCATTGTTTAGTTGTTCATGGATTTGCTCGAGCAGGTACCAGTAATGTCTCCATTGTGAGACTTGTTACTATTTTTGTCATATAGAATAGGTCACAGGGAGCTTGCCTGGCTTTGCTGTGAGGGTGGGATACTCTCAGTAGCTTGCTGGGCTCTTTGAGAGGGGCAGAGGAATTGAACCCAGGTTGGCTGTGTGCAAAAACTAGACTGTTCTCTAATAAAATATATAATAAACCCAACAAGGATTAAAGACATTGAAGAAGAATCCCAAGCCATCAAGTACACATAGAAGATAACATAGTGAGATATGATTTTGGGAACTCAACTTCCATAGAAAGTAAAGATAAATAATTGGAACTACAACAGCTTTTGTACAGTAAAGCAGAATTTAAACAATGAAAAGATCATCTCCTAAACGAGGGAGGTATCTGCCCACCATAAATGTAAGATGTTAAAAACCAAACCATTCAAAAAACAGGAAGACTTGAATATATACTTTTCAAAAAAAAAAAAAAGACATGCTTGGTAGTCACATGCAAAATTGCTCATCTTCACTGATCACCTGGGAAATGCAAATAAAGACCACAATGAGATACCACCTCACACTCCTAAAGGAAGATTGGCATCCAAAGCAACTATCACTACAGGTGTTCGAGAGGGTATAGAGAAAAGGAACTTTTTGGCATTGTTGATGTGCATGTTTACTAGTACAACCATTGTGAAAATCACTAAGCAGTTTAGGTAAGAAGCTGAAGTGACTGAGCAATTCCACTTTTGAGCATCTTATCTGAAGAACACAAAACCACTAACACAAAATGTTACATCCAGGGTTCAGAGGGCTGGAGTGCATATCTTACAACCAGAAGTCCAGGGTTCAATGCCCAGCAACATAAGGTTCCCTTGAGCCTTGGGGAGTGAACCTTTGAGCACCAGGCCATATGTGGCCCTCAAACAAAAATAAGCAAAAGTTATATCCATTTGTAATTTCAAGTGCTAATTATAATAGTTGAAATATAGAAGTAACCAAAGTAACTATTAATAGGTGATTGGAAGAAATCTGGTACACTTATACAATAAAATAAAGATACAGAAACAATGAAATTTTGGAGCCGAATGATAGTATAGCAAACAGGGCGTGTGCCTTGCACACAGCCATCACAAGTTCGATCCTCAGCATTCCATATGGTCCAGGAGTGATCACTGAGTGCATAGGCAAAAATAAGCACCGAGTACAGCCGGGTGTGGGCCCCTGAACTCCCTCTACCATCTACTTCCCCCAAAGCCCCCAAATGATAAAATTTTAAAGTGGAAAGGGATCAAATAGTTATGCAAAGTCAGTAAACCAACAGGAAAAAGACAGGAACTGGATGGTTTCACCAGTATGTGCACTATAAGCATATAAAATTCATGGACAGGGAAAAAAAGACAAACCAATGAAAACATATAAAGAACTAATATAACATAAGGAAAATGGGCGAAAAGTTGCTAAGATGGGGTGGGGAAGCAAAAACTTTATATGTGTTACAATAAAAAAAAGAGGAAAAATAAATGGAATATTTTCAATGAATAGTGCTGTCTTTCCTTGAAAAAAAAGTTTATTCAATAAATTAATAGTGCAACAATGATGAAGGGAAGTGAACACTCTGGTGGTGGGTGTGATGCTGCAATGCTTTATGCATGAAATCCTACCATTAAGAGTTTTGTAAACCATGGTGCCTAAAATAAAAACGACAAAACAGAGCAATGTTTCTTAACCTTTTCTGATCGTGGTGTCCCTTTCTGACCTTGTTTCCTTTCTTGAAGTCCTGTCCTACCAGTTGGCCCCTTCATCTCAAGCTATAGTTCCCTATTTTTGTTATTTCCACCTGGGTCCCCTTTTGAATAGCATGTGGGTTCACTGTGGAGAAAACAGCGCTTGGTTAAAAATACTGATACAGAGGCCCAGCTTGGAATGTGACTCTGGTAGAGAACAGTCCATGCATGTGTGAGGTCTTGGGTTGGTCACTGGCACTGACCACAATGTCAAATATGATTTGTTACATCTAATACTCCCAGGTGTGATTACCTGCAAACAAAATAATATGAAACAGTAGTTCAACTAAGCAGAAAGACTTACCTTGACCTGTGGTTTCTTTTTGACTGCTATCATTTATTGGCCCAGAAGATATAATCCTATTATTTTTCCTCAAACTTTCATCATGGTTAGAAAAGAAGCTTTTCAAAACCTGCAAAAGTTACATTTTATGTGTTAAAATTTTTTGATAAAGATAAACAAGCTGCAGAGATGCCTCCAGACTCCACGCCAGGCTAAGTCTCAATTGGGGCATCCCGAAGTGAGGCGGGTAATTGGCTCACCCACCCAAACAAAGCCCTGGCAGTTGAAAATCTCCACACTCCAAATGCCGCCATGCTCATGGCCAGAATCCACAGGGTCCCGAGACTCATCCAGGAATGAATCTGTTGAAAAACTCAGGTATATGGGTTTTGTGACCGAAATCTCCAGGCACTCATAGAGTCGGGGATGGGCTATCTCCCCCTATCTCCCTGTGCTTCCGGGAGCATGACTGTCACACCCATAAACTGCCTCTGGAGCCATATAAGCTCATTAATTGGCCATGATACAGTGACTCATAAATAAATCTTGAAAGAGATCAACAAGCTGCAGAGATGCCTCTGTACCACAGTCACCATCCAGTTAAAAATTTAACTCCAGCTGTATCACCCCATTCAAAATTTTAGAATTCCTGGAGTGTAACATTTCAAACTCTATGGCATTGATATATATATATATATATATATATATATACATTGATATACCATATCATATTGGATGGGATGGAAACTAAAAGGTAACCAATCTCGATTAAGAAAATATTAAGACACAAGGTTTAACCTGTAACAACATGTTAGTAATTGCTTATACAGGGTCTTAATGGCTCCAGAGTGAAGTACAACAACTTTCAGACACTTTTCTACTAATCTCTTTGATCATTTATAGCAAATTATTCATAACAAGCAATATAAAATTATATAGGGCCTGCTATTAGGGGAGGTTTGGGTGGTGGTTGGGAAAATTGGAAATAATAGTGGTGGAAAGGTGCAATGGTGATGGGATTTGGTGTTGGAATACTGAATATAATCATTGTGAACAATTTAATAAAATAAAAAAATAAAATAAATGAAAGCTTTCAATATTTAAATATACGCAAAGGAGAGAAAAATTTCTTAAGAAATTGAAGAAAATCACATAAAAATTGTTTAGATCGAGGTCTTAAGGGATAGGGGATGGGTTAGTCCTTCTCATCGCCTGTTCCCATGGGACCCTAGAGGTGATGCCCACAAACTACCTCTGGCTACTACTAAGGTCCCTATCTGCCACGATCCAGAGACACACAAAAGAATCTCTGAACCAAGCAGAGCAGCTCGCTGCAGATGCCTCTGGACTTTTAAGTCAGGCCGAATTCACTGGGGTGCCTCAGATGGGGGCAGGCATCATCCTTCCACCTGTCCCCTAAAACCCCCAATGGCTGCCAACTTCTAGAACCCAATGAGAAGTGTAGATATGCAGGTTCAGTGACAACAAACTCTAGGCCTCAAGGGATAGGGGATGGGCCAGTCCTTCCCATCCTCTTCTCCCCTCTCCCCATGGGATCCTGGAGGTCACGCCCACAAATTGCCTCCTGCTGCTAAAGCTCCTTAACAGCTATGATCCAGAGGCACACAAAAGAATCTCCAAACTGAGTAGCTTGCTGCAGGTTTCTCCAGACACTAATTACCTGAAATTGTAGAATTCCAGGAGAACGCAGCTACTCTTGTAGCCATGTGACATCTTATGCTATTCATAACAAGCAATACAAAAGAAAGTATAGGGGAGATTGTCTGCCATAGAGGCAGGGGGAGGGCTATGAGGATGGGGGATGCTGAGGACATTGGTGGTAGAGGATGTGCACTGGTGGACAGTTGGGTGACTGATCATTGGATGACTGAAACTCAAACAGGAAAGCTTTGTTACCGTATCTCATGATGATTAAAAATAAATAATAAAAATAAATTAAAAAAAATACCTAAAAAAAGTGGTTCAGAGTTTCTCAAATATTAAAAATTTTTTTTTACAAATGTATTTATTAATTTTGGGGGGCTTGGGGCCACACCCAGTGGTGCTCAAGGTTTACTCCTGGCAGGTTCAGGGAACGATATGGAACAAGAGTTAGAACCCAAATCAAGTGCATGCATGGCAAACACCTACACACTGTACTCCCTCCAGTCCCTCAAACAATTAGATAAATCATAAACTGGGATAAAATATACTAGATAATTTTACAAAAGATTCTAAAGTTATAAACAATTCCAACAGCAAAATCAACTTGTCATCATACTTACAGCAGCAGTATCAGTAGGCAATACAGCTGTATGTGATTCCTCTTCTTTAACTATTAAAAAAAATTCAATTTAAGTATGCTTTATTTATGTCATA
This sequence comes from Sorex fumeus, assembly GCF_029834395.1. Lineage (NCBI taxonomy): Eukaryota > Metazoa > Chordata > Mammalia > Eulipotyphla > Soricidae > Sorex > Sorex fumeus. Next base: position 2,478,868 of record NW_026606240.1, read on the forward strand.
TACCAAAGCTACAGCAATATTTTTTTGTCAGACATAAAAATATATGCCATTAAATATATGAAACAAAATGAGTTGACTCAAGAGCTGTAATTAAAAAGACTTATCCACATACTGATTAAGTATGCATACTTCCTTACGTATATGATGGTAAGAAAGCATTGTGTAGTATGCTTGACTTTGAACTCAAGGTCATACTGTCCACAAACACTTGGAAAAATCAAATGTCACTTTTTTCCTACAATATCATTTCACTTGAGCAAAAGAAGAAAATTAAATTCACAAGGAAGAAGAATCATAATGGTCTGCATTTTTGCTAAAATAAACTAATTTTTAAAAAAATATTGACCTTGATTAAGTGAATTTATACTTTACCTTTGAGTACATTCTAGAGTGATATGTTCCATGATTATGCAAACATACACACACATATAAATAAGTTTCATGAAACAAAAATTTCTATGTGAAAGGCTACCAGATAAAATAGAGTATCTAATTTCAAATAAACAATTTTTAGTATAAATTTCACTACTACAAATGATGATTTGCAATTTTAGAAACATTGGTTAGTCCAATATCTTAAAGACAAAAAACAGTTCTGTTAGTGGTGGTGAATAATTTTATTTCCTCTATACTATTAAATATTTTTATTTCTCACAGAAAAGAATGTTCAGCATTATAAATACTAAGTCATAATTAAATCTCAACTGCTCAGGTTTTTTTTAGTGTGGACTGGGGGTCTGATTCACATCCAATAATGTTCAGTGGTGCTAAGGATAGAATGGAATGGAGGTCAGCTGCATGTAAAGCAAATAGCTTAATACTATGTTAACTCTCTGGCTCTACTTATATATTTTAAGTTGTCTTATAATAGTAAATGTTTTAAGATTCTACTAAGAATGAAATTAATTTATCTATTGACCTATTTATTCAAAATTTAAATGTCTAAAATGTATTACTTTAACATTTAAAATATATTCATTTAAGATCTACTAAATATCAACTATACGACAATTAACTATAGTGAACCTGAAGAAAATTAAAAGTTTAATGGATAAATAAATTAAATATTTCAAAAAAAATTCCACAATTATATAATTACAAGTGTGAAAACTACAATACTCAACTCAGTACCTATGACACTCTTTTTGGGAGGGTGGGGAGGTTGGGACAAACCTGGCAGTGTTCAGGGCTTAGTCCTGACTCTGTGCTCGGGGATTACTCCTGGGTTTGAGGGACTATATCGGGGGCTGGGGATTGAATCCAGTCAGCCATGTGCAAGGCAAATGCCCTACCCACTGCACTATTGCTCCAGACCATGGTAGAACAGACTTAAGTAGAGAGAACAAAAGCTTACAGCTGAAAATAGGATCACAGAGCTAACTAAAAGGGTCGAACATGTCTTAAATGCAGATGTCCTATAGAATGCTATTCAAAATACTTGTTTGGGGGCTCTGCTTGGGGTGGGGAGGGAAATTCAACCTGACCCCCATCTGAGAAGCCCGGATGAAGACAGCCTGGTGTGGGGGCAGGAGATTTTAACTGTGTGTAAATCTTTACTGAAATATTTTTCTTTGTGCCTTGCAAGAGCCTGGCAAGTTGCAAGGCAGAGCCTGGCAAGCTCCCATGGTGTATTCAATATACCAAAAACAGTAACAAGTCTCACAACAGTAACAAGTCTCACTGGTGTCTGCTGAGCAAATTGATGAACAAGGGACAACAGTGCTACAGTGCTAACCACTAAGTTATTTATCAGACTACTTTAATATTCTCAAATTTTCTTTTTACAGACACGTTAGAGACAACTTGTTAATGTAATCTAATTTCTTCTGTACTATATATTTGAAAGTATTACCTATGAGTACAGTAGAACTAAGCGTTGGTGGTGTGGCTAAAGAACTTGACCAAGACATATCAGAATCCACCTCAGCTCCCAAGCTTTCAGAAATACGTCTTGGTGTCTGACCCTGGAAAGAGAAAAGTTTATTTGTTTCACAGAAATTCACTGAAGGTAAGTGCTTGTATGAAACCCCTGGTATTTACCTAAGAATAAAGGTATGACAATTGTCAAATACTCAACTTGTTTTATTTTTGCTTTTGCACACCTGGTGGTGCTAAGGGCTTAATCATGGCTCTATGCCCAGAGATCATTCCTGGCGGTGATCAAGGGAGTGCCAGGGATTAAACCTAGGTTGGCTGCATGCCTTGCAAGAGCCTCACCCACTTTACTGTATCACTCTGGCTCCTCAAATTCTCAACTATTAAACAATAAAAATAACTTACCTTTATAAGCTTTGGTGTATGAAATAAACTTCCACAAACAACTGGGGATAAAAATAAAAATAAATAAAATAAGTAAATAAAAATAAAAAGAAAAGAAAAATTACTGAGATTTATTCTTTTAAACTAAGATTTATTTTCATTAAAATTTAGAGTTAAAAACAAAAGCTATGTTTCCAATCATACCTGACTTTTCTCTTTGTGGTGTAACATGTGTACAGTGAAGACCAAGAGGACTAAAACAAAACAAAACAAAACAAATTTCTCAAATTACTGAAAAGGGATTAAAAGAAATAAATATTAATTTATATTTTTAAAGGACTCTGATTTCTAACAATATCAGTATCAACTGTTAGAACTGTACTATTTTGTAATATTTTGGTACTACCTGTAAGAAATATCTCATGAACAAATAATCACTACCTTTTGTTTAAAGTGCCCATTGAAAAATCACTATATAATTGTGTAGTTTACATTTTAAAATTACACAAAGTGAATCTAAATAGTATATTCTCTCTAAGCAAGTAATTAATTCTCATCTGACATTTAAAGTGTACTTCTTTTCACCATTTATATTTTTGATTTCATAGAATATACAGAAAAACTAGTGCATACTTCAAAATAAATGAAGTAAAAGTTTCTAATGCAAAATGGAATTTATCAGAGGAGTCAACTTTTTCTCCCCCCAGTACTTTTTAAAAAATTCTTCACTTTCCCCTTATATAAACAGTTTTTTTCCAAAGTTGTTCATAATGATTTGTTACAGGCATTCAATATATCTACACAAATACTACTATCATTGCACCTTCCTATCACCATTATCTCCAATTTTCCTAACCACTCGTTAAGACTGCCGCATAACAGGCCCTTAATAATTTATGTTATATTGCTTGTGATAATTTGCTAAAGGAGTGATCAAAAAACGTCTGGGAGTTAACCCTTAAAAAATACTTAAAAACAGATCTTCTCCAGGCTTTAATCCAAAACATCAGCATAAAAATTAAATGTAATTATGTAAAATGAAATTTTCCATTTACATATTTTAGTAGAATAGTTTCATCATACCTTTCACTAGGACAAGTATTTGGAGGTGGACTGGTAACTTCATTTGTTTGGTTCAACTTAGTCTTCACAGTACAGTAATTTTTATGTTTATTATCCTTTCCTGAAAAAAAAAAAAACACAACAGCTATTCAGTGAGGTGGTATATCTCCTAGATGATTTTTAATCCCTAGCATCTTAAAAACAAAGTTTAGGGGCTGGAGCAATAGCACAGCAGGTAGGGCGTTTGCCTTGCACGCGGCCGACCCGGGTTCGATTCCCAGCATCCCATATGGTCCCCTGAGCACTGCCAAGGGTAATTCCTGAGTGCAGAGCCAGGAGAAACCCCTGTGCATCACCGGGTGTGACCCAAAAAGAAAAAAACCAAAACAAAACAAAACAAAAAAACAAAGTTTAATCTTCATCTGGAAGAGAATGTATGTGTACTTTAGCCTGAAGAGGTTTCTTGATTTACTGATTCTTACTAAAATGGGACTTGAGTCCCTATTCAACAAACATACTATACATTTAATACAAGCAAGTAAACTTTAGGTGATATTTTTCGAGACAAAGCTTCAGTTCATAACATAGTAGGGGAAACTTCTTAAATGCGTGTAAGTGGCAAATAGAGCAGAATATGATATGCCCTTCTATTAATTTACACACAGTATTAAGGGCCGGAGCAATAGCACAGCGGGTAGGGCGTTCGCCTTACAAGCGGCCAACATGGCCGACCCGAGTTCGAGTCCTCCGCTCCTCTCAGAGAGCCCGGCAAGCTACCGAGAGTATTTGATATGCCAGACACAGTAACAATAAAGTCTCCAATGGAGACGTTACTGGGCCTGCTCGAGCAAATCGACGATCAAGCGGAGGGCCTTTACCTTTTACCTTATTAAGGTATCAGGGTCAAAATAAAGCAAAAGACATTCGCTGAAAAGCTACTAGGTACCATATCTCCCTGCAGTTAAAAATCTTTCATTATTGAAGGCTGGGGAGACAGTATTGGCAGTTGAGGGCTCTTGTCTTGCAGTACACTTAGGTCATTGTGTGCAGCTCTTTAGGTCATTGAGTATTGCCAGGTGTGGCCCTAAAGGCCAATAAACATTACCAGGTGTGGTTCTGGAGAAAAAAACCCAAACACTGAAACCCTCAGCACTGACGGGCCCAAGCAATTATGCCTTTTTATACTCTAGTACTGAACCTCCAGCCCATTTGGCTGACTATTGCCTGGAGTAGTTCCAGACCCCTTGAGAACCACTTAGGAGGCCCTCCTAAAAAAATGAGGATATTCAAGATGGCACTCACAACTTTATAAGAACAAGTCCTTTTTATGATCTCACTTAAATTCTATGCCTTTCATAACTCTTCTTTTCAGCCATACCCGCCCACTTGCATATTCTAAAAGAATGCCCCAGTATAAATTACTTCTTAGTATTTATCTTGACTTTGACTATTCTTTTTTTTAGTTTTCCATTTTGAAATTACCTTTCTAGAAATCTATGGTGTCTCTGAGCTGAGATTTAAGTGACTGCCTCTCCTACTGTTTTCATATCAGGGAACAAGGGACTCTTAGCTATAGGTAGAAATTTTGTCTTATTTATCACATATCCTTAAAAACTATAACGTGTGGTATGTTATTGTCACTTCACTAATACAACCCGAATGAATCAGCAATGATTAGAGAAAGAGGTTGTAGTGACACCTAATAATTCTGTTCTTGTTGAACAACAAATCTACTTTTAAAGGCAACAATGGTAAAACAGGGTTTCTAAATTTATATGTGACTCCATGAAATTCAAATTACTTTATCAACATTCTTATTTTCTGTATCTCAAATCTGGAATTTGGCACACTTATGACCCTTTAAAAATGGTTTCCAGGGGACCGGAGAGGTAGTATAGAAGGTAAGGTGCTTGCCTTGCCTGAGGTTCACCTGGGTTCGATCCCCAGCATCCCAGACAGTCCCCCTTAGCACCTCCAGGAGTAATTGCTGAGTGCAGAGCCAGAAATAACCACAGAAATAACTTGTGCAACGCGAGGTATGACCAGACCCCCCCACCTCACCCCCTGCATGCAAACACACAAAACCCCCCAAACTCACCTGTTTTCAAAAAGAGTTCCTTTGATAAGGACCAGAGCAATTGTACAGCAGGGAGCGGTATTTGCTTTGCATGCAGATGACCAGGGTTCAATCCCTAGCACTACATAGGGTCACCCCACCTCAAGAAAATTACTTTAATTGATTCTATGATTTCAGTTCTAAGGAAGTGTTGGGAAAATAAGGTGTATTTCCGTTCATAAAATAAAGCAAAGACAAAGTAAAATCTATTTGTAGCAGTACAGATAAAACACTATACTATATTCTTCTCTAGAAGGAGCAGAGTAACCATCAATAAGCCAAACATACATGTAAGTAAAAACTCCATCTCAATAAAATATTCAATTTCTTTCTGAGGCTTTTAGAGATACTAAAAAGTAACAAAATTTAATCTTTGAAATTCTGTTCACTTTAACCGAATCCCTAATCAGAAGAAAAAAAATTACTGAACTTAAAACCAAAAACATAGCCAAACCAAATTCTGGAAAAGATATGGAGCAAGAGGAACTATTGCTTATTTTTGGTGGAAATGCAAAATGAATAGCCACTTTGGAATACAATTTGTAGCTTCCTACAAAACTAAACATACTCCATCATAGGGTGGAATAATTCTCAGCTGAGTTGAAAACTTAAGTCCACATAAAAACATGCACACAAATGTTTATAGTAATTTTATCCACATTTGCTAAAACCCAAAATCATCCAAGAGACAGAGTCTTTCAAAAGGTTAAAAAAAACACAAAAACCAAAAAACCTTATATATTGAAGGCCAGAGAGATAGTAGAGAAGTTAAGGCACCCTCCTTGCTTGCAGTCAACCCCAGTTCAGTCTCTGGCACTGCATATGGTCTCCAGAGCACTGCCAGGAGTGATCCCTCAGCACAGAACCAGGAGTTAAGTCCTTAGTACAGCAGGTGTGACCTCCAATCAAACCAAACCAAGTACACCCATTCATAACATATTATTCAGCTATAAAAGAAAATAACTATGGGCCAGAGAGATAGTTTGATGGGTTATAGCACTGGCTTTGCATGCAGGAGGCCTGAATTCAATCCACCTCCACAACAACCCCAAAACACGGAATCATAAGCAGCTCCTGAGTACTGCTAAAATGTGGCCAAAAAACAAAACAAAGTATGAGATACATGAAGAAAAATCATGGCATATTTCATTTGCTAAATGAAATGTGTCAACTTGTCATCATACTGTATGATTCCAACTAAGAAAAGCAAAACCATGGAGAATAGAAAGGTCGGTAATGACCAGGGATTCAGGAGGGAGGAGAGGGTAGAGAAGTCAGGCACAGTGGGTTTTTAGGACATTGAAAATTTTTTGTAATGGTAGATACATGACATTTTACAAATAGCGAGAATCTCATAAAAGGTTGAATGATGGCAAGCAAACGTACAATTTTATTGAAAGGGCAAGATGGCTAAGAAGTAGTGGCTAGAGCATTTGCCTTGCATGTGGCCAATATGGGTTTAATTCTTGGCATCCCATATGGTCCCTAAACACTGTCAGGGGTGATTCCTAAGTGCAAAGTCAGGAGTAACCCCTGAACATCACCAGGTGTCGCTCAAACAACAAAACAAAAACAGAAGCAGAAAGAACACATTTCCTCACAGAACTTTATATCTACACACACACACACACACACACAGAAAACATATATATTTGGGGGGCCATACTTGGTGGTGCTCATGGCTTATTCCTGGTGGTGCTTGGGGGTGTTGGGGTTTAAATCTGGGTCAGCGGCAAGCAAGTCAAGTATCCTACCAGCTGTACTATCACTCTGGCTCGCAATATATATTTTTAAGGGCTGGTAATTTGCAGTTTGGGGGACCACCAGGTCACACCTATCAGGGTCACTTAGGGCTGCATTGGAGGTGCTTAGGGGGCATGAAATATTGGGAACACAAGTCAGGACTGTGATGCACATGCACATATGCTTTACTACTTAACGATCTCCCTAGGATTTCTCTTATTATCCTTTCCTGAATAAAACAGTAATTCAATGAAGTGGTATATCTCCTACAAGATTTTCATTCTCTAACTCTTAAAAATAAAGTTCAGGGGCTGGAGCGATAATACAGTGGGTAGGGCGTTTGCCTTACACGCGGCCGACTTGGGTTAGATTCCTAGCATCCCATATGGTCTCCCAAGCACCAACAGGAGTAATGCCTGAGTGCATGAGCCAGGAGTAACCCCTGTGCACTGCCCAGTGTGACTCAAAAAGCAAAAAAATAAATAAAGTTCAATCTTCACCAGGAAAGAGAATGTATGAAAAAAATCTGTAAGAAAAAAAATTATATTTCTTGATTTCAATGCCTACTTCTAATACACACTTCTTATTTTACTTAAAAAAATTTATTAATTTTGTTTTTGGATCACACCCAGCGATACTCAAAAGCTATTCCTGGCTCTGCATTCTGGTGGTGCTCAAAGACCACATGAGATGCTGGGGATCAACCCAGGTTGGCCACAAGCAAGGCAAGCACCTTACCCACTGTCCTATCGCTCCAGCCTCTGATGTACAATTTTCACACTGAGATTGCTTATTGGTCCATTTCATAGACATGATACTCTGATGATGTGAAACACTTGCTATTTTCTTTTTTAAAATACATATTCCTCATATGTATTTTATGAGGAATAAAATACAGGAGGAAGAGAGCGGCTTGGAATGCCTTCAAGAGCATTGAAGAAATAACTAAGAGGACAAAGAACCTCCAGCTACGAGCACATCTCTTCGATTCCACTGTTCTTCCTGCATTAACATATGCCTCAGAGACCTGGGCCCTACAAAAACAGGATGAGAACGCTATTCGGGTCTCTCAAAGAGGAATAGATAGAGCTATGCTTGGAATGTCACGATTCACTCAAATGAGAGACAGAATCCGGAGTTCTGATCTCCGTCAATGCTCAAGAATCCGGGATGCTGTCTCATTTGCCAAGGCATCAAAAAATCAGATGGGCTGGACACGTAATGAGGTTTACAGACAACCACTGGGCTAGAGCCATTACTGACTGGATTCACGGGACGTCAAAAGATCGCGTGGACGCCCACCTACAAGATGGTCTGACTTTTTCGTCAGACCCTGAATGATCGGTTTGAGGCTCTGCATGTTCCTAGAACGAACAGATGCCATTGGGCTACGCTAGCACGCAACAGGGATGAATGGAGACGTTACTGGCACCCGCTCAAGTAAATCGATGAATAACAGGGGATCAAGTGATTCCTCATATTTCTCCCTCTGCCTAGAATGCTTTACTACAGCTTCCAATTTCTGATTTCCACCTATCCTTTAAGATTTAATTCAAATGAATCCTTCCCAAATTCTCCCTAGTAACGCTTTCTTCTCATACTTTTTTTTTTACTTTTGGCATATTCATATTCAGCTGCAGACCAGATTTTACCTATACCCTATCATTTCTCTTTACTTCAAAGAAGAGGCTGTTAACTCAAATCAAACAGGTGAAAAATACGTAAAGAGTTGAACATACACTTTTACTACATTATTGATTGTAAGTGACTGACACCTAGGCTAGAGAAAGCAGAGCCTTTGATGTGCAACCAAAACACTGACAGCATTGGAAACTTTGTCTAGTAAGTAATAACCTATAGAAATATGGTCTAGTTTAACATCAAAACAAATCCTATGGGTTTTTTAGTGTAAGAAAGATATAATTTAGCAAATCTCAGTTTCAGTATATCTTAATCAAGAGGAATAAAAATGAACATTTACTAACTATGTACATTATCCTATTTTATGTAAACCTATCAGGTATTATTTTCATTATGTCCATTTTTCAGCTGGTTAAAGAAAATCTACAGAGATTGACATGGATTTCTACTCATGTCTTTTCTAGTCAAGCACATCATATTACTCACCTAAGAGTAACCTATATTTATGTAATTCTTTTGAAGGAGATTGGTTCAGTGGAAGATTCAGGTCTTGTTCCTTGAATATTATTGGAGTTGAAGCCAGTTGATAAGGTTTCCTCTGTGGTGTTTTAAATAGGCTGGGTTCATAACTGTTGGTTTTATATTCAGATTCTTCTACAGGGAAGATAATTTCAGAATTATAGGGTGGAACTTCTAAAGAAAGTTCTTCAAACCAGTTAAGGCTTATTGGTCCTACATCTGTAAGACAAAAGTTCCATCTTAGTTTTAATCAATGACAGAAAAAAACACGTGCCAGTAAGGATCATAATAAACAGATACTTGCAGTTCTGACTTTGGATAACTTTAAGGAGCACAATTATTGTTATTTCATGAATCTGTACTAAGTTATAACAAGTTCACATACCTATGTTAGTTTCAATAAACTAATAGTTTAGTTTTATTGCTGTAAAGTTTCTAATTTTATACTGAGGATTTAGGAATAAAAATTCATAGTAGAATGTATTCAACAGATATAATCCATATAAGACACTGTAAATGGATATGATAAATCTGTGTACATAGACTCACAAATAAAAATGGCATAAAGTCTTTGAAGGCCAGGAAAAGTACAAATGTGTAAGGAGCTTGCTTTGCACTCAGACAACAGATTTAATTCCTAAAACTGTGAGGAGTGATCCCTCATCACTGAAGTGCTGAGCAGAGGGATGTGTCCCAAAAATCAGGGGGCAAAAAAAGAAAAAGGGGGGATAGAGCGATAGCACAGCAGGAGGGGCGCTGGCCTTGCATGTGGCCGACCCGAGTTCGATTTCCAGCATCCCATATGGTCTCCCGAGCACTGTCAGGAGTAATTCCTGAGTGCAGAGCCAGGGGTAACCCCTGTGCATCGTCAGGTGTGATCCAAAAAGAAAGAAAAAAAAAAAAGCAAAAAAGAAAAAGGAAAAAATTCTACGTTAAAGGAAACTGACAAATTTCTACTATAGTCTACTGATTTTTAAAGCAGTGAGTCTAACAGGATAATCAGTGGAAAATTTTGTGGAATGATCTCCAAGATCATTTCAAGAGACTGACCATGTCAAAATTATTTTCACAGCAACACTAATGCCTTTTACACAACATTGACATTTGCATCAGTGGTAAGTAAAGGTGATGACACCTTTGATTGAGACAAAGGAATAGCCATAACCTATATCAGACATCAATGTCTACTTCACCATGTATTTGTTGGAAAGAAAAAAATTCAGTTTAACTCATGAATGTTCTTAATGAATTAGTTAAAAACTAGTTATATTCAAGTCCAACTGCAGAACACTTTCCCCCCTTTTCATTTATGCATTTTTGTTTTTCTTTTGGCCACATCTGGCTTTGTTCTGGGCTTACTCCTTGCTCTGCACTCAGGGATCACTCCTGGTGGGCTTGGGGACCATGTAAGGTATCAATATCAAACCAGGATAAGGAACTTGCAAGGCAAGAGCCATACCCACTGTACTATCTCTCCAGCGCCCCCCCCCCCCCCTGCTTTTTGTGGGGATAGGAGGGCAGAGGACACATCTGGCAGTGCTGGTGGGGTTTGGGGAACAGTATATGGTGCTGGGGATATGGATAATATATGATGTTCCAGTTCTCTTAATAGAAAGTATGCATAAAATTTCTGAGCTGTGAGCCCAATTAGCACTGACACATGGAATGTCATTTTTATTAGTAAGAACACTTTTGAGCTGGATGAACTGGCAATTTTTTCAAGGAATGAAATGACCCTATTAATGCAGGGAAAATGACAGGTTTTTGCAAATAGTACAATATAACATTTGAAGTGAGAACTAAAACATTTTTAGATTTTTTAAAATTTGAAGGGCTGAAGCAATACCACAGCAGATAGGACATTTGCCTTACACGCAGCCAACATGGCCAACCCGAGTTCGATTCCTCCGCCCCTCTAGGAGGACCCGCCAAGCTACTGAGAGTATCTCGCCTGCATGGCAAAAGCCTGGCAAGCTACCCGTGACGGATTCGATATGCCAAACACAGTAACAACAAGTCTCACGATGGAGACATTACTGAGCCCGCTTGAGCAAATCGATGAACAATGGAAGGGGAGAGAGAAGAGAGAGAGAGAGAGAGAGAGAGAGAGAGAGAGAGAGAGAGAGAGAGAGAGAGAGACTTTTAAAATTTGAAACATTGCTGGGTTCTAATGCAAATTAGCCTCACACAAACCAAGTGCCCTACCTGCTGTACTATCTCTCTGGCCCCTACAATGACTTGTAATTGAATATTTTTATATTCTAATCTAGTAACTTAAACAAAGGAAACCCTATGTTGCTTTTACTTTATTATTTTATTACTTACCTCTGGTTGAGATTTAGGGGTTAGCTTCACACCTCTATAAAACACTCTTTACACCCACCATTAGGGTAATCCCACCACCAAAAAGACTCCACTGCTCATTCCTCCCACTCCTCCCAGCCCTTTACCCCTCTGGTAACCAAATTTCGTAAGAGTTCTGCTGTGTGTTTTTTTGTTTTGTTTTGTTTTTGGGGGGTGGGGCAGAGGGATAGTTCAGCATGTAGGGTGTTTGTCTTGCACGTGCCTACCAGGGTTCATCCCCACCTCAGATGGTCTCCTGAGGCCTGCCAGGAGGAACTCCTGAATGCACAGTCAAAAACAAAAACAAAAAACCATACAAACAAGAAAAAAAAAAACCCAGAACCTCCAAACCAAAAAAAGTTATGCCATTTTTTTTGCCAGTTAGTTTTTTTTTATTCATATTACACATAGGTATGACGATTATAACAGCTTAAGACCACAAAGCTGGACAACTTCAATTAAAAGAGACACTCCAATGCTTTCTATTTGCTACAAACTCTGCACTTTAAAAACTATCTTGGGGGCCCAAAAGACAGTTCCTCAGAGCGAATCCCTGGTGTCATATATGGTTTTCTTTACATGGTCTGGGTCACTTCAGAGCAGACAGGAACAGTCCCTGGGCAGCAAAAGTCCCAGCCCCCACCCTCAGAATAAAAACAATTCTTTGTATTGCACACTGCATCAGTTCCCACTTTCCATGGGGTCTTCAGTTATTGTATTAACCATATATAGACTTTTGGGTGAGGGGGGAGCGCCAGAGGAGGCACTCGTACCAACATTCAGTGTTGCTGGAACGGAACCCGGAGTCTCCTCAAGCCAGGCTGACATTTCAGCCCTTTGTGCTAAACTTCCCAGACTCCGAATGAGCATTTTCCTACCTGCATGTATGAGTCTCAAAAGAATAGTTTGCGACGGAAGCAAAAGCATGAAACTCTGGGTTGTTTTCTGCAAGTATGAATGGGATTTACATATCTTGAAAACATCTGCTCAGTGCAACGGATCAATCCACACATAACTTGCCGATACCTGCTGGGTTGCATCGCGTCTGAAAAACTTCCCAAAACGTTGGCCTCTCTTTGCATCCAAGAGGCATTTTCACCTCTCACGTCACTCTGAGCCCTCTGGTAAACGAGCCTGAAACAGAGTAAACAACCAAAAAAAAAAAAAACCACTTCACAAGGCTGCAGCTTTTGGTCCTCTCCGTGCCTGAGGTAAAACTCGCGAGCGGTGAAGCCGCGTCTCAAGTTACGCCGTCCCCGAGACCCCGGTCTTCTCTGGACCCACAGCAACGGACACATTTTGCACTCGCGCTGTCAGCCAGGAGGAGCGACCAGCTCCAAGGCGCGTCCGCGGTGGATTCTGCGAACCTGTCGCGCGCGTGGCCAGTGGCCGCGCCGCCACTGCCGTCGCTGCCGCCCACCACCTCCTCCTGGTGCCCGTCGCGCATCTGGGGGCAGCGGCCCCCACCCGGGTCGAGGGAGGCCGAGCGAGGGAGCCGCAGGCTGCGAGACGCTTCCGCAGAGAGCAGCGACGGCACCTGAGGAAAAGCGAATCTCGCCTCCCGGGAGGAAACAGCCGCGGGGCTGCCGGGTCAGCTCCGGGGCCCGCAGGGCGGCAAGGAAGCGGCCCGGGCCGGAAGGGCGGGTCTCGGGGGTCTCCGTGCCGGGGGTCCCCGCGGAGCGCAAGACCCCCGGGAGAGGCGGGACGCGGGCTCCTCCCACCCCAGCCGCACTAACCGCCTCCGGGAGCGCAGCGCTCGTCAGGCCTCGGGAGGCGGGGAAAGGGCCGCGGCTCCGCCAGACACCAGCGACCCCCGCGGCCCGCGGCAGCCGCTCCCCGGCCAGCCCCGCCCGCTCCTTTCGGACACTCGCGCCAAAAGCCCGCTCGCCCACGTCTCGCGAGGACGCCGTGACGTCAGACGCAGCGCGCGCTCCACCCGGAAGTCCGGGCCTCGCCGCGCCTCCGCCGCCCCCCGGCGCTGTCACCGAGGCCGGGTGCTCGTGCCCCGCGCGGCTCGTCCTGGCGGCCTTCGGGAGGAGCGGGAGCGGGCGCGCTGCTTCTCGCTCCCCCGAGGATCTGCAGCCCCGAGGCCTCGGTCTCTGCAGGAAAAGCCCCTCCTCGTGTATACTCCCCGACTCGGCCCTTCTTTGGCTCATCCCGTTCCGCACGTGGCCCCGGGGTCTGCGGCGCGCCCCTGAAAACGGGCCGACTTTAGACATCCCAGAGGGGATCCTTGGCCGGGGGCTAGACTGCTTCTTGCCCAGCCGGATGGTCCTTACAGAGTAGATTGGGAGTCAGAGGACGTTCCGGGCTGGCTTGCATGTTTCTCTAGCAAATTCCCAAAACCTGAGTCTTTTTCCCTGCTTGAGAAATGGTGCAGTTGTGTGACACTCTCTTCTGCCGTTTGCCGTCTCCCAGTTCATCGTTTTATCAGTTCAGCCTGAGAGATAGCCTGGAAAGCAAGGACTGTAACTTGCCTAACTTATCACTTATCACTTAATCACTTAATCCCCGTTATTCATCGATTTATTCGAGCGGGTGCCAGTAACATCTCCATTCATCCCGGTTGCGTGCTAGCGTAGCCCAATGGTATCTGTTCGTTCTAGGAACATGCAGAGCCTCAAACCGATCATTTAGGGTCTTGACGAAGAAGTCTGACCATCTTATAGGTGGGCGTCCACATGATCTTTTGATGTCCCGTGGAATCCAATCAGTAATGGCTCTAGTCCAGTGGTTGTCTGTAAACCTCATTACGTGTCCAGCCCATCTGATTTTTGATGTCTTGGCAAATGAGACAGCATCCCTGATTCTTGAGCATTGACGGAGATCAGAACTCCGGATTCTGTCTCTCATTTGAGTGAATCGTGATATTCCAAGCATAGTTCTTTCGATTCCTCTTTGAGAGACCCGAATAGCGTTCTCATCCTGTTTTTGTAGGGTCCAGGTCTCTGAGGCATATGTTAATGCAGGAAGAATAGTGGAATCAAAGAGATGTGCTCGTAGCTGGAGGTTCTTTGTCCTTTTAGTTATTTCTTCAATGCTCTTGAAGGCATTCCAAGCCGCTCTCTTCCTCCTGTGCAACTTAGGTGCCAGGTCATTCATCATGTTGATTTCTCGACCTAGGTATATATAACTGTTGTATTCGGAGATGGTGGTTCCGTTGAGAGCGAATGGAGCGTCAGGAACAAGGCTGTTTCTCATAAACATTGTCTTCGTAAGATTCAGCTGTAGTCCTACCTTTCCACATTCACGGTCAAAGTCGTTCAGCATTTGTGCCACTTGGCTGATGTTTGGTGTTATTAGAACGATGTCATCAGCAAAGCGGAGGTGGTGTAGTTGCCGACCATCTATCTTCACTCCCATATTTTCCCATTCCAGTCGTCGCATGATGTTCTTGAGGGTGGCACTGAAGAGTTTTGGTGAAATGGTATCACCCTGCCGAACCCCTCTCTTGATATGGATGATTACTTCTTTGTAGAATGGTGAGATCTTGGTAGTGAATCCGCAATAGAGCTCACGAAGGATCCTGATGTATTGAGTTTGTACGCCCTGATTGGCTAGGGCTTCCATGACCGCTTCCATCTCAACAGAATCAAAGGCCTTCTTTAAATCAATGAATGTTAGACAGAGTGGCATCTTGAACTCCCGAGATACCTCAATGAGCTTGGTTACTGTGTGGATATGGTCGATGGTACTGAATCCTTTTCGGAATCCAGCTTGTTCACATGGTTGTCCTTCATCTAGTGTTCTGCTAATCCTATTCAGGATGACTCGAGTGAATAGTTTGTAGATGACAGACAATAGGCAGATTGGGCGATAGTTGCCAATGTCGTGGATGTCTCCTTGTATAGTAGTACAGTCCTGCTGGTTTTCCATTGGGATGGAACCTTGCATTCAGACAGGTAGCATGTGAAGAGTCGAGCCAATGTATTGATGAGTACTGATGGTAAATTCTTCAGGTGTTCAGGTCTGATCTTGTCTGGACCAGGTGCTCTTTGTTTCTTTACCGACGAGATGGCATGTTGGATTTCGGAAGGGAGAACATTGGGAACGACACTTGCCTAACACTGTTCAAAATTTGCGTTTTTTCATGACCTAGAAAATTCTGCACAGGATTCAGGAACTGACCAGAACTGACCACAGACCTTTGCTCCTTCCAGAATTGACCTGCTGCCCTCCTCCACCACTTTTTTCAAAAGTCACTAAAAAGATAAAAACACAAAAATGAAATCTGGACTTACAGTTAACTGTTTAAGGCATAGGTTGAAATCCAAATAAATATATCCAAGTAATCCAATATTTTGTGCATTACATAGCACCGGCGATATAGTGCCATATTCTCATCATTGCATTACCTTGTCAGTGCCACATCTCTCCCTTTATCTAGAGATAAAGTGAGAAAAGTAATTCTAGTGTCTTGGATGGGCTCATCAGTACCAGAAGGATCGGAGGGAAGGGGGCGGCAGAGTGTTGGATCACACCTATGGCATTCAGGGGCTCTTTCTGGCTCACAGCTCTACTTCAGGAGTGCCCCTAAGCAATGCTGGGGTAGGTGGCCATCATACTATGGTCATACAACTTGGATCAAACCCAAGTTGGGCAGGCAAGGCAAGGTCTTATCTTTGTATTATTTCTCAGACACCAAACTGCTCTTAAACTGAACAGTGGAAACAAGATAGGATTAGATAAAAATGTGAATTCCACTCTGTTCACCAGGTGTTGTTTTAGCTCGATAATCAATAATCCTTAATCTGTAGCAGGAAACCATTACAGATGGATGTCAAGTCTTATGATTATCTAGGATCCTTTCTCCATTCTTCCTTGAAAACTATCATATACAGAACATTTTTGGCTGGTTCTGATTTGTGCTTTATAAGCAATAGCATGTTTAATTTTATTATAACCTTATAATTGGTTCATATTGTGAGAAATGGATTTTAATTCTACTGTATTTGATTTCATAAATATCTTAGGTATCTGTGATTAAATCTACATTTACCTTCTAAATCAATCCACTTCCCAAACTCCTGAGGGGAGGAACCTCACAGAGCAGAGAACTAATGATTTGTGAATGTAAATTAGTGAACTAATGAGAACCGTTATCATGTCATATAATTCTCTGAAATATATTGTTTTTTTATACACAACTTCCTCCCCAACAGCCCATGCACCACCTGATATTCTTTGTTCCTGTGGTACAATCATTTCCGTTCATTAACTTTCCATGGGCTGGAGCTATAACACAGTGGTAGGGCATTTGCCTTAAAAGCGGCCAACATGGCCGACTCGAGTTCGATTCCTCCGCCCCTCTCAGAGAGCCTGGCAAGCTACCGAGAGTATCTCGCCCGCACGGCAGAGCCTGGCAAGCTACCCATGACGTATTCGATATGCCAAACACAGTAACAACAAGTCTCATGATGGAGACATTACTGGGCCCGCTCGAGCAAATCGATGAACAACGGGAGGACCGTGAACTTTCCACAACATTCTTTCTTATTCTTCTAGTGTAGCTGCCCAAATA
The DNA here is from genome assembly GCF_029834395.1 of Sorex fumeus. Lineage (NCBI taxonomy): Eukaryota > Metazoa > Chordata > Mammalia > Eulipotyphla > Soricidae > Sorex > Sorex fumeus. The sequence continues at coordinate 2,496,072 of NW_026606240.1, forward strand.
ATGTACTAGTTGTCTGTGATTGACTCTCTGTTTTACAAATCCTAGAATTGGTTAGAATCTCAAATATGAAAAGCAATGGATTGTTAAGTAAAGCTTGTGCGTGGGAATAAGAAGTGAGAAATGAAAAACAGCCTTGGAAAAGACTCAGGAACAGTGAATTTTTAAGTCCCCCGGTTAACGTGAGTAGCACGGAGAAAGCAGTTAGGAAGCAAGTGGAACGAGGCTTCAGCAAGTAGGCAGATGGATGTCCTTCAATTAGGGTAATCAGCAGCAGCTCCCATCAGAACCTGAAATAAATAGAGAAGCTTGAAGATAGGCCTGAACCAAGCCTAGTCAGGACGCGGGCTGGGCTTGGATACTGCGCTGTGCTTGGGTTCCTGGTGGCCAGATGGAGCGCTTTGCCTGTGTTCCCTATCGTTTGTACCCAGGATATGGAGACCTGATACCTTTGGGCCAGCCTGGATTCCAGCCTGACTGGAGGCAAAACATGGGTCCCTCCACTTTCCTGGCCAGAACAGGGCTTTTGGTGCCTGCGAATATTCCCTCACTACTATGTGGACCCTTACAGGAGGGTGCAGTGTAGGGCTATACTTTCCCAGATGAACCCCAACCTCAACCTGCTGCTGGGCAAAACCAACACCAAGGAGATGGGAGTGCAGGTGAGTCCTCGAGTGGGCAAAGCTGTACAGTGCTTGTTGGGGCCTCGCAACTCACACAGTGGCTGGAATCAGAAGACGCCCCTGCCATCCTGGAGGGTCTGTTGCCAGACCATCAGCCACAGGAACTTATTCAAGCGGTGGAAGAATGAGGACAGCAGAGAGAAGAAGGTGCTTCCAGGTCCTGCAGAAAGCAAACAGCAGCAGTCATCAGTGCCAAGGGCGGAAGAAGACCAGCAGGAGCAACTCTGGTATTGGAATAAAATGGGGGAGGAAGATGCCAAGGGGTCTCCAGAATGGAAGAGCGAGCAGCCACAAGGAGATGCCTCCCAGCGTCTTGGAAGATCCAACTTCCAGGTGAACTTCCTTTCCCTCTCCATCCTCTTGTCTCTTTTTGAGGCAATAAAAGTGAAATCTTTGCTTGCTTCTTCTCTTTGTTGAAAGGGAAGACGTCCTAAAAGATTATTTTACATGCCCTGTGTTTTGTGACTCTCCCTACCTTCCCTGTAAGATAAGATGCCAACTCTCAACCTTTAAACACCAAAAGTCTAGGGTCACTGCATTGCAAGTTTTCGTGCATGTGAAATGTGTATTCAGGTTTTTGTGTTGTGAAGACTGTGATTGTGATATGGTGGAAAATGGAGGGGAAGGATAGGAGAGACAGCAAGAGGCACAGATGAACGCTTGAGAGATAAGATGTTAAGTCAGTGTAGTGACCTTGAGAATAGGTATGACCGAGCTTAAGGAGAGTTTTTATTTTTGTCTTACTTGTATAGGCAAGAAGAAAAACATAATCCAAGCCTCTTTCCCTTACCCCTACACCCTCATCATGCTTAATGACGTCCCTTTCTTTCTCTCCTGCGTCCACTTGCAGTTTTTGGAACCAAAATATGGCTATTTTCACTTAAAGATTGTAAGACCAGATGGGAGAGTGCTTATGTGTGGTGCATAGCTGGAACCAAGAAGGTAAGAACAAATGGGTGGGACATGGGAATAGGTGTAGATGTTAAGTGGAGGGAAAATGTTTCCCAGTAGTGCATGAGCATAAGACTGTCACATTCAGCTTTGCATTCTCAGAGCCAGGCATATCACGGGTGCTCTGGAAGTGTTTGAATCTGACTGAAATAGTCGACCCACTGAGCTCCTCGGCTTCTGGACCATATCTTGGTGTCTGGTAGTCCTTTTGGACAAACTGTCAGTTTATGTCGATGAACTCTTGCATAAAAGACTTTCCATTATCACTTTTGCAGTTGGCGTATTTTGACTGGGATCAGGTTAGATTTCCAGTCTGTCCACAAGGTGGAGCAAGAATTCACTGTAAACTTTAATCAACCAGAGACTTAATTTTAAGTCTCCAGGTTAATTTGAGTTATCACTGTATTCAAATGGGAGAAGAGTTTACATTACATTTTGCATTTCCAAGTTTTCTTGAACAAGGTCATTGTACATGATCATTTGAGTATCCGTCTCCTTTCACGGAGCATGGCAATTTCTTTGTATTACACCTCCAATCTAGCTCATGTTTTTTGTTTGTTTTTGGTTTTGTTTTTGGTCTTCCATGTGGTGATCAGGAGGCCCAGGGGCCCCTCCTGGATCAGTTCCTACGTGCAGGGGATCTTTAGGGCCACACCCAGCAATGTGGAATAAGCGGTGCCAGGGATTGTACTAGGGTTACTGCATTGCAAGGCGTGGGCCTTAACCCCCATGTATGTTAAATGAACAGCCCATAGTTCGTTAACTTCTATAAGCACAAGTGCTTAAATTTGAATTCCCTGTGTCATTACCTTTTAGAAAATACTTTTCTGGCCAAAGGCAGAGGGCAAAAATCCCATGCTAAGATCTGAATGAAACCTTGACATTTAGGCTAGACCTTGGAGGCAAATAAATAGGTTTTTGTTGTTTGTTTGAGGAGCATGGGAATTGAACCTGAAGCATCATATATGTATATACATATACACAAACACACGCACATATCTTTATATCTATATATTTACATATAGATACATCTATATAGATATGTAATATATTTATGTAGATATAGATATGTGCTAGCTATATTCCTGATCTATGTCAGACTTCTAAGCTATGTTTAAAATTATTCTCCTTTTTTGTCATAAAGAAAAAGTCCAGTGGATTTAATCTAAGACACTGGGATATGAAGACAACACACAAAACTCATCCTCAAGAAATATATTCTGACATAAGTGACATAGATGAAATGAAATTCAGTGGTAGATTCAGTGACACCTATGGGATGGAAGTGATGCAAAAATAACAAAATAACATAGGAAGAAAAATAATCCAAGCAAGATTTTATCTTTTTTTTTTAAATGATTTTTTGGGGGCTTTTGAGCCCCACCCAGCAATGTCAGGGATCACTCCTGATGGACTTGGGGGGCCATATAGGTTGCTTGGGATTGAATATGTGGAGTGTCAGGGATTGAATCCAGATTGGCCGCATGGAAGGCAAGCACCCTACCCACTGTACTATCACTCTTCCCTCAGGATTTTAAAGGATCAATAGGAAGAGGGATTCAAGGATCAAGTAAGGCAGAGAGAAAATGTGTAGAGAATGATGCATGAGTCCTAGAAACCATGTGAATAGTTGGTAGTTAATGAGAAATTTAAGTTCAAGGAGGTAGGGGCATATTGAAAATTGAAAATGTAGGGGCTAAAGCAAGTGAAAACAGAGATAGACAAATGGGACTATCTTAAACTAAGAAGCTTCTGCACCTCCAACGAAACAGTGACCAAAATACAAAGACAGTCTACAGAATGGGAAAGGATATTCGCTAAATACACAACCGATAAGGGGTTGATATCAAAGATATACAAAGTACTGGTTGAACTCCACAAAAAGAAAACATCCAACCCCATCAAAAAATGAGGAGATGAAATGAATAGAAACTTTCACAAAGAAGAAATCCGAATGGCTAAAAGGCACATGAGAAAATGCTCCACATCATTAATCATCAGGGAGATGAAGATCAAAACAAAAATGAGATATCATTTCACACCACAGAGACTGGCCCACATCCAAAAGAACAAAAGCAACCGGTGCTGGCGTGGATGTGGCGAGAAAGGGACTCTCCTTCACTGTTGGTGGGAATGCCGACTGGTTCAGCCCTTTTGAAAAACAGTATGGACGATTCTCAAAAAATCAGAAATTGAACTCCCATTTGACCCAGCAATACCATTCCTGGAAATATATCCCAGAGAGGCAAAAAAGTAGTCGAAGGGACATCTGCAATTGTTTGTTCATTGCAGCACTCTTTACAATAGCCAGAATCTGGAAAAAACCTGAGTGCCCCAGAACAGATGACTGGTTAAAGAAGCTTTGGTACATTTACACAATGGAGTACTACATAGCTGTTAGAAAAGACGAAGTCATGAAATTTACATACAAGTTGTACTACATGGAAAGTATCATGTTAAGCGAAATGACTCAGAAAGAAAGGGATAGACATAGAAAGATTGCATTCATCTGGGGAACATAAAGTAACAAAATAGGAGACTAACACCCAAGAATGGCCGAGATTAGTACCAGGAATTTTGCTCCATGGCTTGGAGGCCAGCCACACATGCTTGGGGAAAAGGGAGCTCAGATAGAGAAGGGAGCACCAAATAAAGGGTGTTGGGAGGATCCTCCCAGGATGGGAGAAGCATGCTGAAAGTAGACTATAGACCAAACATGATTGTCACCCATTGCCTCTTTTGCAAACCACAACACCCAATAAGAGAGAGAGAACAAAAGGGAATGCCCTGCCACAGAGGCAGTGTGGGATGGGGGGATGGGCGGTGGGAGGGATACTAGGATTTGTGGTGGTGGGAAATGGGCGCTGGTGGAGCGATGGGTATTTGATCATTGTATAATTGAAACTCAAGCACAAAAATTTGTAAGTCTGCAACTGTACCTCATGTTGTCTCACTAATAAAAAAAAAAGAAAAAGAAAATGTAGGGGCTAATAGTCTGGAACTAAAGATCAAGGGTCTACCTGGTGCAATGAGTAAAATTAACAATTACTGCACATTTGAAGAATTTACTATGAACTCTATAATTATTGGGCAATTTCTCAGAACTGTAAAAAATTTTTTTACAGGTGAGGCACATGAAATCCAAGAGTAAGAAAAGTAATTGATAGACCAGAGCTGAGGATAGAGAGTGGGTAAGAGCACTGGGTTAAAGAGTGAGTTAAAGGTCAGGGAATGGATTCCTTGGATTAGGAACTGGGAGCCTTGGGTACATATCAACCTGCATTAAAAGAAGACAAATTTCTCTTTAGGTGTATTTCAAACAACTCTGTTGCAAATGCCAGAAGAGTTTTAACCCTTATCGAGTAGAAGCAATCCAATGTCAGGTAAGCAGATAAGACACTTATCTTTTGTATCTGCAGTGTTTACATTTTGGCAGGATAGGGGCTGGAGGTGGTCCTGAGAATTTCTGACCCTAAGAATGGAGGATAATGGGCAGCAAACCATACTGGTAAACTTGGAGCCTTTTTTTGCCTTTTAACAGGTCTGAATCCTTTTTACATTCTGGTGACTACTAGACTGATGGGACTTTGCTAATTCCAAACGCAATACTTATTTAGGTTCAGAAGATCCAGGCTCACCAACTGTCAGCAATACTTGCCCAAACACGCCAGGCAGTTGACAACTAGTGATTCTCAGCAGGCCAGATATGGAACTTGGGGCCTCAAGCATGCAAGACATGTGCTCCAGCCCTTTGAGCTATCTCCTTAGCCCCATTAGTTCCATTGTTTATTTTGGGGTCATACCTGGCTGTGCTCAGGGCTTATTCCTGGCTCTGTGCTCAAGGAATATACCTGGCGGTTCTCAGGGGACCACATGTGATTCTGGGAAATTAAACCAAGGCTGGAGTCAGGGTAATAGTACAGCAGGTCCAGAGAGCTTGCCTTGCATGTGGCCAACCCAGGTTCAACACCCAGATCCTATATGATCCCCTGAGCCCTCTGGGTTTGATTCCTGACTGCAGAGCCAGTAGGAACTCCTGAGCACTGCTGGTGTAGCTCCTCAAGTGCCCCCTCCCCCACCAAAAAAAGAAACTGAACCAGGATTAGCCAGGCAAACTTCAAAACCTCACCTTTCTCTACCCTAGTCTTTTCATTCTTTTAAAAATTATTTCCTTTGTTTGTTTGATGTTTATTTTGGGGCCACAACTAAGAGATGCTCTGGCATTACTCCTGGCTCTGCACTCAGGAATCACTCCCAGCAGTGCTAGGGGGACCATCTGGGTTGCTGGGTCAGCCATGCAAGCACAAGGGTCAGCAAACCTGGGTCAGCAAGGCAAGCACAAGGAGCCCCTTCGCATTCCATGCTCTGGAGATCAAGTTGTACTGGGGATTACATTTAGGACCTTATGAATGCAGGTCACGTGCTTCAACCCTTCAAGCTATCTCTCTGGTGTTCTCTTTGGCCATTCTTAAACTTGTTTGCGCCTAATGTATTTGTTTTGATTTCCAGCAGTGTTATATGCCTAGTAATGATTTCTTTATATGTATTCTGCTGGAGATTCATAGTATTTTCTGAAATTGTAGGTAGAGAATTTTATTGCTTTTGGAAAATTGTTAGCCTAGCATTGTGTAAGTACACGGGATAAATATTTTTAAAGTCTCATCTTAGGAAAGTGGCACTGGCAAGGTTCTTTAATGGAGTGAAATGGTTTGTTTTTTAATTTTTAAACTTGTTTTCACATCTTTTTGAGTCACACCCAGAAATATTGAGGGATTACTCCTGGTGATGCTCTGGGACCCTGTTAAACCTGGTGCAAGACAAATGTCCTACCTGCTATCTTATCTCTTTGGCCCCTATTGGAAACAGTTTAAATGAACCTTACTGTGCATAGAAATATGTTTGAAACGATGGAAGGGGCCCCTTGAATCAAATGTTTGACAACTGTTGGGAATAAGGGTCAGCTCCCCAAGCTCCCCACATCCCAGCAGGCCATTCCATTTACCTGTGATTACTCACAAGGTTGGTCACGTTCTTGGATCCCACCCATCAATTCAATAATATCAGAGAAAAAATAAGTATTGCATTTGGAATTAGCGAAGTCCCGTCAGTCTAGTAGTCACCAGAATGTAAAAAGGATTCAGATCTGTTTAAAGGCCAAAAAAGGCTCCAAGGTGACCGGTATGGTTTGCTGCTCATTATCCTCCATTCTTAGGGTCAGAATATACTCTAGGTTTTACTATAAACATACATGTACATAAATATAAAAATATTTAAAATTGGTATATATGTAATTTATATTATATAGTTATGTATTATATATAACAATAAAATACTTCATATATATTCAAACAAGCAACAAATCATGGAGGGAAATATATAATATATATTATATATAATATATATATGTATATATATATATATATACCTCGAAGAGCCTGGCAAGCTACCAAGGGTATCATGTTCACACAGCAGAGCCTGGCAAGCTCCCCGTGGCATATTCGATATGCCAAAAACAGTAACAATAATGGGTGTTATTCCTCTGACCCGAAAGAGCCTCCAATATGGCAGCATTGGGAAAGATGAGTAAGGAGAGGCTGCTGAAATCTCAGGGCCAGGACAAATGGAGATGTTACTGGCGCTCACTCAAGTAAATTGATGAACAACGGGATGTCAGTGATACAGTGACAGTGAATCTCTTTTGTCATTCTGTCTTTCTTTCATTACTCAGAATTCTTAGCATGTATACCCTTTTATGCTTTCTTCTATATTTCCTATGCCTAAGTCTCTCCTTGTTTCACTCTGAGTAGTCCCTATGAACAATTAAAGTAGTTTAAGCTGCTAACTTTATTAATTAAACTACCTTTTCTCTAATTTCTCTCTAAGATCCAACTCATCTACTATTAAAGCTATGTATTGAATTACTGATCACATTACAGAATTTTTCAATAATGGATTCTTTTTTCTTTTTAAAGATAAGACTCTTTAGAAAAATATTTGCCCTCGAGCATGTGAAGTATGTTTTTTAAAATACTGTATCAGTTAAGTTCCCTGTGGAACTGTCACTGCCCTTTATTTATTTATTTTTTTGGTTTTCAAGTATGGCTCTGTGTTTCTTCACATAGTTGTTTATTTTTGGTTGAGTATTAGATAATTACAGATAAAAAAATTTGGAGATTGTTTGATCCCTAGGACTAATATCTGATTTTACAGAAGACTTTTTTTTTTCTAGTAGGGGATGGGGACACTAGCAGTTTCAGAACATTATTTTCCAGTCAGGGTTAAACTGTTTTTGAAGTTGATCTTTGGCATCTGTGAAGTTTGATCTGCTGTGGTTCATCCTTATTCTTTGGGTGTAGGTTTTCAGGATTCCAACACAAACCAGAAGTATTAATCAGGGCTTTTCCATTGTGGTATATATAAGATTATAGATAGTTTCATCAGCTAAACAAATTTTCCCCAGTTTCCTGCATCTTCCTAGAATAGGCAGATACCTTTTAAAGAGAAAACACAAATATCACACTCCTTTGTATTTTTATATTTGGTTCCAAATGCTTTGATAATCCTATAGTGTTTCCAAACAGTTATTTTTTTTGTGGGGGGGGGGTGCAGTGGGACCTTGCCCAGTGTGTCTCAGAGATCACTCCTGACTGTTGTTGGGAGACAATGAAGTGACAATGCAGTTCCTTCCAATGATCTTTTTTATTTCTGTGTTCTAGTATCTTAAATAGACATTTGTAAAGAGTGGATCAAAACTATATACCTCATTATTGTTAGAAACTAAAATCTATCTTTAAAGCAGATTATGATCAATACCCAAAAATCCATGGCTTTCCTATATGCAAATAGTGAAAGAGAAGAAAGTGACATGAAGAAAACAATCCCATTCACAATTGTGCCCCAGAAAATCAAGTACCTGGGAATCAGCTTAACTAAGGAAGTAAAGGACCTGTACAAAGAAAACTACAAAACTCTACTTCAGGAAATAAAAGAGGACACGAGGAAATGGAAAAATATCCCCTGTTCATGGATGGGGAGAATCAACATTGTCAAAATGGCAATACTTCCCAAAGCACTGTACAAATTCAATGCGATCCCTATAAGGATACCCATGACATTCTTCAAAGAAATGGAGCAAACACTCTTGAAATTTATATGGAACAATAAGCCCCCACGAATAGCTAAAGCAATTCTTGGGAAAAAGATAATGGGAGGAATCAACTTACCTAACTTCAAGCTCTACTACAAAGCAGTAATAATTAAAACAGCATGGTACTGTAACAAAGCAGAGCTGCAGACCAATGGAACAGAGTTGAATATACTGACATCTCCTCCCAAGCATATGATCATCTAATCTTCGATAAGGGGGCAATAAAAGTGAAATGGATCAGGGAAAGCCTCTTTAATAAATTGTGCTGGCAAAACTGGACAGCTACATGCAAAAAAGTGGGCTCAGATCTCTGCCTAACGCCATGCACAAAAGTAAGATCAAAATGGATTTATGACCTCAACATAAGACCGGAATCCATAAAGTTAATTGAAGACAAAGTTGGCAAAACCCTCCATGATCATGGATCACGGATCACGGTCCTCCCATTGTTCATCAATTTGCTGGAGCGGTCCCAGTAACGTCTCCATCATGAGACTGTTGTTACTGTGTTTGGCATATCGAATACGTCGCGGGTAGCTTGCCAGGCTCTCTCTGAGAGGGGCGGAGGAATCGAACTCGGGTCGGCCATGTTGGCCGCTTGTAAGGCAAACACCCTACTGCTGTGCTATCGCTCCAGCCCAACCCTCCAAGATATTGAAGCTAATGATATCTTCAAAGATGTCACGCCACTGGTCAAGCAAGTGAAAACAGAGATAGACAAATGGGACTATCTTAAACTAAGAAGCTTCTGTACCTCAAAAGAAACAGTGACCAAAATACAAAGACAGTCTACAGAATGGGAAAGGATATTCACCAAATACACATCTGACAAGGGGTTGAGATCAAGGATATATAAGGTACTGGTTGAACTCCACAAGAAGAAAGCACCCAACCCCATCAAAAAATGGGGTGAGAAAATGAACAGAAACTTTCGCAAAGAAGAAATCCGAATGGCAAAAAGGCACATGAGAAAATGCTCTACATCACTAATCATCAGAGAGATGCAGATCAAAACAACAATTTTACACCACAGAGACTGGCCCACATCCACAAAAACAAAAGCAACGGTGCTGGCGCAAATGTGACTAGAAAGGGACCCTCTTTCACTGCTGGTAGGAATGCCGACTGGTCCAACCCTTTTGGAAAACAGTATGGACGATTCTCAAAAAATTAGAATTTGATCTCCCATTTGACCCAGCAATACCACTCCTGGGAATATATCCTAGAGAGGCAAAAAAAAAGTATAGTCGAAGTGACATCTGCAATTGTTTGGTCATTGCAGCACTCTTTACAGTAGCCAGAATCTGAACTGTTCATTTTTATCATTATATAAGGTTCCTACTTAAATTGACAAGGTTTCTTACCAAAAATCTATGTGATGCTTCTAGGTTCAGTTAAACATCTCCCTTTTGATATGTGCATATTTTAATCTCTCCATAATTTTACTTTCAAGCTTTCTTTATTCTTTTAATAAAAGTGTGTCTCTCTGAGTGAATCCTAGAAAACCCAGGTATGTGAGACTTTGCGACTGAGATCTCTGGATTCAATGAGAGCGGGAACGGGGGATCCCCCACCCATATCCCCCTTTTTTCTGCAATTCAACCACCACACCCATAAACTACCTCTGACTGGCACCAGATAATCTCGACATCGACCACCATCCAGATCACATGTCCTTCTCTCCCGGAAGAAAACATAACACGACACTCCCCATAACCATGCCACTGAACCGAACACCAGGCCGTTTCACTTGGGGCATCCTGGAGGGGGGTGGGTGAGAAACCTCCCCGCCCCAAGAGACCCAGCCCTGGCAGCTGAAAACCTCCAAAATTCAACCACCACCATGCTCATGGTTGTTCTCTACAGGCTCTGGCCAAGCCTCACCTACAAGTAAACCTATTCCTGGACCAGTGCCACGCGACACTTTATACCACATACCCTACCCATACTCCAAGAGTACAGCACCATATATTATGGGGTTCAAAGTTGCAGGCAACCAATCTTAGAAGGAAATATTTTTTTACAAATATATATATGTATATATTACAAGGCTCAACCTTTAACAGCATGTTAATGATTTCTTACAGAAGGGCTTAAGGCCTCTCAAAGAAATACAACAATCTTCACACTCTTTCCTCTCAGGAAACTTTTTTGTAGCATTTTCAGAGGTTTTTCATAATAAACAGTACAAAATAGATTATTTCAGTTCTGCTTTGGGGCAGGAGTTGGGGTTCTGGATGGAAACATCCAAAACATGGTAATGGGAAGCTGTCATGGTGGGGGATTGGTGTTTGAATATTAAATGTAATCAAATATTGTGAACTACAGCAGGTAGGGCATTTGCCTTGCATGTGGCCGACCCAGGTTTGATTCCTCCTCCCATCTCAGAGAGCCCGGCAAGCTATGGAGAGTATCCCAACGGCATGGCAGAGCCTGGCAAGCTCCCCTTGCGTATTCAATATGCTAAAAACAGTAACAACTAGACTCACAATGGAGATGTTACTGGTGCCCACTTGAGCATATTGATGAACAACGGGAAGACAGTGCTATAGTGTTACTTTATAAAAATAAAAATAATTAAACTATGTCTCTAATTAAAAAAGAAAATATATGGGCTGAAGCAATAGCACAGTGGGTAGGGCGCTTGCCTTGCACACGGCTGACCCAAGTTCGATGTCCAGCCTCTCGTATGGTCCCCTGAGTACCGCCATGGGTAATTGAGTGCAGACCCAGGAGTAACACCTCTGTATCGCTGGGTGTGACCCAAAAGCAAAAAATATATAATAAAAAATTAAAATAAACTCTGACTATCCTAATTCTTATGGCCAGTGGCCATTAGACTCCATTGTGGATGGATGCAGGGTAGAAGGAGGGGTGTGAGAAAGGGAGGTGCTGACCTTCATCCTCACTCACAGGAGAGTCAGAGATAGCACTGCAAATGAGAAAAGCAGCAGCAGAGTAAGCTTATCTTTTCTCTTCCAAAAAGAGAGTAAAGTATCAAGATAAATGGACAAAGGCTCTGATGTGAATTCCTGCGGGGAACGTGACCAGCATCACAGGAGAGCAGAGCCAACCTAGAGATACTTTTTTGCTTTATGAAGTCTGGGGATTATTTGGCTTTGCCTGGTAATAACAGTCATGCCGCACTTGTCAAAACACTTGGAGGGAAAATGTAGAACTGCTGTTTACAGGTGTGGGCAGGGGGTGCTTCTTTTGATTCTTCTCATTTTTCTGATTTCCTTTTATGTTTGTGAGACCTGATTCACAACCACCATAAGTTGAAAACCACCCAAATATCCCTTGATATTGGAACGAATGAATAAGTTCCATTTTCTGCCTTTTAATTCATCATCACGCTGCCCTCCAGATAAAGGCTATTAATTATGTCCTTCCAACTAGTCATGAGAATTCCATTTTCCTCCCACACTTTCCCAGCATGGAATATAATAAACTTTGATTTTCATCTCTGAATTAGGGATAGGGCATGAGGTCTCACTTCATTTCAAATTTCTTGGATTACCGGCCATTTTGGACACATCACTTGATCACTTGACTTCCTGTTAATCGTTGATTTGCTCGAACGGGCGCCAGTAACATCTCCATTTGTCCCTGTCGCGTGCTAATGTAGCCCAATGGCGTCTGTTCGCTCTAGGAACATGAAGAGCCTCAAACCGATTGTTCATGATCTTGAAGAAGTCTGACCATCTGGTAGGTGGGCAGCCACGTGGTCTTTTGACTTCCCGTGGAATCCAGTCGGTAACAGCTCTAGTCCAGCGGTCGTCTTTAAATCTCATTATGTGACCAGCCCATCTGATTTTTGACACCTTGGCAAACGAGACAGCATCCCTGATTCTTGATCGTTGACTAATGTCGGAACTCCGGATTCTTTCTCTCATTTGAGTGAAACGTGATATTCCAAGCATAGCTCTTTCAATTCCTCTTTGGGAGACCCGAATAGCGTTCTCATCCTGTTTACATAGGGCCCAGGTCTCTGAGGCATATGTTAATGCAGGAAGAACAGTGGAATCAAAGAGATGTGCCCGGAGCCAGAGGTTCTTCGTCCTCTTAGCTATTTCTTTGACGCTCTTGAAGGCTTTCCAAGCCACTCTCTTCCTCCTGCGCAGCTCGGGTGCCAGGTCATTTGTCATGTTGACTTCTCGACCTAGGTACACATAGCTGTTGCATTCAGAGCTGGTTGTTCCGTTGAGAGCAAATGGGGCATCAGGAACGAGGCTGTTTCTCATAAACATTGTCTTCGTAAGATTCAGCTGTAGTTCAACCTTTCCACACTCATGGTCGAAGGCGGCCAGCATTTGTGCCGCTTGGCTAATATTTGGTGTTATTAAAACAATAATCTGGCTGATGCTGTGTAAAACAAAATCTCAGTTGAAGAATGTGAATGACATACTCAGAATGACTATGTAAACCACATTTTTCACCACATATCTGATAATCATTTTGAGATACTAAAATCAGTATTGAGTTAAAGCTAAATATTATCTAGGAAAATTTCAAAAATTTGTCTCATCTATTTAATTTTTGCAAATATGTTTACCTCAGAATAAAAAAATGTGTCTCTCTGATAGTGATGTAGAGAACTTTTTCATCTGCCTTTTTGCTATCTGTAGTTTTCAGAATGAATTTGCTATTCATCTCGTCTCTCCATTTTTTGATAAGGTTGTATAGTTTTTATTTTGTAATGTTCTGCCAGTGCCTTACATATCTTTGATATTAAGCCCTGATCAAATAATTGTTGGGTAAATATTTTTTTCCCATTCTGTAGCTGTCTTTGTATTTGGGTCATATTTTCCTTTGAAGTGCAGAAACCTTTCAGTTTTATATAGTCCCACTTGTTTATCTTTGCTTTCACTTGTATGATGAGTGGTGGCAATGTTGGAAACAAGCTTCAGTCCTCAGTTTCTTTTCACATGGAGACTCCTAATGAATGGAGTAATAATTAGAATCCTCTTTTGCATTGTACTGGAAAGCAGCCAACCCAAGTGGAATGCCTCTGAATCTGGGCTCTGTGACAATGTTTCTATTCGGCAATTCCACCTTCTGCCCCATGGGGATGCCAAGACAGGCTGGGTGTCTATTGAGGGCGATCAAAATGGAGAGAGGGACCTCACTCTGAAGAAGCCCTCCCCTGGGAAAAGCGCCTCACAGTGTTCTCCACAAATTTTGGACACAAACCCCTCCAAGTCGGCAGCCTGAAGACTGTGGGAGAGGAGCACTTTTTATAGTGACTCTCACACCGAGAGTCCCATAATGGAGGTCTCTATGGACTGAAGTCATCCAAGAGTAAGGAATGTTAGGGAGCCTTTCCCTGCCCCTTGTCCTCCTTCCCCCTCTCCCCTGTGTCCTCTGCACCAGAATGTTCATGTAGAAACCCACAGTGAAAAGAATCCCCAGGATTGTCACCATGGAGAACAAACTTTTTTTTTTAAATAATTTATTTCTTAAACTTTCGCAAAGAAGAAATTCGAATGGCAAAAAGGCACATGAGAAAATGCTCTACATCACTAATCATCAGAGAGATGCAGATCAAAACCACAATGAGATATCATTTCACACCACAGAGACTGGCCCACATCCACAAGAACAAAAGCAACCGGTGCTGGCGCGGATGTGGCAAGAAAGGGACCCTCCTTCACTGCTGATGGGAATGCCGGCTGGTCCAACCCTTTTGGAAAACAGTATGGACGACTCTCAAAAAATTAGAATTTGATCTGCCATTTGACCCAGCTATAGCACTCCTGGGAATATATCCCAGAGAGGCAAAAAGGTATAGTCGAAGTGACATCTGCAATTGTTTGTTCATTGCAGCACTCTTTACAATAGCCAGAATCTGGAAAAAACCTGAGTGCCCAAGAACAGATGACTGGTTAAAGAAACTTTGGTACATTTACACAATGGAGTACTATGTAGCTGTTAGAAAAGATGAAGTTATGAAATTTACATACAAGTGGTACTACATGGAAAGTATCATGTTAAGCGAAATGAGTCAGAAAGAGCGGGATAGACACAGAAAGATTGCATTCATCTGGGGAACATAAAGCAACAAAAAGGGAGAGTAACACCCAGGAATGGCTGAGATTAGTACCAGAAATTTTGCTCCATGAATGGAAGGCCAGCCACAGGCTCTAGGTGAAAAGGAAGCTCAGATAGAGAAGAGAGTACCAAATGAAGGGTGTTGTGAGGGTCCTCCCAGGGTGGGAGAAGCATGCTAAAAGTAGTCGATAGACCAAACATGTTTGCCACTCAAAGCCTCTCTTGCAAAACACAGTACCCAAAAGAAGAGAGAGAGAACAAGGGGGAATACACTGCCACAGAGGCAGGATGGGACGGGGGGGGGGATGAGGATGGGGGGGATGCTGGGACCCATGGGGATGGATGACGGGCACTGGTGGAGGGATGGGCACTTGATCATTGTATAACTGAAACCCAAGCACAAAATTTTAAGCCTATAACTGTACCTCATGGTTTTTCACTAATAAAAAAATAAATAAAAATAAATAAAAAAATAAAAAAAATAAAAAAAATAAAAAAATCAAGCCAATGAATGAAAAAGATACCTACAATACTGTTGAATGTCAGATCGGTTAAAAAAATAATTTATTTCTTTATTGAATCACTGTGGGAAAAGTTACAGAGCTTTCGGGTTTAGGTCTCAGTCATGTAAGTATCAAACACATTTCCCTTTACCAATACTTATTTTTAACCGCGAACCCCAATAGAACCCCACCTCTCACCCCTCCCAATTCCTGTGTGGCAGATGAGTTCTAGTTAATACTCTATCTACTTTGACTAGATACATTGTTTCGATAGAAGATGCACAATTATTGTTTAGAGTTTATGACCCCCCCAATCAGATATGCTGAAACAGCGTTGTGAAATGATTTGCTTTCTACAGCTTGATTTAAGAATAAAATGATGTCGCGCGGCTGCAATTGCGGCCGCGTGGTTTTGGATTTCTGCTGTTGTTCTTATTAACCCTGGAAGTATTTCTATTAAAAGTTAGATAGTTAAGAGATTGGTTTCTGTGCTCTGGGGCCGTGGCCGTGCCAGAGAGCCGCTCGTGGGGGGCAGCTGGTGACCTCGGTCAGGCGTGAAGGACGGCCACAACGCCCCCCTTCCCATGAGGCCCCTGCCGCCCCCCGCCAATGGAGAACAAACTTTGAGTCAGGTGTCATTGCAGTGTGATAGCCCAAAGATCCAAACTGGAGAAAAACCATATATGTGTATGGAGTGTGGGAAGGTTTTAACTTCCCCCTCTAAACTAATTATACATAGGGAGAATTCAGACTGCAGAGCAACCTCATGTGTGTGAGCAATGTGGAGAGGCCTTTACCCTGTCCTCACAACTTAGTATCCACGGGGAAATTCATATAGGATTGAAAACTTACTCATGTCAGGACTGTGGAATGGTCTTTGCTCATTACTTAAGCCTTTCTGGGCACAAGGAAAATCACATTGGAGAGAAACGGTGTATCTGTAAAACACGTGGGAATGCCTTCACTCATTTCTGAGTCCTGAAAAACCATATGGGCTGGAGCAATAGCACAGCGGTAGGGCATTTGCCTTGCACGCAGCCAATATGGCCATTCCGAGTTCGATTCCTCCACTGCTCTCAGAGAGCCTGGCAAGCTACTGAGAGTATCTAACCCGCACTGCAGAGCCTGGGAAGCTACCCGTGACGTATTCAATATGCCAAACACAGTAACAAGAAGTCTCACGATGGAGACGTTACTGGGCTCACTCGAGCAAATCGATGAACAATGGGAGGACCATGATAAATAATGATTATTCACATGCCGTGACCATGAAAAAACCATATGAATACTCATACTGGAGAGAAGGCTTATGTATGTCATGATTGTGGGAAGAACTTTAGCAGATCCTCAGTTCTTACTGTACATAGGAGAATTCACACTGGAGAGAGACCTCATAAATTTAAGGTTTGTGGAAAGGCCTTCACTACACAGTTAGCCCTGAGTGAGCATATGAGAACTCATAGTGAAGAAAAGCATTATCTGTGTCAGGAATGTGGGAAGGCCTTTAGCTCATCCTCAGTGCTCACTGTCTATCAGAGAACTCATTTGGGAGAGAATTCTTATGTGCGTCAATCGTGTGGGAAGGCCTTTAACACATTGTCAGTGCTCATTGTATATAGGAGAATTCATTCGGTAGAGAAACCTTCTGTATGTCAGAAGTGTGGGGAAGCCGTTAGCAAATCCTCAGTACTTACTCTTCATAGGAGAATTCACACTTGAGAGAAATGATCTGTTGTAGTTTGGTGCTCATTAGCTCCTGTGTGTCTCCATTCTTAGAGTTGGTACATACTGGGATTTATTTATTGAAGTATGTTTTATGTAATTTATTGCACACTCGGCAGCTCTTAGGAGTTTGTGCTGGTGTTGTTCTGGATGGCAGAAATGGAACTCAGAGAAATCGTGTTCAACACAAGCAATAAGCCACAGTACTAACCTCTGGCCCCATCCTCTTGGTTGAAAACGTGTTTCTATAGCTGCATCCTGGTGTTTCCTTCTAGGTGAGAGTTCTCTACTTGGGTGTTTTCAAGAGGTACAGTGGTCACTGTACAGTGCTATCTGATGTTATTAGAGCCTTTTATCCTGTCCAGTGTCTCTCCAGCTCTCTAGGTTTTTGCTAGGCCAGTTCTTCTGCATCTTCAGGGCTGGCTTCAGAGTCACTGCTTTCATTAACACCTTGATTGATGACTTCCTGGAGAAACTCATTTTTCTGTCTTACCTTGAATCAACCTGATTCTGTTTTTATGATGAAAGTGTGTGTGAAAACATTGGTTCCAGGTTTGACGAATACAGGATCAAGGGACTCTGCTTTAACTCGCCCTGGATTCTTTGACCGGCCCCACCAGCTCTTGCCTCTCCTCTCCTTTATACCCCTTGCACTGATTCACATGGGCTGACCTAATGGTCTCTATACACTTGGAATGTTGCACTTTAAAGCTCCTTGGTGATGAATGATGTCACAGAGGGGAGTCTTCCAAGTGCACGGTTACTTCCTAATGATGTCAAGAGGATCAGGCCTCTTATGGGCACACATTTAAAGGACAAAGTGATACTTCACTATTGAAGGGGACACTGAAGTCCAATTAGTGGCAGGACGTGAGAACCTCTCACCTCCAGTACCTGTACTATGACCAATGGGCCGTGACAGCTTTTGGGGTGCTTTTGTGGTTGTTTTTCACTCTCATATATCTTGTCGGTTCCTGGGTTTTGAGTTGCTTCGGAGACTTTAGGAGGATGTGGGGCTTTGGTGGTTGCAATGGGGGGAATTTTATGCAGTACAGGGATCTCGAGTGTGAGTGTGTGATCCTTTGGGTATTTTCGCCTTCAGCTCTGTGATGGGGCAGCGTTGCCTGGTTGCGGAGCTGAGAATGGGGTCTGCGGGTCTTGGGTGGGTATGCCCGACATCTTGAGGCAAAGGTCTTGACCACCCAACCCTCTCATCCAGGGGTTGTGACGGACACTATTATGAAGCTTTTGGTGTAGACATGCATATGTATGAGATGATAAGATGTCGCTTCCGGGAGCTGGGTTTTATAGTCTCTGAGTCTTGGCCATTGATGGGATTACACAGTGCCAGGGGGCTAGTTGGTCGGTGTGACCCTGCCTACTGGAATTTGGAGGATCTGGGTGGAGGATGCTCAGCCCCGATCCGAGTAGGCTTGGAGATCTCAGCCCCGGGACCTGCGTGCCTTTGTTCCCCTGCCGGTACCTTCATGTGTGCGGAGAGTGATCTCAGCATGGTGGTGGCTGGTTCTGGAGGTCTTTGGCTGCCTGATCCCTGATCGGGGCGGGGAGGAAAACTCAACCCGCTCCCCTCCAAGGGGTCCCGGCGAGGACAGCCAGGCGCGGGGGCAGGAGACTCTGCGCTCTTCTCTTCAAGGAGCTGGGTTTTATAGTCTCTGAATCTTATCATCTCATTCCTACTTTGGACAAACTGGCAAGCTACCGAATGTAACCTGCCCACACGGCAGAGTTTGGCAAACTCCCCGTGGCGTACCCAATATGCCAAATACCAGTAACAATGAAGGGTCTCATTCTCCTAACTCTGAAAGAGCCTTGTATATGGCACTTTTTAAAAAATCTCAGGGCTAGGACGAGGGAGATGTTACTGGGGCTTGCTCGAGGCAATTGATGAATAACAGGATGGTAGTGATCGTGATCGTGATTAAAACAATGTTATCAGCAAAGCGGAGGTGGTGTAGTTGCTGACCATCTATCTTCACTCCCATTCTTTCCCATTCCAGTTGTTGCATGATGTTCTTGAGGGTGGCACTGAAGAGTTTCGGTAAAATGGTATCACCCTGCTGAACCCCTCTCTCTCTTTTTTTTATTTATTTATTGAATCACTGTGGGAAAGGTTACAAAGCTTTCAGGTTTATGTCTCAGTCATGCAAATATCAAACACATTTCCCTTTACCAATACTTATTTTTTACCATGAAGAACCCCAATAAAACCCCACCCCCCACCCCTCCCCGTCCCTGTGAGGCAGATGAATTCTAGTTAACACTCTATCTGCTTTGATCAGACTCATTGTTTCAATAAAAGATTCACCACTATTATTTAGAGTTTACCCCCCCCCCCCAAATCAGACATGCTGAAAAAGCCTTGTGAAGTGATTTGCTTTCTACAGCTGGGTTCAAGAATTAAATGTTGGTTTTGGATTTCTGCTATTTTACCTATTGACCCTGGAAGTATTTCTACTGAAAGTCAGATAGTTAAGAAATTGGTTTCTGTGTTCTGGAGTCGTGGCCGTACTGGAGAGCCGCTCGCGGGGGGCAACCGGTGGCCTCGGTAGGGCGTGAAGGGCGGAGCGAAACGCCCCCCTTCCCATGAGGTTTTAGTCGCCCCCACACTCCCGGCTCATACCTGCTGTCCACAAGGCTCCCATGTGGCCGCCATCTTTCTTTCCAGAGAGGAGAGGGAGAATGGGGCAACACCCTTTCCCCTCCGGCAGACTGGATCCCTCGGGCTGGATCAACGCATAGTCCGTTCACTTTTCTGCTCCAAGCTGCTGGGTTCTGCATTAAGTCCTTGTGCTTCTGGGACCATGGCCGTGCTGGAGAGCCGCTCGCGGGGTGCGACTGGTGACCTCGGTAGGGCGTGAAGGACGGACCGGAACGCCCCCCGACCCATGAGGTTTTAGTCGCCCCCACTCCCCCGGCTCATACCTGCTGTCCACAAGGCTCCCATGTGGCCGCCATCTTTCTTTCCAGAGGGAGGAGGGCGGAAGGGTGAACCCCTCTCTTGACATCAATGATTACTTCTTTGTAGAATGGTGAGATCCTGGTAGTGAATCTGTAATACAGCTCACGGAGGATCCTGATGTATTGAGTTTGAATGTCTTGATTGGCTAGGGCTTCAATGACCGCTTTTGTCTCAACAGAATCAAAGGCCTTCTTTAAATCAATGGACGTTAGACAGAGCAGCATCTTGAACTCCCGAGAAACCTCAA
Organism: Sorex fumeus; assembly: GCF_029834395.1. Classification (NCBI taxonomy): domain Eukaryota; kingdom Metazoa; phylum Chordata; class Mammalia; order Eulipotyphla; family Soricidae; genus Sorex; species Sorex fumeus. Next base: position 2,516,353 of record NW_026606240.1, read on the forward strand.
TGAGCTTGGTTATCGTGTGGATGGTGCTGAATCCTTTGCGGAACCCGGCTTGTTCGCATGGTTGTCCTTCATCTAGTGTTCTGCCAATCCTATTTAGGATGACTCGAGTGAACGACTTGTAGATGACAGACAATAGGCAGATTGGGTGATAGTTGCCAATGTCATGGATGTCTCCTGTAGGATAACACTCTTTTGTCCATCCTCAGGTAGCTTAGGTTTATCATATCACACCCATTTAAGGACACTGAACTTGTAAGCAATGTCCTTTCTGTGTGGACACAGGAAGACAGTTAATATTATGCTTTGTAACTTAGGAGTTGATTGACTCCAAATAATATTTACTCCTGGGCATCTGCTTTCTTGACTCAGTTGCCCTTAGTTCTTAGCACCCCCAAAGCAGGGTCCCGATGATGGACTGAGTGGAACCAGGGAAAGCTGTGAGCTACCCTGGCATTGAAATGGGCCAGGCCAAAGCGCCACAATACTCAACTATAAGTTGAGGGCATGATCCTGGACAAATGCTGTCATGAGCCAAAATAAGTAACGACGAGACTAGGACCCTGTTAGGACTAGGAAGACTAACCTGGCCTGAGGACTGCAGAATGTATAATGAGATGATTATATCTCTTACTGTGCTCACACAGAATGACATTGCTAGAAATATTAAAAGTAGATTTACTACAACTATTTAAGTAGATTACTAGCTGAGGAAAGAACACACCCTTGTTAGGATCCCACCCTTGAGCAGATCTCCTAGTAATCTGGAGTAATCTCTTTAGATGAGATTTTATCCTTGAGTTAATCTCCTGGAGGAGTGGTTTTACCTTTCATTGTTGATTTGTCAATATTCAACCCACCTTTGTGTTACCCACCTTACGTGATTGCTATATAAACTAAAATTGTGAGCTCGGAGGGAGGAGTCAGAAGCGAGAGGGCTCGGGCTCCAGAGATCCAGAGTCAGAGCCAGAAGGAGAGAGGTTCCAGATTGGAGCCCAGGAGAGAAGGAGGCAGAGAGAGACAGGGGCGAAGAGGATTGGAATAAACTACTATTGATATCGACCGGCCTGACCCTCGTTTCTTCTTCCGTTTGCCCTTGGCCAACAGCCGTTCCGATCCAGGCCACCCACAGTGGCACAAGAGCACCGAACGCGGATGGTGAGACAGTGCCATTCAGTGAGCCCGCGAATACACAACCTTCGGCATGATAAGATTTTACAGTCTCACTTCTTGTACAGTAGTATAGTTCTGCTTTTTTTCCATTCGGACGGAAACTTGCAATCAGACAGGTAGCGTGTGAAAACCGAGTCAGCATATTGATGAGTCCTGATGACAGGTTCTTTAGGTGTTCAGGTCTGACCTTGTCTTGCCCGGGTGCTGTTTGTTTCTTTACTAGTAGATGTGGCAGAAGCCGGGAAAAGTATTTGTAATGCCCGCCTGTCCTTCGCCAACTACAAGACCAAGATGACTGCCCCCCCACGACGTCCTGATGGATCTATCACATCTTCCAGAAGGGCAATGGAGAAGATTACCCATGACTTCTACTCAAATCTCTTCGATAGCCATGTCCACCTGCCGACATACCAAATTCCACAGGATGCATATGTCGATTGGACACATGCTCATATGTATTCTTTGTTATTTATTAAGAAATGAAATATTTGTTCCTATCCTTAGCTCTTCAAAATGGATGACTGGGATGGAGAGATAGTCCAGTGGTTAAGGTACTTGCCTTGCACTTGACCAACCTCAGTTCAATACCTGGCATCGCATAGGGTTCCCCATGCATTGCAAGGAGTGATTTCTGAGCCCAGAGCCCAGAGAAAGCCCTGAGCATTGCAGGGTGTGGCCTACAAACCAAGAAAAGTAAAAATAAAAATGAACATGTCCACCTGATTTTCATTATTTAAGAGAAAAAACTACTAATATATCAACAGTCTTAGTCTGTTATGCCCCATATAGGATGGAAATATTTCTCCTATGTATCCACTACACTTTTTATTTATTTTTTATTTTTAAATAATTTTTATTAGTGAGACACCATGAGGTACAGTTGTAGACTTACAAGTTTTTGTGCTTGGGTTTCAATTATACAATGATCAAATACCCATCCCTCCACCAGTGCCCATTTCCCAGCACCATGGATCCCAGTATCCCTCCCAGCCCCCAACCCTCCATCACACCCTGCCTCTGTGGCAGGGCATTCCCTTTTGTTCTCTCTCTCCTATTGGGTGTTGTGGCTTGCAAAAGAGGCAATGAGTGGCAATTATGTTTGGTCTATAGTCTACTTTCAGCATGCTTCTCCCATCCTGGGAGGATCCTCCCAACACCCTTTATTTGGTGCTCCCTTCTCTATCTGAGCTCCCTTTTCCCCAAGCATGTGTGGCTGGCCTCCAAGCCAAGAGCAAAATTCCTGGTACTAATCTCGGCCATTCTTGGGTGTTAGTCTCCTATTTTGTTACTTTATGTTGCCCAGATGAATGCAATCTTTCTATGTCTATCCCTTTCTTTCTGAGTCATTTCGTTTAACATGATACTTTCCATGTAGCACAAATTGTATGTAAATTTCATGACTTCGTCTTTTCTAACAGCTATGTAGTACTCCATTGTGTAAATGTACCAAAGCTTCTTTAACTAGTCATCTGTTCTGGGGCACTCAGGTATTTTCCAGATTCTGGCTATTGTAAAGAGTGCTGCAATGAACAAACAATTGCAGATGTCCCTTCGACTACTTTTTTGCCTCTCTGGGATATATTTCCAGGAATGGTATTGCTGGGTCAAATGGGAGCTCAATTTCTAATTTTTTGAGAATTGTCCATACTGCTTTCCAAAATGGCTGAACCAGTCGGCATTCCCACCAGCAGTGAAGGTGGGTCCCTTTCTTGTCACATCCACGCCAGCACCGGTTGCTTTTGTTCTTGTGGATGTGGGCCAGTCTCTGTGGTGTGAAATGATATCTCATTTTTGTTTTGATCTTCATCTCCCTGATGATTAATGATGTGGAGCATTTTCTCATGTGCCTTTTAGCCATTCGGATTTCTTCTTTGAGAAAGTTTCTATTCATTTCTTCGCCCCATTTTTGATGGGATTGGATGTTATCTTCTGATGGAGTTAAACCAGTACTTTGTATATCCTTGATATCAACCCCTTATCGGATGTGTATTTGGCGAATATCCTTTCCCATTCTGTAGACTGTCTTTGTATTTTGGTCACTGTTTCTTTTGAGGTGCAGAAGCTTCTTAGTTTAAGATAGTCCCATTTGTCTATCTCTGTTTTCACTTGCTTGGCCAGCAGCGTGACTTCTTTGAAGATATCATTAGCTTCAATGTCATGGAGGGTTTTGCCAACTTTTTCTTCAATGTACCTTATGGATTCCGGTCTGATGTTGAGGTCTTTAATTCACTTTTATCTTACTTTTGTACATGGTGTTAGGGAGAGATCTGAGCCCACATTTTTGCATGGAGCTGTCCAGTTTTGTCAGCACAATTTGTTACAGAGGTTTTCCTTGCTCCACTTCACTTTTCTTGCCCCCTTATCTAAGATTAGATGGTCATATGCTTGGTGGGAGATGTCAGTATATTCGACCCTGTTCCATTGGTCTACAGCTCTACCTTTTTTCCAGTACCATGCTGTTTTATTTATTACTGCTTTGTAGTAGAATTTGAAGTTAGGAAGGTTGATTCCTCCATTTTCTTTTTCCCAAGAATTGCTTTAGCTATTCGTGGGGGCTTCTTGTTCCACATAAATTTCAGAAGTGTTTGCTCCATTTCTTTGACGAATGTCATGGGCATCCTTATAGGGATCACATTGAATTTGTACAGTGCTTTGGGAAGTATTGCCATTTTGACAATGTTGATTCTCCCCATCCATGAACAGGGGATATTTTTCCATTTTCCTCATGTCCTCTTTTATTTCTTGAAGTAGAGTTTTGTAGTTTTCTTTGTACAGGTCATTTACTTCCTTAGTTAAGCTGATTCCCAGGTACTTGATTTTCTGGGGCACAATTGTGAATGGGATTGTTTTCTTCATGTCACTTTCTTCTCTTTCACTATTTGCGTATAGGAAAGGCATGGAATTTTGGGTATTGATTTTATTTTTTTTTATTTTTTTCGTCAAAATATCTTTACTGATTATAGTTAGGATAAATATTTTGTACAATGTCATAGAATGTCTTTTTTTGTTTTTTTATTTATTTATTTTTTTACAGTTGTAGATTTACAATTTTTTTGTGCTTGGGTTTCAATTATACAATGATCAGGGTATTGATTTTATAGCCTGCAACTTTACTATACAAGCCTATTGTTTCTAGGAATTTCTTGGTAGAGGTTTTAGGGTTCTCCTAGTACAGTATCATATCATCTGCGAATTGTGAGAGCTTGATTTCTTCCTTTCCTACCTTGATGCCCTTAATATCTTTTTCTTGCCTAATCGCTATTGCAAGTACTTCCAGTACTATATTGAACAGCAGTGGAGAGAGTGGGCATCCTTGTCTCGTCCCTGATCTTAGAGGGAACGCTCTCAGTTTTTCCCCATTGAGGATGATGCTTGCTGTAGGCCTGTGGTAGATGGTTTTAACTATATACAACTGTTAACTATTGACCCTGTTGGCCCAAATTACCCTTGAGATTCTCCTAACCTGGAAGAGGGGTTGCCGGTGGGGAGGAGCCCTCCTCCATAATATACAGGGACAGCGATTATTCTCACTCTGGGCTCGACTCAGCCCAGAGCCCCTGAACACAGGAAGACAACATGAAAACATATCGATTTCTTCTCAATTCAAGTGAACTAGAGGTCACTTTTTTGAGAATGAACCCACTAGGGAACTAGGGTTCTAAGGCAGTTGGGGATGGTCACTAGGAAAGAGAGGTCACTCTCAGGGTTTTATGAGCTTATGAATTCCTTCCATTTGACCAAATGGCCACCCTGCGATGTCACCCACTGACTGAACCAGGGAATTGAGAGCTTTCCTCGACTATTTGGAAACAGAAGGTGGGTCCTAGCTTTGAGGATTCAATTGAACTAGATTTTCCATGTCTCCCCTTTCTGGGCTGACCAGACCCCTGGGCGCTAACTTCAGGGAAGCATCCTCCCTCCTACAGGCTTGGGAAACCTCTCCTCTCTCCAGCTCCCTCCTCTCTGCAGTGCAAATGTCACTGAGGGTTGGGAGAGGCTGTCAGGCTCAGGGAGACAAAGTCTGTGCATGAGACATGAGACAAGGGCTACTGGTGTCTGTTGTCCCTCATAGCTTCCAAAACTCAGCCACCTGTCAGGTCACGACTTCCTACCTCTCTTCTGCCTAGAGTGGAGGCAACTCTGCGTCAAAGTGTCCAGGACCCCAGTGTCCTATTCATCTCTCCTCATTCTGCTTTAGATGTATCCCACTCATTTCCATAGCACATGGGAACTGCCCTTCCCCCCAAATAAGACCATGATACCCGAGGAACTAGGTCCAATTTGTGATTATGGCTGGAAATCACATGGGGGACTGCATTTTGACTATGGTGAACAGTGCTGCAATGGAATACATAGGTACAGATGTCATCTCTACTGTGCTTTTTTGCATCCTCAGGATATATTTCAAGAAGTGGTATTGCAGGGTCATATGGAAGCTCAATTTCTAGTTTTTGAAGGATTGTCCATATTGTTTTCCAGAGAGGCTGGACTAGTGGGCATTCCACCAACAGTAAAAGAGCATCCCTTTTCCCCCACATCAACGCCAGCACTGGTTGCTTTTGTTCTTTTGAATGTGTACCATTTTCTGTGGTGTGAGATGATATCTTATTGTTGTTTTGATTTGCATCTCCCTGATGGCTAGCGATGTGGAGCATTTTTTCATGTTCCTTTTGGCCATTTGTATTTCTTTTTTGAGGATGATTCTGTTCACTTCTTCTCCTCATTTTTTGATGGCATTGGAGGTTTTTTTCTTGTACAATTCTACTCGTGTCTTGTATATCCTGGATAATAATCCCTTATCAGATGGGTATTGGGTAAATATTCTTTCTCATTCTGTGGGATCTTTCTGTATTTTGGTCACTGTTTCTTTTGAAGTGCAGAAGCTTCTTAGTTTGATGTAGTTACATTTGTTTTTGTTTGCTTCCACTTGCATGGTCTGTGCTGTTTCATCCTTAAAGATGCTTTTAGCTTCAATATCGTGGAGAGTTCTGCCTACATTTTCCTCTATATACCGTATGGATTCATGTCTGGTAATGAGGTCTTTAATCCACTTTGATCTGATTTTTAAGCCTGGCATTCAACAGAGGTCACAGTTCATTGTTTTTCAGGTAACTATCCAGTTTTCCCAGCACCACTTGTTGAAGAGGCTTTCCTTGTTCCACTTCACATTTCTTGCTCCTTGAGAATGATACTCGCAGTGGGCTTGTGGTAGATGGCTTTGACTATATTGAGGAAAGTTCCTTCAATGCCTCTTTTGCTGAGAGTTTTCATCATAAACGGGTACTGGATCTTGTCAAATGCTTTCTCTGTGTCTATTGATATGATCATATGGATTTATTTCTTCTTTTGTTGATATGATGGATTATGCTGATCGATTTCCCAATTAACCCATCCTTGCATCCCTGGACTGAATCCTACTTGGTCATGGTGTAGGACCTTTTTGGTGTGTTGTTGGATTCTATTTGCTAAGAGTTTGCAGAGGATCTTTGCGTCTGTGTTCATCAGGGATATCGGCCTGTAATTCTCTTTCTTTGTGGTATTTCTGTCTGCTTTTGGCATCCGGGTGATATTTGCTACATTTAAACTGTTCAGAAGAGTTCTTGATACTTCAGTTTTGTGGAAAAACTTAAAGAGGATTGGAAGTAAGTCCTCTTTCAAGATTTGGAAGAATTCACTAGTGAATCCATCTGGGCCAGGACTTTTGTGCATGGGGAGAATTTTTCTTACTGTTTCAATTTCCTTGATGGTGATAGGTCTATTCAGGTACCCTATGTCTTCTTGGTTCAGCCTTGGAAGGCTCTAGGAATCCAGGAACCTATCCATTTTCCTCAAGGTTTTGGTGTTTTGTGGCATAAAGCTTCTCAAAGTACTCTCTGAGGATCCTATGAAATTCTTTGTGTTATTTCTTTATGATGTCTCCCTTTTCATTTCTGATTCGGTTTCTTAGGGTTTGTTCTCTCTCTTTCCTTATGAGTACCAACTCTAACCTTAACCCTGATCTTGACCCTGACATTCACCCCTACTCCATTCTCTGACCCTACCACCTTACCCTGAGCCTGACCTTCACTCTGACTCTAATCCCTAATCCTAACTCAACCCAACCCTAACCCTAACTGAACCTTAGTCCTAACTCTACCTCCACTAGACCATCATATACTTTCAAAGTAAGTCAATTAATGAAAAATATTGATAACAGGAATTATTTTGTTTCATTTATTTGTGACACACCAAGCATCACGCAGGGATTACTCCTGGCTCAGGGCTCAGGAACCACTATGGCTTAGGGAACCATATGAAGTGCCAGGGATCAAACTTATTATGGGCTTGTGAAAGAAAAGTGTCTTAACTGCTTAGCTGTTATAACCTTGCTCCAGGCCTTGATCAAATGACACTGAAGTAATGGTAAATGAAATTCATATTGTGCTGGACTCTAGAGAAACATGATAAGCAAAAAGAACAAAAGGATACATAAAGCAACAAGTGTGCAAAGTAATGAAAATGGCCAAGGGCAAGGTCAGGTCATGATAATTCAAGTGAGGTGTGTGTCACTAAGTGGGAATACAAAACAGATTCTAAAAACATGGGTATGGTTTTGGTGGCTTACAATTTCAAGCAAGTGAAGTGAGTGTAGCACCTGACCAGTTAGGAGATCCAAAGAAATCTGCATGGAGTGATTAAAGATGTGCATACCTTTCTAGAGCAGGAACCGAAAATACCCAGCGCTGAACACCAATGCACATGCACAATTCCTACTAACTACAAACAGCACATACTCCCCTCCCCATATTACAAGCCCCAAGCCATCCTGCACCACAACTAAGGGTTTCTTGAATAACAAATGGGCTTCTGAATCTAGTATGTTTCATGTGTTCCATCCTATAAAAACTGTGACTTAATTTATGAATCATGCAGTTACCCATTGTAACAATTGAAAAGATTAAACACAGTTGAATGCTAGGAAACCTTTTCCACACATTATGAATAAATGTGCATATGACATGACACACTTCTGAATACCAAGCATGCATATACACTTCTGTATATGCATGCTTCCTACTAAGTACACTTCCTACTAAGTACAAACAGCATATACTCCCATCCCGAGGCCCCTGTGTGTGATCAGTCATGACTCACCTCTACACAGCGCCTCCATCTCAGTCCCCAACATCTCAGCCGGAAGTGAACCGTGTTGTGGCAGGAGTAGGAGCAGCCTCGGTGTTCTCTTTGGGAACACGGTGAGCACCAAGCCAGGCGTGCTTGTCAGGCTTCTGGAGGTTGACAGTAAAACCTAGAAAACAGGCATGTCATGCCTGTAATGGTTGCCAAAACCCCACGGACATGGTCAGGGACATGACATGAGTTAAAGAGCTTGAGGGCGACTGTAAATGGTCACTGGCATGATGCCCAGCACAGTTCAGTTCAATGGATTTCTCCTTTAGATCTTCCTGTGGGTGGTGTTCACCCAGTGCTCTCTATGCTCCTACTACTTCATCAAGCGCTGTGCAGAGACAGAGAGATGTGTGAGGATACCACACCCTCCATCTGACGACGAGCACTAGTCATTGTTTCATACAGTAAAACTACACCCCCCTACACTGTCACGCAGGGCTTCACACATGTTCAGCTTGTAGCCTTCCCCCTGCACGTAAAAAACTCACTCGCACTACAAAATGAAAGCAGTTTTATAAGTAGTGTTCCACTGAACACTCCATGATCTTTTAGAACTGCTCCCTTGAGACAGTCCCTAAAAGAGGGCAGTAATGATATCCTTATAATAACATTCGTTACTACCCTAAGTGGATTCATAGCAAGGCAGGGGTCTTACCTCCAATTAGAACTCAGGTGCTCTCACCACGTCTTCTGGTGCCCATCCACCACTCGAAAAATAACTTAGTGACAGAAAGAGCAAGGAAGGCACATTTCTGGTGAACACAAGGGCACCCGGCTCTGAAAGCATATGAACACTGCTAGGCAAGCATCACTGGCCTGCACTCAAATGGGAACAGATGTTTCACACATTTCGAAATCTATATTCAGTCCCTGAAGCTCAGTGCCCTACCCAACACAAATTGATGCAATCCCGCTGTCTCCAAGTATCACAGGACCTGAGCAGCATTCAGGCCACTGTCCCAACCAAGCACCAAACTCTCCAACCATTCAGACAAACTTCACTTCTCCTAGGTCACTCAAAACAAAACCAGAAAAACCAAAGACATAAAAAAAAAATTTCACAGTGATCCTAATTGGGAGTATAGGACAAGTTCCTCCTACATGCTTTTCATATCAACACCAAATGGGAAGAAAGGAAAGGCTCTTTGTGAATACTAATACCTGGTCAGGAAGAAACCAACCACACATGACATCTGCCTGGTGCAAGCGTCAGAATATAATTTATCAATGAGTACGAATCAAACCTCACCTCGGTAGAGCAGGTGGGTATGCCCCTATACCAGCTGGCCTAAGGAGCATGACATGAAGCACCAAGCCCAATCACTGATCTCCTCAGGCACGTGAATAACTAGGAATGACAAGCAAATCCTGTGATTACCAGGTGAGAGACCACCCAACAAAATTAATGTTAAAGGTGTCATTCACTTGCCACACCCAGCAATGCTTAGGAACCCACAAACACCATGTGGTTCCGGGGATGAGAAGCATGAGGCCCCACCCCACTGAGATCACTAGTTGCCCTCCGAGAGCAGCACTGGTCTTGATCCCAGAGGCACACAAATCAATCTGGGAACCCAGCGGCTTTTGGCAGAATGTGTCTGGACTATGCATTAAGCTACTGTGCTGTGCTCCCCCTGCGCCCCCCACCACGGGTGGGAAAGGGTGTTTGTCCCTTTCGCCTTTTCCCCCCTCTGCGGCGGCATGGTGGCCGCCACCTCAGAGACTATTGGACAGCCAGGTATAAGCTGGCAGTGACGGTACCCACCCCCTCAGCGGGCACACAGGCAAAGCCACACCCCCAGGCAGCTAGAAATCTAGGCTACACCCCACAGTCCTCAAGAGTACATGAAAGTGCAAAAGAACTGCTTCTCCATAGAATTGTCTGAATGGGAAAAAAGAAAAACAAAGAACAGGCCCCAGAGACAGTACAGATGGTAGGGCATTTGCCTTGCACGTGGCCCACCCAGGTTCAAACCCCAGCATCCTATATGGACCTGCAAGCACCAACAGGATGGATCCCTGAGTACTGAGTCAGGAGTCAGTCCTGAGTGCTGCCGAGTGTGGAAAAAAAGGGTTGATAATACATCATTTCCCTGGCACTGCATATTGCCCCCAGCCAGGGAGTACTGTTGACTTGGAGGAAAAAGGAGTAAGACCTAGTGATCTGCTGGAAGCAGGAAAGATTGACAAAGCTGCCTTCTTTGTGCACAAGGAAGTGTGAATCCATGTGAGCATAGCAGGCAGCTTGACCAGGATCTTGACAAAGAATCTTGGTCACGAGGATATGATGCCACCAACAGGTGAAACTGTACCTGTGGGGCGAGTGCATTAGCAACCTCATGGTGCCTTCAGGCTTATGACACCCCAAATTTGCGCTGTGCCTTTGGCCAGACCCCAACACCTTGGGACCAAGTTTACAAGAAATTCTACAGTCAAAAGTTAGGTGTGTGGGAGCCATGCCCACAAACCATCTCCAACTCAGCTATACAAGCTCATTTATTGACCTTATTTACCTATTGACCCATAGATAAATCTCAAAAGAGACCAAAAGCCACAGTTAATCTCTTACCTTCCCATGGTTGAACAGACTGGGGTAAATCGGCGGGGTGCAGGTTGGCCTGTGCCTGCCCAAGCAGATCCCCCAGCAGTCGCTTGCTTCCACAATGGAAAATCACTGCCATACCCCCAGCCTGACTCCACCTTCTCAGGACGGACATAGCCAAGATAGAATCTGCTGAAAATTTGGGTTTGCGGGTGCTTTGACTGAAATCTCTGGGCTTTCAGGGAGTTGGGGTGGGCTACCTCCTCCCACTTCCCATTACACAAGAAAGCATTGGCTGTTACTCCCATGAACCAACTCCAGTGCCACCCTGTACACTCTATTACAAGCCTTGTTTCAGAGATCCATCAATAAATTTCAAAAGAGATCAAAAGCCAGAGACACAGCAGTGAGTCTCAGAAGATACCACTGAGTTGGAGATCTCTCTGGGTCCCTTACTGAGCCAATTTCACTGGGGTACCCCAGACGGAGCAGGTGCAGTCTCCCCACCTACTCCAAGTGGAATCCCCACGACCAAGAGCTTCCACAAGCAAGGCCCAGTATTCGGGTTCCAGGACTAAATCTCCATGCTGTACGGCAGTAGAGGTGCTGGACTGTCCCTCCCCGACTCCCTGACTGCTCACTGGCCTGGATGTCACACCCACAATGTGACTCCGGCTGCCACCTTAGCACACAAATAGTCCTGGTACAAAGATGCCCAACTGAATCCCCAAATGAATAAAAGCCCTACAGAAATATCTCCAAACCCAACCATTTACAATCTAGGATTCCAGAATTGAGCAGCTGCAGCACCCAAGATTTTCAAAATGAGCAATGAACAATAATTGATCTAGCATCTGCCCCTGGCAGGCAGACTTGAATGGTGGTGGGAAAATTTGAGCAAATCATAATGCCCAAAAGGAGAATGCCATGGAGGCAGGGTGAGGACTGGGATGGGCGGGGGGAGAATGTACTGGGGAAACTGGTGGTGGAAAGTGTGCACCGGTGGAGGGATGGGTGTTCAATTTTTGTATGACTGAATCTCGAATGAGAACTTTGCAACTGTTTCTCACAGTGATTAAAAAAATGTAATGTGTTCTTGCCCAATTCAATCAGTTTAATCAATGGCTGTTAAATAGCAGTAGTACATTTAAAAAAATCTTGACTGGAAAGATACTTTGATACATGGATATGAAAGAGGCAATTCATTACACCCCAGATTATGCACATATGCAAGAAGAGATGGAATTCTACAAATGTTGACATCATTTTCTGAACATATGTATAATTTATGAGTTAATTGTTTCCCAAAAGTCCTTAGCGTACTCTCTGCCACTGTATATGGATACAGACTGGAGTGAGTGGATCATGAAATAACTTAAGTTTCCTATGTAAAATGATGACAGATTTTTCCACTTTTGAATCCATGAAACTTTCTGTGCCCACACCAGCACAAAGAGGCGTGGCCCACCTGTCCCCAGACATTTGGCTTGAGCAGCACTCAGTTCACGTTTCCAAACAAGCACTAAACTTTCCAACCAGATGGATCAATGTCCTTGGGAGTAGCCACAGTTTCCCAAGCATTGCCCAGAACACGAATGGGAGAAGTGTAGTGGGAAACTTTGGACAATGATTCCTGGAGGTGGGGTCAAACGGAACCATTCAGGCTGAAGTTATATGGGAATATTGCCAGCAGCTCTACTCACTAGAGGCTAAAGGCAGAGGCAAGTCAGAGGTCACCTAAGGAGATGTGAATCAAATGGAGAAGGTCAGGAAACTACAAAAGGATTCAGGACACCAGAACTCAAATGAAATGGCCCCACTGCTGGGGTGGAAAACACCATATTCAAGAATGAGGGGCCGCTGGTTCATGTGTGAACAGAGAGATGGAAGAAAACTCTGCTCAAGTGTTTGACATAGCAATAACCAAGCTGATGGAGGTGACTAGCTGCAGAGCTCCCTAATGAAATCTCAGCTACTAAGAAGTAGATAAACAAGACTTCAGAATAACCCTACTTTTCCATAGTTAGGAAATGGATAATGATAGTTAATGACAGCAGGCAGAGTCATATTTTAATAATCACATAAAATTAACCGGAAATTGTAATGACTGCTACGAGAGAATTGCAATTCATAAACCTAATTTTAGAACAGCAATTCTATCATCACATTAATTTCACCAGAACTCATTGAATGACCATTACTGAGAACAGTAATTTTAAGTACCATTAATTGAAAAGAATACTTCGATCTAATCAATTCCACAGAATACTGCTAGACATGGTAAAGAATCAAAGGGTGCAGCGTTTAGTCTGCTCTGAAGCAACTACTGTCTCAAAAACAATGCGGGGGTGCTGAAGCAATAGTAGAGCGGGTAGGGTGTTTGCCTTGCACGTGGCTGACTCGGGTTCGATTCCCTTTATCCCATATGGTCTCCTGAGCACTTCCAGGAGTAATTCCTGTGGCAAAGCCAGGAGTAACCCCTGTGCATCACTGGGTGTTACCCAGAGAGCCAAAAAAAAAAAATAATGTGGGAAATGCAGTCAGGTCAGAATCAAACATAATGTGAGACTCGGAGAGAGGAAACAGTGTACCCAGAGACTTGGCATGGGCCCTAGTCACCTGTGAAGATGATCCTGAGTGGGGCCTCCACCCTCAGCGCCCAGGACACCAGTTGTGCCACAGGTTCTACCTGATGGGCAGACTGACAGTGCTGTCTCCAGGGGGCGCTGCTCCCCTTGAAACACAGCAGGGCCTGAATAGGCAAATGCTACAGGAAGTTCCAGATCCCTCTCTAAATGCCTTTTGTTGGAGAAAATAGTGCTTTCAGGACCAGTAGTCAGTCGTCAGGGGTCTATGTGTAGTTCTTGAGACAACTGCCCCCTGTCACTTCCCCATTATGGACACATTGCGCCTTTTGGAAACCACTAATCTGTTGTTGAGAAAACAATATATGAGATAAACAAACCAGCTACTATTCCACACCCAGCAAGATATTGGAATAAATGCAGATCCACAGACCAGTGCAATAGGGTTGAATCTCCTTACACACACTCTCAAATAGATGATCATCTAAATCTTTGATAAGGGAGCAAGAAATATGAAGTGGAGCAAGGAAAGTCTCTTTAACAAATGGTGCTGACCTTTATGCTCATTGAAGCACTCTTCACAAGAGCCAGCATCTGGAAACAACCCGAGTGCCCAAGAATAGATGATTGGTTAAAGAAACTATGGAGCATCTACACAATGGAATACTATGCAGCTGTTAGAAAAGATGAAAGCATGAAATTTGTATGTAAGTGAATCAGCCTGGATAGTATCATGTTAGGCGAAATGAGCCAGAAAGAGAGAGACAGACATAGAAGGAATGCACTCATTTGTGGACTATAAACTAACATAATGGGAGACTAACACCCAAGGATAGTAGAGATAAGGGCCAGGAGTATTGTTCCATGGCTTGGAAGCTGATCTCATGTGCTGGGGAAAAGGCAGGTGGGATGGAGAAAAGACCACTAAGTAAATGATGGTTGGAGGAATAGCTCAGGATGGGAGATGCGTGCTGAAAGTAAACTATGGACCAAACATAATAGCTGCTAAGTACCTACTTTGCAAACCATAACACCAAAAGGGAGAGAGAGAGTAAGAAGGAATGTGTCTGCCACAGAGGCAGGGGGTGGGAAGAGGTGGGGGTAGCAGAGGGACACTAGGAATATGAGTGGTGGAGAATGGGCACTTTGTTTTTTTTTTCTTTTAAAAATGTAGGAGTACTGCTATTTATTCAGCCACTGATTAGCTGATTGAATTGGGCATGCACTACTCCTTACTTTTTTTTCCATATATTTATTTATTTATTTATCTATTTTTCGTCTTATATTTATTTATTGAATCACTGTGGGAGAAGTTACTAAGCTTTCAGATTTAAGTCTCGGTCATACAATTATCAAACACCTCTCCCTTCACCAGTACTCATTTTTTCCCCACCAAGAACCCCAATATACCCCCTCCCACCCCTACCAATGCCTGTGAGGCATATAATTTCCACTTAACTCTTCTCTACATTGATTACATTCATTATTTCGACAAAAGATGCACCATTATTGTTTAGAATTCCCCTCCCCCCAACAACCAGAATTGCTGAAAAGGCATTGTGAAATACTTTGTTTTCTATAGCTGGTTATGAGAATCATATAATGATTTTGGATTTCTGCAAAGAGTCAGATAATTATGAGATTGGTTTCTGTGTGTCTGGTGTTATGGCTGTGCCGGAGAGCCGCTCGTGGGGGGCAACTCGTGACCTGGGTAGGGCGTGAAGGATGAGCCGGTACCGCCCCTCCTTCCCATGAGACTGCAGTTGCCCCGTTACCGCGGGCTCATACCTGGCTTTCCTATAAGCTCTGAGGCGGCAGCCACCTTGCTGCCAGGGGGTAAAAAGGCAGAAGGGAGCAACACCCTTTCCCTCCCAGGGAGGCATGGCGCTGTAGTTTAATGCATGGTCCATTCACTTTTCTGCCACAAGCAAGTTTCGAGATTTGTTTCTGAGTCTCTGGGATCATGGCCATTAAGCAGTTCAATCAGGAACAAGAGAGGCCATGCCTCCAATTATATAGCTGAGCTGGAGGTGGTTTGTGGGTGTGTTTCCCACATACCTAACTTTTGGCTGTTTACTTTCTTGGTAAACTTTGTCCCAAGTTTTTGGGGTCTGGCCCAAGGCACAGCAGCAATTTTGGGGTATCTGGAAGTCTGAAGGCGCCATCAGTCTGCTAATGCACTCCCCTCACAGGTACAGATTGACCTGCTGGCCCCACCACACCCCCAGAATTCTAAATTCTTAAAATCAAGCAAAATGTTTTTATTCCATGGGTCAGAGAGAAATTTTATTTAAAAAGTTACATATTCTTTATAAATATTTAAAAATAAAATTGGAGAAACTCAAAGTATTAAATGTTCATATTATTTAAAAACATAGCATTCTAAGATCAGTAATCTAAGTCTCCTCTTCAATATCTAGAAAAGGGAATGAACAGTAAGTCCTTTTTACTGTCACTGTCACTGTCCTCCCATTGTTCATTGATTTGCTCGAGTGGGCCAGTAATGTCTCCAGTGTGAGACTTTGTTGTTATACTGTGTTTGGCATATCAAATACATCACGGGTAGCTTGCCAGGCTTTGCCGAGCAGGCGAGATACTCTCGGTAGCTTGCCAGGCTCTCCGAGAGGGGCGGAGGAATCGAACTCGGGTCGGTCATGTTGGCTGCGTGCAAGGCAAACGCCCTACCCACTGTGCTATCACTCCAGCCCAAGTCCTCTTTTTTTTTTTTTTTTTTTTTTTTTGGCTTTTTGGGTCACACCCGGCGATGCACAGGGGTTACTCCTGGCTCTGCACTCAGGAATTACCCCTGGTGGTGCTCAGGGGACCATATGGGATGCTGGGAATCGAACCCGGGTCGGCCGCGTGTAAGGCAAACGCCCTACCCGCTGTGCTATCGCTCCAGCCCCACCAAGTCCTCTTTAAGGAGAAAAAAAAATAGATAAGAAAATTTAATAACATTATTTTTCTGAAAATAAAAAAATGGAGAAAATTACTAAAATGCTAAAGATTTTTTGAAAGGCCAGTAGAATAAATCTCCAACAAGACTGAAAAGAAAAAATAAGAGAGATGAAAGTCATCAGTATGTGGAGAAAAAGTAATCTACCCAAATGGATCAAAAGTAAAATAGGTCACACATGAAGGTTGCAAAAATGTTATTTACTGAAATAATATCTATTTTATTTTTTTGGGCTACCTGTGAGACTCAGAGATCTCTTGGGGGTGATCAGGGGTGGCCAGGGGACCCTAGAGGGGCTGTGGATTCAAGTGAAAATCCACTTTTAGCCACTTTCAAGGCAAGCATACTTTCCACTGCACTGACACTCTGGCACCCAGAAATAAGATTAACCTTCAAAGAATAAGTATTAACTTTTAGAACTGAGAAATATGTTATTTAAAATTAAGGGCCATTTCAATAATATAGTGGGTGGGGCATTGGTCTTTCATGTGGCCAACCCAGATTTGATCCCTGGAACCCCATATCATCCCCCCAGCACTGACAGGAGTGATTTCTGAGTGCAGAGTAACTCCTGAGCATCGCTTCATGTGACCCCCATAAAAAAATTTAAAAAATTCATATTTGACTAAGTAGCATAAAGAATCAGCAAACTAAAAAACGATGAGTCCAGGACTGGCGCGATAGCACAGCAGGTAGAGCATTTGTCTTGCACATGGCCGACCCGGGTTCAGTTCTCAGCATTCCATATGGTTCCCCAAGCACCACCAGGAATAATTCCTCAGTAAAGAGCAAGTAGTAACCCCTGTGCATTGCTAAGTGTGACCCCAAAAGAAGAAACAAAACAAAATCATTAGCTCTATTATCAGTCTAACTGACTCCTACTTTTTCTTTCTTTTAAGATTTCAAACTACCTCCAAATGAGGCTTCTTGTTCTTTTTATTAAATTTCCTTGAATATTCTTGGATGGTCAGTTTACTGGTGATAAATTTTTAAATTGGTTTTATACTATTTTACCTTCGAGTTCACTGATTTTTTTTGATTCTTCTGTTGAAGCCCTCTATTCTAATTTTTAAATTTTGGCTATACATACTTTAGTTCTATTGTCTCTGTTTGGACTTACTTTTCTCATAGACTTCTGCTGTCTTTACTGACATTATGTTACATAGAAGTCCTCATTTCAGTGAGCATCTGTAAGAGAGTTGTTTTGAAATCTTCTTTAGGTCGCTTTCTGTTGGATAACAATGGGGTTGTCTTTGCTCCCCCTTTAGGGAGCTTAGGTTTATTGAGTTCATCCCACAGAGTGCCCCTGAGACACACCCAATTCCATCAAGCACTAAGAATCCTATATTGCTTTTTTCCCCTTTATGTCATTTGCATGCATAATTTAGCAATGTCCTTTTTGTATAGACACAGGAAGACAATTCATGCTATGCTTTGTCACATGGAGGTTCATTGACTCCAAAATAATATTTACTACTGGGAATCATATTTACCTGACTTAAGCCTCACTTGCTCTTACTTCCTAGTACCCCAAAAGCAGGGTACTGATGAAGGGACCGGATGGACCCAGGGCAAAGAGTAAGCTACCCTGGCATTGAAAGGAAACAAGCTAATCACCGTAAGTACAGATTAGTTAAGAGCACAGTCATGGTACAAACTCTGTCATGATCCAAAAAGAAGTAACTGCATAAGGACCCTGCTGGGGTTAGGAAAGACAAACCTGGCCTGAGGAGTGTGGTTTGGAATATATAGGGAGATGTCCCAGGGAAGAGCCAACCTTTATCTCTTACCGTGTTCATACAAAATGACTAGAAGTGTGAAAAGAAGTAAATTTACTATAATTGGTTAAGTGGATTACTAGCTGAGGAAAGGAGAAAACAATACACCCTGGATGGAATCCCGCCTTTGAGTGGATCTACTAGTCATCTAGAGTGCTGAACCCTCAGGTGAGATTTTGTCCTTGAGTTAATCTCCTAGAACTTCCCCTGAAGAAGAGGTTATACCTATGTTTGTTGTTATGACAATGTTCAACCCCACCTATGTGTACCCCACCTTTCATGATTTCTATATAACTATGCTGCAAGAGCTAAGAGAGTAAGAGGAAACAAAAAAGTTCGGTACTAGGAGGAGGACCAGATGACACCGATGACTAGAAGGAGAGAACTATGAGACTAAGATGAGACTAGGAAGGAGATAATGAAGGAGAGGACTTTGAGGTCTGTGAAGAGACTAGGATAATGGAACTATGATGACTGGGACCAAAACTACGAGTATGATTGTGCCGTGAGGGGAGAGATCAGACTACACAGAGAAATAAACTGTCTCTCCATCAGCCTGGAGCCTGGACCCAGTTTCTCCGTTCCCCTGGTACTTCATCTGTCAGTCGCCATCATCTGCCCTGGGGAGGCAGCTCTAATCCCTGTTTGGGCATTCATTTCTATTTTTGAAGTTCACATCTTTCATAGCTCTATCATAGCAGGAGTACTTTCCAGGTGGCTGTCTTTACCATCAGTGTGTATAAGTCTATCCATATCCAGATCATCATTTCCAGTATTCCACAAAGGCCTAAGCAGGTGTTGGTGGCCTATGCTCAGGAGGCCTAATCAGACAAATCACCTCTCCCACTATGTAAGCTCATCTACCAGTCTTCTTCCAGGAGCTCATAAGTAAATCTTGAAAGAGGTCAACTAGTCACAAGAATTTCTAGGTCTGCCCAGCACCTGCCCTAAAAGCCCAGCAACTGCTTGTTCTGGTACCCTAAAGCTACTGCCCAATTAAAATTTTAAATCCAGCTAGACCACCCAATTAAAAATTCTGGATGCCCTGCAATAATGTCTCCACTTCTACAGTGCTGACAATCCTCTAATAGCACACCAGATTGGATGGGATGAAATATAGAAGTCAATCAATTTCAACTAACAAAAATGGTAACACAGAAGGCTTAACTTGTCACAACATCTTAGACAAGGACTTAATGTTCCTATGGTGAGATACAACAATTTTCACTAATTTTCTTCTAATGAAATAAATTTTGATCATTCTGTTGGCACTTTATTGGTAACAATCTATACAGAATAAAATACTGTGGACGTGCTACAGAGGCTGACTTGAGGGATGGTTGAGAAAATTGAAGACAATGGTGGAGAGAAGGTGACCATGGTTATATAATAGGATTGTGTTGGAATACTGAATGCCTGTGACAAACGATCATGAACAACTTTGTAAATCGGTGTTTAAATATAATAGAGCAGGTAAGCCATGGCTCCGAATTTGAGGAGTCCCCAGTTTGTTGTCACGAGCCTGACACTGGCTATGGCACCAAGATGGAACATAGCTGGCAACAGTCCTCATTGTTTGGCCTCTGCGCCGGCACTAAGTGTGAGCATAGCTGGACACTGTTTGAGATCTTGGATGCCTGGAAAAATCTGAGCCAGCTTTGAGCAGGCTTAGGTAGAACCCACTGGACTCAGAGTTGCTGGGACCCAGCATCCACTGGTCACTTTAATCAAACAGACCCGATGGTGGTTCAGGAACTCAGATGGGGCAGGAACAGGTGGGGTCTGCACTGCACCTGGCAATAGAGTGTGCACCCTGGTCTTTGTTAGGGAGCAAAGCCCTGATGTCTGTGGACAGACAGGGGAGCACATCTGGTTATGGACCTTAGTATGCCTGGGCATCAGAGCGTTCAGATACAGATTGGCAGGGGCCAGGTAGGTATGTTTGTCTGGTGAGATAAACTCTCCTTATAATAGTCTGACTTTCCTTGGCTCAGGGATTTCCTCTCAGGCTCTGTTAGGATGGAGAATATGATCAATATGGTACCCACCAACACCGCATTCAGCAAGGGGCTCGAGGGCACCAAGATGGTCTGCCAGTAACTAGACCTCTTTATGCCTATGGTTTCTCACCTCTTACAATATTGTTTTAAGTATAGGACTGCAAGGGTAGGGGAATAGGTGTTTAGTGCAGTATTTCCCGAAGCCCCATAGTACAGTGAGACACCTTAGATATCTCCTGATTGCAGCTGACTGCTGTGGTGGAAGACCCTTTGGGCCCACTCTCTCTGAGTGCTCTCCTTCTGTCCCTTGGAAATTTTGTTCATTGTGGTCTCCAGCGTTTTCTTTGCAGGAGTAGAGTATCCCAGTTTCAGTATAGATTTGCGGGGCCTGTAGGAGGGGTTCTCCATACTCAGTCATCTTGGCTCAGAATCCTATCTTGCGTATCGTTTTCTCCTCATCATACTTTGCTGATTTGTGTAGATAGAAAGTACTCAACACATATTTATTAATTTTGAACTTATCCATATTTTGGGAGGGTGTTGATCTTGGTGTATTAGTAATGAGAATATGTGTAAACACACAATAAAGGATGGGCAAAGGGATGGCAGCGGCCTATCTCTCCCACCGCCCACGTTTGGTAGTCTCCGGCCATTTTCCCAGTCCAGGGAGGTTGAAGGCGATTGTCAGGCGGAGGAAGGAAATGGGGGCCAAGCTTGTTGGTCTTAGAAGCAGTTTATTACATGGAAGAAGTATATGTCATAGAGGCCCCAGGATCTCTCAAGAACGTGCACTCCTTTGTTCTATCGGCTTTTGTCCTCAGCCCCATCTTCCCAGGTTCTTTGATGCACGTGTCCCCCAGAGAGTCCTGAAATCTCCCTTAGTACCTCATCATAGTACCTCTAAAGGGCGCAATATAGTGATGTCATCAAAAGGAGTTACAGAAAGAACATTGAGGCAAAACATACCTTGTTTCTTTACTGTGTAAGAGACACAGTGAGGGGACGTCATGGTGAGCCTAGACACAAACCTGCTGAGACACACTAGGCTGCAGGGCTCTTCAGGGACACTAGAGGGCGCTCAGGACTGAGAGGGGCACAAGGACCAGGAGGGGTCAGACCCACAAAGGGAATCCTAACAGCACAGTAACTAACCCACACTGTACTCAGAGTGACTGCGGGGTCACACAGGAG
Source organism: Sorex fumeus (assembly GCF_029834395.1). Classification (NCBI taxonomy): domain Eukaryota; kingdom Metazoa; phylum Chordata; class Mammalia; order Eulipotyphla; family Soricidae; genus Sorex; species Sorex fumeus. The sequence continues at coordinate 2,537,745 of NW_026606240.1, forward strand.
CCCCTGTCCTGCCATCACTCACTCTCAGGAGAGGTCATCCTCAAATCTCCCGCAAGGATCTCTGTACCAACTTCCTCCAGGATCTCACACTTCCTGCACCCCGTGTTTCCGCCCAGCCATTTGGAGTTGATGGCCTCTGACCCTCCCTGCAGTGACCCCGCACACTCCCCTCCTGTCTGCTCCCCGGAGAGTCTCACTCCCGTGCTCAGGAATGCCCAGAGTTGGGCTCAGCTAAGTCTCCTGTCAGGGGTACCTGGTCATCTGAAGAACCACCTGTGACCCCTGAGTCTCCTCTTCTTCCTCACTCTGCCATGTCCTGCTGTGCAGGGCTAAGGGAGGGGCTGCAGGAAGACTCCTGGGGAAGCTTCAGCCCACACCCCTCAGCTCACTCCTGGGCACTCGCCTGCAGGGCCTTCAGGAAGGTACCCTGTCATTCACTAGTGTCTAAGGTCAGGAAGATGCTGTGGGCATCACAACTGCACTGGATAAAAGTAAAACACTGATCCTGTAGCTAGAATGCTCATTGATTGCCATGAGATGTATGTTTGAATAAGAGACATCAATGATGATTAATTATTCACGTGTTGTGCCCTGTGCACGTGGGGAACCTGGAAATCAGGTGACCAATTCCTTCTCATTCTACACCCTGAGACCTGGACCCCTTAATGTGTCCCCCAGACAGGGGGCAGATAAGTTGAGATGCCCAGAACAAGGCAGGAATAACACTTATTCCTCCTGCATCTGATTTTAGACCATTGGAACCTGAGTGGCCTGGATGGTGTCACACTTTATAGAGAAAATCTATTTTCTTGAGAAAGATGTTCAGATAATATTCAAAACACTGAATTCAAAGACACTACAAGAAGTATTTCTGATCACAGATATCTGTTATTCAAATTTTCACAAGATGTCAAATTCCCAGCCTATATTCCAAGTCCCCTTAATGGGAATTGGAAATTCTACTGGTCAACAAATCAAACATCCATGTAAACTACTGACAGTGACATTGATTTTCACAAGTTATTTTATTTCTTAGCATTTCCACCTCTATACCATGACCCTTTGCTCTCCCTTTGCAGGACTCCCCCTATCCAGGCCTTTCTCTGTTACCCAGACTTACTCTAAGGTCTCTGCGAGCTGTAGTGTGGTTCAGGCAGAGTGACCCCCACGTGGGGGCAGAAAGGATTCTCTTCTCCTTGGAGAAGGGGCTGCAGGGGCGCTTCCGAACCCAGAGGGTACTTGGCAGCCACCTGGGAAAAGGTCTCAGCCCCACCAGGGGCAAAGAGGGTCACCATGTGCTAGAAATCCACATGGGCCAATATTCTGTCACACCACAGAGACACTCAGACCCATCAACCACCTCCCACTCCCACTCATGCCCAGTTCCAGTGTCTTTCCCTAGGACCCTTCCCCATCGCTCCCAGAGCAGCTCCATTTTCAGTGACACCCTCACACTCCCTACCCCCTCCCTGTGATCTGTCCTTCCTGTCCCCCACACTCACCCCACCAGGCCCCCAGAACTCCATACTCGCCTGGCAGAGTGAGTATTAATCAGTACTTTCCTGTTTGTTATTATTAGTATAGCTTTCTCTTTGATATTCAAGTAAGATGTAGAACAGCTTTTCCTCATTTTTCTCCCTCCTAGAAAGCTCGTGTGACCTATTTTAAAGATCCAGGATTTAGAGTAATCCAAGACGCCTTTAATCATGAGTAAAAGCCATTATATATCCCTATACCCGAAGGCTATTGATGGTGAGTCTCCGTCATCACACCCTACACACATTTACACAAACATGAAGCACTGCAGAGAGCATGAGGAAGGGATGAGGCGTGGGGGGAGGAATACCATGGGCCAAGGGGAAACACTGGGGTGAGGGGCTTATCCACTGTTTTGGGTGTGATGATCACTGCACGGGTGTCCATATATCTCAGTGCTCATGAAACATTACTGATCTATAATTCGTATTCTGTTTAGGTCATGGCCTGTTGTGAATTTTATTGCTAATCAAATGCTTACATGGTAAGAAGGAGAGACAGAGCCAAAATTGATGTGAAGTCACACTCCATCCACCTTCATGCACCCTGGTCTCTAACATACTCCAGGTAAGCACACAAAAGACATCTTTTTCTTATTACAGGGAAAAAGTTCTTGAGAGCTATCAAGCCCATATTTTATTATGTTGCTGGTTTGGGTTTATTGTTCAGTTGGTTTTAGTTTTGGGGCCAGACCTGGTGATTCTCAAAGGTTCATCCTGGTTCTGTATACGAGAATTACTTAAGAGTGATTACTAAAGGTGCTAAGAGACCTCGTGGAATATTGGGGATGGAACCTGGGTCGTCCATGTGCAAGGCAAGTGCTATGAAGGCATGGATATTCCTGGGACTAATGTGTAAAACTAGAAAATACCTCAGCATCTAAATATTCACATATTAACCAGTTGTGGACCAGCAGGAAATCCTTTTCTCTGAGATGGAATCCAGGTCTTGGGAGAGACACCTTCTGAGAGACTGTGGCCCTGCCCCGTGTGCGTATTTGCATCTCTGTATCCCTGAGCTAGATTCCCGCCACTAGACACATGGGGAGTGGGGAAGGTGAAACCATGGTCATGGTCACAGTCAGAAGTCCAGGATCACGTGGTGTTCGGTAATGAGAGCATGTCTGTGTCCTGTCCCAACCTCGCTGTGACTTTTCTCTGTGAGCATTATGCAGTAGAGTGAACCGTGCATGCCTCTCCCTCTGTCCCTATGACCCCTGACCTTGGAGGCATCATGGCTGTGCTGAGGAGATGCTTCACTTGGAGAGTACAGAGGCACCAGGGAGATTTGTGCGGAAGGGCTGATCCCTAAGCGACAGCAGCAGCGGTTCCTGAGCAAGATTCAGGGGATCCTGTTAGCAATGCCAGAACTCAGCACTTCCAGCACCTTAATTCACCTGCCATAAAATTCCTAGGAAATAAATGCCACTTATTGAGACAGTTTTGGAAGTATTTTGAGATGTAAAAGGAATAACCAAACATCTCTACTTGGTATCTGTAGGCAGAGAGGACAGACATGCAGGGAGAAATACATGAACACTTACTGTTAACAATGAGCGTAGTTTTAAGAACTTAGAGAAAAGGGTTTAACAAAACCCATGAATTAAAAACTACAGAATTGGTACTTGGAGAACTAAGCACATCTCCCATTAGTGTCCATGATGTGTCCATGCAGACATGATAGAAGCCATGGGATGCCTGCCACATGCGTGTTTGCCCACAGTCTTCCCTGACATCTGGGGGCAGTAGAAGTAGTATAAGTTTTTCTTATTATGCAGTCCCAACAGCTCAATTTTTACTTTAAAATTTTTACTTTAAAATACCTGCGAATTACAGTAGTAGGGGTGAATCAGGGAGTAAGCTCAGAGCGCACACGATGTCACCCATGGTTTCCTTCACAAAGGGAACATTGCAAGCCCAAAGCCCCACTGATGCTTAGAAAACCCCGTTGGAATTTTGTTCCAAATATGGGCACAAATCTGCTCCAACAGAGGCCAAGGAGGATCAAGAAGGCAAAGACCCTAACTGAGGGCCAGCTTTGAGAACATGTGTGCCAACACAAATCTATGATGGGCAGAGACACATTCTCAGGGGGTCAAGTCCAGAAATGAAGCTTCTGTGATAGTGCCTGATGTATTTTTCTTGTCTGTGCCCAAGAAAAGACTCCTATGTAGGTCCCTGGGTATTACGCTGCTACTTACCATAGTGCAGTGCCTCAATTCTACCCTCATTCCTCTCTACATGGTACCACTCTCAGATGTCACCCGAGAATTCTCAAGATTTCAAGTCAACAACCACTGGCCTCATTATCCTAAAGTTCTTACTTACTCCTGAAAACGGAACACATTTCCCTGGGAAGCATTTTGTCAATAACACAAGGCTGGTCTAGAGCAACTAAATGCAGGGTGGAAATTTCCCTAATTACACACAGTGGAAACCCACCTCCAGCCATTGGCAGAGAGGAATGCCGAGCAGTGACTATCATGAAGGAAATCTCTCTCATTCTTATGCCAGGGACATCAGCTAGCAGACGTCTCTGCAAAGTTGGGAAAATACTGCAGAATTATTATTGTCCTGGTATACAGGTTTCACATAGCTAACAATGGACAATTCTACCTTAATTACTCCAATGGCAATGTTGATAAGAGTAAACCAAGTCATGGATCAAAGTAAATTCTCCTCTGCATAATATATCAAAGAAACTTCCTTGTCAGAGATTATGATAGTTTTTTGTATAATCAGCTAATGTATCTGCTGGATACCTACATTCAGGATTTTTACAGGTTCAAAATCATATGGGACATGACAGAGAAAATTTTACCATGCCATTAGAAACATTAAAAAACAGATGAAATGCTTTCATGGGAGAATTATTTGGTGTTTACTTTCATATTAAACCATTTGAAACCCACTAATGATTCATGGTTCCTGATGTCCTTCTTGTGGGTGTGAAATTCTGTGTTAGATGCACAGTTTTCTCTGGGACAGCCCTTGTCTGGACCATGAGTGAAGACTGGGCAGAAACGGTTTCCCGCGGAATCTGACTTACACAAACTTTAGACAGATTGTGTCTGGGCCTGACCTGGACTCGGTCCTGACAGTGCATCATATTCGCATCCGGATTATTCTCCCTCGTCATGGTGAGTGTGTTTCAGGGCCTGGACCAGCTGGGCTCTCTGACAGACAGTTGATGGACAGTGGGAGCTCATTCCCTGTTCGGACGCAATGGAGGCAGATGGAGACAGTGTGGGGAGTGCGTGCAGCCCTACATGTCCCAGAGAGTCTGCAGGAGGGGTCGCCCCAACTCAGGACTACACACGGGTTCAGCCCCAGGAGCACCGAGGAATATGATTTCTGAGTGCTCAGAGCAGAGTGCTACAGGGCTCAGAGAGGAATGAGGTGGAGGCAGTTTCCTGGTGGCAGCCTTTCAAGGAGCCTCCAGATCCAGATATTCCAAGGCAATTGGTCACTGAAATAACAGAAGGAGACTGAGCAGCAGGGGTCCCTCAGGCACCCCCACAAAGTCTTCAGCCCAGCAGCAGGCACAGCGGGGTGGATGGTGGATGGGTGTTACCTCAGGTCCTGGGTTTCACTGATTTAATTAAAAAAATGAAATTATCCCAGGGAAAGACTTTGTGAATGGCAAGAGGAACTGTTCATAAGTACCTGGTATTATTGGGAGAATTAAACAACAACAACAACAACAACAAACAAGATAATGACAATAATTCAAAGATAATTTCAAGTATTGCTTGGGGGCTCTAGAAGCTTGCAGAGCTTGCCGATGAAATTGATTACAATGATTACTAATGCGGGGACATCTAATTCTCAAACATGGGGCATGGAGGTATCCAAACTCTGATATAAACCCTAGGACATGACTCGTGGTTTCTGTGCTCCTCAGAGGTGGGTACCCTAGGGGAGTGGCCTGGCAGGACTTTCCCTCAGCGGAGGGGCTCTGTCTGCTCAGAGTTCAGGGACAGGGCAGGGGTCAGGCTCACAAATAAGCACCGTCATGGACTTGGACACTCCTCACTTGGTGAGCACTGGACCCTGCGTCACCCACCTGATCTCCCTCCAGATTGGGACAGGTCTTCAGCTCTGATTTTTCCTCATGAATGCCCAAAACTGCCCTCCCATTCTTCATTGATTTGCTCGAGTGGGCCCAGTAACGTCTCCATTGTGAGACTTCTTGTTACTGTGTTTGGCATATTGAATACTCTTGATAGCTTGCCAGGCTCTCCAAGAGGGGCAGAGGAATCGAACACGGCTCGGCCAGGCTGGCTTCCACGCAAGGCAAATGCCCTACCGCTGTGCTATCACTCCAGCCCTCATGAATATCAACATTAACCAAGGTACACTGTGTAAATAAAGACAAATGTGTTCCCTGAGAACAGGTTACAACAATACGACCCTCCTACCTACCCCAGAGACCCTCCCTACAAACTTCCTACACGAACCTGCACCTGGGACGGGCCTATTTGATTGTCTCCCATGATAATGGCTCTCAGTGACGGTCTCCTGTCCTGGCTGAGGGGACCAGGGCCCTCAGGGGGAGAACACGGCCCTTTTCCCCTCACAGCGGAGCACCCCCAGGCGCAGCAGGTGCCCTGTGGGCAGAGGGGGACTCTGGGCGTCTGAGAGGGTCTCTGAGGCATCCTGGTCCGCTCCGCCGGCGTCTCTGTGCGGGTGTGGACTCAGCCCAGACCCGGTTTGGGGATGGGACAGACCCCCCCTCCCCGATGACGGGGACCCGGTCAGCACAGCAGTGGCCGGGCAGCGTCTCCCTGACTGGACATGTCTCAGCACAGCCCACAAGGTGCTGAGCGTCTGGGGTCTCGGGACTGTCCAGGGGGACCCCCACGTGCGGGACACCTGGGGTGAGGCATGACAGTGACCGCCGGACGCCCCCGAGGACAGGGTCGGAGGGATGAGGGATTGGGATGACCATTAGGGAGACGGACTCGGAGTGTCGGGGCCCCAGGAGCACCTTGGGGATGAGCCTGATCCAGAAGCGGGTCCGGGTCCGGCTCGGCCAGGCAGGGGAGGCCACGGGCAGCACTGCCCACACAGCCCCGGTGGCCTACGGCCCCACGTGGACACAGGGAGCCCCGGGACAGGCCCAAGCGGACACTGGCTCCCGCTGATCCGTCCAGCGGTGGCACCTGACTGGGGCTGTCCGGGCCCAGAGAGGGTTGGTCAGAAGGGGCGGCAGGGGCGGGGGCGGGGCTGCCCGACCTTTGCCCCCTAACCCTCTCTTACTCTCCCTCTCTCACTCTCCCTCTCTCTCTCTCTCTCTGTCTCCCTTACTCTCTCCCCCTCTCACTCCCTCACTCTCTCTGCCTCTCTCCCCTTTCTCTTCTTCACTCTCCCTCTCTCTCTCCCTCTCTCTCCCTCCATCTCTCTCTCTCCCTCTCTCCCTCCCTCCCTCTCTCTCTCTCTCACCCTTAGTCCTTGTGCCCTTCCCTCCCTCCTCTCCCTTGCCCACTGGAGCTTCTCTGAGAGACCGAGGTGTGGGTGCTGGGCACTGGGGCTCAGCTGAGGTGCTGTCTCCCCTTGTGCTTTTCTCCTTTCACTTGATCCGCAGGAGACCACCCTGTGTTCTCTCTGCACCCCGCTGCCTGCATGGGGAGTTCTGTTCTGTTGTGGCTTTCTGGAAGGCACCAGAGCAGGGCCTGGGCCAGCATCTCTTGCAACTGGCCAGTCTCAGGGGCAGGACCTGTTTGGACTGGCCGCCCTCCTGGACTATAACCCATGATCCCCAAACAAGGAGGAAGTTACATGGTCCCTGTATTTGTCTCCCTGTTCCACTTTCTATGGCCCTTGCTCTGTTGCCTCTCCCCGGATGGGTGGACTGAGCAGAATGGGTGCTCCCACTTCAGACAGCAAGAGAGATGTTGGGCGCAGGGACATGAATTCTGTGCAGCCACTTTGTGCTCTGGCATGTCCAGACTCATCCTGCTGCTCCTCTACTGGTTCCCCACTGTAGTGGGCTTGGAGTGTACAGCTGAGTCTGGTACAGACCCATGGTCTCATCAGACCCCTTCTGTCTGTCCTTGCACATGCGGGGCTCCATCCTCCCCCAAACTGGCCCAAAGTGGGACCACATTGGTCTCAGAGATTGAGGTCATTCAGTGGATTATCTCCATGGTATTGAGTGGATCATCTCTGTGGCACCTGCCAGGGACCAGGAGGCTTGGCTGCTGCTTCTGAGTTAACACACGGGTATAAACATTCTGAGGTATTCCAGGGCTGGTCAATTTGGGGGAGAGTCTGGACCTTAGCGGGGTGCTGAGCCCTTGGGCAGCATCAGGGAAGGAGGGTGTGAAGCAGGATGCAGGGTCAGAGCTCCTTTCCAGCAGGCCCCTCAGCTTCCCTCATGCCATCTCTGTCACAAGTTCCCAGCAATATCCAGAGCTCTCGCTCTTCTTCTGCCTGTCACATCTGCTTCTGAAAAAAGAAAGCTTTGTGTAACAACAATACTTAAGGAAGACATACATTGTGTGGGCTCTTTAACCAATGGTTTTAGATCACTTATTTATATCTCAATCTGGACCGATAAGTAAAAGCAAATATATCTACACTCTGGGAAACTGGGCTGATAAGAAAAACAGAAATGCCTTTAGCAAAAATTTTGGTAAATGAAATGAAAAAAATCGTGTTCTTTAACATTAGAGTAACAACGGAAAACAGAATCAATAATCTTGAGGACAAGATGCAGAAAACCTCCAGGCAACAATGAAAGTTGGGAAAACACCTTAAAAAACTCAACAACAAAACAGACATTGATTCAAGAGGAGCAGTGTAAGAACCCTCAGAGTCAGAGAAGGATAAGGAAGTAAGCAAAATGAGATAATATCAGTTAAGGACATCATTGTCGAAAACTTTCCAGAGCTGGGAAACATAAACATTCACATTCAAAATGTACCAGCTAAAATAGACCCTAATCAAAAGACTCCAAGACATATCCTAATCAGAAGGACCAACACCATAAACAGAGAACAATACTGAAAGCAGCAAGATCAAAGAAAGAAATTTCAAAGGAGTGTCCTTAGATTTACAGCAGACCTATCGAATTGATGTTGGCAGGCAGATAGGGAAGGCCCTTTCCCAAGGCAATGGCCGTAAATCTCCCGAGAAGGAACAACCCTGACCTCAGGGAGAACTGTTGCCTGTCTATAACAGACCCTGAGGAGGCTGGACCACCCCCCTCCAACAGAAACACCTGCAGAAGCAAAAGTCAGGAAAGGAATTTCAAAAAAGACCATCATCATTCCCAACCCCCTAGAAACCTCCCTAGCAACAGACTTTTACATAGGTAGAAGCCCCACATGGGGGCAGGGTGGAGAAACCCTAGAAAGGCCATCTTAAACTAAGGAAGCACGCACATATGCTGTCCGAGTCCGTGTGCTGACTGCACTCATCTGGCTGAGCACATGTGGTGCCTGAGCACATGTATCATCCGCATCTCCCCTCTTGAGATGTGTACTTTCATGTTTTTATGTCTAATGCTGGCATGTGTGTAGGGGCTTTCTCTTGAGCAGGATCCTCTCCACTCTCTCCCACTTTCTCTCCCTCCTTCCGTTCAAAACCTCCAAATAAAAACAAATTTCACTGCACGTCTACTCCTGAAATTCCTTTATTCCGGGTGAGAAAAGAGCCCAGTAACCATGGGTCCCGGTTGGCAGAGGCGGATGGGGAGAAAGATACCGTCTATCTCCTCACTTCACGTAAGTCACCCATGGGTCCCACCGACATCAAAATGAATCCTCTGGGTCCAAGAAATATGGTAATATATAGCATAAAAATAACAGCAAAAAGGAGCTTCACCAAGAATACTTTACCAGTAGACTTTCGTTTATATTCAAAAGAAATAAACGGAGGTGCAGTCGCAGGCTGTAAGGTTGGTGGTGCTGGTAAATGACACCAGGGATGCAGAGCCAGTAGGGCTGATGCAGTTCTGGTGGGTGGCGAGCAGGGGAAGGAGGTCGGATGGTGGGAGAAGGAGGCGGCTGCGAATAACTTATAAATGTTGTTCAAACTTTCACCGGATACCAATATCCCAGCCTGTATTTAAGGATATTAATTATTTCTGTGTCAGGAATGCTACAGGTCAATGAATCAATCTCCCATTATAATAGACTGCCAGAGAAACTGAGTTTTACAGCATAATTTGTTTTTTTCCTGTATTTGCATCTCTGTACTGTGACCCTTTGCTCTCTCTATGCAGGGCTTCTCCTATCTGGCCCTTTCTCTGTAACCCAGACTTAACTAAGGTCTCTGTGAGCTGTGATGTAACTCATACATGGGTGCAGGAAGGATTCCCTTCTCCATGGGCTGTCTCTCAGCATACCTCCCTGGGGAAACTGGTGTGAATCAGGGTGGGCTTATTTCCCAGTGCTCACATTTCCTGTCCCCGATGGTGCTGAGGATGCACTTCCTCTATTCACATTGGGAATTGGAGGACTCTGAAGGACCCCCCCCAGACCACAGGAGGGGCTTCAGGGGCGCTGCCAGCCACCAGAGAGCACTCAGGAGCCACCTCAGAAAGGTCTCAGCCCCACCAGAGGGCAAAGAGGGTCACATTGTGCTAGAAGCCCACAAGGGCCAATTTTCTGTCACAACACAGAGATACTCAGCCCCCGTCGCCCCCAACCACTCCCATCCATGCCTTCAGCGTCTTTCCTAGGACCCTTCCCAGTCGCTCCCAGAGCAGCTCCACTCTCAGTGGACAACCTCACACTCCCAACCCCTCCCTGTGATCGGTCCTGCCTGTCCCCCACACTTACCCCACCAGCCCCCCAGGACTCCAATGCCGGGCAGGGTGAGTATTAATCGGTGCTTTCCTGGTTTGTTATTATTTTTATAGCTTTATCTTTGATATTCGTGTAAGATGTAGAACAACTTTTCCTTTTTCTCCCTCCTTCCAGAAAGCTTGGTTTATATATTTTAAAGATCCAGGACTGAGAGTAATCCAAGATGCCTTTAAGGATGAGTAAAAACCCATAATATATCCCTAGAGTGGAAGGCTATTGAGAGTCAATCTCCGTCATCGCACCCTACATAAACTCACACAAACAGGAAGCACTGTAAAGAGCATGAGGGAGGGGTGAGGCGTGGTGGGAGGAATACCATGGGCCAAGGGGAAACACTGGGGTGAGGGGCTCCTCCACTGTTTTGGGTGTGATAGTCACTGCACAGGTTTCCATATATGTCAGTGCTCGTGAAACATTACTGATCTATAATCAGTATTCTGTTTAGGGCATGGCCTGTTGTGAGTCTTATTACTATTCAAATGCTTACATGGTAAGAAGGAGAGACAAAGCCAAAACTGATGTGAAGATTCACACTCTATGCACCTCTATTCACCTCTTCTCCAACATACTCTAGGGGAACACAAAATTTAGAATAAAGACAATCTGTTCTCATTATAGGGAAAAAGTTCTTGATAGCTTTCTAGCCCGAATGTTATGTTGTTGGTTTTATTTTCTTGTTTGTTTGATTTTGGTTTTGGGGCCAAACCAAGGGATGCTCAGGGATCTTCCTGGATCTGTACTCAGGAACTACTCTTGAAGATGCTTGTGGGACATGGAATGTAGGGGATCAAAACTGGGTCGGCTATGTGCAAGGCAAGTGCCCTACCACTGTACTATCTCTCGATCATTAGTTTGGTTGTGTTATTTATGCGATTCTTGGTATACTCCTGACTGTGCTCAGGGATCACTCCCACTGAGGGCATGGGAATCCATGTGAAGGGCAGGGAACCAACCTGATTAACCACATGTAAGAGAGGAAATTTCCCCCTTTACTGCCTCTGCATCTCCAGTTACTTACGCCCAGTGGGAAAAAGGGGACCCTAGATCAGAGCTCTCCGCTAATAACAGAGGAAGTCACTTAATCACTTAATCACTTAACTTCCCATTAGTCGTCGATTTGCTCGAGCGGGTGCCAGTAACATCTCCATTTGTCCCTGTCGCGTGCTAGTGTAGCCCAATGGCATCTCTTCGCTCTGGGATCATGAAGAGCCACATGTTAAACATCGCAAATACAACATGAGGTCTTGACTTAGGAAACTGAAAGAATTTTAAAAGTTCAGTGTCAACAAAATACAAAGATTGAAGTGTGTTTCTTATTAGAAATCATGCTATCAACCAAGGGAACAAATGAATAAATTAGGATAAAATTGATGGATATCACTAAGGATACTTGGTGTAGCATTTTCAGTGGTTTTCTCATAACAAACAATACAAAATATTTTATTTTGGTTCTGCTTTGGGACAGGGATTTGGGTTCAGGATGGAAACATCCGAAATATGGTGGTGGGAAGGTGTAATGGTGTTGGGATTGGTGTTTGAATATCAAATGTAATCAAATATTCTAAACTACTTTATAAAATAAACAATTTTAAATTGATGGATATCTAATCATTATGTTAAAATAACGTTCTTCAGAATAGCTGAGATCAGCACCAGGAGGATTACTCCATAGCTTAGAGGCCAACCGGGCATTCTAGGGGAAAGGGCAGCTCAGATAGACAAGGGAGCACCAAATAAAGGGTGTTTGGAGGATCCTCCCAGGAGGGGAGATGCATGTTGAAAGTAGACTATGGACTGAACATGTTTGCCACTCAATGCCTCTTTTGCAGACCACAACACCCAAAAGGAGAGAGAGAACACAAGGGAATGCCCTGCCACAGAGGCAGGGTGGAACGGGAGGGATGGGGGTGGGAGGGATATTATCCATGGTGGTGGAAAATGGGCACTGGTGGAGGGATGGGTATTTGATCATTGTATAATAGAAACCCAAGCACAAAAAATTGTAAATCTACAATTGTACCTCATGGTGCTTCACTAATAATAATAAAAAAATTAAAGTAAGCAATACAGCCCACTTGGGAAATGATGATTCCTATTTTATCTTTTTTCTCTTATGTCTTGTTATCCTATGGTTACATAAGTATAATAATAATGATAACGCTAATAAAAAACAAGAAAGGAAAAAATAACGTTCTTCAAATATGGACAATATTTGGTTTTCTTTGATTTGGGGAATACAGCTGGGTACTCTGTTTACTTCCTGTCTCTGTCCTGGTTTCACTTGTAGTGCTCAGCTATCAACTGCTGCTCCTGCAAAATAAACTTGGGACACTCACTTACAAAGCATTCCATTGAGCCGTAACAAATTGCTATAAAGGACAAATTAAAAATTATTTATAATTGTCTTAATTTTATATTTATTAAGTGGTTCACAATAATGTTTTCCATTAACTTTTCCAACACCAATTGCACCACCATTACACCTTCCCACACCATTATTTCGAATTTTTCCACCACCCCCAAAGCAGGTCCTAAATAATTTATTTTGTATTTCTTGCTATGAAATAATCCGTGAAAAATGATCCCAAAATGTAACCTTAGAGGAAAATGTGTGAGATTGTTGTGTCTCACCCTGTAGCTGTTGAGTCTCTGTATAAGATTACTAACATGATGGTAGAGGTTGAGCCTCCCGTGTTATTATTATTTTTTGGATTGCTATTGGTTTGTTTCTATTTTACACCCCATCAAATGTGGTGTACTACTCTTGGTACATCAGTTGGGTAGAGTATGAGATGTCCAGGAATTCTAAAATTTTTAATAGGGTGATAGAGCTGGAGTTACATTTTTAACTGATGGTGACTTTGAGGTCCAGATGCATCTCTTCAGCATGTTGCTATTTTTCGACATTTATTTGTAATCTCCAGATCATGGCCATTAATGAGTTTACATGGCTGGCACAGGGGAAGATCCTGGGCGTGACTGCCAGGTTCCCCAAAAAACAGGGAGGTGGTGCCAGGAGTGTGTCACAATGAGAAAACACAAAATGAGTGATCTAGGCTTTCAATTCATATCTAATTTATTTCTTTCATTATTTCTAATAAATTACTAGTAATAAACCAGGATATTTTATTAGTCTACATCTATGAGTGTTACGATCACGATCATCCTGTTGTTCGTCGATTGCCTCAAGCAGGCACCAGTAACGTCTCCTTTGCCCTAGCCCTGAGATTTTAAAAAGTGCCATATTCAAGGCTCTTCCAGGGTTAGAAGAATGAGACCCATCATTGATACTGGTATTTGGCATATTGTGTACACCATGGGTACTCTGCCGTGTGGGCAAGTTACATTCTGTAGCCTGCCAGGTTGTCCAAACTAAGAATGAGATAATAGATGTCGTGTGGCTGCGAATGCAGCTGCACATTTCCGGGAGCTGGGTTTTATAGTCTCTGGGTCTTGGCCGTTGATGGGATTACACAGCACCAGGGGGCAGTTGGTGGGTGTGACCCCCGCCTACTGGAAGATGGGGGATCTGGGTGGAGGATGCTCAGCCCTGATCCAAGCAGACTTGGAAATCTCAGCTCCAGGACTTGCATGCCTTCGTTCCTCTGCCGGTACCTTCATGCGTGTGGAGAATGGTCTCGGCATGGTTGTGTCTAGTTCTGGAGGTCTTCGGCTGCCGGGGCTCTGCTCGGGGTGGGGAGGGAAACTCAACCAGCCCCCCTCCAAGGGGTTACATCTATGAGTGTAACACCCACAAAATGAGTCAAGGACCATAGCACGGTATAGCATGGTCCACCCATTGTTCATCGTTTTGCTCAAACAGGCCCAGTAACGTCTCCATTTTGAGACTTGTTGCTACTGTGTTTTGCATATTGAATACATCATAGAGAGCTTGCCAGGCTCTGCCGTGAGGGCAAGATACTCTCGGTAGCTTGCAGGGCTTTCCGAGAGGGGTGGAGGCATCAAACTCGGGTCGGCCATGTTGGCTACATGCAAGGAAAATGCCCTACCCGCTGTGCTATGGCTCCAGCCATGAGTCATTTTAAAAAATTCATCTTATTTAATATCCTTAAAAATTTTAAAAGTTTATAAAATTGGGCTGGAGTGTACAGCACAGCAGGTAGGGTATTTGCCTGGCACATGGCCGACCCGGGTTCTATTCTCAGCATCCCATAGGGTCCCCTGAGCACCTCCAGGAGTAATTCCTGAGTGCAGGAGCCAGAAGTAACCCCTGTGTATCGCTGGGTGTGACCCAAAAAGGAAAAAAGTTTATAAAATCATCACTTAAAGTTGGTGGTTGGAAACAAGTTTTAACAGATTTAAGAAACTGCCCTGTTGGTGTGGTGAAGTAGTTTTAGGAAATGGTCCCATCATTCTGCATCTCCCCGCCCATCCAGATTATATTTGAGATCTGGGGATCAAGTTACCCTGGAAACTGCTGCCAGTGGTGGAGCTCACAGAGACAGTGGAGGTGGGTCAGAACTCGCAGGATTCACCGTCCTGGGCTTGCAGCTCAGGGACAGGACACCTGGGGACAGAGAGCCATAGCGACTCACGTGCTTTACATGAGATAAGATTTAATAATCCTATTAGAGCTATCTGTATGTGAGGTGTAATATTGATCAATTCAATCGTCATGTTGTCTGAGTTCTTTGTATATCTTTCTGTGTTTATTTTAATAGAATTGTGTTGAACTTGCTAGGGTTTCAATTACTTTGACCCTTAATGCTGACATTTTGAACATAAAATTTTAAGAGCATATTTTCTTGTCCCTTAGATTGAACTAAACCCCCTGATGCTCCATGGAATTAGGGGTACAGTTATGTGACACAGGCTGTGTTTAGGTTCCATGCGTTTGGGGTCAGGGTGGGGCCTCACATGTCACTGCTCAGGGCTTGCACACTGGACATCTGCAGCATGTATGAGTCTTTACATTAGGACCAGAACTCTGGCCCAATAAATTATGTGCTGAGGACCCTTTAGTGAGTCTTTCTAAGCATCATTCAGGGTTGGGATTCCTAAGTGATGACCACTAAGAATAGGGTCTTGAGATTCATGGTCATCTTTTGGACACTGAGTTGTACACAGGACAGTGTAGGTTTTGGTACTGCTGATCAGGCCAACCATGCCAGGAAGGTCACCGAGGCAGAAGTATCTTTGTTGTCTTCATACAAATGCGTCATCAGAAACAATGTACATCTAACAACTACCTGTATACTTACGAATAATGCTGCTACAGTTGAAGGAATGGTCATCCTTGGAAAGTATCTGAATAAACTCTGAAATTTGATTGCACTAAAAAAAGTCAGAATTGACTGCGTCAATGACAGTGTGTGTTTGGTCCCAGGTTTTGTGCATACAGTGGGAGAACAGGAGCCACCACACAGGGACACGGTGGGGCAGGAGCCTGGCTACAGGATATAGGCTCTGGGTGGCTAGGATTGGTCATCAGGGACCTCAGACATGGGGACTCTCCTCTCCAGCTGCCGGTTCCCCTTGAGCAATTCCTGTTTCCTGAGAGCTCCTCAGCAGGTTTCCTGGGCTGGAGGAAGAGGCCCGACTCTCATAGGGTCCCAGGGACAGGCCTGAGTACTATGAGCCACAGTCAGCACCTCTTCCCAAGGAGCCCACACAGCAGCCTCCTCTGGTTCCCCTCCTTTCTCTACAGAGGCTTCCCCATGCAAATCTGCACTCAGGACCCAGGATAAAAACCACATTTATACTCACCCCAACTCGGGCTCCCTCTTCTCCTGACATGGTGTCTGAGGTCATGGACCTTGTGGGCAGGAACATGCATCAGTGCCGGTTACTCCTTATTCTGGTGGCAGCTCCTGGATGTGAGTATCCCCTGGCCAGAGGCTCCAAGGTGGGCATGGTGCCTCTGAGTCCGTGACTCACTGTGGGTCTCTGTCCCCAGGTGTCCTGTCCCAGGTACAGCTGCAGGAGTTGGGCAAAAGCCTGGTGATGCCCTTGCAGACGCTGACCCTCAACTACTCGTCTCCGGATTCTCTGTAACCAGCTATGGTGTAAGCTGGGTCTTCTAGGCCCCCATAAATGGGCTGGATTGGATTCGTGGTATATGGAGTGATGGAAGTACATATTATAAACCGAGTTTTCAGTTCTGAGTCAGCATCTTCAGGGACACCTCCAAGAACCAAGTTTACCTAAAACTGAGTAACTCAGTAACTGAGGACACAGCCATGTATTATTGTGCAAGAAACACACAGTGAGGGCAAGTCCCTGTGAGCCCAGACACAAACCAGCTGAGGGAGACAGGGGAGCTACAGGGGTGCGTGAGACCACCAGGGGGTGCTGTGATCCAGGGATTCCAGGACTGTGCTCCAGAGGCAAGGGGAGAGAGGGGAGAGAGGCTGTAAGGGGGGCGGGGTGTTCTTTACTCTTTAGTTTATATGAATAAAATTTAATATATTACCTAAATAATCACTTTGATCACTTGACTTCCCGATAATCGGCGATTTGCTCGAGTGGGCGCCAGTAACGTCTCCATTTTCCCTGTCGCGTGCTAGTGTAGCCCAATGGCGTCTGTTTGCTCTAGGAACATGAAGAGCCTCAAACCGATCGTTCATGATCTTGATGAAGAAGTCTGACCATCTGGTAGGTCGGCGGCCACGTGGTCTTTTGACATCCCGTGGAATTCAGTCAGTAACAGCTCTAGTCCAGCGGTCGTCTTTAAATCTCATTAAGTGACCAGCCCATCTGATTTTTGACACCTTGGCAAATGAGACAGCGTCCCTGATTCTTGATCGTTGACTGATGTCAGAACTCCGAATTCTTTCTCTCATTTGAGTGAAACGTGATATTCCAAGCATAGCTCTTTCAATTCCTCTTTGGGAGACCCGAATAGCGTTCTCATCTTGTTTACATAGGGCCCAGGTCTCTGAGGCATATGTTAATGCAGGAAGAACAGTGGAATAAAAAAGATGTGCCCAGAGCCAGAGGTTCTTCATCCTCTTAGCTATTTCTTCGACGCTCTTGAAGGCTTTCCAAGCCACTCTCTTCCTCCTGCGCAGCTCGGGTGCCAGGTCATTTGTCATGTTGATTTCTCGACCTAGGTACACATAGCTGTTGCATTCGGAGCTGGTTGTTCTGTTGAGAGCAAATGGGGCGTCAGGAACGAGGCTGTTTCTCATAAACATTGTCTTCGTAAGATTCAGCTGTAGTCCGACCTTTCCACACTCATGGTCGAAGTCCGCCAGCATTTGTGCTGCTTGGCTGATGATTGGTGTTATTAAAACAATGTCATCAGCAAAGCGGAGGTGGTGCAGTTGCCGACCATCTATCTTCAGTCCCATTCCTTCCCATTCCAGTTGTTGCATGATGTTCTCGAGGGTGGCACTGAAGAGTTTCGGTGAAATGGTATCACCCTGCTGAACCCCTCTCCTGACATCAATGATCACTTCTTTGTAGAATGGTGAGATCCTGGTAGTGAATCCATAATACAGCTCACAGAGGGATCTTGATGTATTGAGCTTGAATGCCCTGATTGGCTAGGGCTTCCACGACCGCTTCCATCTCAACAGAATCAAAGGCCTTCTTTAAATCAATGAACGTTAGACAGAGCGGCATCTTGAACTCCCGAGAAACCTCAATGAGCTTGGTTATTATGTGGATATGGTCGATGGTGCTGAATCCTTTGCAGAACCCGGCTTGCTCGCATGGTTGTCCTTCATCTAGTGTTCTGCCAATCCTATTTAGGATGACTTGAGTGAACAACTTGTAGATGACAGACAATAGGCAGATCGGGCGATAGTTACCAATGTCATGGATGTCTTCTTTCTTGAACAGTAGTACAGTCCTGCTGGTTTTCCATTGGGACAGAAACTTGCATTCAGACAGGTAGCGTGTGGAGAGCCGAGCCAGTGTATTGATGAGCACTGACAGCAGGTTCTTCAGGTGTTCAGGTCTGACCTTGTCTGGACCGGGTGCTGTTTGTTTCTTTACTGACGAAATGGCGTGTCGGATTTCTGAAGGGAGAACATTGGGAACGACATATCCATCCTGTGGAATTTGGTATGTCAGCAGGTGGACATGGCTATCGAAGAGATTTGAGTAGAAGTCATGGATAATCTTCTCCATTTCTGTTCTATAGGATGTGATAGATCCATCAGGACTTCGAAGGGCAGTCATCTTGGTCTTGTAGTTGGCGAAGGACAGGCAGGCATTACGAATACTTTTCCCAGCTTCTGCCGCATTTAACAGCACTTCTGCTCTTCTCTCTTTGAAGTCTTCCTTGATCGCATCTCTGCACTGCTTTGCGAGCTCAGACATTCGCTTGTGGTTGCATGAGGCATGCGCCAAACCACGTTGGCGAATAAGCTGAAGAGTTTTCGAAGACAGGTGTTTTTTGTGTGACTATCTCTCTCTTGGCGTTCCTCGCACAATCATGGAGGTGCTGAACCAGTCGATCATATTCCTCGTCAATGTTGTCAACAATGGCATCTACCCATGTTGCTGCAATAGTGTCAAAGAGCTCCCAGTTGGTGGTTGTTCTGGGAGTTCTCTTTTTAAACTTTGCAGCTCTTTCTCCCCGCTCTGTGAAGTAGAATTTTGCACGAAGGAGATGGTGGTCCGATCCCGTTCGGAATTTTGGGTCAACAGGGACATCGGTCAGGCAAAACCGTCGATTGAATATGATGTGGTCTATTTCGTTGTGGAATCGTCCATCGGGAGACTCCCATGTCCAACGTTTAGAATCGGCCTTCTGGAACTGTGAGTTACCATGGATGGTCTTGGTCGACATGATGAACTCAGACAGTTTCTCACCCTGTTCGTTCCATTCTAGGCCGTGGGTCCCGATGTGAAGTTCTTCAGCTGATCTTCTCGGTCCTATCTTGGCATTAGAATCACCCACAATGATCTTGTAGAAGGTGTGGTCTTCTTTATAGAACTTCTCTAGTTCAATGTAGAACTTTTGCTTCATCATAATGAGATGTTGGTGTGTAGACAACGAAGATAGAAACTGCCGGCAGATATTCAAATGTAAACGTCCGATTCGGGTTGTTAGGCATTCGAATGAATCAATGCTCATGGCTAAGTTTGTGTTGACAAGGACACCGACGCCTCCGACACCACTTTTATCACATGTTCCGAGGATCAATTCTTCTCCAGTGTCGAAAACAGCGTGATGAGATTGGTGCCTTCTTGTCTCTTTCAGACCAATGATATCGTACTTGATCTTTCGCGCTTGTACCATCAGGTCCTCGATGGATGCATCTGATGCCAGTGTACGTGCATTGAAAGTACAGATGATCATTTTTGTCTTCCTTTGTTGTGGAAGCCTAGTTCTGCCTTGAGATTTTATCGGCCTCTACTTTCTCATCTTTCTCAAAGCTGCCATGTTGGTGAAGCTTTCAGGGTCAGGTGAATGAGACCCATTGTAATTACTGGTTTTGGCATATCGAATACACAACGGATAGCTTGCTAGGCTCTGCCGTGCGGGTGGAATATTCTTGGTAACTTGCCAGTCTTTCCGAGAGGGATAGAGGCTTTTGGGGTGACCTCTAATTGCCCTCATAGGTGTTACCATATTTGAACCCTATCAAATATGTTAGGGCAATTCCCGAAGATGAGTATTTAGTGTATTATAATGTGTTGCATGGCCGCTTTGCTGCCGCGCGGGTCTGGAAAGCATACTGGAGTGTGGCGGTGACTGGGTAGTGGAGGTAATGTCAGTAGTGGAGGTCTGCCAGTGAGGTATTTATCTGGTCCCGGTAGGGGTAGGGTGGGTCTTCTGTGCGCAATCCAATCCTTGGGTCTCTGGTGGTTGGTGGAAGCAGACAGGGCAGGGTAGGGTGGGGCTCCTGATTATAAGCCCTTTGTCACTTGTGGTTGGTGGGAGCAAGCAGAGAATCTCTGTCCCTGGGTCCATTGAGCCTGGAGTCCAAGGTCTCAGAGAGTTCCGCTTATCTTTTTCTGTGGGTCTTCAGTCGTGCGTGAGTCTCAGCCAGAGCTGCCACGCGGGTCTGGAAAGCGTCCTGGAGTGTGGCGGCAGCTGGGTAGTGGAGGTAGTGTTAGAGTGAAGGTAAAGGTAAAGGCCCTTCCGTTGATTGTCGATTTGCTCGAGCGGGCCCAGTAACGTCTCCATTGGAGACTTTGTTGTTACTGTGTTTGGCATATCGAATACTCTAGGTAGCTTGCTGGGCTCTCCGAGAGGGGCGGAGGAATCGAACTCGGGTCGGCCATGTTGGCTGCGTGCAAGGCAAACGCCCTTACCGCTGTGCTATCCCTCCAAGTTAGAGTGAAGAGATTAGAGTTTTTGAAAAAGAGATTGAAGGGAGTCACAACATATCAGCCTGTGAGAGAAAGATATTAACTACTTTTCCAGAGGGGAAACAAACTTTGGAAAATAAAACTCTTCTCTAGAAATCAGAAAGTGGCAAATGCCAGCCAAACATGGAAGAACTGTTTCAGGTGACTACAAGAGGTTGTCATTCATTCGATCCACCTTCCTATCTTCACAAAAAGGGTTCTTTTGTAAATGTGGCCAATTCTCCTCAGGTTATGCCTTCTTTGGGGGATGCTCATCTTGCTCGTCATAATAAGACACTATCTCCTCAAAGAGAAATCTCAGAGACTATCGAAAAAGTTGTTCTTCCTCCCAGGTCTGCACTGAATGATATGAATACTGCATTGAAAAAACTTCTTAGAGAAGCTTGGTTCAGTTATCCAACTATAAGGGAAGTAGTTCCTGAAGAAGTAAAATCAGAATTTCCCAACAGAGTTCGGTCAACAACTGACATTTCTCAAAATTCTCCAGGAGTAAGTAATGGCACTATGGGCTACAACAGATGTTATAATTCCAGACAAAAAGGATGTTTATCATTTTAATGTAGTTCCTAATAAATCTTATCATGTGGGATCTCGTTTTCCTGCCCAGTTGTTGCCATCAGAACAAACCCTTAACTCATCTGATTCTATAGTTGCTCAGTATGATAAAGAGTTGCCTCAGGAAGTGGCAGAAATTGTAAAGGAAACAATTATTCAACCTAAACCAGAACTCTTTGAGTTCCGTGCTGGAATAGAAAGACTGTTGAAGGAAACAACTGAAATCTCAAAACATGAAAGTGATAGTGGGACTCTTTCTCTATCAGAGATCACTGAGGTGACCAAACAAACCTCTCCTCAAATTCATCCTGAGGAAATGAAAGAAACCAGAGAGAAGTCTGAGGCTCCATCCATAACCGAAAATGCTTTTGATGCCGGTTTTGAGAAACTCCTTGAAGAAATATATGGATCTCCTTCTTATCAGCCCCAAGTGTCCATGAAGAAAGAAACATCTAAGAAGAGACTTTCATAGTCAGAGCAAGCGAGGTTCTTGGGGTCCTTCCCCAAGTTTTACCAGACACCTTCTCAGGCCCTTGAAATGATGTTTACTAGTAATGATTTAAAATCTCACGTAAACCAGTATGATAAAGTAATGGGAGGAGACAAAGATTTGAGTGATTTATCTGTAGAAGTCTGTTGGAGTACACGGAGCTTAGGTTTATCAGATTGTAACCATTACAGTGCTCCCGAGTCATTTCTATTACTTTGTCTGTAACCACTTCTATGCTCTCTTCCCCAAACAATTTGTAAGGTCTCATCCTGCTTAGATACTGAGGCTGTACTGTAAGTTAATATTGCCTTTCTCCTCTCCTTATGTCTTTTGTGCAGTTTACTTTAATGCAATGTCCTTTTGTATAGATACAGGAAGACAATTAATTAATATTATGCTTTATAACTTAGGATTTAATTGGCTTTGGATATTATTCACTCCTAGGCATCTGCCTTCTCAACTTAAGCCTCAGTTGCCCTCACTTCCTAGCACCCCAAGGGCAGGGTCCTGACGTGGGACCTTATGGAACCAGGGCAAGCCGGTAAGTTATGTGCTACCCTGGCATCGCAATGGGCCAGGCCAAGGTGCCACGATTCTTAACTATAAGTTAAGAGGTTGATCATAGGCATTATGTCATGATCCAATAGTAACGATGAGACTAGGGCCTGGTGCTAGGAATAGGAAAGATATCTGGCCTGAGCACTGCAGTCTGAGATCGAGATGGCCCTAGGAGAGCAATTCTATAAGCTCAAAGTATTTCTTACTGTGTCCATACGAAATGATTAATATCATGTATGCTTATATGTTGGTTGGACAAGGAGAGGAGAAACACGTCCTAGAAGCAGTTTCCTGTGTGTCCTGACTAGCTTGGATGAGACTGCTTTTTTGACTCCTATTCTTTGACATTGTTTTCTTTAAAATTTTGAATTTACCTCAAGGGGAGCCATATACCGCAGCTGAAAAGCATTTTCAGGAAGATGCACAGACTCAGAAAATTATTAACTTTCTCCTAATTTGATTAAAAATTGACAAAGACTGGGTAGCAGGGAGACACCTCATTCGAGGAAAAGGCTATATTTTTCTTTCAACAGATAACTCCACTAAGAAGCTTTGGGTTCCATTGCATTTCATCAGGAGCCGAATTCATCTACCTGCATTAACTTTCAGACCTTTGCAGTCTTACAACTCTCTAAATTCCAGCTCCAAGCCATCACCAAGCTGATTTCACCTGGAATTCACAAGGAAATCAGAGGACCAGCATCAGAAAGCCTGGAGCAAAGGCCTTTAACATATCATGAGATCAAATTAAGAGCATTCCTTATACCCTTCTCTTATAGGTTGTGGATTGGACAACATCTGGACCCCATATTTTGGATTAACAATTCTTTAATTTTACCCTCTCCTTGGAATTCACAGGTGCCTCATCTCCTGAAGGAGGAAGGAATGACTTTTAATAGGATCACCTTTTTAATTTCTCTCTAGGACAACTTTTTCTCTTGGAGTTCCCCCCTTGCCTCCTTCTTTACCCCCAGACATGAAGATGAACCAAACCCCAATGCTCAAAGCCTCTGATAACTTTTAAAAAGTGTTTTTTCCAGACATAAGCTAGGTTGCACATCTATGACTGCCGTGAACCTGAACAGAGAATGGCTGCATTCCCCTGCTGAAGAGCTCCTGACAGAAGTTGTGGTGCTCCTGTTCCAGTGCTCCCTGCCTGATCCAGTGCTTCCTAAAGTTCATAGGACTCTTTGACAGTTGTTTCTCTGGGACTCATTGCTGGGACTCATTGCTGGGACCACTACTGCTGATGTTGCAAAAACAACTCTTCAAACTGCTATCCGGACACTTCATTTCTTCAAAAAGCGACTAAATGACTCTGATTACACTTGAACAGTGCAGGACTATTGGACACTTTACAACAAGCACTGCTCTGGGTTCAGGGGCGGACTGAAGTTTTACTACTACTACATATGAGACTTTTCTGATTGGAATTGTTCCTTTGTCTATTTCAAATTTTGTGTTTTTGTAAACAGAAAAGGGTGAGATGTTGGAGTACACGGAGCTTAGGTTTATCAGATTGTAACCATTACAGTGCTCCCGAGTCATTTCTATTACTTTGTCTGTAACCACTTCTATGCTCTCTTCCCCAACCAATTTGTAAGGTCTCATCCTGCTTAGACACTGAGGCTGTACTGTAAGTTAATATTGCCTTTCTCCTCTCCTTATGTCTTGTGCAGTTTACTTTAATGCAATGTCCTTTTGTATAGATACAGGAAGACAATTAATTAATATTATGCTTTATAACTTAGGATTTAATTGGCTTTGGATATTATTCACTCCTGGACATCTGCCTTCTCAACTTAAGCCTCAGTTGCCCTCACTTCCTAGCACCCCAAGGGCAGGGTCCTGACGTGGGACCTTATGGAACCAGGGCAAGCCGGTAAGTTATGTGCTACCCTGGCATCGCAATGGGCCAGGCCAAGGTGCCACGATTCTTAACTATAAGTTAAGAGGTTGATCATAGGCATTATGTCATGATCCAATAGTAACGATGAGACTAGGGCCTGGTGCTAGGAATAGGAAAGATATCTGGCCTGAGCACTGCAGTCTGAGATCGAGATGGCCCTAGGAGAGCAATTCTATAAGCTCAAAGTATTTCTTACTGTGTCCATACGAAATGATTAATATCATGTATGCTTATATGTTGGTTGGACAAGGAGAGGAGAAACACGTCCTAGAAGCAGTTTCCTGTGTGTCCTGACTAGCTTGGATGAGACTGCTTTTTTGGAGATGTAGATTCCAAGCTCTAGCAGACTGGTCTTTGTTGTGCTAATCTAAGTGCTTGTAGCTTGTGAAAAGGTGAGGCCAGGATTACTGGCCTGTGGATGTAAGGAAACAATGTATGTTTGCCGCCTCAATGTTCTTTCTGTAACTCCTTTTGATGACATCATTATATTGCGCCCTTTAGAGGTACTATGATCTATATAAGGGAGATTTCAGGGCTCTCTGGGGGACACGTGCATCAGAGAACCTGGGAAGATGGGGCTGAGGACAGAAGCTGAGAGAACAAAGGCGCACGTGCTTGAGGATTCCTGAGGCCTCCATGACATACATCTCTTCCATGTAATAAACGGCTACTAAAACCAACCAGCTTGGCCTCCTTTCCTTCCTTCACCTGACCATCGCCATCGACCTCCCTGGAGTGGGGAAACGGCCTGACCGCCGGCCGTTTTATTTTTTGTGTGATTACACAGGCGGGTGCCGCGGAGCTAAACCCCAGGGTCGGCAGCGGCCCGGAGGGGGGCCGAGGGACGGGCCAGGCGTGGGGCGGCCTGGGCGCGAGGCCCGTCCCTTGGCCGGCGGGTGCCTCCGACCTAAGCCCCGGGTTTGGCAGCGGCCTGGAGCGGGGCCGAGGGCCGGGCCAGGCGCGGGCCGGCCCTGGTGCGCGGCCCGGCCCTCGGCCGGCGGGTAATGCGAAGCTTAGCCCCGGGGTTGGCAGCGGCCCAAAACGGGTCCGCAGGGCGGCCCAGATGCGTGGTCCGACCCTCGGCCAGCGGGTGCCGCAGAGCTAAGCCCAGGGGTCGGCAGCGGCCCGGAGTGGGGCCGAGGGCCGGGCAGGGTGCGGGGCGGACCAGGCACATGGCCCCGCCGTCGACTGGTGGGTGCCGCGGAGCTAAGCCCCGGAGTCGGCAGCGGCCCGGAGCGGTGCCGAGCGCCGGACTGGGCGCGGGGCAGCTACAGTGCCCAGCCTGGCCCTCGGCCGGAGGGCGCCACGGAGCTAAGCCCCGGGGTCGACAGTGGCCCAGAGTGGGGCCGCGGGGCGGCCCAGGCGCGCGGCCCGCCCCTCGGCTGGCGGGTGCCTCTGACCTAAGCACCGGGGTTGGCAGCGGCCCGAAGCGGGGCCGTGGAGCGGCCCGGCCCTCGGCCGGTGGGTGCCGTGGAGCTAAGCCCGGGGTCGGCAGCGGCCCAAAGCGGGGCCGCGGGGTGGCCCGTGCACGCGGCCCGGCCCTCGGCCGGCAGGTGACGCGGAGATAAGCACAGGGGTCGGTAGCGGCCCGGAGCGTGGCTGAGGGCCGGGCCGGGCGCTGGGCGGCCCGGGCTCGCGGCCCGGTCCTCGGTCGTCGGCTGCCGCGGAGCTAAGCCCCGGGGTCGGCAGAGGCCTGGAGGGGGGCCGAGGTGCGGACCGGGTGCGCGGCCTGGCCCTCGGCCGGCGGGTGGCGCGGAGATAAGCCCAGGGGTCGGTAGCGGCCCAAAGCGGGGCCATGGGGCGGCCCGGGCGCGCGGCACGGCGCTCGGCTGGCGGGTGCCTCGGAGCTAAGCCCCGAGGTCGGCAGCGGCCCGGAGTGGGGCCGAGGGCCGGGCGGGCGCGGGGCGGCAGGGTGCGCGGCCCAGCCCGCGGCCGGCGGGTGCCTTGGAGCTAAGCTCCGGGGTCGGCCACGGCCCGGAGCGGGGCCGCGGAGTAGCCCGGGCACGAGGCCCGGTCCTCGGTCGGCGGGTGCCACGGAGCTAAGCCCCGGGGTCAGCAGCGGATCGGAGCAGTGCTGTGGAGCAGCCTGGGTGCGGAGCCCGGCCCTCGACCGGTGTGAGCCGCAGAGCTAAGCCCCAGGATCGGCAGCGGCCCGGAGCGGGGCCGAGGGACGGGCCGGGTGCGCAGCTTGGCCCTCGGCTGGCTGGTGCCTCAGAGCTAAGCACCGGGGTCAGCAGCGGACCGGAGCGGGGCCGAGGGACGGGCCGGGAGCGGGGCGGCTGGGGCGGGCACCCGGGGCTGGCGGCCCGGCCCTCGGGCGGCGGGTGCCGCGAAGCTTAGCCCCGGGGTCGGCAGTGGCCCAAAGCACGTCCGCGGGACGGCCCGGACTCGCGGCCCGACCCTCGGCTGGTGGGTGCCGCAGAGCTAAGCCCCGGGGTTGGCAGCGGCCCAAAGCACGTCCGCGGGACGGCCCGGACTCGCGGCCCGACCCTCGGCCAGTGGGTGCCGCAGAGCTAAGCCCCGGGGTCAGCAGCGGCCCGGAGCGGGGCCGAGGACCGGGCAGGGTGCGGGGCGGACCAGGCGCGCGGCCCCGCCCTCAGCCGGTGGGTGCTGCGGAGCTAAGACCCGGGGTCGGTAGCGGCCCGGAGCGGGGCCGAGGGCCAGGCCGGGCGCGTGGTGGCCCTGGTGCGCGGCCCGGCCCTCAGTCGGCGGGTGCCGCGGAGCTAAGCCCTGGGGGAGGCAGCGGCCCTTAGCAGGGCGGTGGGGCGGCCCGGGTGCGTGGCCCGTCCCTCGGTTGGTGGGTGACTCGCAGCTAAGCCCCGGGTTCGGCAGCGGCCCAGAGAGGGGCTGAGGACCGGGCTGGGTGCGGGGCGACCCGGGCACGTGGCCCGGCCCTCAGCCAGCGGGTGCCGCGAAGCTAATCCCCGGGTTCGATAGCGCCCCCGAGCAGGGCCGTGGGCCGCGCCGGGCACGCGGTGGCCAGGGCGCGCGGACAGGCCCTCAGCTGGCGGGTGCCGCGGAGCTAATCCCCGGGTTCGACAGCGGCCCTGAGCGGGGTCGAGGGCCGCGCCGGGCACGCGGCGGCCAGGGTGCGCGGACTGGCCCTCGGCCGGCGGGTGCCGCGGAGCTAATCCCTGGGGTTGGCAGCGGCCCGGAGCAGGGCCGAGGGACGGGCCGGGCCCAGGGCGGCCCGTGCGCGTGGCCCAGCCCTCGGTCGGCGGGTGCTGCGGAGCTAAGCCCTGGGGTCGGCAGCGGCCCGGAGTGGGGCCGAGGGACGGGCCGGGCCCAAGGCGGCCCGTGCGCGTGGCCCAGCCCTCGGTCGGTGGGTGCTGCGGAGCTAAGCCCCGGGGTTGGCAGCGGCCCGAAGTGGGGTTGTGGGGCGGCCCGGATGCACGACCCGGCCCTCGGCCGGTGGCTGCTGCGGAGGTAAGCCCCGGGGTCGGCAGCGGCCCTGAGCAGTGCCGCGGGGAGGCCCGGGTGCGCGGCCCGGCCCTCGGACGGCAGGTGCCGCGGAGCTAAGCCCCGGGGTCGGCAGCGGCCGGAGCAGTGCCGCGGGGAGGCCCGGGTGCGCGGCCCAGCCCTCGGTCGGCGGGTGCTGCGGAGCTAAGCCCCGGGGTCGGCAGCGGCCCGAAGTGGGGTTGTGGGGCGGCCTGGATGCACGACCCGGCCCTCGGCCGGTGGCTGCCGCAGAGGTAAGCCCCGGGGTCGGCAGCGGCCCTGAGCAGTGCCGCGGGGAGGCCCGGGTGCGCGGCCCGGCCCTCGGCTGGCAGGAGCCGCGGAGCTAAGTCCCGGGGTGGGCAGCGGCCCGGAGCGGGACCGAGGGCCGGGCCGGGCGAGGGGGGGTCAGGGCGCGCAGCCCGGCCCTCGGCCGGCGGGTGCCGCAGAGATAAGCCCTGGGGTAGGCAGTGGCCCGGAGCAGGGCCGAGGGCCGGTCCGGGCGCGGGGCGTCCCGCGCGCCCGGCCAGGCCCTCGTCCGGCGGGTGCCACGGAGCTAAGCCCCGGGGTCGGCATTGGCCCAGAGCGGGGCCAGGGGCTGCCAGGGTGCGCGGCCTGGCCCTCGGCCGGCGGGTGCCTCAGAGCTAAGCACCGGGGTCAGCAGCGGCCCGGAGCAGGGCCGAGGGCCGGGCCAGGAGCGGGGCGGCCGGGGCGGGCTGCAGGGGCAGGCGGCCAGGCCCTCGGCTGGCGGGTGCTGCAGAGCTAAGCCCCGGGGTCAGTAGCGGCCCGGCGCAGGGCTGAGGGCCGGACCCGGCGCGGGGCGGCCAGGGCGCGTGGCCCGGCTCTCGGGCGGCGGGTGCCGAAGAGCTAAGCTCCGGGGGTCGGCAGCGGCCCGGAGCTGGGCCTAGGGCCGGGCTGGGCACGGGGCGGTCCGGACCCGTGGCCCGGCCCTCGGCCGGCGGGTGCCGCAGAGATAAGCGCCGGGGTCGGCAGCGGCCCGAAGCAGGGCCGTGAGGCAGCCCGGCCCTCGGCCAGTGGGTGCCGCGGAGCTAAGCACGGGGTCGGCAGTGGTCCGGAGCGGGGCCGAGGGCTGGGCCGGGCGCAGGGCGGCCCGAGTGTGCGGTCCTGTCCTCGGCCGGCGGGTGCCGCGGAGCTAAACCCCGGGGTCAGCAGCGGCCCGAAGCGGGGCCGCGGGGCGTCCCATGCACGCGGCCCGGCCCTCAGCCGGCGGGTGACGCTGAGCTAAGCACAGGGGTCGGTAGCGGCCCGGAGGGGGGCCGAGGGACGGGCCGGGCGCGGGGAGGCCCGGGCGCGAGGCCCGGCCCTCGGCCGGCGGGTGCCGCGTAGCTAAGCCCCTGGGTCGACAACGGCCCGAAGCGGTGCCGCGTGGCGGCCTGGGAGCGCCGCCCGTCCCTCGGCCGGCGGGTGCCTTCGACCTAAGCCCCGGGTTCGGCAGCAGCCCGGAGTGTGGCCGAGGGCTGGGCCGGGCGCGGGCCTGCCCGGGTGCGCGGCCCGGCCCTCGGCCCGCGGGTGCCGCAGAGCTAAGCGCAGGGGTCAGCAGCGGCCTGGAGCGGGGCTGAGGGCCGGGCAGGGCGCGGAGGGGGACCAGGCGCGCGGCCCCGCCCTCAGCCGGTGGGTGCCGCGGAGCTAAGCCCCGGAGTCGGCAGCGGCCCGGAGCGGGGCTGAGCGCCGGGCTGGGCGCGGGGCGGCCACAGCGCCCAGCCTGTCCCTCTGCCAGAGGGTGCTGCGGAGCTAAGCCCCGGGGTCGACAGGGGCCCGGAGCGGGGCCGCGCGGTGGCCCGGGAGTGCGGCCCGGCTCTCGGCCGTGGGTGCCGCGGAGCTAAGCCTGGGGTCGGCAGCAGCCCGGAGCGGGGCAGAGGGCCGGGCCGGGTGCGGGGCACCGGGGGCTCGCGGCCTGGGCCTCGGCCGGCGAGTGCCGCGGAGCTAAGCCCCGGGGGCGGCAGCGGCCTGGAGGGAGGCCGAGGGCCGAGCCGGGCGCGGGGCAGCCCGGGCGCAAGGCCCGGCCCTCGGCCGGCGGGTGCCACGGAGCTAAGCCCCGGGGTCGGCAGCGGCTCGGAGTGGGGCCGAAGGCCGGGCCGGGCACGGGGCATCCTGGGCGCGCGGCCCGGTCCTCGGACCGAGAGTGCCGCGGAGCTAACCCCGGGGTCGGCAGCGGCCCGGAGCTGGTCCGAGGGCCGGGCCGGGCGCAGGGAGGCCAGGGCGCGCGGCCCGGCCCTCGGCTGGCTGGTGCCGTGGAGCTAAGCCCCGGGGTCAGCAGCGGCCCAGAGAGGGGCCGTGGGGTGTCCCACGCGCGCGGCCCTGCCCTCGGCCTCCGGGTGCCGCGGAGCTAAGCCCCGGAGATGGCAGCGGCCCGGAGTGGGGCCGAGGGCTGGGCCGGGCGCAGGGCAGCCCGGGCGCGCGACCCGGCCCTCGGAACGCGGGTGCCACGGAGCTAAGCCCCGGGGTCGGCAGCGGCCCGAAGTGGGACCGCAGGTCGTCCCAGGCACACGGTCCGGCCCTCGGCCAGCGGGTGCCGCGGAGCTAAGCCCCAGGGTCGGTAGCGGCCCGGAGCGGGGATGGGGACGGCCCGGGCGCGCGGCCCGGCCCTCGGCAGGCGGGTGCCGCGGAGCTAAGCCCCGGGGTGGGCAGGTGCCCGGAGCGTAGCCGTGGGGTGGCCCGGGCGCGCCCTGGCCCTCGGCCGGCGGGTGCCGCGGAGCTAAGCCCCAGGGTCGGCAGCGGCCCGGAGCGGGTCCGACGGCCGGGCCGGGCGCGGGACGTCCAGGGCGCGAGGCCCAGCCCTCGGATGGTGAGTGCCGCGGAGCTAACCCTGGGGTCGGCAGCGGCCCGAAGCTGGTCCGAGGGCCGGGCTGGGCGCAGGGCGGCCAGGGCGCGCGGCCCGGCCCTCGGCCGGCGGGTGTCGCGGGGCTAAACCCCAGGGTCGGCAGCGGCCAGGAGCGGGGCTGAGAGCTGGGCCTTGCACAGGGCAGCCCGGGCGCGAGGCCCGCCCCTCGTCGGCGGGTGCCTCGGAGCTAAGCCCCGGGGTCGGCAGCGGCCCGGAGCGGGGCCGAGGGCCAGGCCGGCTGCGGGGGGCCCGGGCTCCCTGCCCGGCCCTCGGACGGCGGTTGCCGCGGAGCTAAGCCCTGGGGACGGTAGCGGCCCAAAGCGGGGCCACGGGGCGGCCCTGCGTGCGGCCCGGCCCTCAGCATGCGGGTGCCGCGGAGCTAATCCCCGGGGTGGGCCATGGCCCGGAGCTGGGCCGAGGTCCGTGGGGGGTGCCGGGTGGCACGTGCGCGTGGCCCCGCCCTCGGCCGACGTGTGGCGCGGAGCTAAGCCCTGGGGTCGGCAGCGGCACGGAGCGGGGCCGCGGGGCGTCCCGGGCACGCCGCATTTCCCTTGGCCGGCGGGTGCCGCGGATATAAGCCCCGGGGTCGATAGCGGCCCAAAGCGGGGGCGAGGGCCGTGCCGCGTGCAGGGCAGCCCGGGTGCGCGGCCCGGCCCTCGGAACGCGGGTACCGCGGAGCTAAGCCCCGGGGTCGGAGGCGGCCTGGAGCGGGACCAAGGGTGTCCCAGGCACACGGTCCGGCCCTCGGCCAGCGGGTGCCGCAGAGCTAAGCCCCGGGGTCGGTAGTGGCCCGGAGAGGGGACGGGGGCGGCCCGGGAGCGCGGCCCGGCCCTCGACCATCGGGTGCCGCGGAGCTAAGCCCCGGGGTCGCCAGGGGCCTGGAGTGGAGCCGAGGGTCGGGCCGGGCGCGGGGCAGACCAGGCGCACGGCACGGCCCTCGGCCAGCAGGTGCCGCGGAGCTAAGCCCCGGGTTTGGCAGGGGCCTGGAGCGGAGCCGAGGGCTGGGCCGGGTGCTGGGCACCCCGGGCTCGCGGCCTGGCCCTCGGCCGGCGAGTGCCACAGAGCTAAGCCCCGGGGACGGCAGCGGCCCGGAGCGGGTCTGCGGAGTAGCCTGGGTGCGGAGCCCGGCCCTCGGCCGGCGTGTGCCGTGGAGCTAAGCCCCGGCGTCGGCAGCGGTCTGAGGCGGGGCCGAGGGCCTGCCCGGGCGAAGGATGGCCAGGGTGCGTGGCCCGGTCCTCGTCCGGCGTGTGCCGCAGAGCTAAGACCCGGGGTTGGCAGTGGCCCGGAGCGGGGCCGCTGGGTGGCCCGGGCAGTGAAACGGCCCTCGGCCGGCGGGTGCCTCGGAGCTAAGCCCCGGGGTCGGCAGCGGTCCGGAGCAGGTCCGCGGGGCGGCCCGGTTGTGCGGCCAGACCCTCGGCTGGCGGGTGCCTCTGAGCTAAGCCCCAGGGTCGGCAGCGGCCCGGAGTGGGCTCGAGGGCTAGGTCGGGCGCCAGGCGGGCCGGGCGCGTGGCCGGGCCCTCGGCCGGCGGGTGCCGCGGAGCTAAGCCCCGGGTTTGGCAGCAGCTCGGAGCGGGGCCGAGGGCAGGGCCGGTCGCAGGGCGGCCCGGGCGCGCGGCCGGCCCTCGGCCGGCGGGTGCCACAGAGCTATGCCCCGGAGTCGGCAGCGGCCCGAAACGTGGCCGAGGGCCGGGCAGGCGCGGGGCTGCAAGGGCGCGTGGCCCGGCCCGTGGCCGGCGGGTTGTGTGGAGCTAAGCCCCTGGGTCGGCAGCGGCCCGGAGCGGGGCCGAGGGCCGGGCTGGGTGCGGGGTGGCCCGGACACGCGGCCCGGACCTCTGCCGTCGGGTGCCGCGGAGCTAAGTCCCGGGGTCGGCAGCGGCCCGGAGCGGGGCCGAGGTCCGTGATGGGCGCGGGGCGGCCCGGGCGCGCGGCTCTGACTTCGGCCAGCGGGTGCCGCTGAGCTTAGCCCCGGGTCGGCAGCAGCCTGGAGCGGGGCCGAGGGGCGGCCAGGGTGCTTGGACTGGCCATCGGTCGGCGGGTGCCTTGGATCAAAGCCCTGGGGACGGCAGCGGCCTGGAGCGGGTGCCGTGGGCTGGTTCGGGTGCGGGGTGGCCCGGGCGCGCTGCCCCTCCCTCTGCTGGCGGGTGATTTGGAGCTAAGCCCCGGGGTCAGCAGCGGCCCAGAGCGGGGCCGAGGGCCGGGCAGGGCGCGGGGCGTCCCAGGCGTGCGTCCCGGCCCTCGGCTGGTGGGTCCCGCGGAGCTAAGCCCCGGGATCGGCAGTGCTCCGAAACGGGGCCATGGGGCGGCACGGGCGCGCCTGGCACTCGGCCGGCGGGTGCCGCGGAGCTAAGCCCCCGGGTCGGCAGCGGCCCAGAGCGGGGCCATGGTGCAGCCCGGGCGCGCTTTCCGGCCCTCGGCCGGCAGGTGAAGCGGAGCTAACCCCGGGGTCGGAAGCGGCCTAGAGCGGGGCCGCGGGACGTCCCGGGCTAGCAGCCCAGCGCTCGTCCGGTGGGTGCCGCGGAGCTAAGCCCCGAGGTTGGCAGCGGCCCGGAGCGTGGCCGAGGGCCGGGCGGGCATGGGGCGGCAAGGGCGCGCGGCCCTGCCCGCGGCCGGCGGGTGCCGTGGAGCTAAGCTCCGGGGTCAGCAGCGGCCCGGAGCGGGGCCGCGGCGTGTCCCACGCGTGCGGCTCTGCCCTCAGCCTGCGGTTGCCGCGGAGCTAAGCCCAGGGGTCGGCAGCAGCTGGGAGCGGGGCCGCGGGGCGGCCCGGGAGCGCGGATCGGACCTCGGCCGGCAGGTCACGCCGAGGTAAGCCCCGGGGTAGGCCGCGACCCGGAACGTGAGAGAGGTCCGGGACGGGTGCGGGGCGCCCCATGCTCGCGGCATGACCCTCGGCCGGCGGGTGCCTCAGAGCTAAGCCCCGGGTTCGGCAGCGGCCCGGAGCGGGGACGAGGGCCGTACCGGGCTCGGGGCGGCCCAGGCGCATGGCCCTGTCCTCGCCAGCGAGTGCCGCGGTGCTAAGCTCTGGGGTCGGCAGCACCCTGAAGCAGGGCCGCGGGGCGGCCAGGGCGCGCGGCCCGGCCCTCGGCCGGTGGGTGCCGCGGAGCTATGCCCCGTGGTCGGTAGCGGCCAGGAGCAGGACTGTGGGGCGGCCCGGGCGCCCGGCCCGGCGCTCGGCCAGCGGGTGCCGCGGAGCTAAGCCCCGGGTTCGGCAGTGGCCCGGAGCGGGACTGAGGGCCGGGCCGGGCGCAGGGTGGCCCGGACACTCGGCCCGGAACTCGGCAGCCGGGTGTTGCGGGGGTAAGCCCTGGCATTGGCAGCAGCCCGGAGCGCGACCGAGGGCCAAGCCGGGCGCGGGGCAGCCTGGGCGCAAGGCCCGCCCCTCGGCCGGCGGGTGCCGCGGAGCTAAGCCCCGGGTTTGGCAGCGGCTCGGAGTGGGGCCGAGGGCAGGGCCGGCCGTGGGGCGGCCCAGGCGCGCGGCCTGGCACTCGGCCGGCGGGTGCTGTGGAGCTTAGCCCCGGGGTCGGCAGCAGCCCGGAGCGGGGCCACGGGGCGGCCCTGGTGAGCAACCTGGCCCTCGGCCGGCGGGTGCCTCGGATCTAAGCCCCGGGGTCGGCAGCGGCCTGGAGCAGGGCCGTGGGCCGGTTCGCGTGAGGGGCTGCCCGGGCGCGCGACCCCGCCCTCGGCCGGTGGTGATGCGGAGCTAAGCCCTGGGGTCAGCAGCGGCCCAGAGCGGGGCCGAGGGCCAGGCAGGGCGCGGGGCGTCCAAGGCGCGCGTCCCTGCCCTGGCAGGCGGGTCCCACGGAGCTAAGCCCCGGGGTCGGCAGCGGCCCGGAGCGGGTCCCAGGGCCGTGCCGGGCGTGGGGCGGCCTGAGCTCGCCGCCTGGCCCTCGGCCTGCGGTGCCGCGGAGCTAAGCCCCGGGGTCGGCAGTGCCCCGAAGCGGGGCCGCAGGGCGGCCTTGGCGGGCGGCCTGGCCCTCGGCCGGCGGGTGCCGCGGAGCTAAGCCCCAGGGTCAGCAGCTGCCCGGAGTGGGGCCGCGGGGTGTCCCCCGCCGCGGCCATGCCCTCGGCCTGCAGGTGCCGCGGAGCTAAGCCAAGGGGTCGGCAGCAGCCTGGAGCGGGGCCGCGGGGCGGCCGGGGCGCAAGGCCCAGCGCTCGACCGGCGGGTGCCGCGGAGCTAAGCCCCGGGGTCAAGAGCGGCTGGAGCGGGGCCGAAGGCCAGAAGGGGAGCAGGGCGGCCCGGGCACACGGCCCGGCCCTTGACCAGAGGGTGCCGCGGAGCTAAGCCCTGTGGTTGTCCGTGACCCGGAACGGGGCAGAGGTCCGGGCCGGTTACTGGGCGCTCCGCCTCGCGGCCTGGCCCTCGGCCGGCAAGTCCCGCGGAGCTAAGCCCCAGGGACGGCAGCGGCCCGGAGCGGGGCCGAGGGCCGGGCCAGGCGCAGGGTGGCCCGGGCACTCTGCCCGGCCCTCGGCTGACGGGTGCTGCGGAGCTAAGCTCCAGGTCAGCAGTGCCCCGAAGCGGGGCCTTGGGGCGGCACGGGCGTGGCCCAGCCCTTGGCCGGCGGGTGCCGCGGTGCTAAGCCCCGGGTTCGGCAGTGGCCCGGAGCGAGGCCGAGGGCCGAGGCGGGCGCGGGGCAGCCCAGGCGCAAGACCCGCCCCTCGGCCGGCGGGTGCCGCGGAGCTAAGACCCCGGGTCGGCAGTGGCCCGGAGCGGGGACGAGGGCCGTATCGGGCTCGGGGCGGCCCAGGCGCATGGCCCTGTCCTCGCCGGCGAGTGCCGCGGTGCTAAGCTCTGGGGTCGGCAGCGCCCCGAAGCGGGGCCGCGGGGCGGCCAGGGAGCGCGGTCCGGCCCTCGGCAGGCGGGTGCCGCGGAGCTAAGCCCTGGGGTCGGCAGCGGCCTGGAGCAGGGCCGCAGAGTGTCCCGCGCACGCGGCCCAGCCCTTGGCCGGCGAGTGCCATGGAGCTAAGCCCAGGGTTCGGCAGCGGCCCGGAGCGGGGCCGCAGGGAGGCCGGGGCGCGCGGCCCAGTGCTCGGCCGGCAGGCGCCACGGAGCTAAGCCCCGCGGTCGGCAGCGGCCTGGAGCAGGGCCGCGGGGCGGCCCGGGCGCGCGGCCCGGCCCTCGGCCGGCGGGCGCCTCGAAGCTAAGCCCTGGGGTCGGCATCTGCTCGGAGCGGTTCTGAGGGCCAGGCCGGGTGCGAGGCAGTCCGGGTGCGCCCCGGCCCTCGGCTGGCGGGTGCCTCGGAGCTAAGCCCCGTGGTCGGTAGCGGCCAGGAGCAGGGCCGTGGGGCTGCCCAGGCGCCCGGCACGGCGCTCGGCCAGCGGGTGCCGCAGAGCTAAGCCACGGGGTCGGCAGTGGCCCGGAGCGGGACCGAGGGCCGGGCCGGGCGCAGGGTGGCCCGGGCACTCGGCCCAGACCTCGGCCGCCGGGTGATCCGGAGGTAAGCCCTGGCGTTGGCAGCAGCCTGGAGCGCGGCCGAGGGCCGAGCCGGGCGCGGGGCAGCCCGGGCGCAAGGCCCGCCCCTCGGCCGGCGGGTGTCGCGGATCTAAGCCCCGTGGTCGTCTGCGACCCGGAACGGGGCAGAGGTCCGGGCCGGGTGCTGGGCGCTCCGGGCTCGCGGCCTGGCCCTCGGCCGGCGAGTCCCGCGGAGCTAAGCCCCTAGGGACGGCAGCAGCCCGGAGCGGGGCCGAGGGCCGGGCCGGGCGCAGGGTGGCCCGGGCACTCGGCCTGGCCCTCGGCCGATGGGTGCTGTGGAGCTAAGCCCCCGGTCAGCAGTGCCCCGAAACGGGGCCTTGGGGCGGCACGGGCGCGCCCCGGCCCTTGGCCGGCGGGTGCCGCGGAGCTAAGCCCCGGGTTCGGCAGCGGCCCGGAGCGAGGCCGAGGGCCAAGACGGGCGTGGGGCAGCCCAGGCGCAAGACCCGCCCCTCGGCCGGCGGGTGCCGCGGAGCTAAGCCCCCGGGTCGGCAGTGGCCCGGAGCGGGGACGAGGGCCGTATCGGGCTCGGGGCGGCCCAGGCGCATGGCCCTGTCCTCGCCGGCGAGTGCCGCGGTGCTAAGCTCTGGGGTCGGCAGCGCCCCGAAGCTGGGCCGCGGGGCGGCCAGGGAGCGCGGTCCGGCCCTCGGCAGGCGGGTGCCGCGGAGCTAAGCCCTGGGGTCGGCAGCGGCCTGGAGCAGGGCCGCAGAGTGTCCCGCGCACGCGGCCCAGCCCTTGGCCGGCGAGTGCCATGGAGCTAAGCCCAGGGTTCGGCAGCGGCCCGGAGCGGGGCCGCAGGGAGGCCGGGGCGCGCGGCTCAGTGCTCGGCCGGCAGGCGCCACGGAGCTAAGCCCCGCGGTCGGCAGCGGCCTGGAGCAGGGCCGCGGGGCGGCCCGGGCGCGCGGCCCGGCCCTCGGCCGGCGGGCGCCTCGAAGCTAAGCCCTGGGGTCGGCATCTGCTCGGAGCGGTTCTGAGGGCCAGGCCGGGTGCGAGGCAGTCCGGGTGCGCCCCGGCCCTCGGCTGGCGGGTGCCTCGGAGCTAAGCCCCGTGGTCGGTAGCGGCCAGGAGCAGGGCCGTGGGGCTGCCCAGGCGCCCGGCACGGCGCTCGGCCAGCGGGTGCCGCAGAGCTAAGCCACGGGGTCGGCAGTGGCCCGGAGCGGGACCGAGGGCCGGGCCGGGCGCAGGGTGGCCCGGGCACTCGGCCCAGACCTCGGCCGCTGGGTGCTCCGGAGGTAAGCCCTGGCGTTGGCAGCAGCCCGGAGCGCGGCCGAGGGCCGAGCCGGGCGCGGGGCAGCCCGGGCGCAAGGCCCGCCCCTCGGCCGGCGGGTGTCGCGGATCTAAGCCCCGTGGTCGTCTGCGACCCGGAACGGGGCAGAGGTCCGGGCCGGGTGCTGGGCGCTCCGGGCTCGCGGCCTGGCCCTCGGCCGGCGAGTCCCGCGGAGCTAAGCCCCAGGGACGGCAGCGGCCCGGAGCGGGGCCGAGGGCCGGGCCGGGCGCAGGGTGGCCCGGGCACTCGGCCTGGCCCTCGGCCGATGGGTGCTGTGGAGCTAAGCCCCCGGTCGGCAGTGCCCCGAAACGGGGCCTTGGGGCGGCACGGGCGCGCCCCGGCCCTTGGCCGGCGGGTGCCGCGGAGCTAAGCCCCGG
The DNA here is from genome assembly GCF_029834395.1 of Sorex fumeus. Lineage (NCBI taxonomy): Eukaryota > Metazoa > Chordata > Mammalia > Eulipotyphla > Soricidae > Sorex > Sorex fumeus. Next base: position 2,575,283 of record NW_026606240.1, read on the forward strand.
GTTCGGCAGCGGCCCGGAGCGAGGCCGAGGGCCAAGACGGGCGTGGGGCAGCCCAGGCGCAAGACCCGCCCCTCGGCCGGCGGGTGCCGCGGAGCTAAGCCCCCGGGTCGGCAGTGCCCCGAAGCGGGGCCTTGGGGTGGCAAGGGCGCACCCCGGCCCTTGGCTGGCGGGTGCCTCGGAGCTATGCCCCGGCTTCGGCAGCGGCTCGGAGCGGGGCCGACGGCCGGGCCGGGCGTGGGGCGTCCCGGGCGCGTGGCCCGGCCCTCGGACGGCGAGTGCTGCGGTGCTAAGCCCCGGGGTCGGCAGCGGCCCGGAGTGGGGCCGAAGTCCGGGTCGGGCGCGGGGCGTCTCGGGCGCGCGGCTCGGTCCTCGGACGGAGAGTGCCGCGGAGCTAACCCCGGGTTCGGCAGCGCCCGGAGCTGGTCCGAGGGCCGGGCCGGGCGCAGGGCGGCCAGGGCGCGCGGCCCGGCCCTCGGTCGGCGGGTGCCGCGGGGCTAATCCCCCGGGTCGGCAGCGGCCCGAGCGGGGCCGAGAGATGGGCCTTGCGCGGGGCGGCCCGGGCGCGAGGCCCGCCCCTCGCCGGCGGTTCCCTCAGAGCTAAGTCCCGGGGTAGGCAGCGGCCCGGAGTGGCCCGGGAGCGCGGGCCGGGAGCGCGGGCCGGGAGCGGGAGCCACCCCGCAGCCGGCTCGGCCCTCAGATGGCGGTTGCCGCGGAGCTAAGCCCTGGGGTCGGTAGCGGCCCGAAGCGGGGCCGCGGGGCGGCACCGCGCACGGCCCAGCCCTCGGCCTGCGGGTGCCGCAGAGCTAATCCCCGGGGTTGGCCATGGCCAGGAGCTGGGCCGATGTCCGTGCGGGGCGCAGGGCGGCACGTGTGCGCTGCCCGGCCCTCGGCCGTCGGGTACCGCGGAGCTAAGCCCCGGGGTCGGCAGTGGTCCGGAGCGGGTCCGCGGGGTGCTCCGGTTGCGCGGCCAGACCCTCGGCTGGCGGGTGACTCTGAGCTAAGCCCCGGGGACGGCAGCGGCCTGGAGCGGGCTCGAGGGCCAGGTCGGGCGCCGGGCGGGTCGGGTGCGTGGCTGGGCCCTCGGCCGGCGGGTGCCGTGGAGCTAAGTCCCGGGTTTGGCAGCGGCTCGGAGCGGGGCCGAGGTTCGGGCGGGCGCGGGGTGGCAAGGGCACGCGCCTGGCCCGCAGCCGGCGGGTGCCGCGGAGCTATGCCCCGGAGTCGGCGGCGGCCCGGAGCGGGGCCGAGGGCCGGGCGGGCGCGGGGGTGGCAAGGACGTACGGCCCGGCCCGCGGCCGGCGGGTGCTGTGGAGCTAAGCCCCGGGGTCTGAAGCGGCCCGGAACGTGACAGAGGTCCGGGCCGGGTGCAGGGCGGCCCAGGCACGCGGCCCTGTCCTCCCCGGCGAGTGCCGCAGTGCTAAGCTCTGGGGTCGGAAGCGCTCCGAAGCGGGGCCACGAGGTGGCCAGGGCACGCGGCCCGGCCCTCGGCCGGCGGGTGCCGCGGAGCTAAGCCCTGGGGTCGGCAGCGGCCCGGAGCAGTGCCGCGGAGTGTCCCGCGCACGCGGCCCGGCCCACGGCCGGCGGGTGCCACGGAGCTAAGCCCAGGGTTCGGCAGTGGCCCGGAGTGGGGCCACAGGGCGGCCCGGGCACGCGGCCCAGCGCTCTGCCGGCGGGTGCCGCGGAGCTAAGCCCCGGGGTCGGCAGCGGCCCGGAGCGGGGTCGCGGGGCGGCCAGCGCGCGCGGCCTGGCCCTCGGCCGGCGGGCGCCTTGGAGCTAAGCCCCGGGGTCGGCAGCAGCCCGGAGCGGGGCTGAGGGCCGGGCCGGGCGCAGGGGCAGCCCGGGCACGCCCCGGCCCTCGGCCTGCGGGTGCCGCAGAGCTAAGCCCCGGGTTCGGCAGCGGACCTGAGCAGGGCCGAGGGCCGGGCCGTGTGCGGGGCGTTCCGGGCGCGCGGTCCGGCCATCGGCCGGCGGGTGCCGCGGAGCTAAGCCCCGGGGACGGTAGCGGCCAGGAGCGGGGCCATGGGGTGGCCCGGGCGCGCCCCGGCCCTCGGCAGGCGGGTGCCGCGGAGCTAAGCCCCCGGGTCGGCAGCGGCCCGGAGTAGGGACGCGGGGAGGCCTGGGCGCGGGGCCCGGCCCTCGGCCGGCGGGCTCTGCCGAGCTAAGCCCCTGGGTCGGAAGCGGCCCGGAGCGGGGCCGAAGGCCGGGCCGGGCGCGGGGCAGCCCGGGCACTACCCGGCCCTCAGCCGGCAGGTGCCACGGAGCTAAGCCCCAGGGTCGGCAGCAGACTGGAGTGGGGCCGAGGGCCGGGCCGTGCGCGGGGAGGTCCGGGCATGCGGCCCGGCCCTCGGCCGTCGGGTGCCGCGGAGCTAAGCCCTGCAGTCGGCAGAGGCCCGGAGCGGGGCCGAGGGCCGGGCCGGGTGCAGGGTGGCTCGGGCCCTCGGCCCAGCCCTCGGCTGCCGGGTGCTGAGGAGCTAAGCCCCGGGTTGGGTAGGAACTCGGAGCGGGGTCGAGGGCAGGGCCGGCCGCGGGGCGGCCCGGGCGCGCGGCCCGGCCCTCGGCCGGCGGGTGCCGCGGAACTAAGCCCCGGAGTCGGCAGCGGCCCGGAGTGGGGCCGAGGTCCGTGACGGGCGCGGGGCGGCCCGGGCGCGAGGCCCAGACCTCGGCCGACGGGTGCCGCTGAGCTTAGCCCCGGGTTCGGCAGCAGCCTGGAGTGGGGCCACGGCGCGGCCCTGGTGTGTGACCTGTCCTTCGGCCGGCGGGTGCCTCGGATCTAAGCCCCGGGGTTGGCAGCGGCCTGGAGCGGGGCTGTGGGCCGGATCGGGTGCGGGACGGCCCTGGCATGCGGCACAGCCCCCAGCAGGTGTGTGCCGCGGAGATATGCCCCGGGGTCGGCATCGACCCGGAGCGAGGTAGAGGGCCGGGCCGGGTGCGGGGCATCCAGGCGCGTGTCCCGGCCCTCGGCCGGTGGGTCCCGTGGAGCTAAGGCTTGGGGTCGGCAGCGGCCCAGAGCGGGGCCATGGTGCAGCCCGGGTGCGCTTCCCGGCCCTCGGCCGGCAGGTGAAGCGGAGCTAACCCTGGGGTCGGAAACGGCCCAGAGCGGGGCCGCGGGACAGCCCGGGCTAGCAGCCCGGCGCTCGGCCGGTGGGGGCCGCGGAGCTAAGCCCCGAGGTCGGCAGGGGCCTGGAGCGGAGCCGAGGGCCGGGCTGGGCGCGGGGCGGCCCGGGCGCGCAGCCCTGTCCTCGGCCATCAGGTGGAGCGGAGCTAAGCCCTGGGGTCAGCAGCAGCCCAGAGCGGGTCCCAGGGCTGGGCCGGGCGTGGGGCGGCCTGAGCTCGCCGCCTGACCCTCGGCCTGCGGTGCCACGGAGCTAAGCCCCGGGGTCGGCAGCGTCCGAACGCGGGGCCGCAGGGCGGCCTGGGCAGGCAACCCGGCCCTCGGCTGGCGGCTGCTGCGGAGCTAAGTCCCGGGATCAGCAGAGCCTCGAATCGGGGCCGTAGGGGGGCCTGGGCGTGCAGCCCGGACCTCGGCCGGCGCGTGCCGCGGAGAAAAGCCCCGGGGTCGGCAGCGCCCCGAAGCTGGGCCGCAGGGCGGCCTGGGCGGTCAGCCTGTCCCTCGGCCAGCGGGTGCCGCGGAGCTAAGCCCCCGGGTCGGCAGCGGCCCGGAGCAGGGCCGAGGGCCAGGCCGGGTGTGGGGCAGCACAGGCGCGCGGCCCGGCCCTCGGTTGGCGAGTGCCGCGGAGCTAAGGAACGGGGTCGGCAGCGGCCCAGAGCGGGGCCATGGTGCAGCCCGGGCACGCTTCCCGGCCCTCGGCCGGCAGGTGAAGCGGAGCTAACCCCGGGGTCGGAAGCGGCCCAGAGTGGGGCCGCGGGACGGCCCGTGCTAGCAGCCCGGCGCTCATCCGGTGGGTGCCGCGAAGCTAAGCCCCGAGGTCGGCAGCGGCTCGGAGCGTGGCCGAGGGCCGGGCCGTGCGCAGGGCGGCCTGAGCTCGCAGCCCAGCTCTCGGCCGTCGGGTGCCGCGGAGCTAAGCCCGGGGTCGGCAGCGGCCCGGAGCAGGGCCGAGTGTCGGGCCGGGCATGCGGCGGCACGGGCGCGCGGCCCGGCCCTTGGCCGGCGGGTCCCGCGGAGCTAAGCCCCGGGAGGGCAGTGGCCCGGAGCGGGGCCGAGGGCCGGGCCTGGTGCAGGGTGGCCCGGGCACTCGGCCCAGCCCTCGGCCGCCGGGTGCTGCGGAGGTAAGCCCCGGCTTTGGCAGCAGCCCGGAGCGAGGCCGAGGGCCGAGCCGGGCGCGGGGCAGCCCGGGCGCGCGGCCCGGACCTCGGACGGCGAGTGCCGCAGAGCTAAGGCCCAGGGTCGGCAGCGGCCCAGAGCGGGGCCATGGTGCAGCCCGGGCGCGCTTCCCGGCACTTGGCCGGCAGGTGAAGCGGAGCTAACCCCAGGGTCGGAAGCGGCCCAGAGCGGGGTCACGGGACGGCCCGGGCTAGCAGCCCGGCGCTCGGCCGGTGGTTGCCGCGGAGCTAAGCCCCGGGGACAGCAGCGGCCCGGAGTGGGGCCGAGGGCCGGGCCGGGCGCAGGGTGGCCCGGGCACTCTTTCCCGCCTTCGGCCGCCGGGTGCTGCGGCGCTAAGCCCCGGAGTCGGCAGCAGTGGCCCGGAGCAGGGCTGAGTGTCGGGCCGGGCGTGCGGCGGCACGGGCACGCGGCCCGGCCCTCGGCCGGCGGGTGCCGCGGAGCTAAGCCCCCGGGTTGGCAGTGCCCCGAAGCGGGGCCTTGGGGCGGCACGGGCGCGACCCGGCCCTTGGCCGGCGGGTGCCGCGGAGCTAAGCCCCTGGTTCGGCAGTGGCTCGCAGCGGGGCCGACGGCCGGGCCGGGCGCGGGGCGTCCCGGGCGCGCGGCCCGGTCCTCAGACGGAGAGTGCCGCGGAGCTAACCCCGGGGTCGGCAGCGGCCCAGAGCTGCTCCGAGGGCCAGGCCGGGCGCAGGGCGGCCAGGGCGCGTGGCCTGGCCCTCGGCTGGCGGTTGCCGCGGGGCTAAGCCCCAGGGTCGGCAGCGGCCAGGACCGGGGCCGAGAGCCGGGCCTTGTTCGGGGCGGCCCGGGCGCGAGGCCCGCCCCTCACCGGCGGGTACCTCGGAGCTAAGCCCCGGGGTCGGCAGCGGCCCAGAGCGGGGCCGAGGGCCGGGCCGGCTGCAGGGCGGCCCGGGCTCCAGGCCCGGCCCTCGGACGGCCGGTTGCCGCGAGCTAAGCCCTGGGGTCAGTAGCGGCCCGAAGCGGGGCCGCAGGGCGGCCCTGCGCGCGGCCCGGCCCTCGGCCTGCGGGTGCCGCAGAGCTAATCCCCGGGGTCTGCCATGGCCTGGATATGGGCCGAGGTCCATGCGGGGCACAGGGCGGCACGTGCGCGCTGCCCGCCCTCGGCCGGTGGGTGCCGCGGAGCTAAGCCCTGGGGTTGGCAGCGGCACGGAGTGGAGCCGTGGGGCGTCCCGGGCACGCGGCCTTTCCCTCGGCCGGCGGGTGCCGCGGAGATAAGCCCCGGGGTCGGTAGCGGCCCAAATCAGGGCCGCGGGGTGGCCCGGGCACGCGGCACGTCAATCGACCAGCGGGTGCCGCGGAGCTAAGCCCCGGGGTCGGCAGCAGCCCGGAGTGGGGACGCGGGGAGGCCCGGGTGCGGGGCCCGGCCCTCGGACAGCGGGCGCCACCGAGCTAAGCCCCTGGGTCGGCAGCGGCCTGGAGCAGGGCCGAGGGCCAGGCCGGGCGTGGGGCAGCCCGGGCGCGACCCGGCCCTTGGCCGGCTGGTACCGCGGAGCTAAGCTCCAGGGTCGGCAGTGGACCAAAGCGGGGCCGAAGGCAGGGCTGGCCGCGGGGTGGCCCGGGCGCGTGGCCCGGCCCTCCACCGGATGGTACCGCAGAGCTAAGTCCCGGGGTCGGCAGCGGGGCAACCCTGGCGCGCGGCCCGGTCCTCCGCATGCGGGTGCCGCGGAGCTAAGCCCCGGGGTCGGCAGCGGCCTGGAGAGGGGCCTTGGGCAGGGCCGGGCGCATGGCCACCCGGGCGCCCCGCCCGGCCCTTGGCCGGCGTGTGCCACGGAGCTAAGCCCCGGGTTCGGCAGCGGCCCGTCGTCGGGCCGAAGTCCGGGCCGGGCTCCGCCGGCCCTGGAGCGCGGACGGGCCCTCCACCGTCAGTGCTGCGGAGCTAAGCCCCAGGGTCGGCAGCGGCCCGGAGCGGGGCCAAAGGCCGGGCCGGGCACGGTGGGCCTGGGTGCGCGGACCGACCCTCCACCAGCGGGTGCCGCGCAGCTAAACCCCGGGGTCGGCAGAGACCGGAGTGGGGCCAGGGCCGGCCCGGGCGCGGGGTGGCCATGGCGCACCGCCGGGCCCTGCGTGGAGTGGCCCCGGCAGGCGGCCCGGCCCTGGGCCCATACGTGCCGTGGAGCTAAGCCCCGGAGTCGGCAGAGGCCCGGAGCGGGGCCGAGGATTGGGACGGGAGTGGGGCGGCCTGGGCGCGCGGTCCGCCCCTCCGCCAGAGGGTGCCGGGGAGCTAAGCTCCGGGGTCAGCAGCAGAACGGAGCGGGGCCTAGGGCTGGGCCAGGCGAGGGGCGAACCGGGCGAGCGGTCCGGCCCTCCGCCGGCGGGTGTCGCAGAGCTAAGCCCCGGGGTCGGCAGCGGCCCGGAGCTCGGCGGAGGATTGGGACGGGAGCGGGGCGGACCGGGAACTTGGCCAGGCCCTCGGCCCGCGGGTGCCTCAGAGCTAAGCCCTGGGGTCGACAGCGGCCCGGAGCGTGGCCGAGGGTCGCGAGGGGAGCGGGGCAGCCTGGGCGCGCGGCCCTGCCCTCGGCCCGTTGGTGCCGCGAGCTAAGCCCGGAGACGGCAGTAGCCCGGCCCTCTGCCGGCGGTTGCTGTGGAGCTAAGCCCCGGTGTCGGTAGCGGCACAGAGCAGGGCCGAGGGCAGGGACGGGCGCGGGGTGGCCCAGGTGCGCGGCCAGGTCCTCCGCCGGCGGGTGCCGCGCAGCTAAGTCCCGGGGTCGGCACCGGCCCAGAGTGGGGCCAGGGCAGGGCCGGGCTTGGGGCGGCCACGGCACGCGGCTGGGCCGGACGTGGGGCGGCCCCGGCACGCAGTCTGGCCCTCAGCTGGCACGTGCCATGGAGCTAAGCCCCGGGGTCGGCAGCGGCTCAGAGTGGGGCCTAGGTCCGGGCCGGGCGCAGGGCGGCTGGGGCGCGCGGCCCGGCCCTACGCCGGCGGGTGCCGCGGAGCCAATCCCCGGGGCCAGCAGCGGCCCGGAGCGCGGCCGAGGGCCTGGCCGGGCGCAGGGCAGCCCGGGCGCGGGTCCCGGATCTCCGCCGTCAGGTGCCGCGGAGCTAAGCCCCGGGGTCTGCAGCGTCCCGGAGCGGGGCCGAGGGCCGGGCAGGGCGCGGGGTGGCCCCGGCGCGTGGCCAGGCCCTCGGCCCGCGGGTGCGGCAGAGCTAAGCCCTGGGGTCGACAGCGGCCCGGAGTGCGGCCGAGGGTTGCGAAGGGAGCGGGGCGGCCCGGGCGCGCAGCCTGGCCCTCTGCCCATTGGTGTCGCGGAGCTAAGCCTCGGGATCGGCAGTGGCCCGGCCCTCTGCCGGCGGTTGCCGCGGAGCTAAGCCCCGGGGTTGGCGGCAGCCCGGAGTGGGGCCGAGGGCCGGGCCGGGCGCGGGGCGGCCCGGGCGCGCGGCTCGGCCATCGGCCTGCGGGTGCCGCAGAGCTAAGCCCCGGGGTCGGCAGCGGCCCGGAGCTCGGCGGAGGGTTGGTACGGGAGCGTTGGTACGGGAGTGGGGCGGACCGGGAACGTGGCCAGGCCCTTGGCCCGCGGGTGCCGCAGAGCTAAGTCCTGGGGTCGACAGCGGCCCGGAGCGCGGCCGAGGGTCGCGACGGGAGCGGGGCGGCCCGGGCGCGCAGCCTGGCCCTCTGCCCATTGCTGTCGTGGAGCTAAGCCTCGGGGTCGGCAGCGGCCAAAGTGGGGCCCGGGCCAGGCCGGGCGCGGGGCGTGCCCGGCGCGCGGCAGGGCCAGTCGCGGGGCCGCCCCTGCGCGCGGCCCGTCCCTCGGCTCGCAGGTGCTGCGTAGCTAATCCCCGGGGTTGCCAGCGGCCCGGAGAGGGGCCGACGGCCGGGCCGGGCGCCAGGCGGTGCTGGCGTGTGGCCCGGCCCTCCGTCGGTGGTTGCCTCGGAGCTAAGCCCCGGGGTCGGAAACGGCCCGGAACACCGCTGAGGTCCGTGCCGCGTGCGGGTCTGCCCAGGTGCGTGGCCCGGTTCTCCGCCGGCGGGTGCCGTGAGCTAAGCCCTGGGTTCGGCAGCGGCCCGGAGCAGGGCCGATGGCCGGGCCGGGAACGGGGTGGCCGGGGTGCGCGACCCTGCCATCGGCCTGTGGGTGCCGCGGAGCCAAGCCCCGGGGCCCGCAGCGGCCCGGAGCGCGGCCGAAGGCCGGGCCGGGCGCAGGGCAGCACAGGCGCGTGGCCCATACCTCCGCCGGCGGGTGCCGCGGAGTAAGTCCCAGGGGTCGGCAGCGGCCCGGAGAGGGGCCGAGGGACGGGCCGGGCGCAGGGCAGCACAGGCGCGTGGCCCGGCCCTCTGCAGGCGGTTGCCGCGGAGCTAAGCCCCGGGGTCGGCAACGTCCCGCAGCGGGGCCGAGGGCAGGGCCGGGCGCGGGGCAGCCCCGGCGCGCGGCCCGCCCCACCGCCGGCGGGTGCTGCGGAGCTAAGCCCCGGGGTCGACAGCGGCCTGGAGCGTGGCCGAGGGTTGCGATGGGAGCGGGGCGGCCCGGGCACGTGCCTCGGCCCTCAGCCCGCGGGTGCCGCGGAGCTAAGCCCCGGGTCAGCAGTTGCCAGGAGCGGGGCCGAGGGCCGTGCCGGGCGCAGGGTGGCCCAGGCGCGCGGCCCGGCCCTCCACCGACGGGTGCCGCGGAGCGAAGTCCCGGGGTCGGCAGCGGCCTGAAGAGGGGCCTTGGGACGGGCCGGGCGCGGGGAAGCCCGGGCACGCGGCCCGGCCCTCGGCCGGCGGGTGCCGTGGAGCTAAGCCCTGGGGTCGGCAGCGGCCCGAAGTGGGGCCGAAGGCCTGGCCGGGCACGGCCGGGCCGCGCGCACGGACCAACCTTCCGCCGGCGGGTGCCGCGGAGCTAAGCCCCGGGGTCGGCAGCGGCCCGGACCGGGGTCGAATGCCAGGGGAGCACGGAATGTTCCCGGCGCGCGGTCCGCCGCTCCACGGCGGGTGCCGCGGAGCTAAGCCCCGGGGTCTGCAGCGTCCCGGAGCGGGGCCGAGGGCCGGGCAGGGCGCGGGGCGGCCCCGGGGCGTGGCCAGGCCCTCCGCCCGCGGGTGCGGCAGAGCTAAGCCCTGGGGTCGACAGCGGCCCGGAGCGCAGCCGAGGGTCGCGACGGGAGCGGGGTGGCCCGGGCGCGCAGCCTGGCCCTCTGCCCATTGGTGTCGCGGAGCTAAGCCTCGGGATCGGCAGTGGCCCGGCCCTCTGCCGGCAGTTGCCGCGGAGCTAAGCCCCGGGGTTGGCGGCGGCCCGGAGCAGGGCCGAGGGCCGGGCCGGGCGCGGGGCGGCCCGGGCGCGCGGCCCGGCCCTCGGCCGGCGGTTGTCGCGGAGCTACGCCCCGGGGTCGGCAGAGGCCCGGAACGGGGTCGAGGGCCGGGACGGGCGCGGGGCTGCCCAGGCGCGCGTCCCGGCTCTCCGCCGGCTGGTGCCGCGGAGCTAAGCCCCGGGGTCGGCAGCGGCTCGGAGAGGGGCCGAGGGCAGGGCAGGGCGCGGGGCGGCCAGGGCGCGCGGTCCGGCCCTCCGGCGGCGGGTGCCACGGAGCTAAGCCCCAGGGTCGGCAGTGGCACGGAGCTTGGCCGAGGCCAGGGACGGGCGCGGAGTGGCCCGGGCGTGCCGCCCGGCCCTCCGGTGGCGGGTGCCACGGAGCTAAGCCCCAGGGTCTGCAGCCGCCAGGAGCAGGGCCGAGGGCCGGGCCGGGCGCGGGGCAGCCCGGCCGCGCCGCCTGGTCCTCTGCCGGCAGGTGCCGCGGAGCTAAGCCCCGGGGTCGACAACGGCCCGGAGCGCAGCTGACGGTCAGGACGAGAGCGGGGCGGCCCGGGTACGTGGGCCGGGCCTGCGGGTGCTGTGAATTGAGCCCCGGGGTCGGCAGTGGCCCGGAGCGGGGCCGAGAGCAGGGCCGGGCTTGGGGCAGCCCAGGCGAGCGGCCAGGTCCTCCACAGGCGGGTGCCACGGAGCTAAGCCCTGGAGTCGGCAGCGGCCCAGAGCGGGGCCGAGGCCCGGGCCGGGTGCGGGGCAGCCCGGGCGCGTGGTCCGGCCCTCAGCCGGCGTGTGCCGCGGAGCTAAGCCCCAGGGTCGGCAGCGGCCCGGAGCGGGGCCGCGGGCCGGGCCGGGCACAGGGCAGCCTTGATGCGTGGCCCAGCCCTCAGCCCGTGGTTGCCGTGGAGCTAAGCCCCGGAGTCCACAGTGACCCAGAGAGGGGCCAGGGCCGGGCAGGGCTCAGGGCGGCCCTGGCGCACGGCCCGGGCCTCGGCCGGCGGGTGCCGCGGAGCTAAGCCCCGGGTTTGGCAGTGGCTCTGAGCGGGTCCGAGGGAAAGGCAGGGCGCGGGGCGGCCCGGGCGCGCGGCCCATCCCTTGGCCCCACGGGTCCCACGGAGCTAAGCCCCGGAGTCGGCAGCGGCCCGGAGCGGGGTCAGGGCCGGGCATGGCGCCGGGCGGCACCGGCACATGGCCCGGCCCTATGCCAACGGGTGCCGCGGAGCTACGCCCCGGGGTTGGCAGAGGCCCGGAACAGGGCCGAGGGCCGGGCCGGGCGCTGGGCGGCTCGGGCGTGCGGCCCGGGCCTCGGCCGGTGGGTGCTGCAGAGCTAAGCCCCGGGGTCGGCAGTGGTCCGGAGCGGGGCCTAGGGCTGGGCTGGGCGCGGAACGGCCCGGGCGAGCGGCCAGGCCCTCTGCACGCGGGTGCCGCGGAGCTAAGCCCCGGTGTCGGCAGTGGCCCGGAGCAGGGCCTAGGGCTGGGCTGGGCGCGGAGCGGCCCGGGCGAGCGGCCAGGCCCTCTGCACGCGGGTGCCACGGAGCTAAGCCCCGGGGTCAGCAGCGACCCGGAGCGTGGCCAAAGGCCAGGCTGGACGTGGGACGGACCAGGCGCGCGGACCGGCCCTCCGCCGGCAGTTGCCGCTAGCTAAGCATCGGGGTCGGCAGCGGCCCGGAGCGGGCTCAGGGCCGGGAATGGCGCCGGGCGGCACTGGTGTGTGCCCCGGCCCTATGCCGGTGGGTGCCGCGGAGCTACGCCCCTGGGTTGGCAGAGGCCCGGAACGGGGCCGAGGGCCGGGCCGGGCGCTGGGCGGCCCGGGCGTGTGGCCCGGGCCTCGGCTGGTGGGCGCTGCGGAGCTAAGCCCCGGGGTCGGCAGCGGCCCGGAGCGGCGTCTAGCGCTGGGCTGGGCGCGGAGCGGCCCGGGCGAGCGGCCAGGCCCTCTGCACGCGCATGCTGCGGAGCTAAGCCCCGGGGTCGGCAGCGGCCTGGAGCGTGGTCGAAGGCCAGGATGGACGCGGGACGGACCAGGCGCGCGGACCGGCCCTCCACCGGTGGTTGCCGCGAGTTAAGCCCCGGGGTCGGCAGCGGCCCGGAGCGGGGCCGAGGGCAGGGTAGGGCGCGGGGCTGCCAGGGCGTGCGTTCCGGCCCTCCGGCGGCGGGTGCCACGGAGCTAAGCCCCAGTGTCGGCAGTGGCCCGGAGCTTGGCCAAGGGCAGGGACGGGAGCGGAGTGGCCCGGGCGAGCCGCCTGGCCCTCCGCTGGCGGGTGCCACGGAGCTAAGCCCCGGGGTCAGCAGCGGCCAGGAGCAGGGCCGAGGGCCGGACGGGGCGTGGGGCAGTCCGGCTGCGCGGCCTGGTCCTCCGCCGGCGGGTCCCGCGGAGCTAAGCCCCGGGGTTGGCAGCGTCCCGGAGCGCGGCCGAGGGTCGCGACGGGAGCGGGGCGGCCTGGGCACGTGGCTCGACCCTCGGCCCGCGCATGCCGCGGAGCTAGGCCCCGGTGTCGGCAGCGGCCCGAAGCGCGGCCGAGAGTCGCGACGGGAGCGGGGAGGAACAGGCGTGCAACCCGGCCCTTGGCCCGCGGGTGCCGTGAATTGAGCCCCGGAGTCGGCAGCGGCCCGGAGCGTGGCCGAGAGCAGGGCCGGGCGTGGGGCGGCTCAGGCACGCGGCCAGGTCCTCCACAGGCGGGTGCCACGGAGCTAAGCCCCGGGGTCAGCAGCAGCCCAGAGTGGGTCCAGGGCCGGGCCGGGTGCCGGGCATGCCCGGTGCGCGGCTGGGCCAGGGGCGGGGCGGCACCGGCGCGCGGCCCGGCCCTCGGCCCGCGGGTGCCGCAGAGCTAATCCCCGGGTTCGGCAGCGTCCCAGAGAGGGGCTGAGGGCCGGGCCGGGTGCGGGGTGGCCTGGGCGCGTGGTCCGGCCATCAGCCGGCGTGTGCCGCGGAGCTAAGCCCTGGGGTCGGCAGTGGCTCGGAGCGGGTCCGAGGGAAGGGCAGGGCACGGGGCGGCCTGGGCGCGCGGCCCATCCCTCGGCCTCACGGGTCCCACGGAGCTAAGCCCCGGGGTCGGCAGCAGCCCGGAGCGGGGTCAGGGCGGGGCATGGCGCCGGGCGGCACCGGCGCGTTGCCCGGCACTATGCCGGCGGGTGCCGCGGAGCTATGCCCCGGGGTCGGCAGAGGCCCAGAACGGGGCCGAGGGCCCGGCCGGGCGCTGGGTGGTCCGGGCATGCTGCCCGGGCCTCGGGCGGCGGGTGCTGCGGAGCTAAGCCCCGGGGTCGGCAGCGGCCCGGAGCGGGGCCTAGGGCTGGGCGGGGCGCGGAGCGGCCCAGGCGAGCGGCCAGGCCCTCTGCACGCGGGTGCTGCGGAGCTAAGCTCCGGGGTCGGCAGCGGCCCGGAGCGTGGCCGAAGGCAAGGCTGGACGCGGGGTGGACCAGGCGCGTGGACCGGCCCTCCGCCGGCGGTTGCCGCGAGCTAAGCCCCGGGGTCGGCAGTGGCCCGGAGCGGGGCCCAGGGCAGGGCAGGGCGCGGGACGGCCAGGGCGCGTGGTCCGGCCCTCCGGCGGCGGGTGCCACGGAGCTAAGCCCCAGGGTTGGCAGCGGCCCGGAGCTTGGCCGAGGGCAGGGACAGGCGCGGAGCAGCCCGGGCGCGCCGCCCGGCCCTCCGCTGGCGGGTGCCATGGAGCTAAGCCCCGGGGTCGGCAGCGGCCAGGAGCAGGGCCGAGGGCCGGACCGGGCGCGGGGCAGCCCGGCCGCGCATCCTGGTCCACCGCCGGCGGGTGCCGCGGAGCTAAGCCCCGGGGTTGGCAGCGGCCCGGAGCGCGGCCGAGGGTCGCGATGGGAGCGGGGCGGCCTGGGCACGTGGCTCGACCCTCGGCCCGCGCATGCCGCGGAGCTAGGCCCCGGTGTCGGCAGCGACCTGAAGCGCGGCTGATAGTCGCGACGGGAGCGGGGAGGAATGGGCGTGCAGCCCGGCCCTCGGCCCGCGGGTGCCTTGAATTGAGCCCCGGGGTCGGCAGCGGCCTGGAGCAGGGCCGAGAGCAGGGCCGGGTGTGGGGCGGCCCAGGCGTGCGGCCAGGTCCTCCACAGGCGTGTGCCACGGAGCTAAGCCCCGGGGTCAGCAGCGGCCCAGAGCCGGTCCAGGGACGGGCCGGGCGCGGGGCATGCCCGGCGCGTGGCTGGGCCAGGGGCGGGGCGGCACCGGCGCGCGGCCCAGCACTCGGCCCGCGGGTGCCACAGAGCTAAGCCCCAGGGTCGGCAGCGGCCCGGAGCAGGCCGAGGGTCTGGACGGGAGCGGGGCGGCTCGGGGGCGGGGCCCGGCCCTCCGCCGGTGGGTGCCGCGGGGTTAAGCCCCGGGTTTGGCAGCGGCATGGAGCGGGGCCGAGGGACGGGCAGGGCACGTTGTGTTCCGGTTGCGAGGCCCGGCCCTTGGCCAGCGGGTGCCGCGGAACTAATCCCCGGGGTCGGCAGCGGCCCGGAGCGGGGCCGAGGGCCGGGCCGGACCTGGTGCGTCCCAGGTTCGTGGCCCCGCCCTCGGCCCGTGGGTGCCGCAGAGCTAAGCCCCCGGTGCGGGAGCTGCTCAGAGAGCGGCCGAGTTTCGAGACTGGAGCGGGGCGGCCCGTGTGCGCGGCCCGGCCCTTGGCCTGCGGGTGCCATGGAGATAAGCCCCTGGGTCTGCAGCGGCCCAGAACGGGGCGGAGGGTCGGGACGGGAGCAGGGTGTCTCGGGCTTGCGGCCTGGTCCTCCGCCGGCGGGTGTCGCGGAGCTAAGACCCGGAGTCGCCAGCGCCGTGGAGCGGGGCCAGGGCCGGTTTGGGCGCGGGGTGGTCCTGGTGCGCTGCTGGGCCAGGCGCGGGGCGGACCCAGCACGCGGTGGGGCCAGGCGCGGGGCGTCCCCAACGCGCGGCCCGGCCCTCGGCTCGCGTGTGTCGCGGAGCTAAGCCCTGGGGTCGACAGCGGCTTGGAGTGGGCCGAGGGCCGGGACGGGTGCTGGGTGGCATGGGCTCGCGGCCCGGCCCTTGGCCAGCGGGTGCCGTGGGGATAAACCCCGGGTTCGGGAGCTGCTCGGAGCGCGGTCTAATGTCGAGACGGTAGCAGGGCGGCCCGCGCGCGGCCCGGCCCTTGGCCCGCGGGTGCCATAGAGCTAAGCCCCGGGGTCTGCAGCGGCCCAGAACGCGGCAGAGGGTCGGGACGGGAGCAGGGCATCTCGGGCGCGTGGCCTGGTCCTCCGCTGGTGGGTGCCGCGGAGCTAAGCCACAGGGTCGTCAGCTGCCCGGAGCGGGGCCGAGGGCCGGGCGGGGTGCTGGGCGGACCCACCCTCCTCCAGCGGGTGCCGCGGAGCTAAGCCCCGGGGTTTGCAGCGGCCCGGAGCGGGGCCAGAGCGGGGCCGGGTCCAGGGCGGCCCCGGCGTGCGGCCCAGCCCTCGGCCCGCGTGGGCCGTAGAGATAAGCGCCGGGGTCGGCAGCGGCCCGGAGCGGGGTCGAGGGTCTGGCCAGGCGCTGGGTGGCCCGGGCGCAGGTCCCGGCCCTCCGCTGTTGTGTGACGCGGAGCTAAGCCCCGGGGTCAGCAGCGGCCCACAGCGGCGAGGTGCGGCCCGGCGCGCACGGCCCGGCCCTCGGACCATGGGTGCCGCGGAGCAAAGCCCCGGGGTCTGCAGCGGCCCGGAACGGGGCCAGGGCCGGGTCGGGCATGGGGCAGGAACGGCGCGCGGCTTGGCCCTCAGCCTGCGTGGGCCGCGGAACTAAGCCCCGGGGTCGGCAGTGGCCCGGAGCGGGGCCGAGGGCCGTGCTGGGCGCGGCCGGCCCGGGAGCGTGGACCTGCACTCCGCTGGCGGGTGCCGCAGAGCTAAGCCCTGGGGTCGGCAGCGGCTCGGAGCGGGGCCAGGGCCAGGCCGGGCGCAGGGCGGCCCTGGCGTGTGGCCGGGCTGGCCGTGGGGTGGGCCCGGCCTGCGGCCCGGCCCTCGGTGCAGTTGTGCCGCGGAGCTAAGCCCCGGTGTCTGCAGCTGCCCTCAGCGTGGCCGAGGGTCCCGACGGGAGCGGGGTGGCCGGGACACGTGGCCCGGTCCTCCTCCGGCGGGTGCCGCGGAGCTAAGCCCCGGGGTCGGTAGCGGCCCGGAGCGGGGCCGAGGGCCGTGCCGGGCGCGGGGCGGCCCGGGTGCGCGGCCCAGCGCTCGGCCCGCGTGTGCCGCGGAGCTAAGCCCCGCGGTTGGCCGCTGCCCGGAGCGGGGCTGAGGACCGGGCCGGGAGCGGGGCGGCCCAGGCACGCGGCTCGGCCCTCCGCCCGCTGTTGTCGCGGAGCTAAGCCCCGGGGTCGGCAGCGGCCCGGACCAGGTCCAAGGACTGGGCCGTGAGCGGGGCGGCCCGGGCACGCGGCCCGACCCTCGGCATGCGTGTGCCACGGAGCTAAGCCCCGGAGTCGGCAGCTGCCCGGAGCGGGGCCGAAGGCCTTGCCGGGTTCGGCCGGCCCGGGTGCACGGACCTGCCCTCTGCCGGCTGTCACCGCGGAGCTAAGCCCAGGGGTCGGCAGTGGCGTGGAGCGGGGCCTGGCCCGGGCCGGGCGCGGGGCGGTCCCGGCGTGCGGCCCTGCCCTCAGATCATGTGTGCTGCGGATCTAAGCCCCGATTTCGGCAGCGGCACGGAGCGGGGCCGAGGGACGGGCAGAGCGCGTGGTGTTCCGGACGTGAGGCCCGGCCCTCGGCCGGCGGGTGACGCGGAGCTAAGCCCCGGGATCGGGAGCTGCTCGGAGCGTGGCCGAGTGTCGAGACGGGAGCGCGGAGGCCCGTGCGCGCGGCCTGGCCCTTGGCCCGCGGGTGCCACGGAGCTAAGCCCTTGGGGTGTGCAGCAGCCCAGAACGCGGCCAAGGGTCGGGACGGGAGCAGGGCGTCTCGGATGCGTGGCACGGTCCTCCGCCGGCGGGTGCCGCGGAGCTAAGCCCTGGGATCGCCAGCGGCCTGGAGCGGGGCCAGGGCCCGGGCGGGCGCGGGTCTGCCCCAGCGCACAGCCGGGCCAGGCGCGGGGCGGCCCAGGAGCGCGGCGGGGCCAGGCGCGGGGCGGCCCCAGTGCGCGGCCCAGCCCTCGGCCAGCGGGTGCCGCGGGGATAAGCCCCGGGTTCGGCAGTGGCACGGAGCGCAACTGAGGGTCCTGACGGGAGCGGGGCGGCCGGGACACGTGGCAAGGTCCTCCTCCGGGGGGTGCCGTGGAGGTAAGCCCCGGGGTCGGCAGAGGCCCGGAGCAGAGCCGAGGGCCGGGTCGGGCACGGGGCAGCCCGGCACGCGGCACGGTCCTCTGCCGGCTGGTGCTGCGAAGCTAAGCCCCGGGATCGGCAGCGGTCCGGAGCGGGGCCGAGTGCCGGGCCGTGCGCTGGACGGCCCTGGCGTGTGGCCAGGCCCTCCGCTGGCGGGTGCCGTGGAGCTAAGCCCCGGGGTCGGTAGCGCGCTGGAGCGCAGCCGAGGGTCCTGACGGGAGCGGGGCGGCTGGGACACGTGGCCAGGTCCTCCTCCGGAGGGTGCCGCGGAGGTAAGCCCCGGGGTCGGCAGAGGCCCAGAGCAGAGCCGAGGGCCGGGTCGGGCGCGGGGCAGCCGGGGCGCACGGCCCGCCCCTCCGCCAGCAGGTGCCGCAGAGCTAAGCTCCGGGATCGGCAGCTGCCCGGAGCTTGGCCGAGGGTCCCGATGGGAGCGGGATGGCCGGGACACTTGGCCCGGTACTCCGCCGGCGGGGGCCATGGAGCTAAGCCCCGGGGTCGTTAGCGGCCCGGAGCGGGGCCGAGGGCCGTGCCGGGTCCGGGGCGGCACGGGCGCACGGCCTGGCCCTCGGCTCGCGTGTGCCGCGGAGCTAAGCCCTGGGTTCGGCATCGCCCCGGAGTGGGGCCGAGGGCCGGGCAGGGCGGTGGGCGGCCCAGGCGCATGGCCAAGCCCTCCGCCGGTGGGTGAAGCGGAGCTAAGCCCCAGGGTCGGCAGCGGCCCGGAGCGGGGCCGAGGGCCGGGCCGGGCGCTGGGTGGCACGGGCGGACGGCCTGGCCCTCGGCCAGTGGGTGCCGCGAGGATAAGCCCCGGGTTCGGGAGCTGCTCGCAGCGCGGCCGAGTGTCAAGACGGGAGCGGGGTGGCCCTCGCGTGGCCCGGCCCTTGGCCCGCGGGTGCCATGGACCTAAGCCACGGGGTCTGCAGCGGCCCAGAACGCGGCAGAGGGTCGGGACGGGAGCAGGGCATCTCGGGCGTGCGGCCTGGTCCTCCGCCGGCGGGTGCCGTGGAGCTAAGCTCCGGGGTCGGCTGCGGCCTGGAGCGGGGCCAGGGCTGGGCCGGGCGCGGAGCGGCCCCGGCGCGCGGCCCTGCCCTCGGCTCGCGTATGCCTCGTAGCTAAGCCTCGGGTTCTGCAGCGGCACGGAGCGGGGCCTAGGGACGGGCAGGGCGCGTGGTGTTCCGGTCACGAGGCCCGGCCCTCGGCCGGCGGGTGCCACGGAGCAAAGCCCCGGGGTCGGCAGCTGCCGGAGCGGGGCCGAGGGCCGGACCGGGCGCTGGGCGGCCCAGGCGCGCGGTCCGGCCCTCCACCACGGGGTGCCGCGGAGCTAAGCCCCGGGGTCAGGAGTTGCTCGGAGCGCGGCCGAGTGTTGAGACGGGAGCGGAGCGGCCCGTGCGCGCGGCCCGGCCCTTGGCCCGCAGGTGTCACGGAGCTACGCCCCAGGGTCGGCAGCTGCCCGGAGCGGGGCCGAGGGCCGGACCAGGCACGGGGCGTCCCGGGCGCGCGGTCTGGCCCTCCACCACGGGGTGCCGCGGAGTTAAGTCCCGGGTCAGCAGCGGCCCTTAGCGGGACAGAGGGCCGGGCCGGGCGTGGGGCGGCCCGGGCGCGCGGCCCGGCCCTCGGCCCGCGCGTGCCAGGGAGCTAAGCCCGGGTTCGGCAGCGGCACGGAGCGGGGCCGAGGGATGGGCAGGGCGCGTGGTGTTCCGGTCGCGAGGCCCGGCCCTCGGCCGGCGGGTGCCGCGGAGCTAATCCCCGGGGTCGGCAGCGGCCCGGAGTGCGGCCGAGGGTCCCGACGGGAGCGGGGCGGCTGGGACACGTGGCCCGGTCCTCCGCCGGAGGGTGCCGCAGTGCTAAGCCCCACGGTCGGCAGCTGCCCGGAGTGGGGAAGAGGGCCGTGCCAGGCGTGGTCGGACCGGGCGCGCAGACCTGCCCTCCGCCGGCTGGCGCCGCCGAGCTAAGGCCCGGGGTCAGCAGCGGCGCGAAGCGGGGCCAAGGGCCGGGATGGGTGCGGCACAGCCCAGGCACGCGGCCTGGCCCTTGGCCCGCTGCTGCCGCGGAGCTAAGCCCCGGGGTCGGCAGCTGCCCGGAGCGTGGCCGAGGGTCCCGACGGGAGCAGGGTGGCCGGGACACGTGGCCCGGTCCTCCTCCGGCGGGTGTCGCGGAGCTAAGCCCCGGGGGTCGGTAGCGGCCCGGAGCGGGGCCGAGGGGCGTGCCAGGCGCGGGGCGGCCCGGGCACGCGGCCCGGCCCTCGGCCCGCGTGTGCCGTGAAGCTAAGCCCCGCGGTCGGCAGCTGCCCGGAGCGGGGCCGAGGACCGGGCCGGGAGCGGTGCAGCCCAGGCGCGCGGCCCGGCCCTCCGCCCGCTGTTGTCACGGAGCTAAGCCCCGGGGTCGGCAGCGACCCGGAGTGGGGCCGAGGGCCGGGCAGGGCGCTGGGCGGCCCAGGCGCGTGGCCAAGCCCTCCGCCGGTGGGTGCCGCGGAGTTAAGCCCCGGGGTCAGCAGCGGCCCAAAGCGGGGCCGAGGGACGGGCCGGGCGCTGGGCGGCACGGGCGCACGGCCCGGTCCTCGGCCAGCGGGTGCCGCGGGGATAAGCCTCGGGTTTGGGAGCTGCTCGGAGCGTGGCCGAGTGTCGAGACGGGAGCGGGGCGGCCCACGCGCGTACCGGCCCTTGGCCCGCGGGTGCCATGGAGCTAAGCCCCAGGGTCTGCAGCGGCCCAGAACGTGGCAGAGGGTCGGGACGGGAGCAGGGCGTCTCGGGCGCGCGGCCTGGTCCTCCGCCGGTGGGTGCCGCGGAGCTAAGCTCTGGGATCGGCTGTGGCCTGGAGCGGGGCCAGGGCTGGGCCGAGCGCGGGGCGGCCCCGGCGTGCAGCCGGGCTGGGCGCAGAGTGGCCCCGGCGCGCGGCCCTGCCCTCGGCTCGCGTGTGCCACGTAGCTAAGCCTCGGGTTCTTCAGCGGCACGGAGTGGGGCCAAGGGACGGGCAGGGCGCATGGTGTTCCGGTCACGAGGTCCAGCCCTCGGCTCGCGTGTGCCGTGGAGCTAAGCCCCGGGTTCGGCAGCGGCCCGGAGCGGGGTCGAGGGCCGGGCAGGGCGCTGGGCAGCCCGGGCGCGTGGCCAAGCCCTCCGCCGGCGGGTGCCGCGGAGCTAAGCCCCGGGCTTGGCAGCGATCCGGAGCGGGGCCGAGGGCCGGGACGGGCGCTGGGTGGCCCCGGATCGCGGCCCAGCCCTCGGCCAGCGGGTGCCGCGGGGATAAGCTCTGGGTTCGGCAGAGGCCCGGAGCGGTGCCGAGGAACGGGCCGGGCGTGTCGTGGCCCAGTCGCGAGGCCTGGCCCTCAGCCGACGGGTGCCGCAGAGCTAAGCCCCGGGGTCGGCAGCGGCCCCGAGCGCGGCCGAGTGTTGGGACGGGAGCGGGGCGGCCCGAGTGCGCGGCCCAGCCCGTGGCCCGCGGGTGCCATGGAGCTAAGCCCCGGGGTCGGCAGCGGCCCGGAGCGCGGCCGAGTGTCGGGACGGGAGCGGGGCTGCCCGTGCGTGGGGCCCGGCCCTTGGCCCGCGGGTGCTGCAGAGCTAAGCCCCTCATCGG
Organism: Sorex fumeus; assembly: GCF_029834395.1. NCBI lineage: Eukaryota > Metazoa > Chordata > Mammalia > Eulipotyphla > Soricidae > Sorex > Sorex fumeus. The sequence goes on from NW_026606240.1 coordinate 2,595,574, forward strand.
CAGCGGCCCGGAGCAGGGCCAGGGCCGGGCCGGGCGAAGGGCGGCCCCGGCGCGCGGCCTGACCCGCGGCCTGTGTGTGCCACGGAGCTAAGCCCCGGGGTCGACAGCGGCCCGGAGCGGGGCCGAGGGCCGGGCTGGGCACAGGTCTACCCGGGTGCTCAGCCCGGCCCACTGCCTTTGTGTGCCGCGGAGCTAAAGCCCGGTGTTGGCAGCGTCCCGGAGCGGGGACGAGGGACGGGATGGGCGCAGAGCAGCCTGGGCACGTGGCACGGTCCTCCGCCGGCGGGTGCCGCGGAATTAAGCCCCGGGGTCGGCAGCGGCCAGGAGCGGGGCCGAGGGTTGGGACGGGCGCGGGGCAGCACAGGCCCGCGGCCCCGCCCTCGGCCCGCGGTTGCCACGGAGCTAAGCCCCGAGGTCAGCAGCAGTCCGGAGCGGGGCCGAGGGTCGGGACGGGAGTGGGGTGGCCCGGGCACGTTGCCCGAACCTCCTCCGGGGGTTGCTGCGGAGCTAAGCCCCGGGGTCGGCAGCGGTCCGGAGCGAGCAGAGGGCCAGGACGGGCGCGGGGCCGCCCGAGCGAGCGGCCCGGCCCTCCATCGGCGGGTGACGCGGAGCTAAGCCCCAGGGTCGGCAGCGGTCCGGAGCGGGGCCGAGTGCCCGCCCGGGCGTTGGGCGGCCCTGGAGCCTGGCCAGGCCCTCCTCCGGGGGGTGCCGCGGAGGTAAGCCCCGGGGTCAGCAGTGGCCCGGAGCAGAGCCGAGGGCCTGTTCGGGTGCAGGGCAGCCCGGGTGCACGGCTCGACCCTCTGCCGGCGGGTGCCGCAGAGCTAAGCCCCAGGGTCGGCAGCGGCCCAGAACACGGCGGAGGGTCCGGACGGGAGTGGGGAGGGCCTGGCAGGTGGCCCGGTCCTCCTCCGGCGGGTCCCACGGAGCTAAGCCCCGGGGACAGCAGCGGCCCTGAGCGGGGCCGAGGGATGTGTCGGGCGCGGTGCCACCCGGGCGCGCGGCCCCGCCCTCGGCCCGCAGGTGCCACGGAGCTAAGCCCCGGGGTCGGCAGTGGCCCGGAGCAGGCCGAGGGTCAGGACGGGAGCGGGGCGGCTCGGGGGCGGGGCCTGGCCCTCCGCCGGCGGGTGCCGCGGGGTTAAGCCCCGGGTTCGGCAGCGGCATGGAGCGGGGCCGAGGGACGGGCAGGGCGCGTTGTGTTCCGGTTGCGAGGCTCGGCCCTCGGCCGGCGGGTGCCGCGGAACTAATCCCCGGGATCGGCAGCGGCCCGGAGCGGGGCCGAGGGCCGGGCCGGACGCGGTGCGTCCCGGGTTCGTGGCCCCGCCCTCGGCCCGCAGGTGCCGCAGAGCTAAGCCCCCGGTGCGGGAGCTGCTCAGAGAGCGGCCGAGTGTTGACTGGAGCGGGGCGGCCCGTGTGCGCGGCCCGGCCCTTGGCCTGCGGGTGCCATGGAGCTAAGCCTCTGGGTCTGCAGCGGCCCAGAACGGGGCGGAGGGTTGGGACGGGAACAGGGTGTCTCGGGCTTGCGGCCTGGTCCTCTGCCGGCGGGTGTCGCGGAGCTAAGCCCCAGAGTCGCCAGCGGCGTGGAGCGGGGCCAGGGCCGGGTCAGGCGCGGGTTGGCCCTGGCGCACTGACGGGCCAGGCGCGGGGTGGACCCAGCGCGCGGCGGGGCCAGGCGCGGGGCGGCCCCGACGCGCGGCCCGGCCCTCGGCCGGCGGGTACCGCGGAACTAATCCCCGGGGTCGGCAGCGGCCTGGAGTGGGGCCGAGGGCCGGGACGGGTGCTGGGCGGCACTGGCTCGCGGCCCGGCGCTCGGCCAGCAGGTGCCGCGGGGATAAACCCCTGGTTCTGGAGCTGCTCGGAGTGCGGTCTAATGTCGAGACGGTAGTGGGGCGGCCCACGCGCAGCCCGGCCTTTGGCCCGCGGGTGCCATGGAGCTAAGCCCCGGGGTCTGCAGCGGTCCAGAATGCGGCAGAGGGTCGGGACTGGAGCAGGGCATCTCGGGCGCGCGGCCTGGTCCTCTGCCGGCGGGTGCCACGGAGCTAAGCCCCGGGGTCGGCTGTGGCCTGGAGCGGGGCCAGGGCTGGACTGGGCGCGGGGTGGCCCCGGCGTGCGGTCGGCCCGGGCATTGAGCGACCCCGGCGCGCGGCCCGGCCCTCGGCTCGCGTGTGCCGTGGAGCTAAGCCCCGGGTTCGGCAGCGGCACGAAGCGGGGCCGAGGGACGTGCAGGGCGCGTGGTGTTCCAGTCGCGAGGCCCGGCCCTCGGCCGGCGGGTGCCGCGGAGCTAAGCCCCGGTGTTGGCAGCGGCCTGGAGTGGGGCCGAGGGCCGGGCTGGGCGCTGGGCGGCACGGGCGCACGGCCCGGCCCTCGGCCAGCGGGTGCCACGGGGATAAGCCCTGGGTTCGGGAGCTGCTCAGAGCGCGGACGAGTGTGGAGACGGGAGCGGGGCGGCCCGTGCGCGTGGCCCGGCTCTTGGCCCGCGGGTGCCATGGAGCTAAGACCGCGGTCTGCAGCGGCCCAGAACACGGCAGAGGGTCGGGACGGGAGCAGGGCATCTCGGGCGCGCGGTGTTGTCCTCCGCCGGCGGGTGCCGTGGAGCTAAGATCCAGGGTCGCCAGCGGCCTGGAGCGGGGCCAGGGCCGGGTCGGGCGCGGGGTGGCCCTGGCGCGTGGCCGGGCCAGGCGCGGGGCGGACCCGGCGCGCGGCGGGGCCAGGTGCGGAGCAGCCCCGGCACGCGGCCCGGCCCTCGGCTCGCATGTGCCGCGGAGCTAAGCCCCGGGTTCGGCAGCGACCCGGAGTGGGGCCGAGGTCCGGGCAGGGCGCTGGGCAGCCCAGGCGTGTGGCCATGCCCTCCGCCGGCGGGTGCCGCGGAGCTAAGCCCCAGGTTCGGCAGCGGCTCGGAGCAGGGCCGAGGGATGGGCCGGGCGCTGGGCGGCACGGGCGGACGGCCCGGCCCTTGGCCAGCGGGTGCCGCGGGGATAAGCCCCGGGTTCGGGAGCTGCTCGGAGAGCGGCCGAGTGTCGAGACTGGAGCAGTGCGGACCGCGCGCGGCACGGCCCCTGTCCCGCGGGTGCCATGGACCTAAGCCCCGGGGTCTGCAGAGGTCCAGAACGCGGCAGTAGGTCGGGACGGGAGCAGGGCGTCTCGGGCGCGCGGCCCTGTCCTCCGCCGGCGGGTGCCACGGAGCTAAGCTCCGGGGTCGGCTGCGGCCTGGAGCGGGGCCAGGGCTGGGCCAGGCGCGGGGCGACCCCGGCGTGCAGCCGGGCCGGGCGCGGAGCGGCCCCGGCGCGCGGCCCGGCCCTCGGCTCGCGTGTGCCACGTAGCTAAGCCTCGGGTTCTGCAGTGGCACGGAGCGGGGCCGAGGGCCGGGCCGGTAACGGGTCTACCCGGGCGCTCCGCCCGGCCCAGGCCTTTGTTTGCTGCGGAGCTAAAGCCCAGTGTTGGCAGCGCCCCGGAGCGGGGACGAGGGACGGGACGGGCGCGGAGCAGCCCGGGCACGCTGCACGGTCCTCCGCCGGCGGGTACCGCGGAATTAAGCCCCGGGGTCGGCAGCGGCCAGGAGCGGGGCCGAGGGTCGGGACGGGAGTGGGGCGGCCCGGGCACGTTACCCGAACCTCCTCCGGGGGGTGCCGCGGAGGTAAGCCCCGGGGTTGGCAGTGGCCCGGAGCAGAGCCAAGGGCCGGGTCGGGCGCGGGGCAGCCCGGGTGCGCGGTCCGGGCCTCCGCCGGCGGGTGGCGCAGAGCTAAGCCCCAGGGTCGGCAGCGGCCCGGAGCGGGCCTAGGGCCGGAACGGGCGCGGGGCTGCACAGGCCCGCAGCCCAGCCCTCGGCCCGCGGTTGCCACGGAGCTAAGCCCCGAGGTCGGCAGCGGTCCGGAGCGGGGCCGAGGGTCGGGACGGGAGTGGGGCGGCCTGGGCACGTTGCCCGAACCTCCTCCGGGGGGTTCCGCGGAGCTAAGCCCCAGGGTCGGCAGCGGCCCGGAGCGAGCAAAGGGCCGGGACGGGCGCGGGGAGGCCCGAGCCCGCGGCCCGGCCCTCCATCGGCGGGTGACGCAGAGCTAAGCCCTGGGGTCGGCAGCGATCTGGAGCGGGGCCGAGTGACGGCCAGGGCGCTGGGCGGCCCTGGAGCGTGGCCAGGCCCTCCTCCGGGGGGTGCCGCGGAGGTAAGCCCCGGGGTCGGCAGTGGCCTGGAGCTGAGCCGAGGGCCGGGTAGGGTGCGGGCAGCCCGGCTGCGCGGTCCGACCCTCCGCCGGCGGGTGCCGCAGAGCTAAGACCCGGGGTCGGCAGCGGCCCAGAACACGGCGGAGGGTCCGGACGGAAGCGTGGCGGCCCTGGCAGGTGGCCCGGTCCTCCGGCAGGTCCCGCGGAGCTAAGCCCCGGGGTCATCAGTGGCCGGAGCGGGGCCGAGGGCTCTGTTGCGCGCGGTGCGGCCCGGGCGCCCGGCCCCGCCCTCGGCCTGCGGGTTCCGTGGGGTTAAGCTCCGGGTTCGGCAGCGGCATGGAGCGGGGCCGAGGGACGGGCAGGGCACGTGGTGTTCTGCTCGTGAGGCCCGGCCCTCCGCCGGCGGGTGCCGTGGAACTAATCCCCGGGGTTGGCAGCGCCCCGGAGCGGGGCCGAAGGCCGGGCCGGACGCGGTGCGTCCCGGGTTCGTGGCTCCGCCCTCGGCCCGCGGGTGCCACGGAGCTAAGCCCCGGGAGCGGGAGCTGCTCAGAGCACGGCCGAGTGTCGAGACGGGAGCGGGGCGGCCCGTGTGCGCGGCCCAGCCCTTGGCCCGCAGGTGCCATGGAGCTAAGCCCCTGGGTCTGCAGCGGCCCAGAACTCGGAGGGTAGGGACGGGAGCAGGGCGTCTTGGGCTTGCGGCCTGGTCCTCCGCAAGCGGGTGCTGAGGAGCTAAGCCCCGGGGTCGCCAGCGGCGTGGAGCGGGGCCAGGGCCGGGTCGGGCGCAGTGTGTCTCCGGCGCGCTAACGGGCTAGGCGCGGGCCGGACTCAGCACGCGGCGGTGCCAGGCGCGGGGCGGCCCCGGCGCGCGGCCCGTCCCTCGGCTCGCGTGTGTCGCGGAGCTAAGCCCTGGGATCGGCAGCGGCCTGGAGGGGGGCCAAAGGCCGGGAAGGGCGCTGGGCGGGACAGGTGCGCAGCCCGGCCCTCGGCCAGCGGGTGCCGCGGGGATAAGCCCCGGGTTCGGGAGCTGCTCGGAGCGCGTCTGAGTGTCTAGACGGTAGCGGGGCGGCCCGCGCGCGGCCCGGCCCTTGGCCCGCGGGTGCCATGGAGCTAAGCCCCGGGGTCTGCAGCAGCCCAGAACGCGGCAGAGGGTCGGGACGGGAGCAGGGCATCTCGGGCGTGTGGCCTGGTCCTCCGCCGGCGGGTGCCGCGGAGCTAAGCCCTAGGGTCGGCTGCGGCCTAGAGCGGGGCCAGGGCTGGACCGGGCGCGGGGCGGCCCCGGCGTGCAGCCGGGCCGGGTGCGGAGCGGCCCCGGTGCGTCCCGGCCCTCGGCTCGCGTGTGCCGCGTAGCTAAGCTTCGGGTTCTGCAGTGGCACGGAGCGGGGCCGTGGGTCGGGCAGGGCGCGTGGTGTTCCGGTCACGAGGCCCGGCCCTCGGCCGGCGGGTGCCGAGGAGCTAAGCCCCGTGGTCGGCAGCGGCCCGGAGCGGGGACTAGGGCCGGGCCGGGCGCGGGTCAGCCCGGGCGCTCGGCCCGGCCCACCGCCTTTGTGTGCCGCGCAGCTAAAGCCCGGGCGTTCGGCACGGTCCTCCGCCGGCGGGTGCCGCGGAGCTAAGCCCCGGGGTCGGCAGCAGCCCGGAACGGGGCCAAGGGCCGGGCCGGGCACGGGTCAGCCCGGGCGCTCGGCCCGGCCCACCACCTTTGTGTGCCGCGGAGCTAAAGCCCGGGCGCGCGGCACGGTCCTCCGCCGGCGGGTGCCGCAGAGCTAAGCCCCGGGGTCGGCAGCGGCCCGGAGCGGGCCAAGGGCCGGGACGGGCGCCGGGCGGCACAGGCCTGCAGACCTGCCCTCGGCCCGCGGTTGCCAAGGAGCTAAGCCCCAGGGTCGGCAGCGGCCCGGAGCGAGCAGAGGGCCGGGACGGGCCCGGGGCAGCCCAGGAGCGTGGCCCGACCCTCAGCCGGCGGGTGCCGCAGAGCTAAGCCCCGTGGTTGGCAGCGGCCCAAAACGTGGCGGAGGGTCCGGACGGGAGCGGGGCGGCCCTGGCAGGTGGCCCGGTCCTCCTCCAGCGTGTCCTGCGGAGCTAAGCCCCGGGGGCAGCAGCGGCCCGGAGCGGGGCCGAGGGATGTGTCGGGCGCGGTGCGGCCCGGGCGTGCGGCCCCGCCCTTGGCCCGCGGGTGCCACGGAGCTAAGCCCCGGGTTCGGCAGCGGCCTGGAGCAGGCTGAGGACCGGGACGGGTGCGAGGCGGCCCAGGCGCGTGCTCGGGCCCTCTGCCGGCTGGTGTTGCGGAGCTAAGCCCCGGGGTCGGCAGCGGCCCGGAGCGGGCCGAGGTCCGGGCCGGGATCGGGGCGGCCGGGGTGCGCAGCCCGTCCCTCCGCTGGCGGGTGCCGCAGAGCTAATCCCCGGGGTCGGCAGTGGCACAGAGCGGGGCCAGGGCCAGGCCGGGTGCAGGGCGGCTCTGGCGCGTGGCCGGGCAGGGCGCGGGGCGGCCCTGGCCTGAGGCCCGGCCCTTGGCACACTTGTGCAGCACAGCTAAGCCCTGGGGTCGGCAGATGCTCGTAGCGGGGCAAAGGGCCAGGCGGGGCATGGGGCAGCCCGGGCACGCAGCCCGGACCTCGGCCCGCGGGTGCCGCGGAGCTAATCCCCGTGGTCGGCAGCTGCAAGGAGCGGGACCGAGGGCCGTGCCGGGCGCCGCTGGCCAGGGTGCGTGGACCTGCCCTCCACCAGCGGGTGCCGCGGAGATAAGCCCCGGGATCGGCAGTGACCTGGAGCGGGGCCAGGGCCGGGCCGGGCGTGGGGCGGCCCCTGCGTGCGGCCCGGGCCTCGGCCCGCGTGGGCCGCGGAGCTAAGACCTGGGATCGGCAGCGGTCCGGAGCCATGCCGAGGGCCGGGCCGGGCCGGGCGCTGGGCGGCCCGGACGCGTGGGCAGGCCATCCGCTGGCGGGTGCCGCGGAGCTAAGCCCCTGGGTTGGCAGCGGCCCGGAGCGGGGCGAAGGGCCGTGCCAGGTGCGGGGCAGCCCGGGCGCGCGGCCCGGCCCTCCGCCGGCCGGTGCCGCAGAGCTAAGCCCCAGGGTCGGCAGCGGCCCAGAACGTGGCCGAGGGTCAGGACGGGAGAGGGGCTGTTCGGGGGTGGGGCCCGGCCCTCCGCCGGCGGGTGCCGTGGGGCTAAGCCCCGGTACGGCAGCGGCACGGAGCGGGGCCGAGGGACGGGCAGGGCACGTGGTGTTCCGGTCGCGAGGCGCGGCCATCGGCCGGCGGGTGCCGCGGAGATAAGCCCCGGGGTCGGCGGCCGCCCGGAGCGGGGCTGAGGGCTGTGTCGGGCACTGTGCGGCCCGGGCGCGCGGCCCCGCCCTCGGCCCGCAGGTGCCATGGAGCTTAGCCCCGGGGTCGGCAGCGGCCCGGAGCAGGCCGAGGGTCAGGACGGGAGCGGGGCGGCTCGGGGGCGGGGCCTGGCCCTCCGCCGGCGGGTGCCGCGGGGTTAAGCCCCGGGTTCGGCAGCGGCATGGAGTGGGGCCGAGGGACGGGCAGGGCGCGTTGTGTTCCGGTTGCGAGGCCCGGCCCTCGGCCGGCGGGTGCCGCGGAACTAATCCCCGGGGTCGGCAGCGGCCCGGAGCGGGGCCGAAGGCCGGGCCGGACGCGGTGCGTCCCGGGTTCGTGACCCCGCCCTCGGCCCGCGGGTGCCGAAGAGCTAAGCACCGGGTGCGGGAGCTGCTCAGAGAGCGGACGAGTGTCGAGACTGGAGCGGGGCGGCCCGTGTGCGCGGCCCGGCCCTTGGCCTGCGGGTGCCATGGAGCTAAGCCTCTGGGTCTGCAGCGGCCCAGAACGGGGCGGAGGGTTGGGACGGGAGCAGGGTGTCTCGGGCTTGCGGCCTGGTCCTCTGCCGGCGGGTGTCGCGGAGCTAAGCCCCAGAGTCGCCAGCGGCGTGGAGCGGGGCCAGGGCCGGGTCAGGCGCGGGTTGGCCCCGGCGCACTGACGGGCCATGCGCGGGGTGGACCCAGCGCGCGGCGGGGCCAGGCGCGGGGCGGCCCCGACGCGCGGCCCGGCCCTCGGCCGGCGGGTGCCGCGGAACTAATCCCCGGGGTCGGCAGCGGCCTGGAGTGGGGCCGAGGGCCGGGACGGGTGCTGGGCGGCACTGGCTCGCGGCCCGGCGCTCGGCCAGCAGGTGCCGCGGGGATAAACCCCTGGTTCTGGAGCTGCTCGGAGCGCGGTCTAATGTCGAGACGGTAGCGGGGCGGCCCGCGCGCGGCCCGGCCCTTGGCCCGCGGGTGCCATGGAGCTAAGCCCCGGGGTCTGCATCGGCCCAGAACGCGGCAGAGGGTCGGGACGGGAGCAGGGCATCTCGGGCGCGCGGCCTGGTCCTCTGCCGGCGGGTGCCGCGGAGCTAAGCCCCGGGGTCGGCTGCGGTCTGGAGCGAGGCCAGGGCTGGACTGGGCGTGGGGTGTCCCCGGCGTGCGGCCGGCCCGGGCACGGAGTGTCCCCGGCGCGCGGCCCGGCCCTCGGCTCGCGTGTGCAGCGGAGCTAAGCCCCGGGTTCGGCAGCGGCACGAAGCGGGGCCGAGGGATGTGCAGGGAGCGTGGTGTTCCAGTCGCGAGGCCCGGCCCTCAGCCGGCGGGTGCCGCGGACCTAAGCCTCGGTGTTGGCAGCGGCCTGGAGTGGGGTTGAGGGCCGGGCTGGGCGCTGGGCGGCACGGGCGCACGGCCCGGCCCTCGGCCAGCGGGTGCCGCGGGGATAAGCTCCGGGTTCGTGAGCTGCTCGGAGCGCGGCCGAGTGTCGAGACGGGAGTGGGCCGGCCCGTGCGCACGGCCCGGCCCTTAGCCCGCGTGTGCCACGTAGCTAAGCCTCGGGTTCTGCAGCGGCACGGAGTGGGGCCGAGGGCCGGGCCGGTCACGGGTCTACCCGGGCGCTCGGCCCGGCCCAGGCCTTTGTGTGCTGCGGAGCTAAAGCCCAGTGTTGGCAGCGCCCCGGAGCGGGGACGAGGGATGGGACGGGCGCGGAGCAGCCCGGGCACGCTGCACGGTCCTCCGCCGGCGGGTACCGCGGAATTAAGCCCCGGGGTCGGCAGCGGCCAGGAGCGGGGCCGAGGGTCGGGACGGGAGTGGGGCGGCCCGGGCACGTTACCCGAACCTCCTCCGGGGGGTGCCGCGGAGGTAAGCCCCGGGGTTGGCAGTGGCCCGGAGCAGAGCCAAGGGCCGGGTCGGGCGCGGGGCAGCCCGGGTGCGCGGTCCGGGCCTCCGCCGGCGGGTGGCGCAGAGCTAAGCCCCAGGGTCGGCAGCGGCCCGGAGCGGGCCTAGGGCCGGAACGGGCGCGGGGCTGCACAGGCCCGCAGCCCAGCCCTCGGCCCGCGGTTGCCACGGAGCTAAGCCCCGAGGTCGGCAGCGGTCCGGAGCGGGGCCGAGGGTCGGGACGGGAGTGGGGCGGCCCGGGCACGTTGCCCGAACCTCCTCCGGGGGGTTCCACGGAGCTAAGCCCCAGGGTAGGCAGCGGCCCGTAGCGAGCAAAGGGCCGGGACGGGCGCGGGGAGGCCCGAGCCCGCGGCCCGGCCCTCCATCGGCGGGTGACGCAGAGCTAAGCCCCGGGGTCGGCAGCGATCTGGAGCGGGGCCGAGTGACGGCCAGGGCGCTGGGCGGCCCTGGAGCGTGGCCAGGCCCTCCTCCGGGGGGTGCCGCGGAGGTAAGCCCCGGGGTCGGCAGCGGCCCGCAGCAGAGCCGAGGGCCGGGTTGGGCGCGGGGCAGCCCGGCTGCGCGGCCCGACCCTCCACCGGCGGGTGCCGCAGAGCTAAGCCCCGGGTTCGGCAGCAGCCCAGAACGCGACGGAGGGTACAGACGGGAGCGGGGCGGCCCTGGCAGGTGGCCCAGTCCTCCTCCAGCAGGTCGCCCGGAGCTAAGCCCCGGGGTCAGCAGCGGCCCGGAGCGAGGCCGAGGGCTGTGTCGGGCGCGGTGCGGCCCGGGCGCGGGGCCCCGCCCTCGGCCCGCGGGTGCCACGGACCTAAGCCCTGGGGTCGGCAGCGGCCCCGAGCAGGCCGAGGACCGGGACGGGCGCTGGGTGACCCAGGCGCATGGCCCGGCCCTCCGCCGCCGGTGCTGCGGAGCTAAGCCCTGGGGTCGGCAGCGGCCCAGCGCGGGCCGAGGGCCGGGCCGGGCTCGGGGCGGCCCAGGTGCGCGGCCCGTCCCTCCGATGGCGGGTGCCGCAGAGCTAAGCCCTGGGGTCGGCAGCGGCTCAGAGCGGGGCCAGGGCCAGGGCGGGCGCAGGGCGGCTCTGGTGCGTGGCTAGGCTGGGCACGTGGCGGCCCCGGCCCGCCGCCCGGCCCTCGGCGCACTTGTGCCGCGGAGCTAAGCCCCGGGGTCGGCAGTGGCCCGGAGCGGGGCAAATGCCGGGCGGGGCGTGGGGCAGCTCGGGCACGTGGCCCGGCCCTTGGCCCGCGGGTGCCGCGGAGCTAAGCCCCGCGGTCGGCATGTGTAAGGAGCGGGTCCGAGGGCCGTGCCGGGCGCGGCTGGCCCGGGTACTCGGACCTGCCCTCCACCAGCGGTTGCCGCGGAGATAAGCCCCGGGGTCGGCAGCGACCCGGAGTGGGGCCAGGGCCGGGCCGGGCACGGGGCGTTCCCGGCGTGCGGCCCGGCCCTCCGCCCGCATGGGCCGCGGAGCTAAGCCCCGAGATAGGCAGCGGCCCGGAGCCGTGCCGAGGGCTGGGCCGGGTGCTGGGCGGCCCGTACGCGTGGCCAGTCCGTCCGCTGGCGGGTACCGCGGAGCTAAGCCCCGGGGTCGGCAGTGGCCCGGAGGTGGGCCGAGGGCCGTGCTCGGCGCGGTGCGGCCCGGGCGCGCGTCTCGACCCTCGGCCCCCGGCTGCCGCGGAGCTAAGCCCCGGGTTCGGCAGCGGCACGGAGCTGGGCAGAGGGACGGGCAGGGTGCGTGGTGCTCCGGTTGCGAGGCCGGGCCCTCGGCCGGCGGGTGCCGCTGAGCTAAGCCCCGGGGTCGGCAGCGGCCTGGAGCGGGGCCGAGGGCCGGTCCGGACGTGGTGCGGCCCGGGGTCGTGCCCCCGCCCTCGGCCCGCGGGTGCCGCGGAGCTAAGCCCCGGGGTCTGCTGCAGCTCAGAAAGCGGCCGAGTGTCGAGACGTGAGCGGGGCTGCCCGTGCGCGCGGCCCGGTCCTCCGCCGGCGGGTGCTGCGGAGCTAAGCCCTGGGTTCGCCAGCGGCCTGGAGCGGTGCCAGGGCCCGGCCGGGCACGGGGCGGCCCCGGCGTGCGGCCGGGCCAGGCGCGGGGCGGCTCCGGTTTGCGACGGTGCCAGGTGCGGGGCGGCCCCGGCGCGCGGCCCGGCCCTCAGCCGACGGTTGCCGCGGAGATAAACCCTGGGTTCTGCAGCGACCCGGAGTGGGGCCGAGGGCCGGGCTGGGCACGGGGCAGCACTGGCCTGCAGCCCCTCCCTCAGCCCGCGGTTGCCACGGAGCTAAGCCCCAGTTTCGGCAGCGGCCCGGAGTAAGCAGAGGGCCTGGACGGGCGCGGGGCGGCCCGGGCGCTCGGCCCGGCCCTCCATCGGCGGGTGCTGCGGAGCTAAGCCCGGGGTCGGCAGCGGCCCGTATCGGGGCCGAGACCGGCCCGAGAGGGGGCGGCCCGGGCGCGGCCTGACTCTCGGCCCGCGTGTGCCGCGGAGCTAATTCCTGGCGTCGGCCGCCCGGAGAGGGGCCGAGGGCCGGGCCGGGCGCGGTGCAGCCTGGCCGCGCGGCCCGGCCCTCCGCGGCCAGTGCCGCAGAGCTAAGCCCCGAAGTCGGCAGCAGCCCGGAACGAGGCCCAGGGTCGGAATGGGAGCGGGGCGGCTCGGGCATGCGGCCCGACCCTCGGCCGGTGGGTGCCGCGGAGCTAATCCCCGGGGTCGGCAGCGGGCCAGAGCTGGTCCAAGGACTGGGCCGGGAGCGGCGTGGCCCGGTTGCGAGGCTGGGCCCTCGGCCGGCGGGTGCCGTGGAGGTAAACCCCGGGGTCGGCAGTGGCCCGGAGCGGGGCCGAGGGCCGGTCCAGACGCAGTGCGGCCCGGGGTCGTGCCCCTGCCCTCGGCCCGCAGGTGCCGCAGAGCTAAGTCCCGGATTCGGGAGCTGCTCGGAGCTCGGCCGAGTGTCGAGACGGGAGCGGGGCTGCCTGTGCGGCTGCCAGGCCCTTGGCCCACGGGTGCCACGGAGCTAAGCCCCGGGGTCTGCAGCGGCCCAGAACACGGCCAAGGGTCGGGACGGGAGAAGGGCGTCTCCGGCATGCGGCCCGGTTCTCCGCCGGCGGGTGCCGCGTAGCTAAGCCCTGGGTGCCAGCGGCCTGGAGTGGGGCCAGGACCCGGCTTGGCGCGGGCCGGCCCGGGCGCGTGGCCCGGTCCTCCACCGACGGGTGCCGCGGAGCTAAGCCCCGGGGTCGGCAGCGGCCCGGAGCGGGGCCGAGGGCCGGGCAGGGCGCTGGGTGGCCTGGGCGCGTGGCCAAGTCCTCCACAGGCGGGTGCCGCGGAGCTATGCCCCGGGGTTGGCAGCGACCCGGAGCGGGGCCGATGACCGGGCCGGGCGCTGGGCGGCCCGGGCTCGCGGCCCGGCCCTCGGCCAACGGGTGCCACGGGCATAAGCTCTGGATTCGGCAGCGGCCCGCAGCGGGGCCGAGGGCCGGGCCGGGTGCGGGGTGGCCCGGTCGCGAGGCCCGGCCCTCAGCCGACGTGTGCCGCGGAGCTAAGCCCCGGGGTGGGCAGCGGCACGGAGCGCAGCCGAGGGTCCCGACGGGAGCGGGGCAGTCGGTACGCGTGGCCCGGTCCTTCGCCGGAGGGTGCCGCAGTGCTAAGCCCCACGGTCGGCAGCTGCCCAGAGCGGGGAAGACGGCTGTTTCGGGCGCGGGGTGGCCCGGGCGCTCGGCCCTGCCCTCGGCCCGCAGGTGCCGCAGAGCTAAGCCCCGTGGTCGGCAGCGGTCCGGAGTGGGTCCAGGGCCGGGCCAGTCGCAGGGTGGCCCCAACCCGCGTCCCGGCCCTCGGTTCGCATGTGCCGCGGATCTAAGCCCCGGGGTCGGTAGCGGCCCGGAGCGGGGCCGAGGGCCGGGCCAGATGCGGTGCGGCCCGGGTGCACGGAACCCGCCCTCGGCCCGCGGGTGCCACGGAGCTAAGCCCCGGGGTCGTCAGCGGCCCAGAGCGGGGCCGAGGGCCGGGCCGGGCGCTGGGCGGACCCAACCTCCGCCGGCAGGTGCCGCGGAGCTAAGCCCCGGGGTTGGCAGCGGCCCGGAGCGGAGCCAGAGCCGGGCCGGGCCCAGGGCGGCCCTGGCGTGCGACCGGGACCTCGGCCCGCGTGGGCCGCAGAGATAAGCGCCAGGGTCGGCAGCGGCCCGGAGCGGTGCCGAGTGTCCGGCCGGGTGATGGGTGGCCTGGGCGCGTGTCCAGGCCCTCCATCGTTGTGTGACGCGGAGCTAAGCCCCGGGGTCAGCAGCGGCCCGGGCCTGGGCCGAGGGCCGGGCCGGGCGCAGGCCGGACCGGGCGCACGGCTGGGCCCCCCGCCGGCGGGTGCCGCGGGGCTAACTCCCGGGGTCGGCAGGGGCCTGCAGCGGTGCCGAGGTCCGTGCCAGGCGAGGTGCGGCCCGGGGCGCGCGGCCCGGCCCTCGTTCCACAGGTGCTGCGGAGCTAAGCCCCGGGGTCTGCAGCAGCCCGGAGCGGGGCCAGGGCCGGGCCGGGCGCGGGGCAGACCAGGCGCGCGGCTTTGCCCTCGGCCCGCGTGGGCCGCGGAACTAAGCCCCGGGGTCGGCAGCGGCCCGGATCGGGGCCGAGGGCCGTGCTGGGCGCGGCCGGCCTGGGAGCGTGGACCTGCACTCCACCGGCGGGTGCCGTGGAGGTAAGCCTTGGGGTCGGCAGTGTTCCGGAGTGGGGCCAAGGGCCGGGCCGGACGCGGTGCGGCCCGGGCGCATGGAACCCGCCCTCGGCCCGCGGGTGCCACGGAGCTAAGCCTCGGGGTTGGCAGCGGCCCAGAGCGCGGCCGAGGGTCCCGACGGGAGCGGGGCGGCCCGTGCGCGCGGCTCGGCTCTTGGCCCGCGGGTGCCATGGAGCTCAGCCCCGGGGTCTGCAGCGGCCCAGAACACTGCAGAGGGTCGGGACGGGAGCAGGGCATCTCGGGCGCGCGGCCTTGTCCTCCGCCGGCGGGTGCCGCGGAGCTAAGCTCAAGGGTCGCCAGCAGCCTGGAGCGGGGCCAGGGCCGGGTCGGGCGCGGGGTGGCCCTGGCGCACGGCGGGGCCAGGCGCGGAGCAGCCCCGGCGTGCGGCCCGGCCCTCAGCTCGCGTGTGCCGCGGAGCTAAGCCCTGGGGTCGGCAGCGACCCAGAGTGGGGCTGAGGTCCGGGCAGGGCGCTGGGCAGCCCAGGCTCGTGGCCATGCCCTCCGCCGGCGGGTGCCGCGGAGCTAAGCCCCAGGGTCGGCAGCGGCTCGGAGTGGGGCCAAGGGACGGGCCGGGCGCTGGGCGGCACGGGTGGACGGCCCGGCCCTCGGCCAGAGGGTGCAGCGGGGATAAGCCCCGGGTTCGGCAGCTGCTCGGAGCGCGGCTGAGTGTCGAGACGGGAGCAGGGCGGACCGCGCGCGGCCCAGCCCTTGTCCCGCGGGTGCCATGGACCTAAGCCCCGGGGTCTGCAGAGGCCCATAACGCGGCAGAAGGTCGGGACGGGAGCAGGGCGTCTTGGGCGCGCGGCCTGGTCCTCCGCCTGTGGGTGCCACGGAGCTAAGCTCCGTGGTCGGCTGCGGCCTGGAGCGGGGCCAGTGCTGGGCCAGGCGCTGGGGCGACCCCGGCATGCAGCCGGGCCGGGCGCGGAGTGGCCCCGGCGCGCGGCCCGGCCCTCGGCTCGCGTGTGCCGCGTAGCTAAGCCTCGGGTTCTGCAGCGGCACGGAGCGGGGCCGAGGGACGGGCAGGGCACGTGGTGTTCTGGTCACGAGGCCCGGCCCTCGGCCGGTGGGTGCCGCGGAGCTAAGCCCCAGGGTCGGCAGCGGCCCGGATTGGGGCCGAGGGCCGAGGGCAGGGATGGACGTGGTGCGGCCCAGGGTCGTGGTCCCGCCCTCGGCCCGCGGGTGCCGCGGAGCTAAGTCCGGGTTCGGGAGCTGCTCGGAGCGCGGCCGAGTGTCGAGATGGGAGCGGGGCGGCCCGTGCACGCGGCCCGGCCTTTGGCCCCCGCGTGCCAGGGAGCTAAGCCCCGGGGTCGGCAGCGGCCCGGAGTGGGGCCGAGGGCCGGGCCGGACGGTGTGCGGCCTGGGTGCGTGGTCCCGCCCTCGGCCCGCGGGTACTGCGGAGCTAAGCCTCGGGGTCGGCAGCAGCCCGGAGCGGGGCCAAGGGCCGGGCCGGGTGCGGGGCAGCCCTGGCGCGCGGCCCGGCCCTCTGCCGGCGGGTGCCGCAGAGCTAAGCCCCGGGGTCAGCAGCGGCCCAGAACGCGGCCGAGGGTCAGGACGGGAGAGGGGCTGCTCGGGGGTGGGGACCGGCCCTCCTCCGGCGGGTGCCGCGGGGCTAAGCCCCGGGTTCGGCAGTGGCACGGAGCGGGGCCGAGGGACGGGCAGAGTGCATGGTGTTCCGGTCGCGAGGCCCGGCCCTCGGCCGGCGGGTGCTGCGGAGATAAGCCCCGGGTTCGGCAGCGGCCCGGTGTGGGGCCAAGGGACGGGTAGAGTGCGTGGTGTTTCGGTCGCGAGACCCGGCCCTCGGCCGGCGGGTGCCGCGGAGATAAGCCCCGGGTTCGGCAGCGGCACGGAGCGGGGCCGAGGGACGGGCAGAGCGCGTGGTGTTCTGGTCGCTTGGCCCGGCCCTCGGCCGGTGGGTGCCGCGGAGATAAGCCCCGGGGTCGGCAGCCGCCTGGAGTGGGGCCGAGGGCCGGGCCGGACGCGGTGTGGCCCGGGTTCGTGGCCCCGCCCTCTCCCCGCGGGTGCCACGGAGATAAGCCCCGGGGTCGGCAGCGGCCCCGAGCGGGGACGAAGGCCGGGCCGGACGCTGTGCGGCCCGGGTTCGTGGCCCCGCCCTCGGCCCGCGGGTGCCGCGGAGCTAAGCCCCGGTTTCGGGAGCTGTTCTGAGCGCGGCCGAGTGTCGAGACGGGAGTGGGGCGGCACGGGCGCGCGGCCCGTCCCTTGGCCCACGGGTGCCATGGAGCTAAACCCCGGGGTCAGCAGTGGCCCAGAACGCGGCAGAGGGTCGGGACGGGAGCAGGGCGTCTCCGGCGCGCAGCCCGGCCCTCGGCCCACGGGTGACGCGGAGCTAAGCCCCGCGGTCAGCAGCTGCAAGGAGCGGGTCCGAGGGCCGTACAGGGCGCGGCTGGCCCTGGTGCTCAGACCTGCCACCCACCAGCGGGTGCCGCTGAGCTAAGCCTCGGCGTCGGCAGCAGCCCAGCGCGGGCCGAGGGCCGGGCCGGGATCGGGCCGGCCGGGGTTCGCGGCCCGTCCCTTCGCTGGCGGGTGCCGCAGAGCTAATCCCCACAGTCGGCAGCGGCACAGAGCGGCTGGTCGCGCTGTGGCCCAGGCGCACGGCCCCGCCCTCGGCCCGCGAGTGCCACGGAACTAAGCCCCGGGGTCGGCAGCGGCTCGGAGCGAGAAGAGGGCCGGGACGGGCGCGGGGCAGCCCAGGTGCGCGGCCCGACCCTCCGCCAGCGGGTGCCGCAGAGCTAAGCCCCGTGGTCGGCAGCGGCCCAAAACACGGCGGAGGGTCCGGACGGGAGCGGAGCGGCCCTGGCAGGTGGCCCGGTCCTCCTCCGGCGGGTCCGCGGAGCTAAGCCCCGGGGTCAGCAGCGGCCCGGAGCGGGGCCGAGGGCTGTGTCGGGCGCGCTGTGGCCCGGGTGCGGCCCCGCCCTCGGCCCGCAGGATCCATGGATCTAAGCCCCGGGGTCGGCAGCGGCCCGGAGAAGGCCGAGGACCGGGACGGGCGCGGGGCGGCCCAGGCGCGTGGCTGGTGTTGTGGAGCTAAGCCCCGGGGTCGGCAGCGGCCCGGAGCGGGGACGAGGGCCTGGCCGGGCGCTGGGCAGCCCGGGCGCGCGGCACGGTCCTCTGCTGGCGGGTGCCGCGGAGCTAAGCCCCGGGGTCGGCAGCAGCCCTGAGCAGGGCCGAGGGCCAGGCCGGGCGCAGGGCGGCTCTGGCGCGTGGCCGGGCAGGGCGCGGGGCGGCCCCGGCCCGCGGCCCGGCCCTTGGCGCACTTGTGCAGCGAAGCTAAGCCCCGGGGTCTGCAGATGCCCGGAGCGGGGCAAAGGGCCGAGCGGGGCGTGGGGCAGCCCGGGCGTGCAGCCCGGACCTCGGCCCGCGGGTGCCGCGGAGCTAAGCCCCGCAGTCGGCAGCTTCAAGGAGCGGGTCCGAGGGCCGTGCCGGGCGCCGCTGGCCAGGGTGCGTGGACCTGCCCTCCACCAGCGGGTGCCGCGGAGATAAGCCCCGGGATCGGCAGTGATCTGGAGCGGGGCCAGGGCCGGGCCGGGCGTGGTGCGGCCCCGGCGTGCGGCCCGGCCCTCTGCCCGCGTGGGCCACGGAGCTAAGCCCTGGGATCGACAGTGGCCCAGAGCCGTGCCGAGGGCCGGGCCGGGCGCTGGGCGGCCCGGACACGTGGCCAGGCCATCCGCTGGCGGGTGCCGCGGAGCTACGCCCCGGAGTCGGCAGCAGCCCAGAGCGGGGCCAAGGGCCGGGCCGGGTGCGGGGCAGCCCGGGCGCGCGGCCCGGCCCTCCGCCGGCGGGTGCCGCAGAGCTAAGCCCCGGGGTCGGCAGCGGCCCAGAACGCGGCCGAGGGTCAGGACGGGAGAGGGGCTGCTCGGGGGCGGGGCCCGGCCCTCCGCCGGCGGGTGCCGCGGGGCTTAGCCCCGGGTTCGGCAGCGGCACAGAGCGGGGCCGATGGACGGGCAGGGCGCGTGGTGTTCCGGTTGCGAGGCCCAGCCCTCGGCCGGCGGGTGCCGCGGAGATAAGCCTCGGGGTCAGCAGCGGCCCGGTGCGGTGCGGCCCGGGTTCGTGGCCCCGCCCTCGGCCCTCGGCCCGCGGGTGCCGCGGAGCTAAGCCCCGGTTTCGGGAGCTGCTCAGAGCGCGGCCGAGTGTCAAGACAGGAGCGGGGCGGCCCGTGCGCGCGGCCCGGCCCTTGGCCCGCGGGTGCCATGGAGCTAAGCCCCGGGGTGTGCAGCGGCCCAGAACGCGGCGGAGGGTCGGGACGGGAGCAGGGCGTCTCGGGCTCGTGGCCTGGTCCTCCGCCGGCGGGTGCTGCGGAGCTAAGCCCCGGGGTCCCGAGCTGTTCGGAGCGCGGCCAAGTGTCGAGATGGGAGCGGGGCGGCACGGGTGCGTGGCCCGTCCCTTGGCCCGCGGGTGCCATGGTGCTAAGTCCCGGGGTCTGCAGCTGCTCAGAACGCGGCAGAGGGTTGGGACGGGAGCAGGGTGTCTCCGGCGCGCAGCCCGGCCCTCGGCCCGCGGGTGACGCGGAGGTAAGCCCCGCGGTCAGCAGCTGCAAGGAGCGGGTCCGAGGGCCGTGCCGGGCGCGGCTGGCCCTGGTGCGCGGACCTGCCCTCCACCAGCGGGTGCCGCGGAGATAAGCCCCGGGGTCGGCTGCGGCCTGGAGCAGGGCCAGGGCTGCGCCGGGCACGGGGCGGCCCCCGGCGTGCAGCTGGGCCGGGCGCGGAGCGGCCCTGGCGCGTGGCCCGTCCCTCGGCTCGTGTGTGCCGCGTAGCTAAGCCTCGGGTTCTGCAGCGGCATGGAGCGGGGCCGAGGGACGGGCAGGGCGTGTGGTGTTCCGGTCACGAGGCCCGGCCCTCGGCCGGCAGGTGCCGCGGAGCTAAGCCCCGGGGTCGGCAGCGGCCCGGAGCGGGGCCGAGGGCCGGGACGGACGTGGTGCGTCCCAGGGTCGTGGCCCCGCCCTCGGCCCGCGGTTGCCACGGAGCTAAGCCCCGGGTTCGGGAGCTGCTCGGAGCGCGGCCGAGTGTCGAGACGGGAGCGGGCCGGCCCGTGCGCACGGCCCGGCCCTTAGCCCGCGGGTGCCACGGAGCTAAGCCCCAGGGTCAGCTGCTCCCCGGAGTGGGGCGGAGGGCCGGACCGGGCACGGGGCGGCCCGGGCACACGGTCCGGCCCTCCACTACGGGGTGCCGCAGAGCTAAGCCCCGGGGTCGGCAGCGGCCAGTCGGGGGACAGAGGGCCGGGCCGGGCGCGGGGCGGACCGGGCGCGCGGCCTGGCCCTCGGCCCGCGCGTGCCAGGGAGCTAAGCCCCGGGGTCGGCTGCTGCCCATAGCGGGGCTGAGGGCCGGGCCGGGCGGGGTGCGGCCTGGGCGCGTGACCCCGCCCACAGCCCGCGGGTACCGCGGAGCTAATCCCCGGGGTCGGCTGCGGCCCATAGCGCAGCCGAGTGTTGGGACGGGAGCGGGGCGGCCCGTGCGCACGGCCCGGCCCTTAGCCCGCGTGTGCCACGTAGCCCGCGGACACGTGGCCCGGCCCTCCTCCGGCGGGTGTCGCGGAGCTAAGCCCCGGGGTCGGCAGCGGCCCAGAACGTGGCCGAGGGTTGGGCAGGGCGTGGGGCAGACCGGGCGCGCATCCCGACCCTCCGCCGGCGGGTGCCGCAGAGCTAAGCCCCGGTGTCAGCAGCAGCCCAGAACGCGGCCGAGGGTCGGGACATGAGCGGGTGGCTCGGGCGCGCGGCCAGGTCCTCCGCCGGCGGGTGCCGCAGAGCTAAACCCAGGGGTCGGCAGCGGCCCAGAGCGCGGCCGAGGGTCCCGACGGGAGCGGGGCAGCCCGGACACGTGGCCCGATCCTCTGCTGGCGGGTGTCGCGGAGGCAAGTCATGGGGTTGACAGCGGCCCGGAGCTGGGACGAGTGCCGAGCCGGGCACGGGGCGGCCCCGGCATGCGGCCTGGACCTTGGCCCGCGTGGGCCACGGAGTGAAGCCCTGGGGTCGGCAGCGGCCCAGAGGGTGGCAGAGGACCTGGCCAGGCACTGGGCCGGCCGGGCGCGTGGCCAGGCCCTCCACTGGCTGGTGCCGTGGAGCTAAGCCCCGGGGTAGGCAGCGGCCCGGAGCGGGGACGAGGGCCGGGCCGGGTGCGGGGCAGCCCGGGCACGCGGCCCGGCCCTCCGCCGGTGGGTGCCGCAGAGCTAAGCCCTGGGGTCGGCAGTGGCCCGGAGCGGGGCAAATGCCGGGCGGGGCGTGGGGCAGCCCGGGTGCGTGGCCCGGCCCTTGGCCCGCGGGTGCCTCGGAGCTAAGCCCCGCGGTCGGCAAGTGCAAGGGGCGGGTCCGAGGGCCGTGCCGGGCGCGGCTGGCCCGGGTACGCGGACCTGCCCTCCACCAGCGGTTGCCGCGGAGATAAGCCCCAGGGTCAGCAGCGACCCGGAGTGGGGCCAGGGCCGGGCCGGGCACGGGGCGGCCCCGGCGTGCAGCCCGGCCCTCGGCCCGCATGGGCCGCGGAGCTAAGCCCCGAGATCGGCAGCGGCCCGGAGCCATGCCGAGGGCCGGGCCGGGCGCTGGGCGGCCCGGACGCGTGGCCTGGCCGTCCTCTGGCGGGTGCCGCGGAGCTAAGCCCTGGGGTCGGCAGCGGCCCGGAGCGGGGACAAGCACCGGGCCGGGCTCGGGGCAGCCCGGGCACGCGGCCCGGCCCTCGGCCCATGGCTGCCACGGAGCTAAGAGCCGGGGTCGGGAGCGGCCCGGAGCGGGGCCGAGGGCTGGACCGGGCACGGGGCAGCCCGGGCGCGCGGCACTGACGTCTGCCGGCGGGTGCTGCGGAGCTAGGCCACGGGGTCAGCAACGGTCCGGAGAGAGGACAAGTGCCTGGCCAGGCGCTGGGCGGCCCTGGCAGGTGGCCCGGTCCTCCTCCAGCGGGTCCCGCGGAGCTAAGCCCTGGGGTCGGCAGCGGCCTGGAGTGGGGCCGAGGGCTGTTTCGGGCGTGGTCCGGCCAGGGCGCGCGTTCCCGCCCTCGGCCCGCGGGTGCCACGGAGCTAAGCCCCGGTGTCGGCAGCGGCCCGGAGCAGGCCGAGGACCAGGACGGGCGCGGGGCGGCCCGGGCGTGCTGCCCAGCCCTCCACCGGCGGGTGCTGCGGAGCTAAGCCCCAGGGTCGGCAGCGGCCCAGAGCGGGGCCAGATCTGGGCAGGGCGCAGGGCGGCCCCGGCGTGCGGCCCGGCCCTCGGCCCGCGTGGGCCGCGGACATAAGCGCCGGGAGGGCAGCGGCCCGGAGCGGGGCCGAGGGCCCGGCCGGGAGCTGGGTGGCCCAGGCGCGTGGCCAAGCCCTCCGCCGGCGGGTGCCACGGAGCTAAGCCCCGGGGTTGGCAGCAGCCCGGAGCGGGGCCGAGGGCTGGGCTGGGCGCTGGGTGGCGCGGGCGTGCTGCCCAGCCCTCCGCCGGCGGGTGCTGCGGAGCTAAGCCCCAGGGTCGGCAGCGGCCCAGAGCGGGGCCAGAGCTGGGCCGGGTGCAGGGCGGCCCCGGCGTGCGGCCCGGCCCTCGGCTCGCGTGTGCCGTGGAGCTAAGCCCTGGGGTCGGCAGTGACCCGGAGCGGGGCCGAGGGCCGGGTAGGGCATTGGGCGGCCCAGGCGCGTGGCCAAGCCCTCCGCCGGCGTGTGCCGCGGAGCTAAGCCCCGGGGTCGGCAGCGGCCCGGAGCAGGGCCGAGGGCCGGGCTGGGCGCTGGGCGGCCCAGGCGCGTGGCCAAGCCCTCCGCCGGCGGGTGCCGCGGAGCTAAGCCCCGGGGTCGGCAGCGGCCCGGAGCAGGGCCGAGGGCCGGGCTGGGCGCTGGGCGGTGCGGGCGCGCGGCCCAGCCCTCGGCCAGCGGTTGCCGCGGGGATAAGCCCCGGGGTCGGGAGCGGCCCGGAGCGGGGCCGAGGGCTGGGCTGGGCACGGGGCAGCCTGGGCGCGCGGCACGGTCGTCCGCCGGCGGGTGCCGCGGAGCTAGGCCACTGGGTCGGCAACGGTCCGGAGCGAGGACGAGTGCCTGGCCGGGCGCTGGGCAGCCCTGGCAGGTGGCCCGGACCTCCTCGGGCGGGTCCCGCGGAGCTAAGCCCTGGTGTCGGCAGCGGCCCGGAACATGCCGAGGACCGGGACGGGCGCGGGGCAGCCCGGGTATGCTGCCCGGCCCTCTGCCGGCGGGTGCTGCGGAGCTAAGCCCCGCGGTCGGCAGCGGCCCAGAGTGGGGCCAGAGCTGGGCCGGGCGCAGGGCGGCCCCGGCGTGCGGCCCGGCCCTCGGCCCGCGTGGGCCGCGGACATAAGCGCCAGGGATCGGCAGCGGTCCGGAGCGGGGCCGAGGGCCCAGCCGGGTGCTGGGTTGCCCGGACGCGCGTCCCGGCACTCTGCCATTGTGTTACGCGGAGCTAAGCCCCTGGGTCGGCTGCGGCCCGGGGTGGGGCCGAGGGCCGGGCCGGGCGCGGCGCGGACCGGTTGCGTGGCCGGGCCCTCCGCCGGCGGGTGCCGCGGGGCTAAGCCCCGGGGTCGGCAGCGGCCCACAGCGGTGCCAAGGTCCGTGCTGGGCGCGATGCGGCCCGGGGTGCGCGGCCCGGCCCTCGGACCCCGGGTGCCGTGGAGCTAAGCCCCGGGGTCTGCAGCGGCCCGGAACGGGGCCAGCGCTGGGCCGGGCGCGGGGCAGGCCCGGCGCGCGGCTTGGCCCTCGGGCCGCGTGGGCCACGGAGCTAAACCCCGGGGTCGGCAGTGGCCCGGAGCGGGGCCGGGAGCCGTGCCGGGCACGGGTCAGCCCGGGCGCTCGGCCCGGCCCACCGCCTTTGTGTGCCGCGGAGCTAAGGCCCAGTTTTGGCAGCGCCCCGGAGCACGGACGAGGGACGGGATGGGCGCGGAGCAGCCCGGGCGTGCGGCACGGTCCTCCGCCGGCGGGTGCCGTGGAGCTAAGCCCCGGGGTCGGCAGCGGCCCGGAGCGGGGCCGAGGGTCGGGACGGGAGTGGGGCGGCCCGGGCACGTTACCCGAACCTCCTCCGGGGGGCGCCGTGGAGGTAAGCCCCGGGGTCGGCAGTGGCGCGGAGCAGAGCTGAGGGCCGGGCCGGGCGGGGCATCCCGGGTGCGCGGCCCGGCCCTCCGCCGTCGGGTGCAGCAGAGCTAAGCCCTGGGGTCAGGAGCGGCCCAGAACGCGGCGGAGGGTCCGGACGGGAGCGGGGCGTCCCTGGCAGGTGGTCCGGTCCTCCTCTGGCGGGCGCCGCGGAGCTAAGCCCCGGGGTTGGCAGCGGCCCACAGTCGAGCCGAGCGCCGGGCCGGGCACTTGGCAGCCCGGGCGCGCGGCACGGTCGTCCGCCGGCATGTGCCGCGGAGCTAAGCCCCGGGGTCGGCAGCGGTCCGGAGCGGGGCCGAGTGCCAGGCTGGGCGCTGGGCGGCCCTGGCGCGTGGCCAGGCCCTCCGCAGGCGGGTCCGTGGGAGCTAAGCCCCGGGGTGTGCAGCGGCCCGGAGCGGGGCCGAGGGTCGGGATGGGAGTGGGGCGGCCCGGACACATTGCCCGGTCCTCCTCCGGGGTGTGCCGCAGACGTAAGCCCTGGGGTCGGCAGCGGCCCGGAGCAGAGCCGAGGGCTGTGTCGGGCGCGGTGCGGCCCGGGCGAGCCTCCCTGCCCTCGGCCCCCGGGTGCCACAGAGCTAAGTCCCGGGGTCGGCAGCGGCCCGGAGCAGGCTGAGGACCGGGATTGGCGCGGGGCAGACCAGGCGCGCGGCCCGGCCCTCCGCCGGCGGGTGCTGCGGAGCTAAGCCCCCGGGTCGGCAGCGGCCTGGAGCGGGGCCGAGGGCTGGGTTGGGCGTGGGATGGACCCACCCTCCGCAGGCGGGTGCTGTGGAGCTAAGCCCAGGTGTCGGCAGTGGCCTGGAGCTGGGCCAGAGCC
Organism: Sorex fumeus; assembly: GCF_029834395.1. Classification (NCBI taxonomy): domain Eukaryota; kingdom Metazoa; phylum Chordata; class Mammalia; order Eulipotyphla; family Soricidae; genus Sorex; species Sorex fumeus. The sequence goes on from NW_026606240.1 coordinate 2,619,451, forward strand.
GGGCCGGGCGCAGGGCGGCCCCTGCGTTCGGCCCGGCCCTCGGCCTGCGTGGGCCGGGGAGATAAGCGCCGGAGTCGGCAGCGGCCCGGAGCGGGGACGAGGGCAGGGCCGCGCGGGGGCAGCCCCGGCGCACGGCATGGTCGTCCGCCGGTGGATGCCACGGAGCTTAGCCCCGGGGTGGGCAGCAGCCCAGAGCGGACCGAGGTCCGGGCCGGGCCGGAGTGGCCCGGGCACACGGCCCCGCCCTCCACCGGCGGGTGCCGCGGAGCCTAGCCCCGGGTCAACAGCGGCCTGGAGCGGGGCTGCGGGACGGGACGGGTGCTGGGCAGCCCGGGCCCGGGGCCTGGCACTCGGCCGGCCGGTGCCGCGGAGCTAAGCCCAGGGGTCGGCAGTGGCCCGGAGAGGGGCCGAGGGCCGAGCCGGGCACTGGTCGTCCCGGGCGCTCGGCCCGGGCCTTCGCCATTGTGTGCCGCGTAGCTAAGACCCAGGGTTGGCAGCGGCCCGGAGCGTGGCCGAGGGCCGGGCCAGGCGCGGGTCGGCCCAGGCGCGCGGCCTGGCCCTCCGCCCGCTGGTGTCGCGGAGCTAAGCCCCGGGGTCAGCAGTGGCCCGGAGTGGGGCTGAGGGCCGGACCGGGCGTAGGGTAGCCCGGGCGTGCGGCCTAGCCCTCTGCCGTTGGGTGCCGCAGAGCTAAGCCCCAGGGTCGGCAGCTGCGCAGAAGGCGGACGAGGGTCGGGACGGGAGCGGGGCGGCCCGGGAACGTGGCCCGGTCCTCCTACGGCGGGTGCCGCGGAGCAAAGCCCCGGGGTCGGCAGCAGCCCGGAGCGGGGCCGAGGGCCGAGCCGGGCGCTGGGCAGCCCGGGCGCGTGGCCAGGCCCTCGGCCCGCGGGTGCCGTGGAGCTAAGCCCCGGTTCGGCAGAGGCCCAGAACGGTGCCGCGGGCCCGGCCGGGTGTGGGGCGGCACAGGCCCGCGGCCCGGCCTTCGGCAGCCGGGTGCGGCGGAGCGGCCCAAAACGCGGCGGATGCTCCGGACGGGAGCGGGGCAGCCCTGGCAGGTGGCACGGTCCTCCTTCGGGGGGTCCCGCGGAGCTAAGCCCCGGGGTCGGCAGCGGCCCGGAGCAGGGCCAAGGGCTGTGTCGGGCGCGGTGCGGCCCGGGCGCGCGGCCCCACCCTCGGCCCGCGTGTGCGCAGAGCTAAGCCCCGGGGTCGGCAGCGGCCCGGAGCGGGGCCGAGGGCCGAGTCGTGCACAGGTCAGCCCGGGCACGTGGCCCGGCCCACCGCCTTTGTGTGCCGTGGAGCTAAGGCCTGGTGTTGGCAGCGTCCCGGAGCGGGGACGAGGGACGGGACGGGCGCAGAGCAGCCCTGGTGCACGGCACGGTCCTCTGCCGGCGGGTGCCGCTGAGCTAAGCCCCGGGGTCGGCAGCGGCACGGAGCACAGCCGAGGGCCGGGTCGGGCGCTGGGCAGCCCAGTTGCGCTGACCAGCCCTCCGCCAGCGGGTGCCACAAAGCTAAGCGCCGGGGTCGGCAGCGGCCCAAAACGCAGCGGAGGGTCCGGACGGGAGCGGGGCGGCCCTGGAAGGTGGCCCGGTCCTCCTCCGGCGGGTCCCGCGGAGCTAAGCCCGGGGGTCGGCAGCCGCCCGGAGCGGGGCCGAGGGCCGGGCCGGGCGCTGGGTGGCCCGAGCACGTGGCCAGGACGCCCCTGGCGGGTGCCGCGGAGCAAAGCCCCGGGGTTGGCAGCGGCCCAGAGCGGGGCCGAGGGCCGGGTCGGGCGCGGGGCGGACCCACCTTCCGCCGGTGGGTGCCGCGGAGCTAAGCCCCGGGGTGACCAGCGGCCCGGAGCTGGGCCAGAGAGGGGCCGGGCGCAGGGCGGCCCCGGCTTTCGGCCCGGCCCTCGGCCTGCTTGGGCCGCGGAGATAAGCGCCGGGGTCGGCAGCGGCCCGGAACGGGGCCGAGGGCCCGGCCGGGCGTTGGGTGGCCCGGGCGCGCGTCCCGGCCTGCCGCAGTTGTGTGACGCGGAGCTAAGCCCCGGGGTCAGCAGCAGTCCGGGGTGGGGCCGAGGGCCGGGACGGGCGCGGGGCGGACCGGGCGCGTGGCCGGAGCCTCCACCGGCGGGTGCCGCGGGGCTAAGCCCCAGGGTCGGCAGTGGCCCGCAGAGGTGCCGAGGTCCGTTCCGGGCGCGGTGCGGCCCAGGGCGCGCGGGCCGGCCCTCGGACTGCGGGTGCCGTGGAGCTAAGCCCCGGGGTCTGCAGCGGCCCGGAACGGGGCCAGGGCAGGGCCGGGCGCGGGGCAGGCCTGGCGCGCGGCTTTGCCCTCGGCCCGCGTGGGCCACGGAACTAAGCCCCGGGGGGGTCGGCAGCGGCCCGGAGCGGGGCCGAGGGCCGAGCCGGGCACAGGTCAGCCCGGGCACACGGCCCGGCCCACCGCCTTTGTGTGCCGTGGAGCTAAGGCCCGGTTTTGGCAGCTCCCCAGAGTGGGCACGAGGGACAGGACGGGCGCGGAGCAGCCCCGGCGTGAGGCCTGGCCCTCGGCCCGCGTGGGCAACCGGGCTAAGCCCCGGGGTCGGCAGGGGCCCAGAGCGGGGCCGAGGGTCGGGACGGGAGTGGGGCGGCCCGGGTACTTTGCCCGAACCTCCTCGGGGGGGTGCTGCGGAGGTAAGCCCCGGGGTCGGCAGCGGCCCGGAGCGGGGCAGAGGGTCGGGACGGGAGTGGGGCGGCCCGGGTACGTTGCCCGAACCTCCTCGGGGGGGTGCCGCGGAGGTAAGCCCCGGGGTCGGCAGCGGCCCAGAGCAGAGCCGAGGGCCGGGTCGGGCGCGGGGCAGCCCGGGTGCGCCGACTGGCCCTCCGCCGGCGGGTGCCGCAAAGCTAAGCCCCGGGGTCGGCAGCGGCCCAAAACGCAGCAGAGGGTCCGGACGGGAGCGGGGCGGCCCTGGCGGGTGGCGCGGTCCTCCTCCGACGGGTCCCGCGGAGCTAAGCCCCGGGGTCGGCAGCGGCCCGGAGCGGGGCCGAGGGCTGTGTTGGGCACGGTGCGGCCCGGGCGCGCGGCCCCGCCCTCGGCCCGCGGGTGCCACGGAGCTAAGCCCCGGGGTCGGCAGCGGCCCGGAGCGGGGCCGAGGGCTGTGTTGGGCACGGTGTGGCCCGGGCACGCAGCCAGGCCCTCTGCCGGTGGGTGCTGCGGAGCTAAGCCCCGGGGTCGGCAGCGGCCCGGAGCGGGGCCGAGGGCCGTGCCGGGCGTGGGCGGCCCGGGCGCGCGGCATGGACCTCAGCCCGCGTGGGCCGCGGAGCTAAGAGCCGGGGTCAGCAGCGGCCCAGAGTGGGACCAAGGGCCGGGCCGGGCACTGGGTGGCCTGGGCGCGTGGCCAGGCCCTCCCCTGGCGGGTGCTGCGGAGCTAGGCCCCGGGGTGGGCAGTGGCCCAGAGCGGGGCCGAGGGCCCGGCGGGGCGCGGGGCGGCCAGGGCGTGTGGCCGGGCCCTCTGTTGGCGGGTGCCGCAGAGCTAAGCCCCGTGGTCGGCGGCGGCCCGGAGCGGGGTCGAGAGCCGGGCCGGGGGTGGTGCGGCCCCGGCTCGTGACCCGGCCCTCGGCCGGCAGGTGCCGCGGAGCTAAACCCCGCTCTCCGCAGCGGCCCGGAGCGGGGCCGAGGTCTGGACCAGGCGCGGAGTGGCCCAGGCTCGCGGCCAGGCCCAAGGCCCGCGGGTGCCGCAGGCTAAGCCCCGGGGTCGGCAGCTTCCCTGAGTGGGGCCGAGGGCCGGGCCAGGCGCAGGGTGGCCAGGGCGCGCAGCCCGGCCCTCGGCCGGCAGTTGCTGCGGAGCTAACTCCCAGGGTCGGCCACGGCCCTGAGCGGGGACGAGGGCTGTGCCGGGTGTGGTGTGGACCGGGCGCGCAGCCCGGCCCTCGGCCAGCGGGTGCCGCAGAGCTAAGCCCCGGGGTCGGCAGCGGCCCGGAGCGGGGCTGAAGGCTGTGACGGGCGCGGGGTGGCCAGGGCTCGTAGCCGGGCCCTCGGCCGGAAGTTGCTGTGGAGCTAAGCCCCGGGGTCGGTAGTGGCCCGGAGCGTGGCCGAGGGCCGGGCCAGACGCGGGGCGGCCCAGGCGCACGGCCCTTTCTTCGGCCTGCGGGTGCCCTGGAGCTAAGCCCCAGGATCGGCAGCGGACTGGAGCGTGGCCGAGGTCCGGTCCGGGCGCGGGGCAGCCCGGACGTGCGGCCCGGCCCTCCGCGGCGGGTGCCGCAGAGCTAAGCCCTGGGGTCGGCAGCTGCCCAGAGCATAGCTGAGGGCAGTGCTGGGCGCAGCCGGCCCGGGCGCACGGACCTGCCCTCCGCGGGCTGGCACCGCGGAGCTAAACCCCGGGGTCGGCAGCGGCCTGGAGTGGGGCAGTGCCGGGCCGGGCACGGGGAGGCCCCGGCACGCGGCCGGGACAGGCGCGGGGCAGCCCCGGCGCACGGCCCTGCTCTCTGCACGCGTGTGCCGCGGAGCTAAACCCCGGGGTCGGCAGTGGCCCAGAACGCGGCCGAGGGTCGGGACGGGAGCGGGCAGCTCAATCGCGCTTAGCCCGGTGCTCCGCTGTAGGGTGCCGCGGAGCTAAGCCCCGGGATCGGCAGCTCCCTGGAGGGGTCCGAGGGACCGGCCGGGCACGGGGCGGCCAGGGCACGCGGCCCGGCCCTCCGCTGGTGCGTGCCGCAGAGCCAAGCCCCGGGATCGGCAGCGGCCCAGATCGGTGCCGCTGGCCATGCTGGGTGCGGAGCGGCACAGGCCCGGGGCCCGGCCCTCGGCACGCAGGTGCTGCAGAGCTAAGCCCCGGGGTCAGCAGTGTCCCGGAGCGGGGCCGAGGACCGAGCCGGGCACTGGTTGACCCAGGCGCTCGGCCCGGCCCTCCACCGTTGTGTGCCGAGGAGCTAAGCTACGGGGTCGGCAGTGGCCCGGAGCGTGGCCGAGGGCCGGGCCGGACGCGGGGCGGCCCAGGCACGCGGCCCTTTCTTCAGCCCACGGGTGCCGCGGAGCAAAGCCCCGGGATCGGCAGCGGACCGGAGCGGGGCCGAGGTCCGGGCCGGGCGCGGAGCAGCCCGGACGTGCGGCCTGGCCCTCTGCAGCGGGTGCCGCAGAGCTAAGCCCTGGGGTCGGCAGCTGCCCAGAGCGGAGACGAGGGCAGTTCTGGGCGCGGCCGGCCCGGGCGCACGGAACTGCCCTCCGTGGGCTGGCAACGAGGAGCTAAGCCCCGGGATTGGCAGTGGCCCGGAACGAGGCCGAGGGTCGGGACGGGAGCAGGGTGGCCTGGTTGCGAGGCCCGGCCCTCGGCCGGCGGGTTCTGCGGAGCTAAGCCCCGGGGTCGGCAGCGGCCTGGGGTGGGGCCGAGGGCCGGGCCGGGCGCAGTGCAGCCCAGGCACACGTCCCAGCCCTCGGGCTGCAGGTGCCACGGGGCTGAGCCCCGGGGTCGACTGCGGTCCGGAGGTGTGCCCAGGGCCGTAACGGGCGTGGTGCGGCCCGGGAGCGCATCCCTGACCTCGGCCCGTGTCTGCCACGGAGCAAAGGCCCGGGGTCAGCAGCGGCCCAGAGCGGGGCCGAGGGCCAAGCCAGGCACGGTTTGGCCCAGGCACGCGGCACGGCCTTCGTCTCGCGGGTGCCGCGGAGCTAAGCCCCGGGGTCGGCAGCGGCCCGGAACGGGGCCGAGGGCAGGGCCGGGCGCTGGTTGGCCCAGGCAGGCGGCACGGCCTTCGTCCCGCGGGTACCGCGGAGCTAAGCCCCGGGGTCGGCAGTGGCCCGGAGTGGGCCGTGGGCCGGGGCAGGCGCAGGCAGGCCCGGGCACACGGCCCGGCCCTCCGCCGGCGTGTGCCGCGGAGCTAAGCCCCGGGGTCGGCAGCGGCCTGGAGCAGGGTCAGGGCCGGGCCGGGCGCGGGATGGCCCCGACGCTCGGCTCGGCCCTCGGCTCATGTGTGCCTCGGAGCTAAGACCCGGGTTTGGCAGCAGCCCGGAGTGGGGCCGAGGGTACCGACGGGAGCAGGGCGTCCCGGGCACGTGGCCCGGTCCTCCGCCGGAGTGTGCCGCGGAGCTTAGCCCCAGGGTCGGCAGCGGCCCGGGGCAGGGTAGAGGACCGGGCCGGGCGCGGGGTGGCCCGGGCACGCGGCCTGGCCCTTGGCCGACGGGTGCCGCGGAGCTTAGCTCCAGGGTCAGCAGCGGTCTGGAGCGCAGCCGAGTGTCAGTACCGGCGCGGGGCGGCCCGGGCACGCGGCCCGGCATTCGGCACGCTGGTGCCATGGAGCTAAGCCCCTGGGTTGGTAGCAGCCCGGAGCGGGGCCGAGGGCTGGGCCGGGCGCGTCCCAGCCCTTGGCCGGTGAGTGCCGCAGAACTAAGCCCCGGAGTCAGCAGCGGCCGGTGTGGGGCTGAAGGCCGGCCCGGGCGCGGGGCGGCCTGGGCGTGTGGCCCGGCCCTCCGCCGGCGGGTGATGCGGGGCTAAGCACCGGGGTTGGCTGCGGTCCGGAGGTGGGCCCAAGGCTCGGCCGGGCGCATTGCGGCCCGGGAGCGCGGCCCGGACCTCGGCCCGCTGCTGCCGCGGAGCTAAGCCCCAGGGGCAGCAGCGGCCCAGAGCGGGGCTGAGGGCTGATCCGGGCACGGGTCGGCCCTGGCGCTCGGCCCGGCCCTCCGCCGTTGTGTGCCGAGTAGCTAAGCCCCGGGGTCGGCAGCGGCCGGGAGAGGGGCCGAGGGCCGGGCCGGGCGCGGGGCAGCCCCGATGCGCGGCCCGGCCCTCTGCGGCATGTCCCGCAGTGCTAAGCCCCAGGGTCAGCAGCGGCCCGGAGTGGGGCCGAGGTACGTGCCGGCCGCGGGGCGGCCCGGGCGCGCGGCCCGGCCCTCGGCCCGTGGGTGCCGCGGAGCTATGCCTGGCGGTCGGCAGCTTCCCGGAGCGGTGCCGAGGGCCGTGCCGGGCGTGGCCGGCCTGGGCGCGGCCGGCCTGGGCGCGCGTTCAGGTACTCCGACGGCAAGTGCCGCGGAGCTAAGCCCCATTGTAGCCATGGAGCGGGGCCAGGGCCGGGCTGGGCGCGGGGCGACCCCGGCGCGTGACCTGGCCAGGCGCGGGGCGGCCCCGGCGCGCGGCCCGGCCCTCGGCTCACGTTTAACGCGGAGCTAAGCCCCGGGGTCGGCAGCGGCACGGAGCGGGGCCGAGGGCCGGACAGGGCGCTGGGCGGTCCGGGCACGTGGCCAGGCACTGCGCTGCAGGGTTCCGCGGAGCTAAGCCCCGGGGTCGGCTGCCACCGGGAGCGGGGCCGAGGGCTGGGCCAGGTGCGGTGCGGCCCAGGGGAGCGGCCCGGCCCTCGGACAGCGGGTGCCGCAGGGATAAGCCCCGGGTTCGGCAGCGGCCCGGAGTGGGACCGAGGGCCGGGACGGACGCGGGGTGGCCCGGTCGCAAGGCCTGGCCCTCCGCTGACGGGTTCCGCAGAGCTGAGCCCCGAGGTCTGCAGCAGCCCAGAACGCGGCCGAAGATTGGGACGGGAGCGGGGCGGCTCGGGCGCGCGGCCCGTCCCTCTGCCCGCGGGTGCCGCGGAGCTAAATCCCGTTGTCGCCAGCGGCCTGGAGCGGGACCAGGACCGGGCCGGGCGCGGGGCGCCCCCGGCGCGTGGCCGGGCCAGGCGCGGGGCGGCCCCGGCGCGCGGCCCGTCCCTCAGCTCGCGTATGCCGCGGAGCTAAGCCCCGGGGTTGTCAGCTGCCCGGAGCGGTGCCGAGGGTCCGGCAGGGCGCTGGGCGGCCAGGGTGGTGGCCAGGCCCTGCGCCGGAGGGTGCTGCGGAGCTAAGCCCCGGGGTTGGTAGCCACCCGGAGCAGGGCCAAGGGCCAGGCCGGGCGCGGTGCGGCCAGGGTAAGCGTTCCAGCCCTCGGCCAGCAGGTGCCGCGGAGCTAAGCCCCGGGGACGGTAGCGGCCGGGAGCGGGTCCAAAGGCCGTGCCGGGCGCGGGCGGCCCGGGTGCGGCTCGGCCCTCGGCCCGCGGGTGCCGCGGAGCTGAGCCCCGAGGTCGGCAGCTGCCTGGAGCTGGGCCGAAGGCTGTGCTGGGCGCGGCCGGGCCGGGCGCGCGGACCTGCCCTCCACTGGCTGGCGCCGCGGAGCTAAGCCCCGGGGACGGCAGCGGCCTGGAGCGGGGCCAGGGCTGAGCCGGGCGCGGGGTGGCCCCGGCGCGTGGCTCGGCCCTCGGCTCGCGAGTGCCGCGGAGCTAAGACCCGGGTTTGGCATCAGCCCGGAGAGGGGCAGAGGGTCGGGCAGGGCGCGGGCTGGCCCGGTCGCGCCGCCCGGCCCTCCGCCGAGGGGTGCGGCGGAGCTAAGCACCGGGGTCGGAAGCGGCCCGGAGCGCGGCCGAGGGTACCAACGGGAGCGGGGAGTCCCGGGCACGTGTCCCGGTCCTCCGCCGGAGTGTGCCTCGGAGCTAAGCCCCGGGGTCGGCAGTGGCCCGTAGTGGGGCCGAGGTCCGGGCAGGACGCGGGGTGGCCCAGTCGCAAGGCCCGGCACTCGGCCGGCGGGTGCCGTGGAGCTAAGCCCCGGAGTCGGCAGTGGCCCGTAGTGGGGCCGAGGTCCGGGCAGGGCGCGGGGCGGCCCAGGCACGTGGCCTGGTCTTCCCTGGAGTGTGCCGCAGAGCTAAGCCCCGGGGTCGGCAGCGGCCCGGGGCGGGGCGGAGGGCCGGGCCGGGCGCGGGGTGGCCCGAGCTCGCAGCCTCGCCCTTGGCCGGCAGGTGCCGTGGAGCTAAGCCCCGGTGTCGGCAGCCGCCCGGAGCGGGTCGTGGGCCAGGCAGGGTGCGGGGTGGCCCAGTCGCAAGGCCCGGCACTCGGCCGGCGGGTGCCGCGGAGCTAAGCCCCGGGGTCGGCAGTGGCCCGTAGTGGGGCCGAGGTCCGGGCAGGGCGCGGGGCAGCCCGGGCACGTGGCCTGGTCTTCCGCTTGAGTGTGCCGCAGAGCTAAGCCCTGGGGTCGGCAGCGGCCCGGGGCGGGGCGGAGGGCCGGGCCGGGCGCGGGGTGGCCCGAGCTCGCGGCCTGACCCTCTGCCGGCAGGTGCCGTGGAGCTAAGCCACGGGGTCGGCAGCGGTCTCGAGAGCGGCCGAGTGTCGATACGGGCGTGGGGCTGCCCGGGCACGTGGCCCGGCCTTCGGCACGCGGGTGCCACGGAGCTAAGCCCCGAGGTCGGCAGCAGTCCGGAGCGGGGCCGAGGGTCGGGACGGGAGTGGGGTGGCCCGGGCACGTGTCCAGGTCCTCCACCGGAGTGTGACTCGGAGCTAAGCCCCAGGGTCGGCAGCGGCGCGGAGCGGGGCCGAGGGCTAGGCCGGGGGCGGGGCGGCCCGGGTGCGCGGTCAGGCCCTCGGCCCTCGGGTGCCGCTGAGCTAAGCCCCGGGTCGGCAGTGGCCCAGAGCAGGACCAAGGGCCGGGCTGGGAGCGGTGCTGCCCGGGCGCCCAGCCCGGCCCTTGGCCCGCGGGTGCCGCCTGAGCTAAGCCCCGGGATCGGCAGCGGCGCGGAGCGGGGCCGAGGGGCAGCCGGGGGCAGGGCAGCCCGGGCGCACGGTCAGGCCCTCGGCCCGCGGGTGCTGTGGAGCTAAGCCCCGGGGTCGGCAGCGGCCCTCATCGCTGCAGAGGGTCGGGCAGGGAGCGGGGCGGCCCGGGCACGTGGCCCGGCCCCCGGCCCGTGAGTGCCGCGGATGTAAGTCCCGGGGTCGGCAGCGGCCCAGAGCACGGCCAAGGGTCGCGACGGTAGCGCGGCGGCCCGAGACAGTGGACCGGCCCTCGGCCCGTGGGTGCCGCGGATGTAAGTCCCGGGGTCGGCAGCGGCGTGGATCACTGCCGAGGGCCGCGAAGGGAGCGGGGAAGACCGAGTTCATAGCCCGGCCCTCGGCCCGCAGGTGCCATGGAGCTTAGCCCCGGGTTCGGCCATGGCACGGAGTGGGGACAGGACCGGGCCGGGCGCGGGGCGGCCCCGAAACGCGGCCGTGACGGGCCCGGGTCGGCCCCATTACGCGGCCGTGCCGGGCCCGGGGCGGCCCCGTCATGCGGCCCGGCCCTCGGCCCACGCGTGCCTTGGAGCTAAACCCCGGGTTCGGCAGCGGCCCGTAGCTGGGCCAAGGGCCAGCCTGGGCGCGGGGCAGCCCAGGCGCGTGGCCCGGCCCTCCACTGGCAGGTACCATGGAGCTAAGCCCCGGGGTCGGCAGCGGCCCGTAGCGGGGCCGAGGGCCAGGCCGGGCGCAGGGCAGCCCGTGCACGCGGCCCGGCCCTTGGCCGGGGGGTGTCGCAACGCTAAACCCCGGGGTCGGCCGCGGCCCGGAGCGGGGCCAAGCTCCGGGCGAGGCGCGGGGCGGCCCTGGCGCGTGGCCCGGCACTCGTCCCGCGGGTGCGGCGGTGCTAAGCACCGGGAATGGCAGCGGCATGTAGCAGGGCCGAGGGCCGGACGGGGCGTGGGACAGCCCGCGCGTGCGGCCTGCCCCTCCGCCGGCGGGTTCCGCGGAGCTAAGCCCCGGTGTCGCCAGGTGCCCGGAGCGGGACCGATGGCCAGGCAGGTCGCTGCCGACCCGGCCGCGCGAACCGTCCCTCCGCCGGTGGGTGCCGCGTAGCTAAACCCCGGGGTCGGCAGCGGCCCGGAGCAGGGCCGAGGGCTGGGGAGGGCGCGGGGCGGCCTGTGCACGTGGCCCGGCCCTCGGACCGCGGGTGATGCAGAGCTAAGCCCCGGTGTCGGCAGCGGCGCGGAGTGGGGCCGAGGGTCAGGCTGGGGGCGGAGCGGCCCGGCGCGCAGTCAGGCCCTCGGCCCTCGGGTGCCGCTGAGATAAGCCCCAGGGTCGGCAGCAGCCCGGAGCGGGACCAAGGGCTGGGACGGGAGCGGTGCTGCCCAGGCGCCCAGCCCGGCCCTCGGCCCGCGGGTGCCGCCTGAGTTAAGCCCCAGGATCGGCACCGGCACGGAGCGAGGCCGAGGGCCGGGCCGGGGGCGGGGCGGCCCGGGCGCGCGGTCAGGCCCTCGGCCCGCGGGTGCTGCGGAGCTAAGCCCCGGGGTTGGCAGCGGCCCTCATCGATTCAGAGGGTTGGGCAGGGAGTGGGGCGGCCGGGGCACGTGGCCCGGCCCTCGGCCCGCGAGTGCCGCGGATGTAAGTCCCGGGGTCGGCCGCGTCCCGGAGCGCGGACAAGGGTCGCGACGGTAGCGCGGCGGCCCGAGACAGTGGACCAGCCCTCGGCCCACGGGTGCCGCGGATGTAAGTCCCGGGGTCGGCAGCGGCCCATTGCGGGGCCGAGGGCCAGGCCGGGCGTGGGGTGGCCCGAGCACGCGGCCCGGCCCTTGGCCGGGGGGTGCCGCGATGCTATACCCCGGGGTCGGCCGTTGCCCGGAGCGGGGCCAAGCTCTCAGCGGGGCACGGGGCGGCCCTGGCGCGCGGCCCGGCACTCGCCCCGCGGGTGCGGTGGTGCTAAGCACCGGGGTTGGCAGCGGCATGTAGCAGGGCCGAGGGCCGGGCCCGGCGTGGCCGGCCCCGTTGCGCGGACTGGCCCTCCGCCGACGGGTGCTGAGGAGCTAAGCCCCGGGTTCGGCAGCGGCCCGGAACGGTGCCGAGGGCAGGCCGGTCACGGGCAGCCAGGGCGCGCGGCTAGGCCCTCCGGCGGCGGGTGCCATGGAGCTAAGCCGCGGGGTCGGTAGCATCCCGGAGCGGGGCCGAGGTTCAGGCCGGGCGTTTGGTGGCCCGGGCGTGCGGCACGGCCCTCCGCCGGCGGGTGCCACGGAGCTAAGACCCAGGGTGGGCAGCAGCCCAGAGCACGGCCAGGGCCAGGCCGGGTGCGGGACGGCCCCGGCGCGCAGCCGGGCAGGGCGCGGGGCGGCACCGTTGCGAGGCCATGCCATCAACCCACGAGTGCCGCGGAGTTAAGCCGCGGGGTCGGCAGCGGCCCGGAGCGGGGGAGAGGGCTGGCCGGGCGCGGGCGACCCGGCGGGCATCCTGGCCCTCCGGCGGAGGTTGCCACAGAACTAAGCACCGGGGTCGCAGAGGCGCGGAGCGGGGCCGAGGGTCGAGCCGGGAGCGGGGCGGCCCAGGCGCGCGGCCCGGCACTCCGCCGGCAGCTGCGGCAGAGCTAAGCCCCGGGGTCAGCAGCGGCCTGGAGCGGGGCCGAGTGCTGGGTCGGTGGCGGCCGGCCCTGGCGCACGAACCGGTCCTCCGCTGGCGCGTGCCGCGGAGCTAAGCCCCAGGGTCAGCAGCGGCCCAGGGCGGGGCCAGGGCCTGGCCGGGCGCGGGGCGGCCCCGGCGCGCGGCCGTGCAGGGCACGGGGCAGCCCCGGTACGAGGCCTGGCCCTCGACTCATGGGTGCCGCGGAGCTGTGCCCCAGGCTCGACAGCGACCCGGAGCGGAGCCGAGGGCCGGGACGGGTGCATGGGGGCCCGGGCGCACGGCACGGCCTCCGACAGCATGTGCCGCTGACCTAAGCACCGGGGTGGGCAGCGGCCCGGAGCGGGGCCGAGGGCGGGGCCGGGCGCGGGGCGGCCGGGGCGTGCGGCCCGGACTTCCCCCGCGGGTGCTGCGGAGCTAAGCCCCGGGTCGGCAGTGGCCCGGAGCGGGGCTGAGGTCCGGGCCGTGCGCAGAGCTACAAAGGCGCACGACCCGGCCCTCGGCCGGTGGGTGCCACAGAGCTAAGCCCCGGGGTCAGCAGCAGCCCGGAGCGGGGCCGAGGGCCGGGTCAGGAGCGAGGCTGTCCGGGCGCGCGGCCCGGTCCTCCACCGGCGGGTGACGCGAGGCTAAGTCCCTGGGTCAGAATCGGCCCGGAGCGGGGCCGACGGCCATGCCGGTCGCAGGGCTGCCGGGGCGTGCGACCCAGCCCTCCGCAGGCGGGTGCCGCGGAGCTAAGCCCCGGGGTCGGCAGCAGCCCAGAGGGGGGCCGAGGGTGGACGGGGCGCGGGGCAGCCCGTGCGCGCAGCCCGGCCCTCCACTGGGTGGTGCCGCGGAGCTAAGCCCCGGTGTTGGCAGCGACCCGGATCTCGGCCGAGGGTTGGGACGGGCGCACGGCGGTGCGGGCGCGGAGCCAGGCCCTCGGCTTGCAGGTGTCGCGGAGCTAAGCCCCGTGGTCGGAAGTGGCCCTGAGCGTGGCCGAGGGTCGGGACGGTAGCGGGGTGGTCCGGGCGAGCGGTCCGGCCCTCCCCCGGCGGGTGCCGTGGAGCTAAGCCCCGGGGTCGGCAGCTGCCCGGAGTGGGGCCGAGGGCCGGTCCTGGCGCAAGGGGCCCCCGGCGCGTGGCCTGTCCCTCGGCAGGTGGGTGCCGTGGAGGTAAGCCCCAGTGTCCGCAGCGGCCCGGAGCGGGGCCGAGTGTCGATCCGGGCTCGGGGCGGCCCGGGCGAGTGGCCTTGCTCTCGGCCGGCGGGTGCCGCGGAGTTAAGCCCCGGGGTTGGCAGCGGCCCGGAGTGGGGCCAAGGGTCGGCCCGGCGCGGGTGGCCAGGGCGTGCGGCCCGGCCCTCCAGCGGCGGGTGCCTTGGAGCTAATCCCCGTGGTCGACAGCGGCCCGGAGCGGGGCTGAGGGCCGGGCTGGATGCGGGGCGCTCCGGGCGCGCGGCCTGGTCCTCGGCCCGCGGGTGCCGCGGAGCTAAGCCCCGTGGTGGGCAGCGGCCCGGAGCGGTGCCGAGGGCCAGCCGGGCATGGGCAGCCAGGGCGCGTGCCTAGGCCCTCCAGCGGCGGGTGCCATGGAGCTAAGCCGCGGGGTGGGCAGCGGCCCGGAGCGGGGCCGAGGTTCAGGCCGAGCGCTTGGTGGCCCGGGCCCGCGGCACGGCCCTCCGCTGGGGGGTGCCGCAGAGCTAAGCCCCGGGGTCGGCAGCGGCCCAGAGCGCGGCCTAGGGTCCCGTCGGGATCTGGGCAGCCCGGACACGTGGCCCGGTACTCCGCCGGCGGGTGCCGCGGAGGTAAGCACCGGGGTCAGCAGCGGCCCGGAGCATGGCCGAGGGCTGGGCCGGGTGCGGTGTGTCCCAGGCGCGCGGCCCGGCCTTCGGCCCACTGGTGCCATGGAGCTAAGCCCCGGGGTCGGCAGCGGCCCGGAGCTGGACTGAGGGCCGGGCCGGGCACGGGGCGGCCCAGGCGCGCGGCCAGACCCTCGGCCCATGGTTGCCGTGGAGCTAAGCCCCAGGGTCGGCAGCGGCCCAGAAATCGGCCGAGGGTCGGGAGGGGAGCGGGGCGGCTTGGGCGCGCTGCCCGACCCTCGGACCACGGATACCGCGGAGCTAAGCCTCGGGGTCAGCAGCGGCCTGGGGTGGGGCCGAGGGCCGAGGTGGATGTGGGGCGGCCCGGGCGCGCGGCCCGGCCTTGCGCCAGCGGGTACCGCGGTGCTAAGCCCCGGGGTCGGCAGCGGCCCGGAGCGCGGCCTAGGGTCCAGTCGGGATCTGGGCAGCCCTAACACGTGGCCCGGTACTCCGCCAGCGGGTGCCGCGGAGGTAAACACCGGGGTCAGCAGCGGCCCGGAGCATGGCCGAGGGCTGGGCCGGGTGCGGGGTGTCCCAGGCGCGCGGCCCGGCCTTCGGCCCACTGGTGCCGTGGAGCTAAGCCCCGGGGTCGGCAGCGGCCCGGAGCTGGGCCGAGGGCCGGGCCGGGCACGGGGCGGCCCAGGCGCGCGGCCAGACCCTCGGCCCATGGTTGCCGTGGAGCTAAGCCCCAGGGTCGGCAGCGGCCCAGAAATCGGCCGAGGGTCGGGAGGGGAGCGGGGCGGCTCGGGTGGGCGGCCCAACCCTCGGACCGCGGGTGCCGCGGAGCTAAGCCTCGGGGTCAGCAGCAGCCCGGGGCAGGGACGAGGGCCGAGGCGGACGCGGGGCAGCCCAGGCGCGAGGCCCGGCCCTACGCTGTCGGGTACCGCGGGGCTAAGCCCCGGGGTCGGCAGTGGCCCTGAGCGAGGCGGAGGGCTGGGCGCTGGGCGGCCCGGGCGCGTGGCCAGGCCCTCCGCTGGCGGGTGCTGCAGAGCTAAGTCCTGGTGTCGGCAGCGGCCCGGAACGCAGCCGATGGTCGGGACGGGAGCGGGGCGGCTCGGGTGCGCGTCCCGGTCCTTCACCGGCGGGTGCTGCGGAGCTAAGCCCCGGGGTCGCCAGTGGCCCGGGGCGTGGCCGAGGGCCGGGCCCGGCGTGGTGTGGCCCGGACGCGCGGCCCGGCCCTCGGATCACGGGTGCCGCCGAGCTAAGCCTCGGGGTCAGCAGCGGCCCGGAGCGGGGCCGAGGGTCCCGACGGCATCGGGGCAGCCCGTGCACATGGCCCAGTCCTGGGCCGGTGGGTTCCACGGAGCTAAGCCACGGAGACGGCAGCGGTCGGGAGCGGGGCCGATGGCTGGGCCGGGCGTGCGGCCGCCCGGGCGCGCGGCCCGTCCCTCCACCTGGGGTTGCCGCTGAGCTAAGCCCCGGTGTTGGCAGCGGCCCGGAGCGGGGCTGAGGCCTGGCCAGGCGCGGGGCAGCCCGGGCGCGTGGCTCGGCCCTCCACCGGCGGGTGCCGCAGAGCTAAGCCCGGGGTCGGCAGCGGCCCAGAACGCGGCCGATGGTCGGGAAGGAAGCGGGACGGCTGGGGTGCACGTCCCGGTCCTCCGCCGGCGGGTGACGCGGAGCTAATCCCCGGGGTCAGCAGTGGCCCGGAGCAGGGCCGAGGGACGAGCTGGGCGCGGGGCGGCAAGGGCGCGTGGCCTGGCCCTTGGCCCGCGTATGCCGCGGAGCTAAGCCCTGGGGTCGGCAGTGGCCCGTAGCGGGTCCAGGGCTGGGACTGGCGCGGGGCGGCCCCGGCGCGTGACCCGGCCCTCGGTAGGCGTGTGCTGCGGAGCTAAGCCCCGGGGTCAGCAGCGGCCCAGAACGCGGCCGAGGGTCCCGACGGGATCGGGGCAGCCAGGGCACGTGGCCAGGTCCTCCGCCGGCGGGTGCGGCGGAGCTAAGCCCCGGTGTCGGCAGCGTCCCAGAGCGGGGCTGATGGCCGGGCCGGGCGCGGGGCAGCCCTATCGCGCAGCCCAGCCCTCCGCCGGGTGTTGCCGCTGAGCTAAACCCCGGTGTCAGCAGCGGCCCGGAGTGGGGCCGAGGGCCGTGCTGGGCGCGGGGCAGCCCGGGCGCGCGGCTCGGCCCTCCACCGGCGGGTGCCGCAGAGCTAAGCCCCGGGGTCGGCAGCGGCCCAGAACGCGGCTGAGGGTCCCGACGGGATCGGGGCTGCCCAGGCACGTGGCCTGGAACTCCACCGTTGTGTGCCACGGGGCTAAGCTCTGGGGTCAGCAGCGGCTCAGAATGCGGCCGAGGGTCCCGACGGGATCGGGGCAGCCCGGGCGCGCGGCCCGGTCCTCCGCTGGCGGGTGCCGCGGAGCTAAGTCCCGGGGTCAGCAGCAGCCCGGAGCGGGGCCGTTGGCCGGGCCCGGCGCGGGGCGACCCGGGCGCGCGGCTCAGCCCTCAGTTGGTGGGTGCCGCGGAGCTAAGCCCCGGGGTCGGCAGCGGCCCGGAGCGGGGCCGAGGACCGTGTTAGGAATGGGGCGGCACAGGCGCGCGGACCGACCCACGGACCGCGGGTGCCGTGGCGCTATGACCCGGGGTTGGCAGCGGCCCGGATCAGGGCTGAGGGCATAGATGGGCGCGGCCGGCCCGTGCGCGAGGACCGGCCTTGTGCCGTTTGGTGCCGCGGAGCTAAGCCCTGGGTCGGCAGCGGCCCGGAGCGGGACCAGGGCCGGGCGGGTCGTGCGGCGGCCCTGGCACGCGGCACAGCCCTCGACCCGCGTGTGCCGCGGAGATAAGCCCCGGGGTCGGCAGTGGCCCGGAGAGGGATCGAGGGCATGGCAGGGTGCGGTGCGGCAGGGGCACGCGGCCCGGCCCTCGGCCCGCGGATGCCGCGGAGCTAAGCCCCGGGGTCGGCAGCGGCCCGGAGCGGGGCTGAAGGCTGGGCCGGGCGCGGGGCAGCCCGGGCGCGCGGCCCGGCACTCCACCGGCGGTTGCCGCAGAGCGAAGTCCAGGGGTCGGCAGCGGTCCAGAACGCGACTGATGGTTGGGACGGGAGCGGGGCTGCTCAGCTGCGCGTCCCAGTCCTCTGCCGGCGGGAGCTACGGAGCTAAGTCCTGCGTTCGGCAGCGGTCTTGGGTGGGACCGAGGACCTGGCCAGGCGCGGTGCGGCCCGGGCACGTGGCCCGGTCGACCGCCGGCGGGTTCCGCAGAGCTAAGCCCCGGGGTCAGAGCGGGTCCAATGGCCAGGCCAGGCGTGGGGTAGCCCGGGCGCACGGCCCGTTCCTCCGCCGGGGGTTGCCGCTGAGCTAAGCACCGGTGTCAGCAGCGGCCCGGAGCGGGGCCGATGGTCGGGACGGAAGCGGGGCGGCTCGGGTGCACATCCCGTTCCTCCACCAGCGGGCGCCGCGGAGCCAAGCACCGGGATCAGCAGCGGCCCCGAACAGGGCCGACGGCCGTGTCGGGCGTGGAGCGGCGCAGGCGCACGGCCAGACCCTCGGCCCTCGGGTGCCGCGGAGCTAAACCCCGGGGTCAGCAGCGGCCCGGAGCGAGGCCGAGGGCCGGGCGCTGGGCGGCCCGGGCCCGTGGCCAGGCCCTCCCCTGGCGGGTGCCACAGAGCTAAGTCCTGGTGTCGGCAGCGGCCCGGAACGCGGCTGATTGTCAGGACGGGAGCGGGGCAGCTCGGGTGCGTGTCCCGGTCTTTCACCGGCGGGTGCTGCGGAGCTAAGCCCCGGGGTCGGCAGCGGCCCGGGGCGGGGCCGAGGGACAGCCGGGTGCGGGGCGGCAAGGGAGCGCGGCCCGGCCCTTGGTCCGCGTGTGCCGCGCAGCTAAGCCCCGGGGTCGGCAGTGGCCCGGAGCGGGGCCAGGGCCAAGACCGGCGCGGGTGGCCCTGGCGCGAGACCCGGACCTCGGCCCGCGTGTGCCACGGAGCTAAGCCCCGGGTTCTGCAGTGTCCCGGAGCGGGGCCAGGGCCGGGACCGGCGCGGGGCGGCCCTGGCGCGTGACCCGGCCCTCGGCCCGCGAGTGCCACGGAGCTAAGCCCTGGGGTCGGCAGCAGCCCGGAGCGGGGCTGAGGGCTGGACCGGGCGCGGGTCGGCCCGGGCGCGCAGCCCGGCCCTCCGCCGTTGTGTGCCGCGGAGCTAAGCCACGTGGACGGGAGCGGCCCAGAACGCGGCCGAGGGTCCCGACGGGATCGGGGCAGCCCGGGAGTGCGGCCCGGCCCTCCGCCGGCGGGTGCCGCAAAGCTAAGCCCGGGGTCGGCAGCGGCTCAGAACGCAGCCGATGGTCGGGACGGGATTGGGGCAGCTCGGGTGCACGTCCCGGTCCTCCGCCGGCGGGTGCCGCGGAGCTAAGCCCCGGGTTTGGCAGCGGTCCGGAACGCGGCCGAGGGTCGGGAGGAAGCGGGCCACTCGGGCGCGTGACCCGGCCCTCCGCCGGCGGGTGCTGCGGAGCTATGCCCCGGGGTTGGCAGCGGTCTGGAGCGCGGCCGAGTATCGGTACGGGCGCGGGGTGGCCTGGGTGCGCGGCCCGGCCCTCTGACTGTTGGTGCCGCGAAGCTAAGCCCCGGGGTTGGCAGTGGCCCGGGGTGGGGCCGAGGGCCGGGCTGGGAGCAGGGCAACCCGGGTGCGAGGCCCGGACCTCCACCGGCGGGTGCCGCAGAGCTAAGCCACTGGGTCGGCAGCAGCCTGAAGTGGGGCCGAGTGTCGGTACTGGTGCGGGGCGGCCCGGGCGCGCGGCCCCCCCCTCGGCCTGTTGGTGCTGCGAGGCTAAGCCCCGGAGTTGGCTGCGGCCCAGAGCGGGGCCGAGGGCCAGGCCAGGCGTGGTTCGGCCCGGGCGCGCGGCCAAGACCTCCGCCGCGGGGTGCCGCGGAGCTAAGCCCCTGTTGTCGGTAGCGGCCCGGAGCGGGGCTGAAGGACGTGAAGGGCGCGGGGCAGCCCGGGTGCGCGGCCCTGCCCGCGGCCCGCTGGTGCCGCGGAGCTAAGCCCCGGGCTCGGCAGCGGCCCGGAATGGCGCCGAGGGCTGGGTAGGGCACTGGGCAGCCCGGAAGCGTGGACAGGCCCTCCACCGGAGGGTGCCTCGGAGCTAAGCCCCGGGGTCAACAGCGGCCCGGGGCGGGGCCGAGGGCCGGGGCGGATGCGGGGCAGCCCGGGTGCGTGGCCCAGCCCTCCGCCGGGGGTTGCCACGGAGCTAAGCACCGGGGTCGGCAGCGGCCCGGAGCGGGACCGAGGGCCCGGCCGGGCGCTGGGCCGCCTGGGCGCGTGGACAGGCCCTCCGCAGGCGGGTGCCGCGGAGCTAAGTCCCAGAGTCGGCAGCAGCCTGGAGCGGGGCCAAGGGATGTGCTGGGCGCGGGACGGCCCATGCGCGCAGCACAACCCTCGTCCCGCGCGTGCCGTGGAGCTAAGAACCGGGGTCTGCACCTGCCGGAGTGGGGCCAGGGCCGGGCCGGGAGCGGGGCTGCCCCGGCGCGGCCTGGACCTCGCCCCGCATGTGCCACGGAGCTAAGCCAAGTTGTCAGCAGCGGCCCGGAGCGGGGCCGAGTGCCGGGCCAGGCGCTGGGCGGCCCAGGAGCGGGGCCAGGCTCTCCGTTGGCGTGTGCCGCGGAGCTAAGCCCCGGGGTCGGCAGCGGCCTGGAGCGGGGCCATGGCCGGGGTGGGAGCTGGGCCCCCTCGGCTCGCGGCCCTGCCCTCGGCCCGCGGATGACGCGGAGCTAAGCCCCGGCATTGGCAGCACCCCGGAGCGGGGCCAACGGCCTGGCCGGTCATGGCCGGCCCTTGCACGCGGGCTGACCCTCAGTCGGCGGGTACCGCAGAGCTAAGCCCTGGATTTGACAGTGGTCCGGAGCTGGGCCATGGCCGGAACGGGAGCGGGGCCCCCCTGGCTCGCTGCCCAGCCCTCCGCCGGCGGGTGCCGCAGAGCTAAGCCCCGGGGTCGGCAGCGGCCCAGAATGTGGCCGAGGGTAGGGAGGGGAGTGGGTCGGCTTGGGCGCGCGGCCCGACCCTCGGACCGCAGGTGCCGCGGAGCTAAGCCCGGGGTCAGCAGTGGCCCGGGGCGGGGCCGAGGGCCGAGGCGGACGCGGGGTGGCCCAGGTGCGCGTCCCAGCACTGCGCTGGCGGTACCGTGGGGCCGAGTGTTGGGACGGGAGTGGGGCGGCCCATGTGTGCGGCCGGGCCCTTGTCCCGCGGGTGCCACGGAGTTAAGCCCCAGGGTCGGCAGCGGCCCGGAGCGGGGCCGAGGGCCGGGCAGGGCACTGGGAGGCCCGGGCGCATGGCCAGGCCCTCAGCTGGCGGGTGCCGCGGAGCCAAGCCCCGGTGTCGGCAGCGGCCCGGAGCGGGGCCGAGGGCCGGGCCCGGCATGGAGTGGACCGGGACGCGGCCTGGTCCTATGCCGGCGGGTGCCACAGAGCTAAGCCCCGGGGTTGGCAGCGGCCTAGAGCGCGACCGAGGACTGGGCCGGGCACGGGGCGGCCTGTGCGTGTGGCCCGACTCTCGGCCCGCGGGTGCCGCGGAGCTAAGCCCCGGGGTTGGCAGCGGCCCAGAGCATGGCCGATGGCCGGGCCGTGCGCGTGGCAGCCCGGAAGCGCGGGTGCCGCAGAGCTAAGTCCTGGGTTCGGAAGCGGCCCGGAACGCGGCCGATGGTCGGGACGGGAGCGGGGCAGGTCGGGTGCACGGCCAGGCTCTCCGCGGGCGGGTGCCATGGAGCTAAGCCCCGAGGTCGGCAGCGGCCCACAGCAGGGCCGAGCGCCCGGCCGGGCGCTGTAGGACCTGGGCGCGCGACACGTCCCTTGGCCCACGGGTGCCGCGGAGCTAAGGCCCGGGGTTAGCAGCGGCCCGGGGCGGGGCCGAGGGCCGGGCCGGGCGTGGGGCGGGCCGGGCGCGCGGCCAGGCCATCTGACGGTGGCTGCCGCGGGGCAAAGCCCCTGGGTCGGCAGTGGCCCAGAGCGAGGCCGAGGGCCGGGCCGGGCGCGGGGAGGCCCAGGCACGCGGCCCCGCCCTTAGCCCCCTGGTGTCGCGGAGCTAAGCCCCGGGGTCGGTAGCGGCCTGGAGCAGGGTCATCCCGGAAGCGCGGCCCGGCCCTCCACCCGCAGGGGCCGCAGAGCTAAGCCCCGGGGATGGCAGCGGTCTGGAGCACGGCCGAGTGTTGGTACGGGCACGATGCGGCCCGGGCGCGCTGCCAGGCCCTCCGCCGGGGGTTGCCGCGGAGCTAAGCCCCGGGGTGCTGCTTTGCTAAGCCCTGGGGTCGGCAGCGGCCCGAAGTGGGGCCGAGGGCCGGGCCGGGCGCGGGGCAGCCTGAGCGTGCGGCCTGGTTCTCCGCCGGTGGGTGCCGCAGAGCTAAGTCCCGGGTTCGGCAGCGGCCCGGAACACGGCCGAGGGTCGGGAAGGGAGCGGGCCGACTCGGACGCGCGACCCGGCCCTCCGCCGGCGGGATCCGCGTAGCTAAGCCCCGGTGTTGGCAGCGGTCTGGAGCGCGGCCGAGTGTTGATACGGGCGCGGGGCGGCCCGGGTGCGCGGCCCGGCCCTCGGCCTGTTGGTGCTGCCAAGCTAAGCCCCGGGGTTGGCAGCGGCCCGGAGCGGGGCCGAGAGCCGGGCCAGGCGCAGTGTGGTCCGTGCGCATGGCCCGGCCCACTGCCGGGGGTTACCCAGAGGTAAGCCCCGGGGTCAGCAGCGGCCCGGAGCAGGGCCGAGGGATGTGCCGAGCGCGGGGCGGCCCTGGCGCGCGGCCCAGCTCTCGGCCCGCGGGTGCTGCGGAGCTAAGCCCCGGGGTCGGCAGCTGCCCGGAGCGGGACTGAGGGCCGTTCCGGGAGCGGCTGGCCCGGGCACGCGGAAAAAGGCCCTCCGCCGGCGGGTGCCGCGGAGCTAAGCCACGGGGTCGGCAGCGGCCCGAAGCGGGGCCGAGGGTCGGGACGGGAGCAGGGTGGCTCGGGTGCGTGGCCCAACCCCCGGACCACGGCTGCCACGGGGCTAAGACATTGGGGTCCGCAGCGGCCCAGAAAGCGGCCGAGGGTCCCGACGGGATCGGGGTAGCCCGGGCACGTGGCCCGGTCCTCCGCCGGCGGGTGCCGCTGAGCTAAGCCCCGGGGTCGGCAGCGGCCCAAAGCGGGACCGAAGGCCAGACCAAGAGCTGTGGGACCTGGGCGCGCGACCCGTCCTCGGCCAGCGGGTACAGCGGAGCTAAGCGCCGGGGTCGGCAGAGGCCCAGGGTGGGGCCTAGGGCCGGTCCGGGCGTGGGGCACCCCGGGCTCGCGGCCCGGGCC
Organism: Sorex fumeus; assembly: GCF_029834395.1. Lineage (NCBI taxonomy): Eukaryota > Metazoa > Chordata > Mammalia > Eulipotyphla > Soricidae > Sorex > Sorex fumeus. The sequence goes on from NW_026606240.1 coordinate 2,641,583, forward strand.
TCCGCCGGTGGGTGCTGCAGAGCTAAGCCCCGGGGTCGGCAGCGGCCTGGAATGCGGCCGAGGGTCGGGAAGGGAGCGGGCCGGCTCAGGCGCGCGGCCCGGTCCTCCGCTGGCGGGTGCCACGGAGCTAAGCCCCGGGGTCGGCAGTGGCCCGGACCGGGGCCGAGTGCCGTGGCGGGCACGGAAGGCCCGGGCGCGCGGCCCGGCCCTCTGCCGACGGGAGCCGCGGAGCTAAGCCCCGGGGTCGGCAGCGGCCCGGAGCGCGGCCGAGTGTCAGTACGGGCGTGGGGCGGCCTGGGTGTGCTGCCCGGCCCGCGGCCCGTTGGTGCCGCGTAGCTATGCCCCGGGGTTGGCACCGGCCCGGAGCCGGGCCGAGGGCAATGTTGGGCGCTGAGCAGACCGGGCGCGTGGACAGGCCCTTCGACGGCAGCTGCCGTGGAGCTAAGCCCCGGGTTCGGCAGTGGCCCGGAGCGAGGCCGAGGGCCGGGCCCAGCGCTGAGCAGCCTGGGCGCGTGGCTAGGCCCTCTGCTGCCGTGTGCAGCGAAGCTAATCCCCGGGCTCGGCAGTGGCCCGGCGCGTGGCCGAGGGCCGGGCCGGGCGCGGGAAGGCTCAGGCGCGAGGCCCGGCCCTCGGCCCGCTTGTGTGGCGGAGCTAAGCCCCGGGGTAGGCAGTGGCCCGGAGCGAGACCGAGGCCCGGCCGGGCGGTGGGCGGCCCAGGCGCGCGGCCCAGCCTTCCACAGGGGCATGACGTGGAGATAAGCCCCGGAGTCGGCAGCGGCCCGAAGCCGGGCCGAGTGTCGGGACTGGAGTGGGGCGGCCCCGGCACGTGGCACAGTCCTCGGCCCACGTGTGCCGTGGAGCTAAGCCACGGGGTCGTCATTGGCCCGGAGCGGGGCCGAGGGCCGGACAGGGCGCTGTGCGGCCCGGGCACGCGGCCCAGTCCTCGGCCCGCGGTTGCCGCATAGCTAAGGCCAGGGGAAGGCAGCGCCCCGGAGCGAGGCTGAGGGCCGGGCCGGGCGCTGGGTGGCCCGGGCGCGTGGCCAGTTCCTCCGATGGCGGTTGCCGCGGAGCTAAGCCCCGGTGTCGGCCGCAGCCCAGAGCGGGGCCGAAGACCGGGCCGGGCATGGGGCAGCCCGGGCGCGCGGCCTGCCCCTCCACCAGCGGGTGCTGCAGAGCTAAGCCCCGGGGTAGGCAGCGGCCCAGAACGTGGCCGATGGTCGGGACGGGAGCGGGGTGGCTCGGGTGCACGTCCAGTCCTCTGCCGGCGGGCGCCGCGGAGCTAAGCCCCGGGGTCGGCAGCGGCCTGGGGCAGGGCCGATGGCCGGGCCGGGCGTGGTGTGGCCAGGGCGCACGGCCCGGCCATCGGACTGCAGGTGCTGCGTAGCTAAGCCCCGGGGTCGGCAGCGGTCCAGAGCCGGCCCAGTGTCGGGACGGGAGCGGGGCGGCCCGAGCGCGCGGCACGGCCCTTGTCCTGCTGGTGCCACGGAGCTAAGCCCCGGGGTGGGCAGTGGCCCGGAGCGGGGCCGAGGGCTGGGCCGGGCCCGGGGCGGCCCGGGCGCGCGGCCCAAACCTCCGCCGGGGGGTGCCGCGGAGCTAAGCCCCGGGGTCGGCAGCGGCCCGAAGCGGGGCCGAGGGTCAGGATGGGAGCGGGGCGGCTCAGGTGCGCGGCCCGGCCCTGAACCCGCTGGTGCCGCGGAGCTAAGCCCCGGGGTCGGCAGCGGCCTGGAGCGGGGCTGAGGGCCGTGGTGCGCGTGGCCGGCCCGGGCACACGACCCTGCCCTCCACTGACGGGTGCCGCGTAGCTAAGCCACGAGGTCGACAGCGGCCCGGAGCGGGACCGATGACCAGGCCTGGCATGGGGTGGCCCGGGCGCGCGGCCCGACCCTCGGCCCGTTGGTGCCGTGGAGCTAAGCCCCGGGGTCGGCAGCGGCCCAGATCGGGGCCGAGGGTCGGGAAGGGAGCGGGCCGGATCAGGCGCGCCGCCCAGCCCTCCGCCGGCGGGTGCCGCAGAGCTAAGCCCCGGGGTTGGCAGCGGTCTGGAGCGCGTCCGAATGTCGGTACGGGCGCGGGGCGGCCCGGGCGCGCTGCCCGGCCCACGGCCTGCAGGTGCCGCGGAGCTAAGCCCCGGGATTGGCTGTGGCCCGGACCGGGGCCAGGGCCGGGCCGGGCGCGGGGCGAACCTGGCGCGGCACGACCATCGGCCCGCGTATGCCGCGGAGCTATGCCCCGGGGTCAGCAGCGGCCCGAAGCGGGGCCGAGTGTTGGGACGGGAGTGGGGTGGCTCGGGCGCGCGGCCCAACCGTCGGACCACGGGTGCCGCGGGGCTAACCCTGGGGTCCGCAACGGCCCAGAACACGGCCGAGGGTCCCGAAGGCATCGGGTCAGCCCGGGCACGTGGCCCAGTCCTCCACCGGCGGGTGCCGCGGAGCTAAGCCCCGGGGTCGGCAGTGGCCCGGAGCGAGGCCGAGGGCCGGGCCCAGCGCTGAGCAGCCTGGGCGCGTGGCTAGGCCCTCTGCTGCCGTGTGCAGCGAAGCTAATCCCCGGGCTCGGCAGTGGCCCGGCGCGTGGCCGAGGGCCGGGCCGGGCGCGGGAAGGCTCAGGCGCGAGGCCCGGCCCTCGGCCCGCTTGTGTGGCGGAGCTAAGCCCCGGGGTAGGCAGTGGCCCGGAGCGAGACCGAGGCCCGGCCGGGCGGTGGGCGGCCCAGGCGCGCGGCCCAGCCTTCCACAGGGGCATGACGTGGAGATAAGCCCCGGAGTCGGCAGCGGCCCGAAGCCGGGCCGAGTGTCGGGACTGGAGTGGGGCGGCCCCGGCACGTGGCACAGTCCTCGGCCCACGTGTGCCGTGGAGCTAAGCCACGGGGTCGTCATTGGCCCGGAGCGGGGCCGAGGGCCGGACAGGGCGCTGTGCGGCCCGGGCACGCGGCCCAGTCCTCGGCCCGCGGTTGCCGCATAGCTAAGGCCAGGGGAAGGCAGCGCCCCGGAGCGAGGCTGAGGGCCGGGCCGGGCGCTGGGTGGCCCGGGCGCGTGGCCAGTTCCTCCGATGGCGGTTGCCGCGGAGCTAAGCCCCGGTGTCGGCCGCAGCCCAGAGCGGGGCCGAAGACCGGGCCGGGCATGGGGCAGCCCGGGCGCGCGGCCTGCCCCTCCACCAGCGGGTGCTGCAGAGCTAAGCCCCGGGGTAGGCAGCGGCCCAGAACGTGGCCGATGGTCGGGACGGGAGCGGGGTGGCTCGGGTGCACGTCCAGTCCTCTGCCGGCGGGCGCCGCGGAGCTAAGCCCCGGGGTCGGCAGCGGCCTGGGGCAGGGCCGATGGCCGGGCCGGGCGTGGTGTGGCCAGGGCGCACGGCCCGGCCATCGGACTGCAGGTGCTGCGTAGCTAAGCCCCGGGGTCGGCAGCGGTCCAGAGCCGGCCCAGTGTCGGGACGGGAGCGGGGCGGCCCGAGCGCGCGGCACGGCCCTTGTCCTGCTGGTGCCACGGAGCTAAGCCCCGGGGTGGGCAGTGGCCCGGAGCGGGGCCGAGGGCTGGGCCGGGCCCGGGGCGGCCCGGGCGCGCGGCCCAAACCTCCGCCGGGGGGTGCCGCGGAGCTAAGCCCCGGGGTCGGCAGCGGCCCGAAGCGGGGCCGAGGGTCAGGATGGGAGCGGGGCGGCTCAGGTGCGCGGCCCGGCCCTGAACCCGCTGGTGCCGCGGAGCTAAGCCCCGGGGTCGGCAGCGGCCTGGAGCGGGGCTGAGGGCCGTGGTGCGCGTGGCCGGCCCGGGCACACGACCCTGCCCTCCACTGACGGGTGCCGCGTAGCTAAGCCACGAGGTCGACAGCGGCCCGGAGCGGGACCGATGACCAGGCCTGGCATGGGGTGGCCCGGGCGCGCGGCCCGACCCTCGGCCCGTTGGTGCCGTGGAGCTAAGCCCCGGGGTCGGCAGCGGCCCAGATCGGGGCCGAGGGTCGGGAAGGGAGCGGGCCGGATCAGGCGCGCCGCCCAGCCCTCCGCCGGCGGGTGCCGCAGAGCTAAGCCCCGGGGTTGGCAGCGGTCTGGAGCGCGTCCGAATGTCGGTACGGGCGCGGGGCGGCCCGGGCGCGCTGCCCGGCCCACGGCCTGCAGGTGCCGCGGAGCTAAGCCCCGGGATTGGCTGTGGCCCGGACCGGGGCCAGGGCCGGGCCGGGCGTGGGGCGAACCTGGTGCGGCACGACCATCGGCCCGCGTATGCCGCGGAGCTATGCCCCGGGGTCAGCAGCGGCCCGAAGCGGGGCCGAGTGTTGGGACGGGAGTGGGGTGGCTCGGGCGCGCGGCCCAACCGTCGGACCACGGGTGCCGCGGGGCTAACCCTGGGGTCCGCAACGGCCCAGAACACGGCCGAGGGTCCCGAAGGCATCGGGTCAGCCCGGGCACGTGGCCCAGTCCTCCACCGGCGGGTGCCGCGGAGCTAAGCCCCGGGGTCGGCAGTGGCCCGGAGCGGGGTCAAAGGCCGGACCGGGCGCTGGATGGCCCGGTCGCGTGGCCAGGCCCTCTGCTGGCGGGTGCCGCGGAGCTTAGCCCCAGTGTCGGCAGCGGCCCGGGGCGGGTCCGAGGGACGTGGCGGGCACGGCCAGCTGGGGCGCGCGTCCCGGCCCTCTGCCAACGGGTGCCGCGGAGCTAAGCCTCGGGGTCGGCAGCGGCCTGAAGCGGGGCCGAGGGCCGAGGCGGGCGCGGGGATGCCCAAGCGCGTGGCCTCGCCCTCGGCCCGCTGGTGTTGCGGAGCTAAGTCCCGAGGTCAGCAGTGGCCCTGAGCAGGGCCAAGGACTGGGCCGGGTACAGGGTGGCCCGGGCATGCAGCACGACCCTCGGCCCGCGAGTGCCGTGGAGCTAAGCTCCGGGGTCGGCAGCGGCCCGGGGCAGGGCCAAGGACCGGGCCGGGCGTGGTGTGGCCCGGGCACGCTGCCCGGGCCTAGGACCGCGGGTGCCGCATAGCTAAGCCCCGGGTTTGGCAGCGGCCCGGAGCGGGGCCAATGGCCGGGCCGGGCGCGGGGCAGCCCAGTCGCGAGGCCTGGCCCTCATCACACTGGTGCCGCTGAGCTAAGCCCCGGGGTCAGCAGCGGCCTGGAGCGGGGCCGAGGGCCGGGCCGGGCGCGGGGCGGCCCGGGCGCGCGGCCCAGCCCTCCACCGGGGGGTGCCGCAGAGCTAAGCCCCGGGGTCGGCAGCGGCCCAAAGCGGGGCCGAGGTTCGGGACAGGAGTGGGGCGGCTCTGGCGCGCGGCCCAACCGTCGGACCGCGGGTGCCGCGGGGTTAACCCTGGGGTCCGCAGCGGTCCAGAACACGGCCGAGGGTCCCGAAGGGATTGGGGCAGCCCAGGCACGTGGCCCAGTACTCCGCTGGCGGGTGCCGCGGAGCTAAGCCCCGGGGTCGGCAGTGGCCCGGAGCGGGGTCGAAGGCCAGACCGGGCACTGGACGGCCCGGACGCATGCCCAAGCCCTCCGCTGGCGGGTGCCGTGGAGCTAAGCCCCGGGGTCGGCAGCGGCCCGAAGCGGGACCGAATACCGGGCCGGGCACCGGGCGGCCCAGGCGCACGGCCTGACCCTCGGCCCGCGGGTGCCGCCGAGCTAAGCCCCGGGGATGGCAGCGGCCCAGAACGCGGAGGATGGTCTGGACGGGAGCGGGCCGGCTCGGGCACGCAGCCCGGCCCTCCGCCGGCGGGTGCCGCGGAGCTAAGCCCCGGGGTTGGCAGCGGTCTGGAGCATGGCCAAGTGTCGGTACGGGCGTGGGGCGGCCCAGGCGCGCTTCCCGGCCCGCGGCCCGCTGGTGCCGCGGACCTAAGCCCCGGGGTCTGCAGCGGCCCGGAACCCGGCCGAGGGTCAGGAAGGGAGCGGGGCGGCTCGGGTGCACGTCCGGTCCTCCGCCGGCGGGTGCCGTGGAGCTAAGCCCTAGGTTCGGCAGTGGCCCAGATCGGGGCCGAGGGCCGGGCCGGGCGCGGGGCAGCCCGGGCGCGTGGCCCGGGCCTCCGCCGGCGGGTGCCGCAGTGCTAAGCCCCGGGATCGGCAGCGGCCCGGAACCCGGCCGAGGGTCGGGAAGGGAACGGGCCGGCTCGGGTGCTCGGCCCGGCCCTCCACCGGTGGGTGCCGCGGAGCTAAGGCCCAGCGTTGGCAGTGGTCTGGAGCACGGCCGAGTGTCGGTACGGGCGCGGGGCGGCCTGGGAGCGCTGCCCGGCCCACGGCCCACTGGTGCTGCGGAGGTAAGCCCCGGGGTCGGCAGCGGTCCGGAGCGGGGCCGAGGGCCACGTTGGCGCTGGGCAGCCTGGGCGCGTGGACAGGCCCTCCGCCGGCAGGTGCAGCGGAGCTAAGCCCCGGGGTCGGCAGTGGCCCGGAGCAGGATCGAGGGCCGTACCGGCCGCGCCCGGCCCGGGCGCGTGGACCGGTCCTTCGCCGGGTGGTGCCGCGGAGCTAAGCCCCGGGGTCGGCAGCGGCCCGAAGCGGGGCCGAGAGTCGGGACGGTAGTGGGGCGGCTTGGTAACGCGGCCCAACCGTCGGACCGCGGGTGCCGCAAGGCTAAACCTGGGGTCCGCAGCGGCACAGAAGCGGCCGAGGGTCCCGACTGGACTGGGGCAGGCCGGGCACGTCACCCGGTCCTCCGCCGGCGGGTGCCGCGGAGCTAAGCCCCGGGGTCGGCAGCGGCCCGGAGCGGGGCCGAAGACAGGACCGGGCGCTTTACGGCCGGGTGCGTGGCCAGGCCCTCCGCTGGCGGGTGCCGCGGAGCTAAGCCCCAGGGTCGGCAGCGGCCCGGATCGGGGCCGAGGGCCGGGCCGGGCGCGGGGAGGCCCAAGAGCGCGGCCCCTCCCTCGTCCTGCTGGTGTCGTGGAGCTAAGTCCAGGGGTCGGCCGCGGCCGGAGCGGGGCCGAAGGCCCAGCCGGGCGCGGTGTGGCCTGGGCGCGCGACTCGTCCCTCGGACTGCGGGTGCTGCGGAGCTAAGCCCCTGGGTCAGCAGCAGCCTGGGGGGGGCCGACGGCCAGGCTAGGCGCGGGGCGGCCCGGGCACGCGGCCAGGCCCTCCGCAGGCAGGTGCCGTGGAGCTAAGCCCCGGGGTCGGCAGCGGCCCGCGTCAGGGCCGAGTGCCTGGCCGAGCGCTATGGGATCCGGGCGCGCAACCCGGCCCTCAGCCCGCGGGTGCCGCGGAGCTAAGCCCTGGGGTCAGCAGCGGCCCGGGGCGGGGCTGAGGGCCGGGCCGGGCGCGGGGTGGCCCGGGCACGCGTCCAGGCCATGCGACGGCGGGTGCCAGGGGGCAAAGCCCCTGGGTCGGCAGCGGCCCAGAGCGTGGCCGATGGCCGGGCCGGACGCCAGGAGGCCCAGGCACGCAGCCCCGCCCTCGGCCCACTGGTGTCGTGGAGCTAAGCCCTGGGTTTGGCAGTGGCCCGGAGAGGGGCCGAGGACCCTGCCGGGCATGGTGCGGCCTGGGCGCGTGGCCCGGCCCTTGGACCGTGGGTGCCGCGGAGCTAAGAACTTGGGTCGGCAGTGGCCCGAGGTGGGGCCGATGCCCCAGCCGGGCGCAGGGAGGCCCAAGCGCGCGGCCCCACACTCTGCCCGCTGGAGTCGCGGAGCTACATCCCGGGGTCGCCAGCAGCCCGGAGCGGGACCGAGGACCGGGCCGGACACGGGGCGACCTGGGCGCGAGGCCCGACCCTCGGTCCGCCGGTGCCGCGGATCTAAGCCCCGGGGTTGGCAGCGGCCCGGATCGGGGCCGAGGCCTGGGCCGGGCGCTGGGCATCCCGGTCGCGCGGCCAGGGCCTCCGCCGGCGGGTGCCTCAGAGCTAAGCTCCGGGGTCGGCAGTGGCCCGGAACGTGGCCGAGGGTCGGGAAGAGAGTGGGCTGGCTCGGGCCCGCGGCCCGGCCCTCCGCCGCCGGGTGCGGCGGAGCTAAGCCCCGGGGTTGGCAGCGGTCTTGAGCGCGGCCGAGTGTCGGTACAGTCGCGGGGCGGTCCGGGCGCGTGGCCCGGCCTGCGGCCCACTGGTGCCATGGAGCTAAGCCCTGGGGTCGGCAGCGGCCCGGAGCGCGGCCGAGGGCCATGTTGGGCGCTTAGCAGCCCGGGCGCGTGGACAGGCCCTCCACCAGCAGGTGCCGCGGAGCTAAGCCCCGGGTTCGTCAGTGGCCCGGAGCGAGGCCGTGGCCGGGTAGGGTGCTGGGCGGCCCGGGTGCGTGGCCAGGCCCTCCGCTGGCTTGTGCAGCGGAGCTTAGCCCCGGGGTCGGCAGCGGCCCGGAGCGCGGCCGAGGGCCATGTTGGGCGCTGGGCAGCCCGGGCGCATGGACAGGCCCTCTGCCGGCAGGTGCCGCGGAGCTAAGCCCCGGGTTCGTCAGTGGCCCGGATCGAGGCCGTTGGCCGGGTAGGGCGCTGGGCGGCCCGGGTGCGTGGCCAGGCACTCCACTGGCTTGTGCAGCGGAGCTAATCCCCGGGTACGGCAGTGGCCCGGAGCAAGGCCGTGGGCAGGGCTGGGCGCTGGGTAGCCCGGGCGCACGCCGGCCGTCGGCCCGCGGATGCCGCGTAGCTAAGCCCCAGGGTCAGCAGCGGTCCGGAGCGTGGCCGAGGGCAGGACCCAGCGCGGGGAGGCTCAGGCGCGAGGCCCGGCCCTCGGCCTGCTGGTGTCGCGGAACAAAGCCCCGGGGTCGGCAGTGGCCCAGAGTGAGGCCAAGGGCCGGGCCGGGCGGTGGGCGGCCCGGGCGCGTGGCCAGGACCTCCGCTGGCATGTGCAGCGGAGCTAAGCCCCGGGGTCGGCAGTGGCCCAGAGCGAGGCCAAGGGCCGGGCCGGGCGTGGTGCGGCCCGGGCGCGCGACCCTGCCCTTGCCCCGTGGGTGTTGCGGAGCTAAGGTGGGGTCGGCAGCGGCCTGGAGAGGGGCCATGGCCAGGAAGGGAGCGGGGCCCCCCCGGGTCGCGGCCTGGCCCTCGGCCCGCAGGTGCCGGGGAGCTATGCCCCGGAGTCAGCAACCGCCCAGAGCGGTGCCGCGGGCCCGGCCGGTTGCGGTGCAGCACAGGCGTGCGGCCCGGCGCTCAGCCGGCGTGTGCCGCGGAGCTAAGCCCCGGGGTCGGCAGCGGTCCGGAAAATGGCCGAGGGCCGAGCCGGGCACGGGTCATCCTGGGCGCGCGGCCCGGCCCTCCGCCGTTGTGTGCTGTGGAGCTAAGCCCCAGGGTCGGCAGCGGCCTAGATCGTGGCCGAGGGCTGGGTCGGGCGCGGGGAGGTCCAGGTGCGTGGCCCGGCCCTCGGCCCCCTGGTGCCACAGAGCTAAGCACCGGGGTCGGCAGCGGCCCAGAGCGGGGCCATGGCCAGGACGGGAGTGGGGCCCCCCGGCTCGCGGCCCGGCCCTCGGCCCGCGGGTGCCACGGAGCTATGCCCCGGGATCTGCAATGGCCCAGAAAGCGGCCGAGGGTCGGAAAGGGAGTGGGGCAGCTCGGTTGCGCGGTCCGACCCTGGGACCGCGGGTGCCACGGAGCTAATCCCCGGGGTGGGCATCGGCCCGGAGCAGGGCCGAGGGCCGAGCCCGGCACGGGGCGGCCCAGTCGCGCGGCCCAGCCCTCCCGAGGGGGTGCCGCGGAGCTAAGCCCCGGGGTTGGCAGCGGTCCAAAGCGGGGCCGAGGTTCGGGACAGGAGCGGGGTGGCCCCGGCACACGGCAGAGCCCTCGGCCCGCAGGTGCTGCGTATCTAAGCCCCGGGGTCGGCAGCGGCCCGGAGCAAGGCCGAGGGCCGGGCCGGGCGCTGGGCGGCCCTAGCGCATGGCCAGGCCCTTCGATGGCGGTTGCCGCGGAGCTATGCCCCGGGGTCAGCAGCAGCCCGGTGTGCGGCCGAGGGCCGGGCCGGGCGCAGGGCAGCCCGGGCGCGCGGCCCGGGCCTCCGCCGGCGGGTGCCGCAGTGCTAAGCCCCGGGGTCGGCAGCGGCCCGGAACCCGGCCGAGGGTCGGGAAGGTAACGGGCCTGCTCAGGCGCGCGGCCCGGCCCTCCTCTGGCGGGTGCCGCGGAGCTAAGCCCCGGGGTCGGCAGCGGCCCGGAGCACGGCCGAGTGTCGGGATGGAAGCGGGGTGGCCCGAGTGCGCGACCCGGCCCTTGTCCCGTGGAAGCGGGGAGCTATGCCCCGGGTGTCGGGACGGGAGCGGGGCCCCCCCGGCTCGAGGCCCGGCCCTCGACCCGCGGGTGCCGGGGAGCTATGCCCCGGAGTCAGCAGCCGCCCAGAGCGGTGCCGCGGGCCCGGCTGGGTGCGGTGCAGCACAGGCGCGCGGCCCGTCCTCAGCCGGCGGGTGCCGCGGAGCTAAGCCCCGGGGTCGGCAGCGGCCCAGTGCGGTGCCGAGGACCGGGCCGGACACGGGGCGACCCGGGCGCGAGGCCCGACACTCGGTCCGCGGGTGCCGCGGAGCTATGCCCCAGGGTTGGCAGCGGCCTGGATCGGGGCCGAGGCCCGGGCCGGGCGCTGGGCATCCCAGTCGCGCGGCCAGGGCCTCCACCGGCGGGTGCCACAGAGCTAAACCCCAGGGTCGGCAGCGGCCCGGAGCTTGGCCGAGGGCCGGGTCGGGCGCGGGTCCGCCCAGGCGCGCGGCCCGGCCCTCATCCCCCTGGTGCCGCGGAGCTAAGCCCCGGGGTCGTCAGTGGCCCAGAGCGCGGCCGAGTGTCGGGATTGGAGCGGGGTTGCCTGAGCGCGTGGCCCGGCCCTTGTCCCGCGGGTGTGGGGAGCTATGCCCCGGGTGTCGGGACGGGAGCGGGGCCCCCCGGCTCGAGGCCCGGCCCTCGGCCCATGGGTGCCAGGGAGCTATGTCCCAGAGTCAGCAGCCGTCCAGAGCGGTGCCGCGGGCCCGGCCGGGTGCGGTGCAGCACAGGCGCGCAGCCCGGCCCTCAGCTGGCGGGTGCCGCGGAGCTAAGCCCCGGGGTCGGCAGCGGTCCGGAGCATGGCCGAGGGCCGGGCCGGGCGTGGGTCAGCCTGGCCGCGCGGCCCGGCCCTCCGCCGTTGTGTGGTGTGGAGCTAAGCCCCAGGGTCAGGAGTGGCCTAGATCGTGGCCGAGGGCCTGGTGGGGCGCGGGGAGGCCCAGGTGCGCGTCCCCGCCCTCGGACCCCTGATGCCACAGAGCTAAGCCCCGGGGTCGGCAGCAGCCCGGAGCGGGGCCATGGCCAGGATGGGAGCGGGGCCCCCCCAGCTCGCGGCCCGGCCTTCGGCCCGCGGGTGCCACGGAGCTATACCCCGGGGTCTGCAACGGCCCAGAAAGCGACCGAGGGTCGGAAAGGGAGCGGGGCAGCTCAGTTGCGCGGTCCGACCCTGGGACCGTGGGTGCCACGGAGCTAAGCCCCGGGGTGGGCATCTGCCGGGAGCGGGGCCGAGGGCCGGGTCGGGCGCAGGGCGGCCCCGGCACACGGCACAGCCCTCGGCTCGCAGGTGCCGCATATCTTAGCCCCGGGTTCAGCAGCGACCCGGAGCGAGGCCGAGGGCCGGGCCGGACGCTGGGAGGCCCTGGCACATGGCCAGGCCCTTCGATGGCGGGTGCTGTGGAACCCTGGTTGCCGCGGAGCTAAGCCCCGCTATGGGCCGCGGCCCGGAGCGGGGCCGAAGACCAGGCTGGGCGCGGGGCAGCCCGGGCGCACGGCCCGGCCCTACGCCAGCGGGTGCCACAGAGCTAAGCCCCGGGGTCGGCAGCGGCCCAGAATGCTGCCAATGGTCGGGACGGGAGCGGGGCGGCTCGGGTGCATGCCCAGGTCCTCCGCCGGTGGTTGCTGCGGAGCTAAGCCCTGGTCCTCCGCCGGCGGGTGCCGTGGAGCTAAGCCCTGGGGTCGGCCGAGGGCCGGGCCGGGCGTGGTGTGGCCAGGGCGCCCGGCATGGCCCTCGGACCGCGGGTGCCACGTATCTAAGCCCCGGGGTCGGCAGCGGCCCGGAGCGCGGCCGAGTGTTGGGACGGGAGAGGGGCGGCCCGAGCGCGCGGCCCGGCCCTTGTCCTGCGGGTGCCAAGGAGCTAAGCCCCGGTGGTGGCCACGGCCCGAAGCGGGGCCGAAAACCTGGTCGGGCGCGGGACAGCCCGGGCGCGCGGCCCGGCCCTCCGCCGGCGGGTGCCGCAGAGCTAAGTCCCTGGGTTGTCAGCGGGCCAGAACGCGGCCGATGGTAGGGACGGGAGCGGGGCAGCTCGGGTGCATGTCCCAGTCCTCCGCTGGCGGGTGCCGCGGAGCTAAGCCCCGGGGTCGTCAGTGGCCCAGAGCGAGGCCGAGGGCCAGGTCAGGCGCTGGGCGGCGCGGGCGCATGGCCAGGCCCTCCGCTGGCGTGTGCAGCGGAGTTAAGCCCCGGGGTCGGCAGCGGCCCGCGGCAGGGCCGAGTGCTCGGCCGAGCGCTGTGGGACCCGGGCGTGCGACACGGCCCTCGTCCCGCGGGTGCCGAGGAGCTAAGCCACGGGGTCAGCAGTGGCCCGGGGCGTGCCCGAGGGCCGGGCTGGGCGCAGGGAAGCCTGGGCGCGCGGCCATGCCATCCGACGGCGGTTGCCGGGGGCAAAGCCCCTGGGTGGGCAGCGGCCGGGTGCGGGGCCGAGGGCCGGGCCTGGCGTGGTGTGGCCCGGGCGCGCGGCCCGACCCTCAGACCGCGGGTGCCGCGTAGCTAAGCCCCGGGTTCAGCAGCGGCCCGGAGCCCGGCCGAGTGTCAGGACGGGAGCGGGGCTGCCCGAGCGTGCGGCCCGGCCCTCCGCCGGCGGGTGCCGCAGAGCTAAGCCCCGGGGTCAGCAGCGGCCCAGAATGCGGCCGATGGTCGGGACGGGAGCGGGGCGGCTCGGGTGCACGTCCCGAACCTCCGCCGGCGGGTGCCGCGGAGCTAAGCCCCAGGGTCGGCAGTGGCCCAGAGCGAGGCCGAGGGCTGGGCCGGGCGCTGGGCGGCGCGGGCTCATGGCCAGGCCCTCCGCTGGCGCGTGCAGTGGATCTAAGCCCCAGGGTCGGCAGCGGCCTGGAGCGGGTTCGAGGGCTGGTCCGGGCGCAGTGCGGCCTGGGCGCGCGGCCCTGCCCTTGGCCCGCGGGTGTCGCTGAGCTAAGCCGGGGTCGGCAGCGGCCCGGAGCGGGGCCATGGCCAGGACGGGAGCGGGGCCCTCCCGGTTCGCGGCATGGCCGTCGGCCCGCGGGTGCCGCGGAGCTACGTCCCGGAGTCGGCAGCCGCCCAGAGCGGTACCGCGGACCCAGCCGGGTGCGGTTCAGCACAGGCACGCCGTGGCCGAGGGCTGTGCCGGCGCGGGGTGGACCGGGCGCAAGGCCCGACCCTCGGCACGCGGGTGCCGCGGAGCTAAGCCCCGGGGTCTGCAATTGCCCAGAACGCGGCCGAGGGTCGGAAAGTGAGCGGGGTGGCTCGGGGGCGCGGTCCGACCCTCGGCTCCCTGGTGCCGCGGAGCTAAGCCTCGGGGTCGGCAGCGGTCCGGGGCGGAGCCGACGGCAGGGGTGGGCGCGGGGTGGCCCGGGCGCGCGGCCCGGCCCTTGTCCCGCTGGTGCCACGGAGCTAAGCCCCGGGGTGGGCATCGGCCCGGAGCGGGGCCGAGGGCCGGGCGCGGGACGGAACGGGTGCGCGGCCACTACCCCCTCAGTGGGGTGCCTCGGAGCTAAGCCCCGGGGTCGGCAGCGGCCGAAGCGGGGCCGAGGGTCGGGACGGGAGCGGGGCGGCCAAGGCACGCGGCACAGCCCTCGGCCTGTGTGTGCCGCGGAGCTAAGACCCGGGGTTGGCAATGGCCCCGAGCGGGGCCGAGGGCCGTATTGGGCGCAATGCGTCCCGGGCACGCGGCCTGGCCCTCGGCCCGCGGGTGACGCGTAGCTAAGCCCCAGGGTCTGCAGCGGCCCGGAGTGCGGCCAAGTGTCTGGACGGGAGGGGGCGGCCCATGCGCGCGGCCCGGCCCTTGTCCCACGGATGCCACGGAGCTAAGCCCCGGGTTGGGCAGCAGCCTGGAGCGGGGCCGAGGGTCGGGCCGGGCGCGGGGCGGCCCGGGCACACGGCCCAGTCCTCCGCCGCGGGGTGCCGCGGACCTAAGTCCCGGGATCAGCAGCGGCCCGGAGCGGCGCCGAGGGCCGGGCCGGGCGCGGGGAGGCCCAGGCGCGCGGCCCCGCCCTCGGCCCGCTGGTGTCGCGGGGCTAAGCCCCGGGGTCGGCAGCGGCCCGGAGCAGGGCCGAAGGCCAGGACGGGCGTGGGGCAGCCCGGGCGCGTGGCCCGGGCCTCTGCTGGCAGTTTCAGCAGAGCTAAGCCTGGGGTTGGCAGCGGTCTGTAGCACGGGCCGAGTGTCCGTACATGCGCGGGGAGGCCCGGGCGCACGATCTGGCCCTCGGTCCGCGGGTGCCGCGGAGCTAAGCCCTGGTGTCGGCAGCCGCCCAGAGCAGTACCGCGGACCCGGCCGGGTGCGGTGCAGCACTGGCGCGCGCCCGGCCCTCAGCTGTTGTGTGCCGCGGAGCTAAGCCGCGGGGTTGGCAGCGGCCTGAAGAGGGGCCGAGGGCCGGGCAGGTGGCGGTGCGGCCCTGCACGCGGCCCGGCCCTCGGCCCGCGGGTGCCGCGGATCTAAGCCCCAGGGTCGGCAGCGGCCCGGAGGGGGCCGAAGGCCGGACCGGGCGCTGGATGGCCCGGGAGCGTGGCCAGGCCCTCCACTGGCAGGTGCTGCGGAGCTAAACCCGGGGTCGGCAGCGGCCCAGAGCGGGGCTGAAGACCTGGTTGGGCACGGGGCAGCCCGGGCTCGCGGCCCGGCCCTCTGCCGGCAGGTGCCGCAGAGCTTAGCCCCAGGGTCGTCAGCGGCCCAGAACGCGGCCGATGTTAGGGACGGGAGCGGGGTGGCTCGGGTGCACGTCCCGGTCCTCCGCTGGCGGGTGCCGCGGAGCTAAGCCCCGCGGTTGGCAGTGGCCCGAAGTGGGGCCGAGGGCCAGGACGGGAGTGGGGCGGCTCGGCGCTCGGCCCAACCGTCGGACCGCGGGTGCCGCGGGGCTAACACTGGGGTCCGCAGCTGTCCAGAACAGGGCCGAGGGTCCCGACAGGATTGGGGCAGCCCGGGCACGTGGACCAGTACTCCGCCGGCAGGTGCCGCGGAGCTAAGCCCCGGGGTCGGCAGCGGCCCGGAGCGGGGCCGAAGGCCGGACCGGGCGCTGGACGGCCCGGGCGCGTGCCCAAGCCCTCCGCTGGCGTGTGCCGCGGAGCTAAGCCCCGGGGTCGGCAGCGGCCCGAAGCGGGGCCGAGGACCGGGCCGGGCGTGGTGTGGCCCTGGCGCGCTGCCCGGCCCTCGGACCACGGGTGCCGCATAGCTAAGCCCCGGTGTCGGCAGCGGCCCGCAGCACGGCCGAGTGTCAGGACGGGAGCGGGGCGGCCCGTGCGCGCGGCCCGGCCCTTGTCCCGCGGATGCCACGGAGCTAAGCCCCAGGGTGGGCAACGGCCCGGAGTGGGGCCGAGGGCTGGGCCGGGCGCAGGGCAGCCCGGGCGCCCGGCCCAACCATCCGCCGGCGGCTGCCACAGAGCTAAGTCCCGGGGTCGGCAGTGTCCCAGAACACGGCCAATGGTCGGGACGGGAGCGGGGTGGCTCGTGTGCACGTCCGGTCCTCCACCGGCGGGTGACGCGGAGCTAAGCCCCGGGGTCTGCAGCGGCCCGGGGCGGGGCCGAGGGCCGGGATGGGCGTGGTGTGGCCCGGGCGCGCGGCACGGTCCTTGTCCCGCGGGTGCCACGGAGCTAAGCCCCGGGGTGGGCAACGGCCCTGAGCGGGGCCGAGGGCCGGGCCGGGTGCGGTGCAGCCCGGGCGCGTGGCCCGGGCCTCTGCCGGCGGGTGCCGCAGTGGTAAGTCCCGGGGTCAGCAGTGGCCCAGAACGCGGCCGAGGGTCGGGAAGGGAGCGGGCCGGCTCGGGCGCGCGGCCCGGCCCTCCGCCGGCGGGTGCCACGGAGCTAAGCCCCGGGGTTGGCAGCGGTCTGGTGCATGGCCGAGTGTCGGTACGGGCGCGGGGCGGCCCGGGCGCGCGGCCCGACCCTCGGCCCGCGGGTGCCGCGGAGCTAAGCCCTGGGGTCGGCAGCTGCCCAGAACGCTGCCGATGGTCATGACGGGAGCAGGGAGGCTCGGGTGCACGTCCGGTCCTCCGCCGGCGGGTGCCGCGGAGCTAAGCCCTGGGTTCGGCAGTGGCCCGGATCGGGTCCGAGGGCCCGGCCGGGCGCGGGGCGGCCCGGACGTGCTGCCCGGCCCGCGGCCCGCTGGTGCTGCGGAGCTAAGCCCCGGGGTCAGCAGCGGCCCGGAGCTGGGCCGAGGGCCAAGTTGGCGCTGGGCAGCCTGGGCGCGTGTACAGGCTCTCCGCCAGCAGGTGCCGTGGAGCTAAACCCCGGGGTCGGCAGTGGCCCGGAGCAGGACTGAGGGCCATACCGGTAGTGCCCGGCCCAGGTGCGCGGACTGGTACTTCGCCGGGGGGTGCCGCGGAGCTAAGCCCCGGGGTCAGCAGCGGCCCGAAGCGGGGCCGAGTGTCGGGACCGGAGTGGGGCGGTTCGGCACGCGGCCCAACCGTCTGACAGCGGGTGCCGCGGGGCTAAACCTGGGGTCCGCAGCGGCCCAGACGCGGCCGAGTGTCCCGACTGGACCGGGGCAGGACGGGCACGTCGCCCGGTCCTCCGCCAGTGGGTGCCGCAGAGCTAAGCCCCGGGGTCGGCAGCGGCCCGGAGCGGGGCCGACGGCCGAACCGGGCGCTGGATGGCCGGGTGCGTGGCCAGGCCCTCCGCTGGCGGGTGCCGCGGAGCTAAGCCCCAGGGTCGGCAGCGGCCCGGATCGGGGCCGAGGGCCGGGCCGGGCGCGGGGAGGCCCAAGAGAGCGGGCCATCCCTCGTCCCACTGGTGTCGCGGAGCTAAGTCCAAGGGTCGGCCGTGGCCAGAGCGGGGCCGATGGCCCGGCTGGGTGCGGTGCGGCCCCTGCGCGCGACCCGTCCCTTGGACCGCGGGTGCCGCGGAGCTAAGCCCCTGGGTCAGCAGCGGCCTAGGGGGGGCTGAGGGCCAGGCTAGGCGCGGGGCAGCCCGGGCACGCGGCCAGGCCCTCCGCAGGCGGGTGCCGCGGAGCAAAGCCCCGGGGTCGGCAGCGGACCGCGTCAGGGCCGAGTGCTCTACCGAGCGCTGTGGGACCCGGGCGCGTGACCCGTCCCTCAGCCCGCGGGTGCCACGGAGCTAAGCCCTGGGGTCAGCAGCGGCCCGGGGCGGGGCTGGGGGACGGGCCGGGCGCGGGGCGGCCCGGGCACGCATACAGGCCATGCGACGGCGGGTGCCAGCGGGCAAAGCGCCTGGGTCGGCAGCGGCCCAGAGCGTGGCCGAGGGCCAGGCCGGACGCCGGGAGTCCCAGGCATGCGGCCCCGCCCTCGGCCCGCTGGTGTTGTGGAGCTAAGCCCTGGGTTTGGCAGCGACCCTTGGACCGCAGGTGTCGCGGAGCTAAGCACTTGGGTCAGCAGCGGCCCGAGGTGGGGCCGAGGCGCGCGGCCCGGCCCTCAGCCGGCGGGTGCCGCGGAGCTAAGCCCCGGGGTCGGCAGCGGTCCGGAGCATGGCAGAGGGCCTGACCGGGCGCGGGTCGGCCTGGCTGCGCGGCCCGGCCCTCCGTCGTTGTGTGCTGTGGAGCTAAGCCCCAGGGTAGGCAGCGGCCTAGATCGTGGCCGTGGGCCGGGTCGGGCGCGGGGAGGCCCAGGTGCACGGCCCGGCCCTCGGCCCCTTGGTGCCACAGAGCTAAGCCCCGGTGTCGGCAGTGGCCCGGAGCGGGGCCATGGCCAGGACGGGAGCGGGGACCCCCGGCTCGCGGCCCGGCCCTCAGCCTGCGGGTGCCACGGAGTTATGCCCCGGGGTCTGCAATGGCCCAGAAAGCGGCCGAGGGTCGGAAAGGGAGCGGGGCAGCTCGGTTGCGCGGTCCGACCCTTGGACCGCGGGTGCCACGGAGCTAAGCCCCGGGGTGGGCATCGGCCCGGAGCGGGGCCGAGGGCCGGGCCCGGCACGGGGCGGCCCAGTCGCGCGGCCCAGCCCTCCCCAGGGGGGTGCCGCGGAGCTAAGCCCCGGGGGTGGCAGCGGTCCAAAGCAGGGCCGAGGTTCGGGACTGGGGCGGGGCGGCCCCGGCACACGGCACAGCCCTCGGCCCGCAGGTGCCGCGTATCTAAGCCCCGGGGTCGGCAGCGGTTCGGAGTGGGGCTGAGGGCTGGGCCTGGCGCGGGGCGGATCGTGCGCGCGGCCCGACCCTCGGTACGCGGGTGCCGCGGAGCTAAGCCCCGGGGTCTGCAACGGCCCAGATCGCGGCCGAGGGTCAGAAAGTGAGCGGGGTGGCTCGGGGGCACGGTCCTACCCTCGGCCCGCGGGTTCCGCGTATCTAAGCCCCGGGGTCGGCAGCGGCCCGTAGCGAGGCCGAGGGCCGGACCTGGCGCAGGGCGGCCCAGGCGCGTGGCCAGGCCCTTTGATGGCGGTTGCCGCGGAGCTAAGCCCCGCTGTCTGCTGTGGCCCGGTGCGGTGCCGAAGACTGGGCCGGGCGCGGGGCAGACCGGGCCGGGCATGGGGCAGACTGGGCGCGCGGCCCGGCCCTCCGCCGGCGGGTGCCGCAGAGCTAAGTCCCGGGGTCGGCAGCGACCCAGAACGCGGCCGATGGTCGGGACGGAAGCGGGGCGGCTCGGGTGCACGCCCAGGTCCTCCGCCGGTGGTTGCTGCGGAGCTAAGCCCTGGGGTCGGCAGCGGCCCGGTGTGGGGCCGAGGGCCTGGCCGGGCATGGTGTGGCCCGGGCGAGCGGCCTGGCCCTCCGACCGCGGTTGCCGCGTAGCTAAGCCCTGGGGTTGACAGCGGCCCGAAGCGGGGCCGAGGGCCGGGCCGGGCACGTGGATGCCCAAGCGCGCGGCCCCGCACTCGGCCCGCTGGTGTCGCGGAGCTAAGCCCCGGGGTCGGCAGTGGCCCGGAGTGGGGCCGAGGACCGTGCCGGGCATGGGGCGGCCCTGGCGCGCGGCCCGACCCTCGGCCCGCGGGTGTCGCGGAGCTAAGCCCCGGGGTCGGCAGCGGCCCGTGGCAGGGCCGAGTGCCCGGCCGAGCGCTGTGGGACCCGGGCGTGCGACACGGCCCTCGGCCCGCGGGTGCCGCGGAGCTAAGCCCCGGGGACAGCAGCGGCCCGGGGCGGGACCGAGGGAAGGGCCGGGCACGGGGCAGCCCGGGCACGCGTCCATGCCATCTGACGGCGCGTGCCGCGGGGCAAAGCCACTGGTTCGGCAGCGGCCCAGAGCGTGACCGAGGGCCGGGCCGGACGCGGGGATGCCCAGGCACGCGGCCCCGCCCTCGGCCCGCGGGTGCCGCGGAGCTAAGCCCCGGGGTTGGCAGCAGCCCGGATCGGGGCCGAGGGCCGGGCCGGGCGTGGGGCAGCCCGGGCGCGCGGCCTGGGCCTCCGCCGGCGGGTGCCGCAGAGCTAAGCCCCGGGGTTGGCAGCGGCCTGGAACGCGGCCGAGGGTCGGGAAGGGAGCAGGCCGGATCAGGTGCGTGGCCCGGCCCTCTGCCTGCGGGTGCCGCGGAGCTAAGCCCCGCAGTTGGCAGCGGTCTGGAGCTCGGCTGAGTGTCGGTAAGGGTGCGGGGTGGCCAGGGCGCGTGGCCCGGCCCGCAGCCTGCTGGTGCCGCGGAGCTAAGCTCCGGGTTCGGCAGCGGCCCTTAGCGAGGCCGAGGTCCGGTCCAGGCCGGGCGCTGGGCGGCCCGGGTGCGTGGCCAGGCCCTTCGATGGCGGTTGCTGTGGAGCTAAGCCCCGGTGTTGGCCGCGGCCCAGAACGCGGCCGATGGTCGGGACGGGAGAGGGGCGGCTCGGGTGCACGTCCCGGTCCTCCGCCGGCGGTTGCCGTGGAGCTAAGCCCCAGGGTCGGCAGCGGTCCGGTGCGGGGCCGAGGGCCGGTCCGGGCGTGGTGTGGCCCGAGCGTGTGGCCCGGGCCTCGGACCGCGGGTGCCACCTAGCTAAACCCCGGGGTCGGCAGTGGCTCGGATCGCGGCCGAGTGTCGGGAAGGGAGCGGGCCGGTCCGTGCGCGCGGCCCGGCCCTTGTCCCGCGGGTGCCACGGAGCTAAGCCCCGGGGTGGGCAGCGGCCCGGAGCGGGGCCGAGGACCGGCCGGGCACGGGGCAGCCCGGGTGCGCGGCCCAGTCCTCCACCAGCGGGTGCCGCGGAGCTAAGCCCCGGGGTCGGCAGCGGCCCAGAGCGAGGCCGAGGGCCGGGACGGGCGCGGTACCGCCCTGTCGCGCAGCCTGGCCCTCGGCCCGCGGGTGCAGCAGGGCTAAACCCTAGCGTCAGCAGCAGCCGGGGGCAGGGCCGAGGGCTGTGCCGGGCGCGGGGCGGCTCGGGCGCGCGGCCAGGACATCAGCCGGCGGGAGCAGTGGGGCAAAACCCCTGTGTCGGCAGCGGCCGGGAGCATGGCCGAGGGCCGGGCCAGGCGCGGGGAGACTCAGGTGCGAGGCCCGGCCCTAGGCCCGCTGGTGTCGCGGAGCTAAGCCCCGGGGTCGGCAGTGACCCGGAGCGAGGCCGAGGGTCGGGCCGGGCGCGGGGCAGTCCAGGCACGCGGCTCAGCCCACCCCAGGGGGGTGCCGCGGAGCTAAGCCACGAGGTCGGCAGTGGCCCGAAGAGGGGCCGAGGGTCGGGAATGGAGCGGGGCGGCCCTGGCACGCAGCAACAGCCCTTGGCCCGCATGTGCCGTGGAGCTAAGCCCGGGGTCGGCAGTGGCCCGGAGCGGGGCCGAGGGCCGGACAGGGCGCGGTGCGGCCTGGGCTCGCGGCCCAGCACTGGGCCAGCGGGTGCTGCGTAGCTAAGCCCCGGGGTTGGCAGCGGCCCGGAGCGAGGCCGAGGGCCAGGCCGGGCGCTAGGCTGCCCGGTTGCGTGGCCAGGCCCTCCGATGGCGGTTGCCGTGGAGCTAAGCCCCAGTGTCGGCTGCGGCCCAGAGCGGGGCAGAAGACCGGGCCGGGAGCGGGGCAGCCTGGGCGTGCGGCCCAGCCCTCTGCTGGCGGGTGCCGCAGAGCTAAGCCCCGGGGTCGGCGCGGCCCAGAACGCGGCCGATGGTCGGGACGAGAGCGGGGTGGCTTGGGTGCACGTCCCGGTCCTCTGCCGGCGGGTGCCGCGGAGCTAAGCCCTCGGGTCGGCAGCGGCCCGGTGCGGGGCCGAGGGCCGGGCCGGGCGTGGTGTGGCCCGGGTGTGCGGCCCGGCCCTCTGACCGCGGGTGCCGCGTAGCTAAGCCCCGGGGTCGGCAGCGGCCCGGAGCGCGGCCGAGTGTCGGGACGGGAGTGGGGCTCCCCAAGCGCGCGGCCCGGCCCTCCGCCGGCGGGTGCCGCAGAGCTAAGCCCCGGGGTCGGCAGCGGCCCAGAATGCGGCCAATGGTCGGGACGGGAGCGGGGCGGCTGGGGTGCACGTCCCTATCCTCCGCCGGCGGGTGCCGCGGAGCTAAGCCCCGGGGTCGGCAGTGGCCCGGAGCGAGGCTGAGGGCCGGGCCGGGTGCTGGGCGGCGCGGGCGCATGGCCAGGCCCTCCGCTGGCGTGTGCAGCGGAGCTAAGCCCCAGGGTCGGCAGCGGCCTGGAGCGGGGTCGAGGGCCGGTCCGGGCGCGGTTCGGCCTGGGCGCGCGGCCCTGCCCTTGGCCCGCGGGTGTTGCTGAGCTAAGCCGGGGATGGCAGCGGCCCGGAGCAGGGCCATGGCCAGGACGGGAGCGGGGCCCTACCGACTCGCGGCCCGGCCATCGGCCCGCGGGTGCCGCGGAGCTACGCCCCGGAGTCGGCAGCCGCCCAGAGCGGTACCGCGGACCCGGCCGGGTGCGGTGCAGCACTGGCGCGCGGCCCGGCCCTCAGCCGGCGTGTGCCGCGTAGCTAAGCCCCGGGGTCGGCAGCGGTCCGGAGCATGGCCGAGGGACGGGCTGGGCGCAGGTCGGCCCGGGCGCGCGGCCCGACCCTCTGCTGTTCTGTGCCATGGAGCTAAGCCCCGGCGTCGGCAGCGGCCCAGAGCTTGGCCGAGGGCCGGGTCGGGCGCGGGGCGGCCCAGGCGCACGGCCCGGCCCTCGGCCCCCTTGTGCCGTGGAGCTAAGCCCCGGGGTCGGCAGCGGCCCGGAGCGTGGCCAAGGGCTGGGCCGGCGCGGTGCGGACCGGGCGCGCGGCCCGACCCTCGGCACGCTTGTGCTGCGGAGCTAAGCCCTGGGGTCTGCAACGGCCCAGAATGCGGCCGAGGTTCGGAAAGTGAGCGGGGCGGCTCGGGGGTGCGGTCCAACCCTCGGCCCCCTGGTGCCGCGGAGCTAAGCCCTGGGGTCGGCAGCGGTTCAGGGCGGAGCCGAGGGCAGGGGTTGGCGCGGGGTGGCCCGGGAGCGCGGCCGGGCCCTTGTCCCGTGGGTGCCACGGAGCTAAGCCCCGGGGTGGGCATCGGCCCGGAGCAGGGCCGAGGGCCGGGCCGGGAGGGGGGCGGCCTGGGCGCGCGGCCACGCCCCCCCAGTTGGGTGCCGCAGAGCTAAGCCCCGGGGTCGGCAGTGGCCCGAAGCGGGTCCGATGGTCGGGACTGGAGCGGGGCGTCCAAGGCTCGCGGCACAGCCCTCGGCCTGTGTGTGCCACGGAGCTAAGCCCCGGGGTTGGCAGAGGCCCCGAGCGGGTCCGAGGGCCGCAGTGGGCGCAGTGTGTTCCGGGCACGCGGCCCGGCCCTCGGCCCGGGGGTGCCGCGTAGCTAAGCCCCGGGGTCTGCAGCGGCCCGGAGCACGGCCAAGTGTCTGGACGGGAGGGGGGCGGCCCGTGCGCGCGGCCCGGCCCTTGTCCCACGTATGCCACGGAGCTAAGCCCCGGGTTGGCAGCAGCCCGTAGAGGGGCTGAGGATCGGGCCAGGCGCAGAGCGGCCCGGGCGCGCGGCCCAGTCCTCCGCCGCGGGGTGCCGCGGAGCTAAACCCGGGGTCGGCAGCGGCCCGAAGCGGGGCCGAGATTCGGGATGGGCGCGGGGAGGCTCGGGTGCGCGGCCTGGCCCTCAGGCCGCTGGTGCCGCGGAGCTAAGCCCCGGGGTCGGCAGCGGCCCGGAGCTGGCCGAGGGCCATGGTGGACGCGGCCGGCCCAGGCCCGCGTCCCGGCGCTCCGCCGACGGGTGCTGCGGAGCTAGGCCCCGGGGTCGGCAGCGGCCCGGAGCGGGGCCGAGGGCCGGGCCGGGCGCGGGGAGGTCCAGGCGCGCGGCCCCGCCCTCGGCCCGCTGGTGTCGCGGAGCTAAGCGCCGGGGTCGGCAGCGGCCCGGAGAGGGGCCGAGGACCGTTGCGGGCACTGGGTGGCTCTGGCGCGCGGCCCGACCCTCGGCCGGCGGGTGCCGCGGAGCTAAGCCCCTGGGTCGGCAGCGGCCCGGAGCAGGGCTGAAGGCTGGGACGGGCGTTGGGAGCCGGGCGCGCGGCCCAGGCCTCTGCTGGCGGTTGTCGCAGAGCTAAGCCTGGGGTCGGCAGTGGTCCGGAGCACGGCCGAGTGTCCGTACATGCGCGGGGTGGCCCGGGCGCGCGGTCCGGACCTCGGTCCGCGGGTGCCGCAGAGATAGCCCTGGTGTCGGCAGCTGCGTAGAGTGGTGCCGCGGGCCCAGCCGGTGCGGTGCAGCACTGGCGCGCGCCCGGCCCTCAGCCGGCGGGTCCCACGGATCTAAGCCCCGGGGTCGGCAGCGGTCCGGAGCATGGCCGAGAGCCGGGTCGGTCGCGGGTTGGCCCGGGCACGCGGCCCTGCCCTTGGCCCGCGGGTGTCGCGGAGCTAACTCGGGGTCAGCAGCGACCCGGAGCGGGGCCATGGCCAGGACGCGAGCGGGGTCCCCCCGGCTCGCGTCCCGGCCCTCAGCCCGCGGGTTTTGTGGAGCTATGCCCCGGAGTTGGTAGCTGCCCAGAGCGGTGCCGCGGGCCAGGACAGGTGCGGTGCAGCACAGGTGCGCGGCCCGACCCTCAACCGGCGGGTGCTGGGACCTAAGCCCCGGGGTCGGCAGCGGTCCGGAGCACGGCCGAGGGCCGGGCAGTTCGCGGTGCGGCCCTGCACGCGGCCTGGCCCTCGGCCCGCGGGTGCCGCGGATCTAAGCCCCGGGATTGTCAGCTGCCCGAAGCGGGGCCGAAGGCCGGGCCGGGCACTGGATGGCCCGGGAGCGTGGCCAGGCCCTCCGCTGGCGGGTGCTGCGGAGCTAAACCCGGGGTCGGCAGCGGCCCGAAGCGGGGCCGAGATTCGGGATGGGAGCGGGGAGGCTCGGGTGCGCGGCCTGGCCCTCAGGCCGCTGGTGCCGCGGAGCTAAGCCCCGGGGTCGGCAGCAGCCCGGAGCTGGGCCATGGCCAGTACGGGAGCAGGGCCCCCCCGGCTCGCGGCCGGGCCCTCGGCCCGCGGGTGCTGTGGCGCTAAGCCCCCGGGGTCCGCAATGGCCCAGAACGCGGCCGAGGGTCGGAAAGGGAGCGGGGCAGCTCGGGGGCGCGGTCCGATCCTGGGACCGCGCGTGCCGCCGAGCAAAGCCCCTGGGTCAGCAGCGGTCCGGAGCGGTGCCAAAGACCGGGCCGGGCGCGGGGCAGCCTGGGCGCGCGGCCCGGCCCTCCGCTGGCGGGTGCCGCAGAGCTAAGTCCCGGGGTCGGCAGCGGCCCAGAACGCGGCCGATGGTCGGGACGGAAGCAGGGCGGCTCCGGTGCACGTCCCGGTCCTCCGCCGGCGGTAGCCGCGGAGCTAAGCCCCGGGGTCGGCAGCGGCCCGGTGCGGGGCCGAGGGCCGCGCCGGGCGTGGTGTGGCCTGGGCGCACGGCCTGGCCCTCGGACTGCGGGTGCCGCATAGCTAAACTCCGGGGTCGGCAGCGGCACGGAGCGTGGCCGAGTGTCGGGACGGGAGCGGGGAGGCCCGAGCGCGCGGCCCGGCCCTTGTCCCGCGGGTGCCACAGAGCTAAGCCCCGGTGTCGGCCGCGGCCCGGAGCGGGGCCGAAGACCTGGTCGGGCACGGGGCAGCCAGGGCGCGCGGCCCTGCCCTCCGCTGGCGGGTGCCGCAGAGCAAAGCCCCGGGGTCGTCAGCGGCCCAGAACGCGGCCGATGGTAGGGACGGGAGCGGGGCGGCTCGGGTGCATGTCCCAGTCCTCCGCCGGCGGGTGCCACGGAGCTAAGCCCTGGGGTCGGCAGTGGCCCGGAACAATGCCGAGGGCCGTGCTGGGCGCTGGGCGGCGCGGGAGCATGGCCAGGCCCTCCGCTGGCGTGTGCAGCGGAGCTAACCACCAGGGTCGGTAGCGGCCTGGAGTGGGGTTGAGGGCCGGTCCGGGCGCGGTGCGGCCCGGGCGCGTGGCCCGGCCCTCAGCCCGCGGGTTCCGCGGAGCTACTCCCCGGAGTCAGCAGCTGCCCAGAGCAGTGCCGCGGACCCGGCCGGGTGCGGTGCAGCACAGGCGTGCGGCCCGGCCCTCAGCCGGCGTGTGCCGCGGAGCTAAGCCCCAAGGTCAGCAGCGGTCCGGAACACGGCCGAGGGACAGGCTGGGCGCGGGTCGGCCCGGGCGCGCGGCCCGGCCCTTCGCCGTTGTGTGCCGCGGAGCTAAGCCCCGTGGTCGGCAGCGGCCCGAAGCGGAGCCGAGGGTCGGCACGGGAGCGGGGCGGCCATGGCACGTGGCACAGCCCTCGGCCCGTGTGTACCGCGGAGCCAAGCCCCGGGGTCGGCAGTGGCCCCGAGCGTGGCCGAGGGCCGGACAGGGCGCGGTGTCGGCCCAGGCACGCGGCCCGGCCCTCGGCCTGCGGGTGTCGCGTAGCTAAGCCCCGGGGTTGGCAGCGGCCCGGAGTGAGGCCGAGGGTCGCAACGGGCGCTGGGTGGCCAGGGCGCGTGGCCAGGCTTTCCACTGGCGTGTGCAGCGGAGCTAATCCCCAGGGTCGGCAGTGGCCCAGAGCGAGGCCGAGGGCTGGGATCGGCGTGGTGCGGCCCGGGCGCACGACCCTGCCCTTGGCCCGCGGGTGTTGTGGAGCTAAGCCGGGGTCGGCAGCGGCCCGGAGAGGGGCCATGGCCAGGACGGAAGCGGGGCCCCCGGCTCGCGGCCCTGCCCTCGGCCCGCGGGTGCCGCGGAGCTATGCCCCGGAGTCAGCAGCCGCCCAGAGCGGAGCTGCGGGCCCGGCCGGGTACGGTGCAGCACAGGCGCGCGGCCCGGCCATCAGCCGGCGGGTGCCGCGGAGCTAAGCCCCGGGGTCGGCAGCGGTCCGGAGCATGGCCGAGGGCTGGGCCAGGCGCGGGTCGGCCTGGGCGCGCGGCCCGGCCCTCCGCCGTTGTGTGCTGTGGAGCTAAGCCCCAGGGTCGGCAGCGTCCCAGAGCGTGGCTGAGGGCCGGGTCGGGCGCGGGGAGGCCCAGGTGCGCGGGCCGGTCCTCGGCCCCCTGGTGCCACGGAGCTAAGTCCCGGGGTTGGCAGCGGCCCGGAGCTGGGCCATGGCCAGTACGGGAGCGGGGCCCCCCCGGCTCGCAGCCGGGCCCTCGGCCCGTGGGTGCTGTGGCGCTAAGCCCCGGGGTCCGCAACGGCCCAGAATGCGGCCGAGGGTCGGAAAGGGAGCGGGGTAGCTCAGAGGTGCGGTCCGACCCTGGGACGGTGCGTGCCGCCGAGCTAAGCCCCTGGGTCAGCAGCGGTCCGGGGCGGAGCCGAGGGCTGGGGTGGGCGCGGGGTGGCCCGAGCGCGCGGCCCGGCCCTCCGCCGGCGGGTGCCTTGGGGCTAAGCCCCGGGGTCGGCAGCGACCCGGAGCGCAGCCGAGGGTCCCGATGGTATCGGGACAGCCCGGGCACGTGGGCCCGTCCTCCACCGGTGCGTGCCGCAGAGCTAAGCCCCGGGGTCGGCAGCGGCCCAGAGCATGGCCGAGGGCCGGGCCGGACGCGGGGAGGCCCAGGCACGTGGCCCCGAACTCAGCCCGCGGGTGCCGCGGAGCTAAGCCCCGGGGTTGGCAGCGGCCCGGATCGGGGCCGATGGTCAGGACGGGAGCGGGGCGGCATGGGTGCACGTCCCAGTCCTCCGCCGGTGGTTGCCGCGGAGCTAAGCCCCCGGGTCGGCAGCGGCCCGGTGCGGGGCCGAGGGCAGGGCCGGGCGTGGTGTGGCCCGGGCGCGGGGCCTGGCCCTCGGACCGCAGGTGCCACGTAGTTAAGCCCCGGGGTCGGCAGCAGCCCGGTGCGGGGCCGAGGGCCGGGCCGGGCGTGGTGTGGCCCAAGCGCGCGGCCCCGCCCTCGCCCCGCTGGTGTCGCGGAGTTAAGCCCCGGGGTCGGCAGTGGCCCGGAGCGGGGCTGAGGCCTGGGCCGGGCACGGGGCGGCCCGGGCGCGCGGCCTGACCCTCGGCCCGCGGGTGTTGCGGAGCTAAGTCCCGGGGTTGGTAGCGGCCCGTGGCAGGGCCGAGTTCCCGGCCGAGCGCTGTGGGACCCGGGCGTGCGACACGGCCCTTGGTCCGCGGGTGCCGCGGAGCTAAGCCCCGGGGACAGCAGCGGCCTGGGGCGGGCCCGAGGGCCGGGCCGGGTGTGGGGTAGCCCGGGCGAGCGTCCATGCCATCCGATGGCGGATGCCGGGGGGCAAAGCCCCTGGGTTGGCAGCGGCCCAGAGCGTGGCCGAGGGCCGGGCCAGCTGCGGGGAGGCTCAGGCACGCGGCCCCGCCCTCGGCCCGCGAGTGCCGCAGAGCTAAGCCCCAGGGTCGGCAGTGGCCCAGAATGCGCCCGATGGTCGGGACGGGAGCGGGGCGGCTCGGGTGCACGTCCCGATCCTCCTCCAGTGGGTGCCGCGGAGCTAAGCCCCGGCGTCGGCAGTGGCCCGGAGCGAGGCCGAGGGTCAGGCCGGTCGTGGGACATCCGGGTGCGCGGCCCGGGCCTCCGCCGGCGGGTGCCACAGAGCTAAGCCCCGGGGTCAGCAGTTGCCCGGAGCGTGTCCGAGGGCCGTGCCGGGCGAGGGGCGGCCCGTGCGCGCGGCCCTGCCCTCGACCCGTGGGTGCTGCGGAGCTAAGCCCCGGGTTTGGCAGCGGCCCAGAGCGGGGCCAGGGCCGGTCCAAGCTCTGGGAGGCCCGGGTTCGTGGCCAGGCCCTCCGCTGGTGGGTGCCGTGTAGCTAAGCCCTGGGGTTGGCAGCGGCCCGGAGCGGGGCCAGGGCCGGGCCGGGCGCGGGGCGGCCCCGGTGCGCGGCCCGGCCCTCGGTCCGTGTGGGCCGCAGACCTAAGCCCCTGGGTCGGCAGCGGCCCGGAGAGGGGCCAGGGCCGGGCCGGACGCGGGGCGGCCCCGGCGTGCGGCCCGGGCCTCGGCCCGCGTGGTCCTTGGAGCTAAGCCCCTGAGTCGGCAGCGGCCCGGAGCGGGGCCAGGACCGGGCCGGGCGCGGGGCGGCCTGGGCGCGCGGCCAGGCCCTCCGTCAGCGGGTGCCGCGGGGCAAAGCCACTGGGTTGGCAGCGGCCCAGAACATGGACGAGGGCCGGGCCAGACGCGGGGCGGCCCAGGCGCGCGGTCCGGCCCTCGGCCCGCTGGTGACATGGGCCTAAGTCCCGGGGTCGGCAGCGGCCCAGAGCGGGGCTGAGGACCAGGCCGGGCCCGGGGCTGCCCGGGCGCGCGGCGCTTCCCTCGGCCGGCGCGTGCAGCGGAGCTAAACCCTGGGGTCGGCAGCGGTCTAGAGCGCGGCCGAGTGTCGGTACGTGCGTGGGGCGGCCTGGGCGCGTGGCCCGGACCTCGGCCCATTGGTGCCACTGAGGTAAGCCCCGGGGGCGGCAGCGGCCCAGAACGCGGCCGATGGTGGGGACGGGAGCGGGGCGTCTCGGGTGTGCGTCCCGGTCCTCCGCCGGCAGGTGCCGCGGAGCTTAGCCCCGGGGTCGGCAGCGGCCCGGGGCAGGGCCGAGGGCGGGGCCGGGCGCGGGGCGGCCCGGTCGCGCAGCCAGGCCCTCCGCTGGCGGGTGCCACGGAGCTAAGACCCGTGGTTGGCAGCGGTCCAGGGAGGGGTCCGAGGTCTGGGTCGGGCACGGGTCGGCCAGGGCCCGAGGCCAGGCCCTACGCCATAGGGTGCCGCGGGTCAAACCCCCTGGGTTGGCAGCGGTCCGGAGCGTGGCCGAGGGCCGGGCCGGGCACGGGGCCGCCCAGGCGTGCGCCCGGCCCTTGGCCTGCTGGTGCCACTGAGCTAAGCCCCGGGGGCGGCAGCGGCCCAGAATGCGGCCGATGGTCGGGACGGGAGCGGGGCGGCTCGGGTGCACGTCCCGATCCTCCTCCGGTGGGTGCCGCGGAGCTAAGCCCCGGGGTCGGCAGTGGCCCTGAGCGAGGCCGAGGGCCAGGCTGGTCGTGGGACATCCGGGCGCGCGGCCCGGGCCTCTGCCGGCGGGTGCCACAGAGCTAAGCCCCGGGGTCGGCAGCGGCCCGGAACGCGGCCAAGGGTCGGGAAGGGAGCGGGCCGGCTTGGGTGCGCAGCCCGGCCCTCTGCCGGCAGGTACCGCGGAGCTAAACCCCGGGGTCGGCAGCGGCCCGGAGCGTGGCCCAGTGTCCCGACAGGAATGGGGCAGCCCGGGCACGTGGCCCGGTCCTCCGCCGGCGGGTGCCGCGGAGCTAAGCCCCGGGGTTGGCAGCAGCCCGGAGCTGGCCAAGGGCCGGGAAGGGCACGGGGAGGCCGGGGCGTGCGGCCCGGCCCTCCGCCTGCAGGTGCCGTGTAGCTAAGCTCCGGTGTTGACAGCGGCCCGGGGCGTGGCCAAGGGCCGGGCCAGGCGCGGTGCGGCCCGAGCGCCCGGCACGGCCCTCGGCTCGCGGGTGCCGCGGAGTTAAGCCCCGGGGTCAGCAGCGGCCCGGGGCGGGGTCGAGGGCTGGGTCGGGCACGGGTCGCACCAGGCACGCGGCCAGGCCCTCCGCCAGCGGGTGCCGCGGGGCAAAGCCCCTGGGTTGGCAGCGGCCCAGCGCATGGACGAGGGCCGGGCCAGACGCTGGGTGGCCCAGGCGCGCGGCCCGGCCCTCGGCCCGCTGGTGTCGCAGACCTAAGTCCCGGGGTCGGCAGCGGCCCAGTGCGGGGCCGAGGACCAGGCCGGGCCCGGAGCTGCCCGGGCGCGCGGTGCTTCCCTCGGCCGGCGGGTGCAGCGGAGCTAAGCCCCGCGGTCGGCAGCGGTCTGGATCGACGGCCGAGTGTCGGTACGGGCGTGGGACGGCCCGGGCGCGCGGCCTGGCCCTTGGCCTGTTGGTGCCACGGAGCTAAGCCCCGGGGTCGGCAGCGGCCCACAGTGGGGCCGAGGACTGGACCGGGCACGGTGCGGCACAGGCGCGCAGCCCGACCCTCGGCCTGCGTGTGCCGCGGAGCCAAGCCCCAAGGTCGGCAGCGGCCCGGAACGGGGCCGAGGGCCGGGCCGGGCGCGGGGCAGACCGGGCGCGCGGCCCGGCCCTCCGCCAGTGGGTGCCGCAGTGCTAAGCCCCGGGGTCGGCAGTGGCCAGGAACGCGGTCGAGGTTCGGGAAGGGAGCAGGGTGGCACGGGCCTGCGGCACGGCCCTCCACCGGAGTATGCCGTGGGGCTAAGCCCCGGGGTCGGCAGTGGCCCGGAGTGGGGCCTAGGGCCGGGCTGGGAGCGGGATGGCCCGGGCGAGTGGCCCAGCCCTCGGCCGGCGGGTGCCACGGAGCTAAGCTCCTGGGTCGGCAGCGGCCTGGAGCGCGGCCGAGTGTCGGTACGGGCGCGGGGCGGCCCGGGCACACGGCCCTGCCCTCGGCCCATTGCTGCCGCGGAGCTAAGCCCCGGGGTCGGCAGTGTCCCGGAGCGGGGCCGAGGGACGTGATGGGCGCGGGGCGGCCCGGGAGTGCGGCCCAGCCCTCGGCACGCGGGTGCCGCGGAACTAAGCCCTGGGGTCGGCAGCGGCCCGGAGCAGGGCCGAGGTCCTTGCCGGGCGTGGGGCAGTCCGGGTGCGCGGCCCGCCCCTCCACCGGCGGGTGTGGCAGAGCTAAGTCTCGGGGTCGGCAGTGGCCCGGAGCGGGGCCGAGGAATGGGACGGTCTCGGGACGGCACAGGCGCGCGGCCCGGCCCTCCGCCGGCGGGTTCCGTGGAGCTAAGCCCCAGGGTCGGCAGCGGCCCGGAGCGGGGCCGAGGGCAGGGCCGGGCTAGGGGTCCGCCCGGGCGCACGGGCGGTCAGTCCGCGGGTGCCGCAGAGCTAAGCCCCGGAGTCGGCAGTGGCCCGGAGCGGAGCCGATGGCTGGGCCGGGCGAGGGGCAGCCCGGGCGCGCGGCCCGGTCCTCCACCAGAGGGTGCCGTGTAGCTAAGTCCCGGGGTCAGCAGCGGCCCGGAGCGGGGCCTAGGGCCGGTCCGGGCGCGGGGCGGTCCGGGCGCAGCCCGGCCCTCAGCCCGCTGGTGCCATGGAGCTAAGCCCCGGAGTCGGCAGCGGCCCGGAGCGGGGCCGAGGGCCGTGGTGGGCGCAGCCGGGCCGGACGTGCCTCCCGGCCCTCTGCCGACTGATGCCGAGGAGCTAAGCCCCGGGGTCGGCAGCGGCCCGGAGCGTGTCCTAGGGCCGGGCCGGGCGCGGGGCGGCACAGGCGCGCGGCCCGGCGCTCGGCCCCCTGGTGCCGCGGAGCTAAGGCTCGGGCTCGGCAGCGACCCGGAGCGGGGCCAAGGGCCGAGCCGGGCGTGGGGCAGCCCTGGCACGCGGCCCAGCCCTCCGCCAGCGGGTGCTGCAGAGCTAAGCCCCGGGGTTGGCTGTGGCCCAGAACGCGGCCGACGGTCGGAATGGGAGCGGGGAGGCTCAGGGGCGCGGTCCGACCCTCGGACCGCGAGTGCCACGGAGCAAAGCCCTGGTGTCAGCAGCGGTCCGGGGCGGGGCCGAGGGCCGGGGCGGGCGCGGTGTGGCCCGGGCGCGCGGCCTGGCCCTCCGCTGGCGGGTGCCGCGGGGCTAAGCCCCGGGGTCGGCAGTGGCCCGGAGCGCGGCCGATGGTCCCGACAGTATCGGGGCAACCCGGGAACGTGGCCCGGTCCTCCGCCGGTGCGTGCCGCGGAGCTAAGTCCCGGGTCAGCAGTGGCCCGGAGCGGGGCCGATGGCCGGGCCGGGCGCGGGGCAGCCCGGGCGCACGGCCCGGTCCTCCGCCCGCTAGTGCCGCGGAGCTATGCCCCGGGGACGGCAGTGGTCTGTAGCACGGCCGAGTGTCCGTACGGGCGCGGGTCGGCCCCTGCGTGCGGCCCGGGCGTCGGTCCGCGGGTGTCGCGGAGCTAAGCCCCGGGGTCGGCAGCGGTCTGGAGCACGGCCGAGTGTCAGTACGGGCACGGGGCAGCCTGGGCGCTCGGCCCGTGCCTCAGCCTGTTGGTGCCGCGGAGCTAAGCCCCGGTGTCGGCAGCGGCCCGGAGCGGGGTCGAGGGCCGGGCCGGGCGCGTGGCAGCCCGGGCGCGTGGCCCTGCCCTCCACCGGGGGGTGCCACAGAGCTAAGCCATGGGGTCGGCAGCTGCCCAGGGTGGGGCCGAGGGCCGGGCCGGGTGCGGGGCAGCCCTGGCGCGCGGGCAGGCTCTCCGACGGCGGGTGCCGCGGAGCTAAGCCCCACGGTCGGCAGCGGCCCGGAGCGGGGCCGAAGGCTGGGCCGGGAGATGGACGGCCCAGGCGCGTGGCCAGGCCCTCCACTGGCGGGTGCCGCGGAGCGAAGCCCAGGGGTCGGTAGCTGCCCGGAGCGGGGCCCGGCCCTCGGCCTGCCTGGGCTGCGGAGCTAAGCCGCGGGGTCGGTAGCGTCCCGGAGCGGGGCCGAGGGCCGGGCCGGGCGAGGGGCAGCCCGGGTGCGCGGCCCGGTCCTCCACCAGAGGGTGCCGCGTAGCTAAGTCCCGGGGTCGGCAGCGGCCCGTAGTGGGGCCGATGGTTGGGCCGGGCATGGGGCAACCCGGGCTCGCGGCCCGGTCCTCTGCCGGCGGGTGCCGCGGAGCTAAGTCCCGGGGTCGGAAGCAGCCCGGAGAGGGGCCGAGGGCCAGGCCGGGCGCGGGGCAGCTCAGGCGTGCGTCCCAGCCCTCCGCCAGTGGGTGCCGCAGAGCTAAGCCCCGGGGTCGGCAGCGGCTCAGAACGCGGCCGATGGTCGGGACGGGAGGGGCGCGGCTCGGGTGCACGTCCCGGTCCTCCGCCGCCGGGTGCCGCGGAGCTAAGCCCCGGGGTTGTTAGCGGCCCGGGACAGGGAACAGGGCCGGGCCGGGCGTGGTTTGGCCCAGGCACGCGGCCCAGCCCTTGGACCGCGGATGCCACGGAGCTAAGCCCCGGGGTCAGCAACGGCCCAGGGCGAGGCCGAGGGCCGGGATGGTCGCAGGGCGGCCCTGGCACGCGTTCAGGCCCTCCGCCGGTGGGTGCCGCGGAGTTAAGCCCTGGGGTCGGCAGTGGCCTGGGGCGGGGCCTAGGGCCGGGACAGGCGCGGTGCGGCCCGGGCGCGCAGTCCGGCCCTAGGCCCGCGGGTGCCGCGGAGCTAAGCTCCAGGGTCAGCAGTGGCCCGGGGCGGGCCCGAGGGCCGGGCTGGGTGAGCGACATCCTGGGCACGCGGCCAGGACATCCGCCGGCGGGTGCCGCGGGGCAAATCCCCTGTGTCGGCAGCGGACTGGAGCGTGGCCGAGGGCCGGGCCGGACGTGTGGAGGACCAGGTGAGAGGCCGGGCCCTCGGCCCGCTGGTGTTGTGGAGATAAGCCCCGGGATCGGCAGTGGCCTGGAGCGAGGCCGAGGGCCGGGCCGGGCGCTGGGCGGTACGAGCGTGTGGCCAGGCCCTCCGCTGGCGTGTGCCGCAGGGCTAAGCCCCGTTGTCCGTAGCGGCACGGAGCCGGTCCAAGGGCCGGGCCGGGTGAAGGGCGGCCCGGGCACGTGTCCAGGCCCTCTGCCGGCGGGTGCCGCAGAGCTAAGGCTCGGGGTTGGCAGCGACCCAGAGCGGGGACGAGGGCTGGGCTGGGCGCGGGGCAGCCTGGGCGCGGGGCAGCCCGGGCGCGTGGCCCGACCCTCGGCCCGCGGGTGCCGCGGAGCTAAGCCCCGGGGTCGGCAGCGGACTGGAGCGGGGACATGGCAGGAAGGGAGCGGCGCCCCCCGGCTCACGGCCCGGCCCTCGGCCCGCGGATGCCGCGGAGCTACGCCCCGGAATCGGCAGCCGCCCGAAGAGGTGCCGCGGGCCCTGCCGGGTGCAGTGCAGCACAGGCGCGCGGCCCGGCCCTCGGCCAGCGGGTGCCGCGGAGCTAAGCCCCGGGGTCGGCAGCGGCCCGGAGCGGGGCCAAGGACTGGGCTGGGTGCGGGGCAGCCTGGGCGGGTGGCCCTACCATCGGCCCGCGGGTTCTGCGGAGCTAAGCCCCGGGGTTGGCAACGGCCCGGAGCTGGGCCGAGGGACGAGCCGGGCGTGGGGTAGCCCTGGCACGCGGCCCAGCCCTCCGCCAGCGGGTGCTGCAGAGCTAAGCCCCGGGGTTGGCTGCGGCCCAGAACGTGGCCGACGGTCGGAATGGGAGCGGGGAGGATCAGGGGCACGGTCCGACCCTCGGACCGCGAGTGCCGCGGAGCAAAGCCCTGGTGTCAGCAGCGGTCCGGGGCGGGGCCGAGGGCCGGGGCGGGCGCGGTGTGGCCCCGGCGCGCGGCCCGTCCCTCCGCCGGCGGGTGCCGCGGGGCTAAGCCCCGGTCTCGGCAGTGGCCCGGAGCGCGGCCGATGGTCCCGACTGTATCGGGGCAACCCGGGAACGTGGCCCGGTCCTCCGCCGTTGGGTGCCACGGAGCTAACTCCCGGCGTCGGCAGTGGCCCGGAGCAGGGCCTATGGCCGGGCCGGGCGCGGGGCAGCCGGGGCGCACGGCCCGGTCCTCCGCCCGCTGGTGCCGTGGAGCTATGTCCCGGGGTCGGCAGCCGTCTGAAGCGCGGCCGAGTGTCGGTACGGGCAAGGTGCAGCCCGGGCGCACGGCCCGGCCCTCCGCCGGGGGTTACCCGGAGGTAAGCCCCGAGGTCGGAAGCGGCCCGGAGCTGGGCCGAGGGACGTGACGAGCGCGGGGCGGCCCGGGCACGTGGCCCGCCCCGCGGCCCGCTGGTGCCGCGGAGCTAAGCCCCGGGTTCGGCAGCTGCCCAGAGCGGGACTGAGGGCCGTGCCGGGAGCGGCCGGCCCGGGCACGTGGAAAGGCCCTCCACCGGCGGGTGCCGCGGAGCAAAGCCCCGGGTTCGGCAGTGGCCCGGAGCGGGGCCAGGGCTGTGCGGGGCGCGGTGCGGCCCCACCCTCGGCCTGCGTGTGCCGCGGAGCTAAGACCCAGGGACGGCAGCGGCCCAGGTGCGTGTCCAGTCCCTCCGCCGGCGGGTGCCGCGGAGCTAAGCCCCGGGGTCGGCAGCGGCCTGGAGCAGGGACGAGGGCTGGGCCGGGCGTGGTGCAGCCCGGGCGCTCGGCCCGGGCCTCGGACCACGGGTACCGCGGAGCTAAGCCCTGGGGTCGGCAGCGGCCCAGAATGCGACCGATGGTCGGGACAGAAGCGGGGCAGCTCCGGTGCACGTCCCGGTCCTCCGCCCGCGAGTGCCGCGGAGCTAAGCCCCGGGTTAGGCAGTGGCCCGGAGCGAGGCCGAGGGCCGGGCCGGGCACTGGGCGTCCCGGGCGCGTGGCCAGGCCCTCCGCTGACGTGTGCCTCAGAGCTAAGCCCCGGGGTCAGCAGCGGCCCGGAGCGGGGTTGAGGGCCGGGACGGGTGTTGGGCGGCCCGGGCACGTGGCCAGGCCCTCCGCCGGCGGGTGCCGTGGAGCTAAGCCCCTTGGTCGGCAACGACCTGGAGCGGGGCCATGGCCAGGAATGGAGCAGGGACCCCAGCCCGCGGCCTGGCCCTTGGCACGCGGGTGCCGCGGAGCTACGCCCCGGAGTCAGCAGCCGCCCGGGGAGGTGCCGCGGGCCCGGCCGGCTGCAGTGCAGCAGAGGCGCGTGGCCCGGCCCTCGGCCGGCAGGTACCGCAGAGCTAAGCCCTGGGGTCGGCAGCGGCCCGGAGCGTGGCCTAGGGCTGGGCTGGGCGCGGGGCGGCCCAGGCGCGTGGCCCAGCCCTCGGCCCCCTGGTGCCGAAGAGCTAAGCCCCGGGGTCGGCAGCAGTCCAGAGCGGGGCTGAGGGCTGGGCCGGGTGCGCGGCAGCCTGGGTACGCGGCCCGACCCTCGGTCGTGGTTGCCGTGGAGCTAAGCCCCGGGGTCAGCAACGGCCCGGAGCTGGGCCGAGGGCCGAGCCAGGCGCGGGGCAGCCCTGGCGCGCGACCCAGCCCTCCGCCGGCGGGTGCCGCAGAGCTAAGCCCCGTGGTCGCCAGCAGCCCAGAAACGGCCGAGGGTCGAAATGGGAGCAGGGCAGCTCGGGGACACGGTCCGACCCTCGGCCCGCGGGTGCCGCGGAGCTAAGCCCCGGGGTCAGTAGCGGCCCAGAGCGGGGCCAGGCTCAGGCCGGGCGTGGGGCTGCCCCGGCGCGCGGCCCGATCCTCGGCCCGCCTGCGCCTCGGAGCTAAGCGCCGGGGTAGGCAGCGGCCCGGAGCGGGACCGAAGGCCGGGCTGGGCGCTGGACGGACCGGGCGCGTGGCCATGCCCTCCGCTGGCGGGTGCCACGGAGCTAAGCCCTGGTGTCGGCAGCGGCCCGGAGCATGGCCGAGGGCGGCCGGGCATTGGGAAGCCCGGGCGCGCGGCCTTGTCCTCCACCGGCGGGTGCAGCAGAGCTAAGTCCTGGGGTCAGCAGCGGCCCGGAACGCGGCCGATGGTCGGGACTTGAGCGGGGCGGCTCGGGTGCGCTTCCTGGTCCTCCGCCGGCGGGAGCCGCGGAGCTAAGCCCCGGGTTCGGCAGCGGCCCAGAATGCGACCGATGGTCGGGACAGAAGCGGGGCGGCTCCGGTGCACGTCCCGATCCTCCGCCCGCGAGTGCCGCGGAGCTAAGCCCCGGGTTAGGCAGTGGCCCGGAGCGAGGCCGAGGGCCGGGCCGGGCACTGGGCGTCCCGGGCGCGTGGCCAGGCCCTCCGCTGACGTGTGCCTCGGAGCTAAGCTCCGGGGTCAGCAGCGGCCCGGAGCAGGGTCGAGGGCCGGGACGGGTGTTGGGCGGCCCGGGCACGTGGCCAGGCCCTCCGCCGGCGGGTGCCGTGGAGCTAAGCCCCTTGGTCGGCAACGACCTGGAGCGGGGCCATGGCCAGGAATGGAGCAGGGACCCCAGCCCGCGGCCTGGCCCTTGGCACGCGGGTGCCGCGGAGCTACGCCCCGGAGTCAGCAGCCGCCCGGGGAGGTGCCGCGGGCCCGGCCGGCTGCAGTGCAGCAGAGGCGCGTGGCCCGGCCCTCGGCCGGCAGGTACCGCAGAGCTAAGCCCTGGGGTCGGCAGCGGCCCGGAGCGTGGCCTAGGGCTGGGCTGGGCGCGGGGCGGCCCAGGCGCGTGGCCCAGCCCTCGGCCCCCTGGTGCCGAAGAGCTAAGCCCCGGGGTCGGCAGCAGTCCAGAGCGGGGCTGAGGGCTGGGCCGGGTGCGCGGCAGCCTGGGTACGCGGCCCGACCCTCGGCCGTGGTTGCCGTGGAGCTAAGCCCCGGGGTCGGCAACGGCCCGGAGCTGGGCCGAAGGCCGAGCCAGGTGCGGGGCAGCCCTGGCGCGCGACCCAGCTCTCTGCCGGCGGGTGCCGCAGAGCTAAGCCCCGGGGTCGCCAGCAGCCCAGAAACGGCCGAGGGTCGAAATGGGAGCAGGGCAGCTTGGGGACACGGTCCGACCCTCGGCCCGCGGGTGCCGCGGAGCTAAGCCCCGGGGTCAGTAGCGGCCCAGAGCGGGGCCAGGCTCAGGCCGGGCGTGGGGCTGCCCCGGCGCGCGGCCCGATCCTCGGCCCGCCTGCGCCTCGGAGCTAAGCGCCGGGGTAGGCAGCGGCCCGGAGCGGGACCGAAGGCCGGGCTGGGCGCTGGACGGACCGGGCGCGTGGCCATGTCCTCCGCTGGCGGGTGCCACGGAGCTAAGCCCTGGTGTCGGCAGCGGCCCGGAGCGTGGCCGAGGGCGGCCGGGCATGGGGAAGCCCGGGCGCGCGGCCTTGTCCTCCACCGGCGGGTGCAGCAGAGCTAAGTCCTGGGGTCAGCAGCGGCCCGGAACGCGGCCGATGGTCGGGACTTGAGCGGGGCGGCTCGGGTGCGCTTCCTGGTCCTCCGCCGGCGGGAGCCGCGGAGCTAAGCCCCGGGTTCGGCAGCGCCCGGAGCGGGGCCGAGGGTCCCGACGGTATCAGGGCAGCCTGGGCACGTGACCAAGTCCTCGGCCGGTGGTTGCCACGGAGCTAAGCTCCCGGATCGGCAGCAGCCCCTGAGTTGGGCCGATGGCTGGGCCGGGCACGTGGCAGGCCGGGTGCGCGGCCCGGCACTCCGCCGGCGGGTGCCGCAGAGCTAAGCCCCAGGGTCGACAGTTGCCAAGAACGTGGCTGATGGTCGGGACGGGAGCTGGGCAGCTGGGGTGCACGTCCTAGTCCTCCGCCGGCGGGTGTCGCGGAGCTAAGCCGCGGGGTCGGCAGCTGCCCAGGGAGGGGCCAGGGCCGGGCCGGGCGCGGGCGGGCCCTGGCGTGCGGGCGGGCCCTGGCGCGCGGCCAGGCCCTCCGCCAGTGGGTGCCGCGGAGCTAAGCCACGGGATCGGCAGCGGCCCAGAGCGGGGCCGAGGGCCATGCCTGGCGCATGGTGGCCCTGGCACGCGGCCCCGCCCTTGGCCCTCGGGTGCCGCGGAACTAAGCCCCGCGGTCGGCAACGGCCCGGAACGGGGCCGAAGGCCGGGCCGGGAGCTGGACGGTGCAGGCGCGTGGCCAGGCCCTCCACCGGCGGGTGCCACAGAGCTAAGCCCCGGGTTCGGCAGCAGCCCAGAACGCGGCCGAGGGTCGGAATGGGAGCGGGGCAGCTCGGGGGCACGGTCCGACCCTCGGACCGCGGGTTGCGGCGGAGCTAAGCCCCGGGGTCAGCAGCGGTCCGGGGCTGGGCCGAGGGCTGGGCGGGCGCGGGGTGGGCCGGGCGCGCGACCCGGCCCTCCGCCAGCGTGTGCCGCGGGGCTAAGCCCCGGGGTCGGCAGCGACCCGGAGCGCGGCCGAGTGTCCCGACTGTATCGGGGCAACCCGGGCACGTGGCCCAGTCCTCCGCCGGCGGGTGCCGTGGAGTTAAGTCCCGGTGTCGGCAGCGGCCCGGAGCAGGGCCGAGGGCCGATCCAGACGTGGGGCTGCCCGGGCACGTGGCCCGGCCCTCAGCTCCCTGGTGCCCCTGAGCTAATTCCCGGGGTCGGCAGCGGCCCGGAGCGAAGCCGAGTGTCGGGACGGGAGCGGGGCGGCCAGTGCGCGCGGCCCGGCCCTTGTCCCGTGGGTGACACGGAGCTAAGCCCCGGGGTGGGCAGCGGCCCGGAGTGGGGTCGAGGGCCAGGCCAGGCGCAGGGCGGCCCGGGCGCGCGGCCAAGCCCTCCGCCAGGGGGTGCCGCGGAACTAAGCCCCGGGGTTGGCAGCGGCCCGAAGCGGGCCCGAGTATCGGGACGGGAGCGGGGCGGCTTGGGCGCGCGGCCGGCCCTCCACCAGCTGGTGCCGCGGAGCTATGCCCCAGGGTCGGCAGCGGTTTGGAGAGCCGCCGAGTGTCGGTACCGGCGCGGTGCGGCCCTGGCGCACCATCCGGCCCTCTCCCGGGGGTTTCCCGGAGCTAAGCCCCAGGGTCGGCAGCAGCCCGGAGCGGGGCCGAGGGACGTGACGGGTGCGGGGCGGCCCGGGCGCGTGGCCTGGCCCGTGGTCCACTTGTGCCGCGGAGTTAAGCCCCCGGTTGGGCAGCTGCCCGGAGCGGGACTGAGGGTCGTGCCGGGAGCAGCCGGCCTGGGCACGCGGAAAGGCCCTCCGCTGGCGGGTGCCGCGGAGCTAAGTCCCGGGGTCGGCAGTGGCCCGGAGCGGGGCCAGGGCCGGGCTGGGCGCGGTGCGGCCCTGGCACGCGGCCCGGCCCTCAGCCCGCTTGTACCGTGGAGCTAAGCCCTGGGGTCAGCAGCGGCCCGGAGCGTGGTTTAGGGCCGGGCCGGACCTGGGCGGCACCGGCTCGTGGCCAGGCCCTGCGCCGGCTGGTGCCACGGAGCTAAGCCACGGGGTCAGCAGCGGCCCAGAATGCGGCCGATGGTCAGGACGGGAGCAGGGTGGCTCAGGAGCACGTCCCGGTCCTCCACCGGCGGGTGCCGGGGAGCTAAGCCCCGGGATAGGCAGTGGCCCGGAGCGAGGCCGAGGGCCGGGCCGAGCGCTGGGCGGCCCGGGCGCATGGCCAGGCCTTCCACTGGCATGAGCCGCAGAGCTAAGCCCCGGGGTCGGCAGCGGCCCAGAGCAGGGACCAGGGCCGAGCCAGGCGCGGGGCAGCCCGGGCACGCGGCCCGGCCCTCCACCGGCGGGTGCCACGGAGCTAAGTCCCGGGGTCGGCGGCGGCCCGGAGTGGGGCCGAGGGCCGTGCCGGGCGCAAGGTGGCCCGGGCGCGTGGCCCGGCCCTTGGCCCGTGGGTGCCGCAGAGCTAAGACCCGCGGTCGGCAGCTGCCCGGAGCGGAGCCGAGGGCCGTGGCGGGCGCGGTGGCCCGGTCGCGTGTCCTGGCCCTCTGCCGATGGGTGCCGCTGAGCTAAACCCCAGGGTCGGCAGCGGCCCAGAGCGGGGCCCGGGCCGGGCCAGGCACGTGGCGGCCCCGGCACGGGGCACAACCCTCGGCCCGCGTGTGCCGCGGAGCTACGCACCGGGGTTGGCAGCATCCCAGAGCGGGGCCGATGGACGGGCCGGGCGCTGCGAAGCCCGGGAGCGTGGCCAGGCCTTCTGCCGGAGGGTGCCGCGGAGCTAAGCCCCGGAGTCGGCAGCGGCCCGGAGCGGGGCCGAGGACCAGGCCGAGTGCGGTGCGGCCCGGGTGCACAGCCCGGCCCTCGGCCCGCGGGTGCCACGGAGCTAAGCCCCAAGGTCGGTAGCGGCCCAGAGCGGGGCTAGGCTCGGGCCGGGTGCGGGGCTGCCCCAGCGTGCGGCCCGGCCCTCGGGCCGCCTGCACCTCGGAGCTAAACGCCGGGGTAGGCAGCGGCCCAGAGCGGGGCTGAAGGCCGGGCCGGGTGCTGGATGGCGGGGGCGCGTGGCCATGCCCTCCGCTGGCGGGTGCTGCGGAGCTAAGCCCAGGTGTCGGCAGCGGCCCGGAGCGGGGCCAAGGGCCAGGCAGGGCACGGGGCGGCCTAGCCGCGTGGCCCAGCACTCCGCCGGGGGGTGCCACGGAGCTAAGCCCCAGGGTCGGGAACAGCCCAGAACGCGGTCGAGGGTCCCATCGGGATCGGGGCAGCCCGGGCACGTGGCCCGGTCCTCCGCCGGCGGGTGCTGCAGAACTAAGTCCTGGGGTTGACAGCGTCCCGGAGCGCGGCCGAGTGTCGGGACGGCAGCGTGGCGGCCCGTGCGCGCGGCCTGGCCCTTGTCCCGTGGGTGCCACGGAGCTAAGCCCCGGGGTCGGCAGCGGCCCGGAGTGGGTCCGAGGGCCGGGCCGGGTGCGGGGCGGCCCGGGCGCGCGGGCCAGCCCTCCGCCGAGGGGTGCCGTGGAGCTAAGCCCCAGGGTCCGCAGCGGCCCGAAGCGGGGCCGAGGGTCGGGATGGGAGTGGGGCGTCTCGGGCGTGCGGCCCGACCCTCGGACCTCGGGTGCACGGGGCTAAGCCCTGGGGTCCGCAGTGGCTCAGAACGTGGCTGAGGGTCCCGACGTGATCGGGGCAGCCGGGGCACGTGGCCCGGTCCTCCGCCAGCGGGTGCCGCGGACCTAAGCTCCGGGGTCTGCAGCGGCCCGGAGCGGGGCCGATGGCCGGGCCGGGCGAGGGGCAGCCCGAGCGCACGGCCCGGTCCTCCACCGGCGGGTGCCTCGGAGCTAAGTCTCGGAGTCGGCAGTGGCCCGGAGGTGGGCCTAGGGCTGGGCTGGGCGCTGGGAGGCCCGGGCGCGTGGCCAGTCCTTCCGCCGGTGGGTGCCGCAGAGCTAAGCCCCGGCGTTGGCAGCCGCCCGGAACGGGACCAGGGCCGGGCCAGGCACGGGGTGGCCCCGGTGCGCGGCACAGCCCTCGGCCCGTGTGAGTTGCGGAGCTAAGCCCTGGGTTGGCAGCGGCCCAGAGCGGGGCCGAGTGCCAGGCTGGGCGCTGGGAGGCCCGGGCAGGTGGCCAGGCCTTCCACCGGCGGGTGCCGCGGAGCTAAGCCCCGGCGTCGGCAGCGGCCCGGAGTGGGGCCGAAGGCCCGGCCGTGCGCTGGACGGCCCTGGCACGTGGCCAGGCCCTCCGCCGGCGTGTGCCACGGAGCTAAGCCCGGGGGGCTGCAGCGGCACGGGGTGGGGCCGAGGGCCAGGCTGGGTGTGGTGCGGCCCGGGTGTGCGGCCCGGCCCTCGGCCCGCGGGTGCCGCGGAGCTAAGCCCCAGGGTCGGTAGTGGCCCAGAGCGGGGCTAGGCTCGGGTCGGGCACGGGGCTCAGAGCTAAGCGCCGGGGTAGGCAGCGGCCCAGAGCGGGGCCGAAGGCCGGGCCGGGTGCTGGATGGCCCGGATGTGTGGCCATGCCCTCCGCTGGCGGGTGCCGTGGAGCTAAGCCCTGGTTTCGGCAGCGGCCCATAGCGGGGCCAAGGGCCAGGAAGGGCGCGGGTCGGCCCAGGCACGCGTCCCAGCACTCCGCAGGGGGTGCCGCGGAGGTAAGCCCCAGGGACGGGAGCGGCCCAGAACGCAGCCGAGGGTCCCGACGGGATCGGGACAGCCCGGGCACGTGGCCCGGTCCTCC
Source organism: Sorex fumeus (assembly GCF_029834395.1). Classification (NCBI taxonomy): domain Eukaryota; kingdom Metazoa; phylum Chordata; class Mammalia; order Eulipotyphla; family Soricidae; genus Sorex; species Sorex fumeus. Next base: position 2,684,039 of record NW_026606240.1, read on the forward strand.
GCCAGCGGGTGCCACAGAACTATGTCCTGGGGTTGGCAGCATCCCGGAGCGCGGCCGAGTGTCGGGACGGTAGCGTGGCTGCCCGTGCGCACGGCCTGGCCCTTGTCCCGTGGGTGCCACGGAGCTAAGCCCCGGGATCGGCAGCGGCCCGGAGTGGGTCCGAGGGTCGGGATGGGAGCGGGGCATCTCGGTTGTGTGGCCCGACCCTCGGACCTCGGGTGCGCGGGGCTAAGCCCTGGGGTCCGCAGTGGCCCAGAACGCGGCTGAGGGTCCCGACGGGATCGGGGCAGCCTGGGCACGTGGCCCGGTCCTCCGCCGGCGGGTGCCGCGGACCTAAGCCCCGGGGTCGGCAGCAGCCTGGAGCGGGGCCGATGGCCGGGCCGGGCGAGGGGCAGCCCGAGCGCACGGCCTGGTCCTCCTCCGGCGGGTGCGGCGGAGCTAAGCCCTGGGGTTGGCAGCAGCCCGGAGCAGTTCTGAGTGCCGGCTGGGCGCTGGGAGGCCCGGGCACGTGGCCAGGCCTTCCGCCGGCGGGTGCCTCGGAGCTAAGTCCCGGGGTCGGCAGCGGCCCGGAGCGGGGCGGATGGCCGGGCCGGGCGAGGGGCAGCCCGGGCGCGCAGCCCGGTCCTCCACCGGCGGGTGCCGCGGAGCTGTCTCGGAGTCGGCAGCAGCCCGGAGCGGGGCCTAGGGCCGGGCTTGGCGCTGGGAGGCCCGGGCGCGTGGCCAGGCCATTCGCCGGTGGGTGCCGCGGAGCTAAGCCACGGCGTTGGCAGCCGCCCGGAGCGGGACCAGGGCCGGGCCAGGCACGGGGCGGCACCGGTGCACGGCACAGCCCTCGGCCCGCCTGAGCCGCGGAGGTAAGCCCTGGGTTGGCAGCGGCCCGGAGCGGGGCCGAGTGCCGCGCTGGGTGCTGGGAGGCCCGGGTGTGTGGCCAGGCCCTCTGCCGGTGGGTGCCACGGAGCTAAGCCACGGCGTCGGCAGCCGCCCGGAGCGGGGGCCAGGGCCAGGCTGGGCACGGGGCGGCCCCAGTGCACGGCACAGCCCTCGGCCCACGTGAGCCGCGGAGCTAAGCCCTGGGTTGGCAGCGGCCCAGAGCGGGGCCGAGTGCCGGGCTGGGCGCTGGGAGGCCCGGGCAGGTGGCCAGGCCTTCCGCCGGCGGGTGCCGTGGAGCTAAGCCTCGGCGTCGGCAGCGGCCTGGAGAGGGGCAGAAGGCCCGGCCGTGCGCTGGACGGCCCTGGCGCGTGGCCAGGCCCTCCGCCGGCGTGTGCCACGGAGCTAAGCCCCGTGGTCGGCAGCGGCCCGGAGCGGCGCCGAGGGCCAGGCCGGGTGTGGTGCGGCCCGGGTGCGCGGCCCGGCCCTTGGCCCGCGGGTGCCGCGGAGCTAAGCCCCAGGGTCGGTAGCGGCCCAGAGCGGGGCTAGACTCGGGCCGGGCGCGGGGATGCCCAGGCGCGCGGCCCGGCACTCGGGCCGCCTGCGCCTCGGAGCTAAGCGCCGGGGTAGGCAGCGGCCCAGAGCGGGGCCGATGGCCGGGCCGGGTGCTGGATGGCCCGGGCGTGTGGCCATGCCCTCCTATGGCGTGAGCCGCGGAGCTAAGCCCTGGGTAGGCAGCGGCCCGGAGCGGGGCTGAGTGCCGCGCTGGGCACTGGGAGGCCGGGGCGCGTGGCCAGGCCTTCCGCCGGTGGGTGCCACGGAGCTAAGCCACGGCGTTGGCAGCCGCCCGGAGCGGGGCCAGGACCGGGCCGGGCACGGGGCGGCCCAAGTGCGCGGCACAGCCCTCGCCCCGCGTGAGCCGCGGAGCTAAGCCCTGGGTTGGCAGCGGCCCAGAGCGGGGCCGAGTGCCGGGCTGGGCGCTGGGAGGCCCGGGCAGTTGGGCAGGCCTTCCGCCGGCGGGTGCCGTGGAGCTAAGCCACGGTATCGGCAGCGGCCCGGAGAGGGGCCGAAGGCCCGGCCGTGCGCTGGACTGCCTAGGTGCATGGCCAGGCCCTCCGCCGGCGTGTGCCACGGAGCTAAGCCCCGGGGTCGGCAGCAGCCCGGAGCGGGGCCGAGGGCCAGTCCGGGTGTGGTGCGGCCCGGGTGCGCGGCCCGGCCCTTGGCCCGCGGGTGCCGTGGAGCTAAGCCCCAGGGTCGGTAGCGGCCCAGAGCGGGGCTAGGCTCGTGCCGGGCGCGGGGCTGCCCTGGCGCGCGGCCCGGCCCTCGGGCCGCCTGCGCCTCGGAGCTAAGCGCCGGGGTAGGCAGCGGCCCAGAGCGGGGCCGAAGGCCGGGCCGGTTGCTGGATGGCCCGGGCGCGTGGCATGCCCTCCTCTGGCGGGTTCCGCAAAGCTAAGCCCTGGTGTCGGCAGCGGCCCGGAGCCAGGCAGGGCGCGGGGCGGCCCAGGCGCGCAGCCCAGCACTCCGCCGGGGGGTGCCGCGGAGCTAAGCCCCAGGGTCGGGAGCGGCCCAGAACGCAGCCGAGGGTCCCGATGGGATCGGGGCAGCCCGGGCACGTGGCCCAGTCCTCCGCCGGCGGGTGCTGCAGAACTAAGTCCTGGCGTTGGCAGCGTCCCGGACCGCGGCCGAGTGTCGGGACGGTAGCGTGGCGGCCCGTGCGCGCGACCTGGCCCTTGTCCCGTGGGTGCCACGGAGCTAAGCCCCGGGGTCGGCAGCGGCTGGAGCGGGGCCGAAGGCCCGGAGTGGGTCCGAGGGTCGGGATGGGAGCGGGGCGTCTCGATTGTGCGGCCCGACCCTCGGACCTCGGGTGCCGCGGGGCTAAGCCCTGGGTTCCGCAGTGGCCCAGAACGCGGCTGAGGGTCCTGACGGGATCGGGGCAGCCCGGGCACGTGGCCAGGCCTTCCGCCGGTGGGTGCTGCGGAGCTAAGCCACGGCGTCGGCAGCCGCCCAGAGCGGGGCCAGGGCCGGGCCGTGCACGGGGCGGCCCCGCTGCGCGGCCCAGCCCTCGGCCCGCGTGAGCCGCAGAACTAAGCCCTGGGTTGGCAGCGGCCCAGAGCGGGGCCAAGTGCCGGGCTGGGCGCTGGGAGGCCCGGGCAGTTGGCCAGGCCTTCCGCCGGCGGGTGCCGCGGAGCTAAGCCACGGTATCGGCAGCGGCCCGGAGAGGGGCCGAAGGCCTGGCCGTGCGCAGGATGGCCTAGGCGCATGGCCAGGACCTCCACTTGCGTGTGCCACGGAGCTAAGCCCCGGGGTCGGCAGCGGCCCAGAGCGGGGCCGAGTGCCGGGCTGGGCGCTGGGAGGCCCGGGTGTGTGGCCAGGCCTTCTGGCGGCGGGTGCCGCGGAGCTAAGCCCCGGCGTCGGCAGCAGCTGGAGCGGGGCCGAAGGCCCGGCCGTGCGCTGGACGGCCCGGGCGCGTGGCGAGGCCCTCCGCCGGCGTGTGCCACAGAGCTAAGCCCCGGGGTCGGCAGCGGCCCGGGGTGGGGCAGAGGGCCGGGCCGGGCTCGGTGCGGCCCGGGAGCTCGGCCCGGCCCTCGGACCGCGGGTGGCGCGGAGCTAAGCCCCGGGGTCAGCAGCGGCCTGGGGCTGGGCCGAGGGCCGGGCCGGGCACGTGGCGGCCCGGGCGCGCGGCCACCCCATACGACGGCGGGTGGCGCGGGGCAAAACCCCTGGGTTGGCAGCGGCCCAGAGCGTGGCAAGGGCCGGGCAGGGTGCGGGGAGGCCCAGGCACGCGGCCCCTCCCTCGGCCCGCTGGTGACGCAGAGCTAAGCCACAGGGTCAGCAATGGCCCGGGCATGAGGCCAGGCCCTCCGCCGGTGGGTGCCGCGGAGCTAAGCCCCGGGGTCGGCAGCGGCCCGGAGCGGGGCCGAGGGCCGGGCCGGGTGTGGAGCAGCCGGGAAGCGCGGTCAGGGCCACTGCCTCCGCCGGCGGTTGCAAAACTAAGCCCCAGGGTCGGCAGCGGCCGGGACGCGCCCGAGGGTCGGGAAGGGAGCGGGCCAGCTCGGGCGTGCGGCCTGGCCCTCCACTGGCGGATGCCGCGGGGCTAAGCCCCGGGGACGGCAGCTGCCGAGTGTCTGTACGGGCGCGGGGCGGCCCGGGCGCACGGCCCGGCCCTCGGCCCGCGGGTACTGTGGGCTAAGACCCTGGGTTGGCAGCGGTCTGGGGCGTGGCTGAGTGTCGGTACTGGCGCGGGGCGGTGCGGCCCGGCCTGTTGGTGCCGCGAAGCTAAGCCCCGGTGTTGGTGCGCGGCCCCGGCCCTCCGCCGGCGGTTGCCGCGGAGCTAAGCCCCTGGGTCAGCAGCGGCCCAGACCGGAGCCGAGGGACATGACGGCCCTAGGACGTCCCGGGCGCGCGGCCCGGCCCGCGGCCCACTGGTGCCGCGGAACTAAGCCCCGGGGGTCATCAGCGGTCTGGAGCGGGACCGAGGGCCGTGCCAGGTGCGGCTGACCCGGGCGCGTGGACTGGCCCTCAGCCAGCGGGTGCCGCGGAGCTAAGCCCTGGGTTCGGCTGCGGCCCGGAGCGTGACCAGGGCCGAGAGCTAAGCCCCGGGTTTGGCAGCGGCCCAGACCGGGGCCGAGGGACGTGACGGCCCCAGGAAATCCCGGGCGCGCGGCCCAGCCCGCAGACCGCTGGTGCCGCAGAACTAAGCCCCGGGGGTCATCAGCGGTCTGGAGCGGGCCCGAGGGCCGTGCCAGGTGCGGCCGACCAGGGCGCGTGGACTGGCCCTCAGCCAGCGGGTGCCGCTGCGGCCCAGAGCGTGACCAGGGCCGGGAGCTAAGCCCCGCGGTCGGCAGCGGCTCGAAGTGGGGCCGAAGGCCGGGACGGGCGCAGTGTGGCCCGGGCGCGTGACCCGGCCCTCCGCTGGGAGGTGCCCTGGAGCTAAGCCCCGGGGTCGGCAGCGGCCCGGAGCGGTGCCGAGGTATGTGCTGGGCGCGGGGTGGCCCGGGCGCGCGGCCCGATCTGCGCCCACTGGTGCCGCGGAACTAAGCCCCGGGAGACGGCAGCGGTCTGGAGCGGGACAGAGGGCCGTGCCAGGCGCGGCCGGCCCGGGCACGCTGACCGGCCCTCAGCCAGCGGGTGCCGCGGAGCTAAGCCCTTAGTTCGGCTTCGGCCCAGAGCGTGACCAGGGGCGGGAGCTAAGCCCCGGGGTCGGTAGCGGCCCGGAGCGGGGCCGAGGGCCGGGTTGGGCGCTGGGCAGCCCGGGCGCGTGAACAGGCCCTCCGCCGGCGAGTGCCGCGGAGCTAAGCCCCGGGGTCGGAAGCGGCCCGAATTGGGGCCGAGGGCCGGGCCGGGCGCGGTGCTGCTGGGGCGCGCGGCCCGGCCCTCCGCTGGGGGGTGCCGTGGAGCTAAGCCCCGGCGTCGTCAGTGGCCCGGAGCGGGGCCGAGGGCCGGGCCGGCGCGGGGCAGCCCGGGCGCGCGTCCCGGCCCTCTGCCGGTGGGTGCTGCAGAGCTAAACCCCGGAGTCGGCAGCAGCCCAGATTGCGTTCGAGGGTCCGGACGGGAGCGGGGATGCTCGGGCGCGTGTCCCGGTCCTCAGCCGGCGGGTGCCGCGGAGCTAAGCCCCGGCATCGGCAGCAACCGGGAGCGGGGCCGAGGGCCGGGTAAGGCGCGGGGCGGCCCGGGGCGGCCCGGGCACGCGGCCCCGTCTCTCGGCCCGCGGGTGCCGTGGAGCTAAGATGTGGGGTTGGCAGCACCCCGGACCGGGGCCGACGGCCGGGCCGGTCGCGGCCGGCCCTGGCACGCGGAATGACCCTAGGTCAGCGGGTACCGCAGAACTAAGCGACGGGTTCGGCAACGGCCCAGAGCGGTGCTGCGGGCCCGGCCGGGTGCGGGGCGGTACAGGCGCGCGGCCCGGCCCTTGGCCGGCATGTGCCGCGGATCTAAGCCCCGGGTTTGGCAGCGGCCCAGAACGCAGCCGATGGTCGGGACGGGAGCGGGGCGGCTCGGGTGCACGTCCCAGTCCTAGGCGATGGGTGCCACGGAGATAAGACCCGGGGTCGGCAGCGGTCCGAAGCAGGGACGAGGGCCGGGCTGGGCGCGGGGCGGCGTGGGCGCGCGGCCAGTCCCTCTGCCAGCGGTGCCGTGGAACGAAGCCGGGGATCGGCAGCAGCCTGGGGCAGGGCTGATGGCCGAGATGGGCGCGGTGCGGCCCGGGCGCGCAGCCCGGCCCTCGGCCCGCGGTTGCGGCGGAGCTACGCCCAAGATTCAGCAGCGGCCCGGGGCGGGGTCGAGGGCCTGGCTGGGCACGGGGCGGCCTGGGCGCGCGGCCCGGCTCTCCGCCGGCGGGTGCCGGAGAGCTAAGCCCCGGGGTCTGCTGCTGCCCAGAACGCGGCAGAGGTTCGGGACGGGAGCGGGGCGGCTCGTGCGAGCGGCCCAGTCCTCCGCCGGCTATTGCCGCAGAGCTAAACCCAAGGGTCAGCAGCGGCCGGGATCGGGGCCGAGGGCCGGGTAAGGCGCAGGGCGGCCCGGGCGCCAGGCCTCGTCTCTCGGCCCACGGGTGCCGTGGAGCTAAGCCGCGGGGTCGGCAGCGCCCCAGGGCGGGACCGAGGGCCGGGCTGGTCGCGGCCGTCCCTGGCACGCGGACTGAACCTCTGTCGGCGGGTACCGCAGTGCTAAGCCCCGGGTTTGGCAGAGGCCCGGAGCTGGGCCATGGCTGGAACGGTAGCGGAGACACCCCGGCTCGCCGCCCGGCCCTTGGCCTGCGGGTGCCGCGGAGCTAAGCACCGGGTTCAGCAACGGCCCGGACCGGTGCCGCAGGCCTGGCCGGGTGTGGGGCGGCTCAGGCGCGTGGCCTGGCCCTTGGCCGGCGTGTGCCGCGGATCTAAGACCAGGGGTCGGCAGCGGCCCGGAGCGGGGCCGAGGGCTGGGCCGGGTGCGGGTCAGACCGGGTGCGCGACCCGTCCCTCCGCCGTTGTGTGCCACGGAGCTAAGCCCGGGGGTCGGCAGCGGCCCGAAGCAGGGCCGAGGGCCGAGCCGGGCGCGCGGCAGCCCGGGCACGCGGCCAAGCCCTCCGCCGGCCTGTGCTGCAGAGCTAAGCCCAGGGGTCGGCAGCGGCCCAGAACGCGGCCGAGGGTCGGGACGGGAACGGGGCGGCTCGGGCGCGTGGCCCGACCCTCGGACCGCGAGTGCCACAGAGCTAAGCCCCGGGTTAAGCACCGGGCCGGGGCGGGGCCAAAGGCCGGGGCGGACGCGGGGCTGCCAGGGCGTGCGGCCCGGCCCTCCGCTGGCGGGTACCGCGGGGCTAAGCCCCGGGGTCGGCAGCGGCCCGGAGCGCGGCCTAGGGTCACTACGGTATCGGGGCAGCCCGGGCACGTGGCCAAGTCCTCCGCCGGCGGGTGCCGCGGAGCTAAGCCCCGGGGTTGGCATCAGCCCGGAGCGGGGCCGATGGCCGGGCCGGGCGCGGGGCAGGCCGGGCGCGTGGCCCGGTACTCCGCCGGCGGGTGCCACGGAGCTAAGTCCCGGGGTTCACAGTGGCCCGGAACTCGGCCGAGGGCCATGCCGGGCGCGGGGCAGCCCGGACGCTTAGAATGGTCCTCCGCCAACGGGTGCCGTGGAGCTAAGCCCTTTTGTCGGCAGCGGCCCGGATCTGGGCCGAGGGCAGAGCCGGCCGCGGTGCGGCCAGGGCGCGCGGACTGGCCCTCTGCCACCAGGTGCCGCGGAGTTAAGCCATGGGGTCAGCAGCGGCCTGGAGCGTGGCCAGGGCCGGGATGGGAGAGGGGCGGCCGCGGCGCGCGGCCGGCCATCGGCCCTCGTGTGCCGCGGAGCTAAGCCCCGGGGTCAGTAGCGGCCCGGAGCGGGGCCGAGGGATGTGTCGGGCGCGGGGCGGCCCAGGCACGCGGCCCGGCCCTCGGCCAGCGGGTCCCGCGGAGCTAAGCCCCGGGGGCGGCAGCTGCCCGGAGCGGGACTGAGGGCCGTGCCGGGCGCGGCCGGCCCGGGCACACGGACCGGTCCTTCACCGGCGGGTGCCGCGGAGCTAAGCCCCGGGGTCGGCAGTGGTCCGGAGCGGGGCCAGGGCCGGGCCGGGCGCAGGACGGCCCCGGCGCGGCCCGGCCCTCTGCCCGCGTGTTCCGAGGAGCTAAGCCTCGGGGTCGGCAGCAGCCCGGAGCGGGGCGAAGGGCCGGGCCAGGCGCAGGGCGGCCCGGGCGCGCGGCCGAGCCCTCCACCGGGGGGTGCCATGGAGCTAAGCCCCGGGGTCGTCTGCGGCCCGAAGCGGGTCAGAGGGTCAGGATGGGAGTTGGGCGGTTCGGGCGCACGGTCCGACCCTCGGACCATGGGTGCCGCGGTGTAAGCCCTGGGGTTCGCAGCGGCCCAGAACGCGGCCTGGTCGTCCGCCGGCGGATGTAGCGAAGCTAAGCCCCGGGTTCGTCAGTGGCCCGGAGCGGGGCCAGGGCAGGGCCGGGCATGGGGCGGCCCCGGCGAGCGGCCCAGCCCTCGGTCCGCCTGGGTTGCGGAGTTAAGCTCCAGGGTCGGCAGCAGCCCAGAGCGGGGCTGAAGGCCGGAACGGGCGCTGGACAGTCCCGGCGCGTGGCCAGGCCCTCCGCTGTCGGGTGGCGCGGAGCTAAGCCCCGGTGTCGGCAGCGGCCCGGAGCGGGGCCGAGGACCGGGCCGGGTGTGGGGCAGCCTGGGAACGCGGCCCGGCCCTCCGCCGGTGGGTGCTGCAGAGCTAAGTCCTGGGGTCAGCAGCGGCCCGGAACGCGGCCGATGGTCGGGACGGGAGCAGGGTGGCTCGGGTGCGCGTCCCGGTCCTCCGCTGGCAGGTGCCGTGTAGCTAAGCCACGGGGTCGGCAGCGGCCCGGGGAGGGGCCTAGGGCCGGGACGGGCGCGGTGCGGCCCGGGCGCGAGGCCCGGACCTCGGCCTGCGGGTGCCGCGGAGCTAAGCCCCGGGTTCAGCAGCGTCCAGGAGCGTGGCCGAGGGCCGGGCCGGGCGCGGGGAGGCCCTAGCGCGCAGCCTCGCCCTCGGCCCGCTGGTGTCACGGAGCAAAGCCCCGGGGTCAGCAGCGGCCCGGAGCGGGGCCGAGGGCCGGGCTGGTTGCGGTGCGGCCCGGGCATGACCAGGCCCTCTACCAGGGGATGCCGTGGAGGTAAGCCCCGGGGTAGGCAGCCGCCCGGAGCAGGGCCGAGGGACGTGACGGGCGCGGGGCGGCCCGGGCACGCGGCCCGGCCCGCGGCCCTCTGGTGCCATGGAGCTAAGCTTCGGGTTCAGAAGCGGCCCGGAGCGGGGCTGAGGGCCATGTTGGGCGCTGGGCAGCCCGGGCACGTGGACAGGCCCTCCGTCGGTGGGTGCCGTGGAGCTAAGCCCAAGGGTCGGCAGCGGCCTGGAGCGGGGCTGAGGGCCGGGCGGGGCCCGGTGCGGCCCAGGCGCGTGTCCCGGCCCTCCGGCGGGGGGTGCCGCGGAGCTAAGCCCAAGGGTCGGCAGCGGCCTGGAGCGGGGCCGAGGTATGTGCCGGGCGTGGGACAGCCTGGGCGCGCAGCCCAGCCCTTGGCTCGCGGGTGCCGGGGTGCTAAGCCCCGGGGTCAGCACCTGCTGGAGCGGGGCCAGGGCCGGTCCGGGCGTGGGGCGGCCCCGGCGCGGCCCGGCCCTCGGCCCGCGTGTGCCACGGATCTAAGCCCCGGGGTCAGCAGCAGCCCGGAGCGGGGCTGAGGGCCGGGTTGGGCGCTGGGCGGCCCGGGCGCGGGGCCAGGCCCTCCGTTGGCGTGTGCCGCGGAGCTAAGCCCCGGGGTCGGCAGTGGCCTGGAGCGGGGCTGAGGGCCAGGATGGGCGCGGTGCGGCCAGGGCGCAGTGCCCGGCCCTCGGCCCGCGGATGCCGAGGAGCGAAGCCCCGGCATTGGCAGCGGCCCGGAGCGGGGCCAACGGCCTGGCCGGTCGCGGCTGTCCGTTGCACGCGGACTGACCCTCCGTCGTCGGGTACCACAGAGCTAAGCCTCGGGTTCGGCAGCAGCCAAGAGCTGGGCCATGGCTGGAACGGGAGCGGGGCGCCCCCGGCTCGCTTCCCGGCCCTCGGCCCACGGGTGCCGCGGAGCTAAGCCCCGGGTTCGGCAACGGCCCGGAGCGGTGCCGGGGGCCAGGCCGGGTGCGGGGCGGCACAGTCGCGCGGCCAGGCCCTCCGACGGCGGTGCCGCGGAGCTAAGCCTCGGGGTCGGAAGCCGTCCGGGTTGGGGCCGAGGGCAGGGCCGGGCGCGGTACGGCCCGGGCGTGCGGCCCGGCCCTCCGCTGGGGGGTGCCGCGGAGCTAAGACCAGGGGTCGGCAGCTGCACGGAGTGAGGCCGAGGGATGTGCCGGGCTTGGGGAGGCCCGGGCGCGTGGCCCAGCCCTTCGCCGACGGGTGCCGCGGAGCTAAGCCCCAGGCTTGGAAGTGGCCCTGAGCGGGGCCAGGGACGGGCAGGGCGCGGGGTGGCCCCAGGGAGGCCTGGCCCTCGACCCGCGTGTGCCGCGGAGCTAAGCCCCGGGATCGGCAGCAGCCCGGAGAGGGGCCAAGGGCCGAGCCGGGCGCGGGGCGGCCTGGGCGCGCGGCCCAGCCCTCTGCCGGTGGGTGCCGCGGAGCTAAGCCCCGGGGTCCTCGGCTGCCCGAAGCGGGGCCGAGGGTCGGGACGGGAGCAGGGCGACTTGTGCGCGCGGCCCGACCCTTGGTCCGCTGGTGCTGCGGGGCTAAGCCCTGGGGTCAGCAGTGGCCCAGAACACGGCCGAGGGTCACGACGGGATCAGGGCAGCCAGGGTACGTAGCTCTGTCCTCCACCGGTGGATGCCACGGAGGTAAGCCTCGGGGTCGGAAGCGTCCCGGAGCGGGGCCAAAGGCCGGACCATGCAATGGACGGCCCGGGCGCGTGGCCAGGCCCTCTGCTGGCGGCTGGCGCGGAACTAAGTCCCGGGGTCGGCAGCGGCCCGCGGCAGGCCCGAGGGCCCGGCCGGGCTCTGTGGGACCCGGGCACGCGACCCGGCCCTCGGCCCGCGGGTGCCGCGGAGCTAAGCCCGGGGGTCAGCAGCGGCCTGGGGCGGGGCCGAGGGCCGGGCCGGGCGCGGGGCCGCCTGGGCACGCAGCCAGGCCATCCGACAACGGGTGCCGCGGGGCAATGCCCCTGGGTCAGCAGCGGCCCAGAGCGTGGCCGAGTGCCGGGCCGGGCGCAGGGAGGCCCAGGCAAGCGGCCCCGCCCTCGGCCCGCTGGTGCCACGGAGCTAAGCCCAGGGGTCAGCAGCGGCCCAGAGCGGGGCCGAGGACCGAGCCGGGCATGGTGCGGCACGGGCGCGCAGCCCGGCCCTCGGACCACGGGTGCCGCGGAGCTGAGCCCCGGGATCGGCAGCGGCCCGGGACGGGGCCGAGGGCCAAGTCGGGCGCGGTGCTGCCTGGGCGCGCGTCCCTGCCCTCAGCCCGCGGGTGCCGCAGAGCTAAGCCCCGGGGTCAGCAGCGGCCCGGAGCAGGGCAGAGGGCCGGGCCGGGCACAGGGCGGCCGGGGCGCGCGGCCCGACCCTCGGCCCGTGGGTGCCGCGGAGCTAAGCCCCGGGGTGGGCAGCGGCCCGGAGCGGGGCCGAGGGCAGAGCCGGGCGTGGGGCAGCACAGGCGCGCGGCCCAGCCCTCCGCCGGCGGGTGCCGCAGAGCTAAGCCCCGGGGTCGGCAGCAGCCCAGAACGCGGCCGAGGGTCGGGAGGGGAGCGGGGCAGCTCGGGCGCGCGGCCCGACCCTTGGACCGTGGGTGCCGCAGAGCTAAGCCTCGGGGTCAGCAGCGGCCCAGGGTGGGGAGAGGGCCGAGGCGGATGCAAGCTGGCCAGGGCGCGCGGCCCTGCCCTGTGCCGGCGGGTACCGTGGGGCTAAGCCCCGGGTTCGGCAGCGGCCCGGAGCGCGGCCTAGGGTCCCGATGGGATCGGGGCAGCCCAGGCACGTGGCCTGGTCCTCCGCCGGCGGATGCCGCGGAGCTAAGCCACGGGGTCGGCATCGGCCAGGAGCGGGGCCGATGGCTGGGCCGGGTGCGGGTCAGCCCGGGCACGTGGCCCGGCCCTCGGCCCGCTGGTGCCGCGGAGCTTAGCCCCGGGGTAGGCAGCGGCCCGGAGTGCGGCCGAGTGTCGGGACGGGAGCGGGGCGGCCCATACGCGTGGCCGGGCCCTTGTCCAGTGGGTGCCACGGAGCTAAGCCCCAGGGTCGGCAGCGACCCTGAGCGGGGCCGAGGGCCGGGCCGGGCGCAGGGCGGCCAGGGGCGCGGCCTGGGACTACGCCGGCGGTTGCCGTGGAGCTAAGCCCTGGGGTTGGCAGCGGCCCGGAATGCGGCCAATGGTCGGGACGGGAGCAGGGCGGCTCGGGTGCACGTCCCGGTCCTCCGCCGGTGGGTGATGTGTAGCTAAGCCCCAGGGTCGCAGCGGCCTGGAGCAGCGCCGAGGGCGGGCTGGGCTCGGGGCGGCCCGGGCGTGCAGCCCGGCCCTTGGCCCGCGGGTGCGGCGGAGCTAAGCCCCAGGGTCAGCAGCGGCCCGTGCCGGGGCCGGGGGCCGGGCAAGGTGCGGGGCGGCTCGGGCGCGCGGCCAGGACATCTGCCGGCGGGTGCCGCGGCAACAACCCCTGGGTCGGTAGTGTCCCGGAGCGTGGCCAAGGGCCGGGGCGGGCGCAGGTAGGCCCAGGTGCGCGGCCCGGCCCTCGGCCCGCTGGTGTTGCGGAGCTAAGCACCGGGGTCGGCAGCGGCCCGGAGTGGGGCTGAGGGCTGGGCCTGGCGTGGGGTGGCCCGGGCGAGCGGCCTGGCCCTCGGCCGGCGCGTGCCGCGGAGCTAAGCCACGGTGTCGGCAGCGGTCTGGAGCGCGGTCGAGTGTCCGTACCTGCGCGGGGTGGCCCGGGCACACGGCCCGGCCCCCGGCCCGCGGGTGCCGCAGAGCTTAGCCCCGGGGTCGGCAGCGGCCCGGAACGCGGCCGAGGGTCAGGAAGGGAGTGGGGCAGCTCAGGTGCGCGGCTCGGCCCTCAGCCGGCGGATGCCGTGGGGCTAAAACCCGGGGTCGGCAGCGGCCCGGAGTGGGGCCGAGGGCTGGGCCGGGCATGGGTTGGCCCGGGCGAGCAGCCAGGCCCTCGGCCGGCGGGTGCCGCGGATCTAAGCCCCGGGGTCGGCAGCGGTCTGGGGCGCGGCCGAGTGTCCGTACTGGCGCGGGGCGGCCCCGGCGCGTGGCCCGGGCCTTGGCCGGCGGGTGCCGCGGGTATAAGCCCCGGGGTCAGTAGCAGTCTGGATCGCGGCCGAGGGATGGGAGGGGAGCGGGCGGTTCTGGCGCGCGGCCCGACCCTCGGACAGCGGGTGCCACGGAGCTAAGCCTCGGGGTCAGCAGCGGCCCAGGGCGGGGCCAAGGGTCGAGGTGTACGCAGGCCGACCCAGGCGCGCGGCCCGGACCTATGCCAGCGGGTACCGCGGGGCTAAGCCCCGGGGTCGGCAGCAGCCTGGAGCGCGGCCTAGGGTCCCGACGGGATCGGGGCAGCCTGGGCACGTGGCCCGGTCCTCCGCCGGCGGGTGCTGCGGAGCTAAGCAACGGGGTCGGCATCGGCCCGGAGCGGGGCCGATGGCCGGGACGGGCGCGGGGCAGCCCGGGCGCGCGGCCTGGTCCTCCGCCGGCAGGTGCCGCGGAGCTAAGTTCCGGGGTCGGCTGCGGCCCGGAGCATGGCCGAGGGCCGGGCCAGACGCGGAGTGGCCCAGGCGCACGGCCCGGCCCTTGGCCCGCTGGTGCCGCGGAGCTTAGCCCCGGGGTAGGCAGCGGACCGGAGCGTGGCCGAGTATCGGGACGGGAGCAGGGCGGCCCATGCGCGCAGCGGGGCCCTTGTCCTGCGGGTGCCACGGAGCTAAGCCCCGGGGTCGGCAGCAGCCCGGAGCTGGGCCGAGGGCCGGGCCGGGCACTGGAAGGCCCGGGCGTGTGGCCAGGCCCTCCGCTGGCGGGGGCCGTGGAGCTACGCCCTGGTGTCAGCAGCGGCCCGGAGCAAGGCCGAGGGCCGGGCCAGGCGCGGGGCAGACCGGGCCGCATCCCGGCCCTACGCCGGCGGGTGCTGTGGAGCTAAGCCCCGGGGTCGTCAGCGGCCCGGAACGTGTACGATGGTCGGGACGGGAGCGGGGCGGCTCGGGTGCACGTCCCGGTCCTCCACCGGTGGGTGCCGTGGAGCTAAGCCCCGGGGTCGGCAGCGGCCCGGAGCAGGGCCGAGGGCCGGCCTGGGCGCGGGGCGGCCTGGGCGCGTGGCCAGACCCTCTGCCGGCGGTGCCACGGAGCTAAGCCCCGGGGTCGGAAGCAGCCCAGGGCGGGTCCAAGGGCCGGACCGGGGGCGGTGCTGCCCAGGCACGCAGCCCGGCCCTCAGCCCGCGGGTGCGGCAGAAGTAAGCCCCAGGGTCAGCAGCGGCCCGGGGCGGGGCCGAGGGCCAGGCCAGGTGCGGGGCAGTCCGGGTGCGCGGCCAGGACATCTGCCGTGGGTGCAGCGGGCAAAAACCCCTGGGTCGGTAGCGGCCCGGAGCGTGGCCGAGGGCCGGGCCGGGCGCGGGGAGGACCAGGTGCGCGGCCCGGCCCTCGGCCCACTGGTGTCGCAGAGCTAAGCACCGGGGTCGGCAGTGGCCCGGAGCGGGGCCAAGGACCGGGCCGGTCATGGGGTGGCCCAGGCACGCGGCCCGACCCTTGGCCCGCGGGTGCCGCGGAGCTAAGCCCCGGGGTCAGAAGCGGCCCGGAGCGGGGCTGAGGGCCAGGCCATGCGCCGAACAGCCAGGGTGCGCAGCCCGTCCCTCCGCCGTCGGGTGCCGCGGAGCTAAGCCCCGGAATCGGCAGCGGCCCGGAACGCGGCCGAGGGTCAGCAAGGGAGCGGGGCGGCTCGGGCGCGTGGCTCGGCCCTCCGCCGACGGATGACGCGGGGCTAAGCCCCGGGGTCGGTAGCGGCCCGGAGTGGGGTTGAGGACTGGGCCGGGCGTGGGGTGGCCCATGCGAGCGGCCCAGCCCTCGGCCGGCGGGTGCCGCAGAGCTAAGCCCCGGGGTCGGCAGCGGCCCGGAACGCGGCCGAGGGTCATTAAGGAGGTGGGGCGGCTCGGGCGCGCGGCTCGGACCTCCGCCGGCCGATGCCGTGGGGCTAAGACCCGGGGTCAGCAGAGGTCTGGAGTGCGGCCGAGTGTCGGTACGGGCGATGGGCGGCCCTGGCGCGCGGCCCCGCCCTCGGCCCGCGGGTGCCGCGGAGCTAAGCACTGGGGTCGGCAGCGGCCCGGAGCGGGGCTGAGGGCCGGGCTGGGCGCGGGATAGCCAGGGCACGCGGCCCGTCCCTCCGCCGTCAGGTGCCACAAAGCTAAGCCCCATAATCGGCAGCGGCCCGGAACGTGGCCGAGGGTCAGGAAGGGAGCGGGGCAGCTCGGGCACGCGGCCTGGCCCTCCGCCGGCGGTTGCCGCGGGGCTAAGCCCCGGGGTCGTCAGTGGCCTGGAGTGGGGCCGAGGGATGGGCCAGGCGTGGGGTGTCCCGGGCGAGCGGCCCGGCCCTTGGCCGGCGGGTGCCGCGGAGCTAAGCCCCGGGGTCGGCAGCAGTCTGTAGCGCGGTCGAGTGTCCGTACCGGCGCGGGGCAGCCTGGGCACACGGCCCGGCCCTCGGCCCGCGGGTGCCACGGAGCTAAGCCCCGGGGTCGGCAGCGGCCCGGAACGTGGCCGAGGGTCAGGAAGGCAGCGGGGCGGCTCGGGTGCGCGGCTCGGCCCTCCGCCGGCGGATGCCGCGGGCTAAGCCCCGGGGTCGGCAGTGGCCCGGAGTAGGGCTGAGGAATGGGTCGGGCGTGGGGTGGCCCGGCGAGCGGCCCGGCCCTCGGCCGGCGAGTGCCGCAGAGCTAAGCCCCGGGGTCGGCAGCGGCCCGGAGTGGGGCTGAGGACTGGGCCGGTGTGGGGTGGCCAGGGCGACCGGCCCGGCCCTCGGCCGGTGGGTGCCGCGGAGCTAAGCCCCGGTGTCGGCAGCGGTCTGTAGCGCGGTCGAGTGTCCATACCGGCCCTGGGCGGCCTGGGCACACGGCCCGGCCCTCGGCCCACGGGTGCCGCGGAGCTAAGCCCCGTGGTCGGCAGCGGCCCGGAACGCGGCCGAGGTTCAGGAAGGGAGCGGGGCGGCTCGGGTGCGCGGCTCGGCCCTCCGCCGGCGGATGCCGCGGGCTAAGCCCCGGGGTTGGCAGCGGCCCGGAGTGGGGCTGAGGACTGGGCCGGGCGTGGGATGGCCCAGGTGAGCGGCCCGGCCCTCGGCCGGCGGGTGCCGCGGAGCTAAGCCCCGGGGTCTGCAGCGATCTGGAGCACGACCCAGTGTCCGTACCGGCGTGGGGCGGTCCGGGCACGTGGCCCGGCCCTCGGCCCGCGGGTGCCGTGGAGCAAAGCCCCTGGGTGGGCAGCGGCCCGGAACGCGGCCGAGGGTCAGGAAGGGAGTGGGGCGGCTCGGGCGCACGGCTCAGCCCTCCGCGGGCGGATGCCACGGGGCTAAGCCCCGGGGTCGGCAGTGGCCCGGAGTGGGGCCGAGGGCTGGGCCGGGGAAGGGGTGGCCAGGGCGAGCGGCCCCGCGCTCGGCTGGCGGGTGCCGCGGATCTAAGCGCCGGGGTCGGCAGCGGTCTAGAGCGCGGCCGAGTGTCCGTACTGGCGCGGGGCGGCCCGGGCGCGCGACCCGGTCCTCGGCCCACAGGTGCCGCGGAGCTAAGCCCTGGGGTCAGCAGCAGTCTGGAGCGCGGCCAAGTGTCGGTACGGGTGCGGGGAGACCTGGGCGCGTGCCCCGGCCCATCGCCGGCGGGTGCCGCGGAGCTAATCCCCAGGGTTGGAAGTGGCCCGGAGAGGGGCCGAGGGCCGAGACGGGCGCGGGGCGCCCCGGGCGCGCAGCCCCGCCCTCCGCTGGGTGGTGCCGCGGAGCTAAGCCCCGGGGTCCTCAGCAGCCTGAAGCGGGGCCGAGGGTCGGGACGGGAGCGGGGCGGATTGGGCGCGCGCCCCGACCCTCGGTCCGCTGGTGCCGTGGGGCTAAGCCCTGGGGTCCGCAGTGGCCCAGAAAGCGGCCGAGGTTCCCAACAGGATCGGGGCAGCCAGGGCACGTGGCCCGGTCCTCCTCCGGTGGATGCCGGAGCTAAGCCCCGGGGTGGGCAGTGGCCCGGAGCGGGGTTGAAGGCCGGACCGGGCACTGGACGGCCCCGGTGCGTAGCCAGGCCCTCCGCTGGCGGGTGGCACAGAGCTAAGCCTCGGGGACGGCAGCGGCCCGTGGCAGGCCCTAGGGCCCTGTCGGGCGCTTTGGGACCCGGGTGCGCGACCCGGCCCTCGGCCCGTGAGGGCCGCGGAGCTAAGACATGGGGTCAGCAGCGGCCTGGGGTGGGGCCGAGGGCCGGGCCGGGCGCGGGGTAGCCCGGGCGCGCAGCAGGCCATTCTACGGCGGGTGCCGCGGGGCAAAGCCCCTGGGTCGGCAGCGGCCCAGAGAGTGGCCGAGGGCCAGGCCGGGCGCAGGGAGGCCCAGGCACTCGGCCCCGCCCTCGGCCCGCTGGTGTCGCGGAGCTAAGCCCAGGGGTCAGCAGCGGCCCGAAGCGGGGCCGAGGACTGAGCCGGGCACGGTGCGGCCCGGGCGCGCGGCCTGTCCCTTGGACCACGGGTGCCGCGGAGCTAAGCCCCGGGATAGGCAGCGGCCCAGAACGCGGCCGAGGGTCGGGAGGGGAGCGGGGCGTCTCCGGCCGGCGGCCCGTCCCTCTGAACACGGGTGCTGTGGAGCTAAGCCTCGGGGTCAGCAGCGGCCTGGGGCGGGGCCAATGGCCGAGGTGGATGGGGGGCGGCCCGGGTGCGCGGCCCTGCCCTGCGCCGGCGGGTACCGCGGGGCTAAACCCCGGGGTCGGCAGCGGCCCGGTGTGCGGCCTAGGGTCCCGCCGGGATCGGGGCAACCCGTTCACGTGGCCCGGTCCTCCGCCGGGGGGTGCCGCGGAGCTAAGCCCCGGGGTCCTGAGCAGCCCGAAGCGGGGCCGAGGGTCAGGACGGGAGTGGGGCGCCTTTGGCGCGCGGCCCGACCCTAGGTCCGCTGGTGCCGCGGGGCTAAGCCCTGGGGTCTGCAGCGGCCCAGAACGCAGCAGAGGGTCCCGACGGGATCGGGGCAGCCAGGGCACGTGGCCCGGTCCTCCGCCAGCGGATGCCGCGGATCTAAGCCCCGGGGTCGGCAGCGGCCCGGAGCGGGGCCGAAGGCCGGACCGGGCGCTGGATGGCCCCGGCGTGTAACCAGGCCCTCCGCTGGCGGGTGGCGGCGGAGCTAAGCCCCGGGAACAGCAGCGGCCCGTGGCAGGCCCGAGGGCCGTGTTGCGCACTGTGGGACCCGGGCGCGCGACGCGGTCCTCGGCCCGCGGGTGCCGTGGAGCTAAGCCCCGGGGTCAGCAGCGGCCTATGTCGGGGCCGAGGGCCGGGCCGGGCGCAGGGTAGCCTGGGTGCTCAGCCAGGCCATTCTACGGCGGGTGCCGCGGGGCAAAGCCCCTGGGTCGGCACCAGCCCAGAGCGTGGTCGAGGGCCGGGCCGGGCGCAGTGAGGCCCAGGCACGTGGCCCCGCCCTCGGCCCGCTGGTGTCGAGGAGCTAAGTCCAGGGCTCAGCAGCGGCCCGAAGCGGGGCCGAGGACCGAGCCGGGCACGGTGCAGCCTGGGCGCGCGGCCCGGCCCTCGGACCGCAGGTGCCGCGGAGCTAAGCCCCGGGATAGGCAGCGGCCCAGAACGCGACTGAGGGTCGGGAGGGGAGCGGGGCGGCTCGGGCGTGCGGCCCGACCCTCGAACCGTGGGTGCCGCGGAGCTAAGTCCCGGGGAAGGCAGCGGCCCCGAGCGCGGCCGAGGGTCCCGACGGGAGCGGGCTTGCCCGTGCGAGCGGCCCGGCCCTCGGCCCGCAGGTGCTGCGGAGCAAAGACCCGGGGTCGGAAGCGGCCTGGAGCGGGCCGAGGGCAGGGCCGGGAGTGGGGTGATCCGGGCGCTCGGCCTGGCCCTCCTCTGGCAGGTGCCGCGGAGCTAAGCACCGGGGTCAGCAGCGGCCCGTAGCGGGGCCAAGGGCCGTGCTGGGCGCTGGGCGGCCCGAGCGCAAGGCCCGGCCCTCGGCCCACGGGTGCCGCGGAGCTGAGGCCCGAGGTCAGCCGCAGCCCGGATCGGGGCCGAGGACTGGGCCGGGCCCGGGGTGGCCCGGTCGCACAGCCCGGCCCTCGGCCGGCGGGTACCGCGGAGCTAAGCTCTGGGGTCGGCAGCGGCCCGGAGCACGGCCGAGGGTCCCGACGGGAGCGGGGTGGCCCCGGCACACGGCCCGGTCCTCCGACAGCGGGTGCCGCGGAGATAAGCCCCGGGGTCAGCAGCGGTCTGGAGCGGGACCGAGGGCGGGGCCGGGTGTGGGGCGGCCCGGGCGCTTGGCCAGGCCCTCCGTTTGCGGGTGCCGCGGAGCTAAGCCCCGTTGTTTTCAGTGGCCCGGAGCGGGGCCGAGGGACGGGCCGGGCGCGGGGCAGCATGGGCGCGCGGCCAGGCCCTCCGCCGGCGGGTGCTGCGGAGCTAAGCCCCGGGGTCGGCCGCGGCCCGGGGCGGGGCCGAGGGCTGGGCCGGGCGCGGGTCGGCCAGGGCGCGAGGCCAGGCCCTCCGCCTTCTGGTGCCGTGGGTCAAAGCCCCTGGGTTGGTGGCGGTCCAGAGCATGGCCGAGGGCCGAGCAGGGCGCGGGGCATCCCAGTCGCGCGGCCCAGTCCTCGGCCCGTTGGTGTCGCGGAGCTAAGCCCCGCGGTCGGCAGCGGCCCAGATCGGGGCCGAGGACCGGGCCGGCCGCATGGTGGCCCGGTTGCACAGCCCGGCCCACGGCCGGTGGGTACCGCGGAGCAAAGCCCCATGGTCGGCAGCAGCCTGGAGTGGGACCGAGGTTGGGGACGGGCGCGGGGCGGCCGGGCGCATGGCCCGGACCTCCGCCGACGGTTGCTGTGGAGGTAAGCTCGGGGGTTGACAGTGGCCCGGAGCATGGCCGAGTGTCGGTTCTGGCGCAAGGAGGCCCGGGCATGTGGCCCGGCCCTCGGCCCGCAGTGCCGCGGAGCTATGCCCCAGGGTCGGCAGCGGACCGGACCGCGGCCAAGGGTCCCAACGGGAGCGGGGCTGCCCGGGCGCACGGCCCGGCCCTCGGCCCACCAGTGCTGCGTAGCTAAGCCTCGCGGTCGGCATCTGCCCGGACCGGAGCCCAGGGCCGTGGCGGGAGCAGCCGGTCCGGGAGCGCGGACCGGCCCTCCGCCGACGGGTGCCGCGGAGCAAAGCCCCGGGGTTGGCAGCGGCCCGGAGCGGGGCCGATGGCCGGGCTGGGCTAGGTGCGGCCCAGGCGCGCAGCCTGGCCCTCCGCCTGCGGGTGGCGCGGAGCTACGCCCCGGGGTCGGCAGTGGCCCGGGGCGGGGCCAAGGGCCGCACCGGGCGCGGTGCGGCCCGGGCGCCAGGCCCGGCCCTCTGCACACGGGTGCCGCGGAGCTAAGCCCTGGGGTCAGCAGCGGCCCGGGGCGGGGCCTAGGGCCCGTGCCGGGCGCGGGTCTGCCCGGACGCGCGGCCAGGCCCACGCCAGCGGGTGCCGCGGGTCCAATCCCCTGGGTTTGCTGAGGCCCAGAGCGTGGCCGAGGGTCGGGCCGGACGCTGGGCGTCCCAGGCACGCCGCATGTCCCTCGGCCCGCTGGTGTTGCGGACCCAAGCCCCGGGGTTGGCAGCGGCCTAGAGCGGGGCTGAGGACCAGGCCTGGCACAGGGCGGCCTGGGCGCGCGGCGCTTTCCTCGGCCGGCGGGTACCGCGGAGCTAAGCTCCGGGGTCGGCAGCGGTCTGGAGCATGGCCGAGTGTCGGTACGGGCGTGGGGCGGAACAGGCGCGCGGCCCGGCCCTCGGCCCATGTGGGCCGCGGAGTTAAGCCCCGGGGTCGGCAGCGGCCCAGAGCGGGGCCGAGGGCCGGGCCAGGCGCGGGGCAGCCCGAGCGCACGGCTCTTCCCTCCGCCGGCTGGTGCCGCAGGGCTAATTCCCGGGGTCGGCAGTGGCCCAGAATGCAGCCGATGGTGGGGACCGGAGCGGAGCATCTCGGGTGCGTGTCCCGGTACTCCGCCGGCGGGTGCCGCGGATCTTAACCCTGGGGTCGGCAGCGGCCCGGGGCGGGGCCGAGGTCTGGGCTGGGCACCGTGTGTCCCGGGGGCGCGGCCCGGGCCTCGGTACGCGGGTGCCGCGGAGCTAAAGCCCGGGGGCAGCAGCGGCCCGGGGCGGGGCCGAGGGCCGGGCCGGGCGTGGGGCGGCACGGTGCGCTGTCAGGCCCTCCGCTGGCGGTGCCGCGGAGCTAAGCTCCTGGGTCGGCAGCGGACTGGAGCGCGGCCGAGTGTCGGTTCGGGCGCGGGGCAGCCCGGGCACGTGGTCCGGCCCTCGGCCCGCAGTGCCGTGGAGCTAAGCCCCGGGGTCGGCAGCGGTCTGGAGCACGGCCAAGTGTCGGTACGGGCGCGGGGCGGCCCGGGCATGTGGCCCGGCCCTCGGCCCATTACTGCTGCGGAGCTAAGCCCCGGGGTCAGCAGTGTCCCGGAGCGAGGCTGAGGGACGTGCCGGGCGTGGGGCGGCTCGGGCGCGCGGCCCAGCCCTCAGCACGTGGGTGCCGCGGAACTAAGCCCCGGGGTCGGCAGCGGCCCGGAGCGGGGCCGAGGGCCAGGCCAGGAGTGGTGTGGCCCGGGCTCGCAGCCGGGCCTCGGCCCGCGGGTGCCGAGGAGCTAAGCCCGGGTGTCGGCAGCGGCCCGGAGCGGGTCCAGGGCTGGTCCAGGCGCGGGGTGGCCCCGGTGCGTGGCCCGGCCCTTGGCCCGCGTAGGCCGCGGAGCTAATCCTTGGGGTCAGCAGCGGCCAGGAGCGGGGCCGAGGGCCGCACCGGGCGCTGGGCAGACCGGCGCGTGGCCTGGCCCTCCGCTGTCGTGTGCCGCGGAGATAAGCCCCGGGGTCGGCAGCAGCCCGGAGTGGGGCCGAGGTCCGTGCCGGGCGTGGGGCAGCCCGTGTGCGCAGCCCGGCCCTCCGCCGCCGGGTGCGGCAGCGCTAAGTCCCGGGGTCGGCAGCGGCCCAGAACGCGGCCGAGGGTCGGGACTGGAGCGGGGCGGCTTCGGCGCGTGGCCTGGTCCTCCGCCGGCGGGTGCCGCGGTGCTAAGCCCCGGGCTCGGCAGCGGCTCGTTGCGGGGCTGAGGTCCGTGCTGGGCATGGGGCAGCCTGTGTGAACGGCCCGGCCCTCGGCCCGCAGCTGCGCAGAGCTAAGCCCCGGGGTCAGCAGCGGCCCAGGGCGGGCCGAGGGCCGTGCTGGGCGCAGGGCGGCCATGGCGCGTGGCCCGGCCCTCCGCTAGCGGGTGCCACGGTGCTAAGTCCCGGGGTCGGCAGCGGCCTGGAGCGGGGCTGATGGCCGGGCCGGTCCCGGGGCGGATCGGGCGTGCGGCCCGGCCTTCGCACGTGGGTTCCGCGGAGCTAAGCCCCGGGGTCGGCAGCGGCCCAGAACGGGGCCGAGGGCCGGGCTGAGCGCGGGCCTAGAAGGGCGCGCGGCCCAGCCCTCGGCCGGGGGTTGCCGCGGAGTTAAGCGCCGGGGTCGGTAGTGGCCCGGAGCGGGGCCGTGGGCCGGGCCGGGCGAGGGGGCCGCCCGGACGCACGGCCGGGCCCTCCGCCGGCGGGTGCCGCAGAGCTAAGCCCCGGGGTCGGCAGCGGCCCGGAGCGGGGCCGAGGGCCGGTCCGGAGCGGGGCGGCCTGGGCACGCTGCCTTGCCCTCCGCCGGCGGGTGCCGTGGAGCTAAGCCCCGGGGTCATCAGCGGCCAGGAGCGGGGCCGAGGACCGTGCCGGACGCGGCCGGCCCGGGCTTGTGGACCAGCCCTCCGCTGACGAGTGCCATGGAGCTAAGCCCCGGGGTAGGCAGCCGCCTGGAGCGGGGCCAGGGCCTGGCCGGCATGGGGCGGCCTGGGCGCGCGGCCGTAAAGGGCACGGGGCGGCCCCGGTGTGAGGCCAGGGTGCGGCAGCGATCTGGAGAGCGGCCGAGTGTCAGTACGGGTGCGGGGCAGCCTGGAAGCGCGGCCGGTCTTCCGCCAGCGAGTTCCGCGGAGCTAAGCCCCGGGGTTGGCAGCGGCCCGGAGCGGGGACGAGGGCCGGGTCAGACACGGGGCGGCCCGGGCGCGAGGCCCGGCCCTCCGCCAGCGGGTGCCGCGGAGCTAAGCCCTGGTGTCGTCATCGGCCTGGAAGGCAGCCGAGGGTCGGGACGGGAGCAGGGAGGCCCGGGCACGAGGCCCGGCCTTCGGCACCCTGGTGCCGCGGAGCTAAGCCCAGGGGGCGGCAGTGGTCTGGAGAGCGGCCAAGTGTCGGTACGTGTGCGGGGCAGCCTGGAAGCTCGGCCGGGCCTTCGGCTGGTGGGTGCCGCGGAGCTAAGCCCCGGGGTCAGCAGCGGCCCAGAGCGGGGCCAAAGGCCGGATCGGGTGCGCGGCCCGGCCCTACACCAGTGCGTGCCGTGGAGCTAAGCCCCGGGGTCGGCCGCGTCCCGGAGCGCGGCCGAGTATCGGGACGGGACTGGGGAGGCCCAGGCGCGCGGCCCGTCCCTTGGCCCGCGGGTGCCGCGGAGCTAAGACCCGGGGTTTGCAGTGGCCCTGAGCGGGGCCGAGGGCCGGGCCGGGCGCCGGGCAGCCTGGGCGCGTGTCCAGGCCCTCCGCCGGTAAGTGCCGCTGAAATAAGCCCCGGGGATGGTAGCGGCCCGGGGCAGGGCCGAGGGCCGGGCCGTGCGGGATGCGGCCTGGGCCCGCGGCCCGGCCTTCGGCCCACGGGTGCCGCGGAGCTAAGCCCCGTGGTCAGCAGCAGCCCGGAACGTTGCCGTGGGCCTGGCCGGGTGCAGGGCAGCACAGGCCCGCGGCCTGGCCCTCGGCCGGTGGGTGCCGCAGAGCTTAGCCGCGGGCTCAGCAGCAGCACGGAGCTGTCCGAGAGCCGGAACTGGCGTGGGGCAGAACGACAGCGCGGCCCGGTCCTCTGCCGGCGGGTGCCGTGGAGCTAAGCCCTGGGGTCGGCAGCTCCCCGGAGTGGGGCCAAGGGCCAGGCCGGGCGCAGGGCGGCCCCGGCACGCAGCGAGGCCCTCGTCCGCGTGGGCTGCGGAGCTAAGCCCTGGGATCGGCAGTGGCCCGGAGAGGGGCCTTGGGCCGGGCAGGGCGCTGGGCGGCCCGGGTGCGTGGCCCGGCCCTCGGCCCACTAGTGTCGCGGAGCTAAGCTCCGGGGTTGGCAGCAGCCCAGAGTGGGGCCGAGGGCCGGGCCGGGCGCGGGGCAGCCAGGGCGCGCGGCCCGGCCCTCCACCGGCGGGTGACGCAGAGCTAAGCCCCGGGGTCGGCAGCGGCCCAGAATGCGGCCGAGGGTCGGGATGGGAGTGGGGCGGCTCGGGCGCGTGGCCCGGTCCTCCGCCAGCGGGTGCCGCGGAGCTAAGCCCCGGGGTTGGCAGCGGCCCGGGGCGGGCCGCGGGCCAGCCTGGGTGCGGGGCGGCACAGGCCCGCGGCCCGGCCCTCTGCCCGCAGGTGCTGCAGAGCTAAGCCCTGGGGACGGCGCTGCCCAGAGCAGAGCCGAGGGCAGTGCCAGGCGCAGCAGGCCCGGGTGCGCAGACCTGCCCTCCGCCGGCTGACACCGTGGAGCTAAGCCCTGGGGTCAGCAGCGGCCCGGAGCGGAGCCGAGGGCCGAGCCAGGCACGGGTCGAACCGGGCGCTCGGCCCGGCCCTCCACCGCTGTATGCCGAGGAGCTAAGCCCCGGGGTCGGTACTGGCCCGGAGCGTGGCCGAGGGTCGGGCCGGACGCAGGGCGGCCCAGGCACGTGGCCCACCCTTCGGCCATAGGGTGCCGCAGAGCTAAGCCCCAGGGTCGGCGCTGCCCAGAGTGGAGCCGAGGGCAGTGCAGGGCGTGGGCGGCCCGGGTGCGCGGACCTGCCCTCCCCGGCTGACACCGCGGAGCTAAGCCCCGGGGACGGCAGTGGCCTGGATCGGGGCAGTGCCGGTCCGGGTGCGGGGCGGGCCCGGCGCGCGGCCGGGACAGGCAAGGGGCGGACCCGGCGCGCGGCCCGGCCCTATGCACGCTTGTGCCGCGGAGCTAAACCCCGGGGTCGGCAGCGGCCCAGAACGCGGCCGAGGGTCGGGACGGGAGTGGGGTGGCTCGGGCACGTGGCCCGGTTCTCCGCTTTCGGGTGCCGCGGAGCTAAACCCCTGGGTCGGCAGTGGCCCAGAACGCGGCCGAGGGTCGGGACGGGAGTGGGGTGGCTCGGGCACGTGGCCCAGTTCTCCGCTTTCGGGTGCCGCGGAGCTAAGCACCGGGGTCGGCAGCAGACTGGGGCAGGGCCGACGTCCGGGACGGGCGTGGTGCTGCCCGGGCACGTGTCCTGGCCCTCGGCCCGCGGGTGCCACGGAGCTATGCCCCGCGGTCATCAGTGGCCCAGAGCGAGGCCGAGGGTACCGACGGGAGCGGGGCGTCCCGGGCGAGTGGCCCGGTTTTCCGCCGGAGTGTGCCGCAGAGCTAAGCCTCTGGGTCGGCAGCGACCCGGGCGCATGGCAAGGCCCTCCGCTGGCGGATGCCGTGGTGCTAAGCCCCGGGTTTGGCAGTGGCCCAGAACACGGCTGAGGGTCGGGACGGGAACAGGGCGGCTCGGGCGAGTGGCCCGGTCCTCTGCCGGAGTGTGCCGCGGAGCTAAATCCCGGGGTCAGAAGCGTACCGGAGCGCGGCCGAGGGTACCGACGGGAGCGGGGCGGCCCGGGCACGCGGCCGGTCCTCCGACCAACGGGTGCCGCGGAGCTGAGCCCCGGTGTCGGCAGCGGCCTGGAGCGGGTACGAGGGCTGGGTAGGGCACAGGTTGGCCCGGGAACGGGGACCGGACCTCCACCGGCGGGTGCCGCGGGACTAAGCCCCGGTGTCGGCAGCGGCCCGGAGCGGGGCCGAGGGCCGGGCCGGGCGCGATGCGGCCCGGGCGTGCAACCCGGCCCTCGGCCCGCGGTTGCCGCAGAGCTAACCTCAGGGTTGGCAGCGGTTCGGAGTGGGGCCGAGGGCCGGGCCCATCGCGGGGTGGACAGGGCGCGCGGCCTGGCCCTCGGCCGACGGTTGCCACGGAGCTAAGCCCCGGGGTCAGCAGCGGTCTGGAGAGTGGCCGAGTGTCTGTATGGTCGCGGGGAGGCCCGGGCACGCGGCCCGACCGTCGGCCCGCGGGTGCCGCAGAGCTAAGCCCCGGGGTCGGCAGCGGTCTGGAGAGTGGCCGAGTGTCTGTATGGTCGCGGGGAGGCCCGGGCACGCGGCCCGACCGTCGGCCCGCGGGTGCCGCAGAGCTAAGCCCCGGGGCCGGCAGCGGCCTGAATCAGGACCGAGGGCCGAGACGGGCGCAGTATGGCCTGGGCACGCGGCCCGCCCTCCGCCAACGTGTGCCGCAGAGCTAAGCCCCGGGGTCAGCAGCAGACCGGAGCGGGGTGAGGGCCGGGCCGGGAGCTGTGTGGCCTGGGCGCGTGGCGCCGCCCTGGCCCGTGTGTGCCGCGGAGCTAAGCCCGGGGGTCGGGAGCTGCCCGGATCGTGGCCAAATGTCGGGACGGGAGCTGGGCGGCCCGTGCTCGTGGCCTGGCCCTTGGCCCGCAGGTGCAAGGAGCTAAGCTCCGGAGTCGGCAGCGGCCTGGAGCAGGTACGAGGGCCGTGCCGGGCGTGGAGAGGCCCCGGGCGCGCGGCCCGGTCCTCCGCCGGTGGGTTCCGTGGAGCTATGCCCCGCAGTCAGAAGTGGCCCGGAGCGAGGCCTAGGGTACCGACCGGAGTGGGGCGGCCCAGGCGAGTGGCCCGGTCCTCCGCCGGAGTGTGCCGCGGAGCTAAGCCCCCGGGTCGGCAGCGGCCCGGAGCACGGCCGAGGGTACGGACGGGAGCGGGGCGGCCCGGGTACGTTGCCCGGTTCTCCGTCGGAGTGTGCCGCGGAGCTAAGCCCCCAGGTCGGCAGTGGCCCGAAGCGGTGCCGAGGGTGGTGCCGGGCGCGGAGCAGCCCAGGAGCGCGGCCTGGCCCTCGGCCCGTGGGTGCCGCGGAGCTAAGCCCCGGGGTCGGCAGCAGCCCGGAACGGGGCCAGGGCCGGGCAGGGCACGGGGCGGCCAGGGCGCGTGGCCAGGCCCTCCGCAGGCGGGTGCCGCGGAACTAAGCCCCGGGGTCGGCAGCGGCCCAGAACGCGGCCGAGGGTCGGAACGGGAGCAGGGCGGCTCGGGTGCTCGGCAGGTCCTCCACCAGTGGGTGCCGCGGAGCTGAGCCCCTGTGTCGGCAGCGGCCCGGAGCGGGGCCGAGGGCCGGGTCGGGTGCGGGTAGGCCTGGGCACGCGGCCCGGCCCTACGCCGGCTGGTGCCGCGGTACTAAGCCCCGGTGTCGGCAGCGGCCCGGCACGGGTCCGAGGTCCGGGCTGGGCGCGGTGCGACCCGGGCGTGCAGCCCGGCCCTCGGTCGCGGGTGCCGTGGAGCTAAGCACTGGGGTCGGCAGAGGCCCGGAGCATGGCGAGGGTCGGGCCGGGCGAGTGGTGGACAGGGCGCGCGGTCCGGCCCTCCGCCGGTGGGTGCCGCGGAGCTAAGCCCCGGGGTCGGCAGCGGCCCGGAGCGGGGATGAGGGCCGGGCCGGGCGCGGGGCGGCCTGGGCGTGCGACCCGGCACTTGGCCCGCGGGTGCCGCGGAGCTAAGCCCCGGGGTCTGCAGCGGTCCAGAGCGGGGCTGAGGGTTGGGACGCGAGTGGGGCGGCCCGGCCCTCCGCCGGCGGGTGCCGCAAAGCTAAGCTCCGGGGTCGGCAGCGACCCGGAGCAGGCTGGAAGGCCATGCCGGACGTGGGGCGGCCCGGGCGCGCGGCCTGGACCTCAGCCGGCAGGTGCCGCGGAGCTAAGCCCCGGGGTCAGCAGCGGCCCAGAGCGGGTACGAGGGCCGTGCCAGGCGCGGGGCGGCCCTGGCACGCGGCACGGTCCTCCGCCGGCGTGTGTCGTGGATCTAAGCCCCGGGGTCGGCAGCGGCCCGCAGCGGGGCCGAGGGCCGGGCCAGGCATGGGTCAGCCCGGGAGCGCGTCCCGGCCCACTGCCGGTGCGTGCCGCGGATCTAAGCCCCGGGGTCCCCAGCGCCCTTTAGCTGGGCCGAGGGACCGGCCGGGCAAGGGCCGGTCAGCGCACGCAGCTCGGCCTTCTGCTGGCGCATGCCGCGGAGCTAAGCCCCTGATTCAGCAGAGGCCCGGAGCGGTGCCGCGGGCCAGGCTAGGTGCGGCTCGGCCCTCGGCCCGCAGGTGCTGCGGAGCTGAGCCCCGGGGTCAGCAGTGGCCCGGAGCGGGGCCAAGAGCGGTGCCGGTCGCGGGGCAGCCTGGGCGTGTGGTCCGGCCCTCCGACGGCAGGTGCCACGGAGCTAAGCCCTGGGGTCGGCTGCGGCCCGGAGCGGGGCTAAGGGCCGTGTGGGCGCGGGGTGGCGCGAGAGCGCGGCCCGGGCCTCGGCCCACGGGTGGCGCGAAGCTAAGCCCCGCGGTCGGCAGCTGCCCGGAGTGGGGCCGAAGGCCGTGCCGGGCGCTCCCGGCCTAGGCGCGCAGACCTTCCCTTCGCCAGCTGGTGCCGCGGAGCGAAGCCCCGGGGTCGGCAGCGCCCCGGAGCGGGGCCGAGGATCGTGCCGGGCGCGGCCAGCCCGGGCGCGGACCTGCCCTCCGCCTGCTGGTGCCGCGGAGCTAAGCCCAGCGGTCGGCAGCTGCCTGGAGCGGGGCCGAGGGCCCTGCCGGGCGTGGCCGGCCCCGGCGTGTGGCCCCGTCCTCGGCCCGCGTGGGCCGTGGAGCTAAGCCCCAGGGTTGGCAGCGGCTCAGAACGAGGCCGAGGGTCGGAACAGGAGCGGGGCAGGTCAGGCGTGCGGCCCGACCCTCGGCCGGGAGGTGCCACGGAGCTAAGCCCCGGGGTCAGCAGCGGCCCGGAGCGGGGCCAAGGGACGGGCCGAGCGCGGGGCGGCCCGGGCGCACGGCCCGGGCCTCGGCCCGTAGGTGCTGTGGAGCTAAGCCCCGCAGTTTGTAGCTGCCCGGAGCAGGACCAGGGCCGTGCCGGGTACGGGACGGCCCCGGCGCGGGGCTGGGCCAGGCGCGGGTCAGCCCCGGCGCGCGGCCCGGCCGTCGGCTCGCGTGTGCCACCGAGCTAAGCTCTGGGGTCGGCAGCGGCCCGGAGCAGGGCCGAGGGCCGTGCAGGGCGCTGGGTGGCACGGGCGCGTGGACAAGCCCTCCGCTGGCGGGTGCCGCGGAGCTAATTCCCGTGGTCGGCAGCGGCCCGGAGTGGGGACGAAGGCCGGTCCGGGCGCTGGGCGGCCCGGGCGCACTGCCCGGCCCTCGGCCAACGGGTGCCTAGGGGATAAGCCCAGGTTTCGGCAGCGGCCCGGAGAGGGGCCGAGGGCAGGGCCGGGCGCGGGGTGGCCCGGTCGTGAGGCCTGTCCCTCAGCCGACGGGTGCCGCAGAGCTAAGCCCCGGGGTCGGCAGCAGCCAAGAACGCGGCCGAGGTTCGGGACGGGAGCAGGTCGTCTAGGGCGCGTGACCCGGTCCTCCGCCGGCGGGTGCCGCGGATCTAAGCCCTGGGTACTGCAGCAGCCCAGAACGTGGCCCAGGGTCGGGACGGGAGCGGGGCGGCTCGGGCGTGCGGCCCGGTCCTCCGTCAGCGGGTGCCAAGGATCTGAGCCCCGGGGTTGCCAGCGGCCTGGAGTGGGGCCAGGGTCGGGCCGGTTGCGGGGTGGCCCCGGCGCGCGGCCGGGCAAGGCGCGGGGCTACCCCAGTGTGCGGTCCGGCCCTCCGCTCACGTGTGCCCCGGAGCTAAGCCACGAGGTCGGCACCTGCCCGGAGCGTGGCTGAGGGTCCCAATGGGAGCAGGGCGGCCTGGACACGTGGCCCGGTGCTCCTGCGGCGGGTGCCGTGGAGCTAAATCCCGCGGTCGGCAGCTGTCCGGAGCGGGGCCGAGGGCCGTGCAGGGCGCAACCGGCCCGGGCGCGCGGAGCTGCCCTCCGCCGGCGGGTGCCGAGGAGGCAAGCCACGAGGTCAGCAGCGGCCCGAAAGGCGGTCGAGGGTCAAGACCAGAGCGGAACGTTCCGGGCGCGTTGCCTGACCCTCGGCCCGCAGGTGCCTCGGAGCTAAGCTCCGGGGTGAGCAGTGGCCCGGAGCGGGGCCGAGGGAAGGGCCGGGCGCGGGGCAGCCCGGCCATGCGGCCCGGCCCTCGGTCCGTGGGTGCCGTGGAGCTAAGCCCCGGGGTCGGCAGCAGCCGGGAACGAGGCCAAGGGCCGGGCGGGGCGCGGGGCAGCCCAGGCACGCGGCCGCGTCGTCCACTGTCGGGTGACGCGGAGCTAAGCCCCGAGGTCGGCAGTGGCCTGGAGCGCGGCCGAGTGTCGGGACGGGAGCGGGGCAGCCCGGGCACGTGGTCCGGCCCTCGGCCCGCGTGTGCCACAGAGCTAAGCCCCGGGGTTGCCAGCGGCCCGGAGTACGGCCGAGGGTCGCAACGGAAGCGGGGTGGCCCGGGCACGTGTCCCGGCCCTCGGCCCACAGGTAGCGGGGAGCTAAGCCCCGGGGTCGGCAGCAACCAGGAGCGGGGCCGAGGGCCAGGCCAGGCTCGGGTCGGCCCGGGCGCGCGGCCCGTCCCTCCGCCGACGGGTGCCGCGGAGCTAAGCCCCAGGGTCGGCAGCGGCCCGGAGCGCGGCCTAGGGCTGGGCCGTGCGCGGTGTGGCCCGGGCGCGTGGCCCCGCCCTGGCCCGCGTGTGCCGCGGAGCTAAGCCCGGGGGTCGGGAGCTGCCCGGATGGCGGCCAAATATCGGGACGGGAGCTGGGCGGCCCGTGCTCGTGGCCTGGTCCTTGGCCCGCGGGTGCAAGGAGCTAAGACCCGGAGTCGGCAGAGGCCCGGAGCAGGTACGATGGCCGTGCCCGGCGTGGAGAGGCCCCGGGCGCGTGGCCCGGTCCTCCGCCGGTGGGTTCCATGGAGCTATGCCCCGGGGTCAGCAGTGGCCCAGAGCGAGGCCTAGGGTACCGACGGGAGTGGGGCGGCCCAGGCGAGTGGCCCGGTCCTCCGCCGAAGTGTGCCGCTGAGCTAAGCCCCCGGGTCGGCAGCGGCCCGGAGCGCAGCCGAGGGTACGGACGGGAGCGGGGCGGCCCGGGCACGCGGCCCGGTTCTCCGCCGGAGTGTGCCGCGGAGCTAAGCCCCCGGGTCGGCAGTGGCCCGGAGCAGTGCCAAGGGCGGTGCCGGGCGTGGAGCAGCCCAGGTGCGCGGCCCGGCCCTCGGCCCGCGGGTGCCGCGGAGCTAAGCCCCGGGGGGGCAGCAGCCCGGAATGGGGCCAGGGCCGGGCAGGGCACGGGGCGGCCAGGGCGCGTCGCCAGGCCCTCCGCAGGCGGGTGCCGGGAACTAAGCCCTGGGGTCGACAGCGGCCCAGAACGCGGCCGAGGGTCGGAACGGGAGTGGGGCGGCTCGGGCTCTCGGCCAGTCCTCCACCAGTGGGTGCCGCGTAGCTGAGCCCCGGTGTCGGCAGCGGCCCGGAGCGGGGCCGAGGGCCGGGTCGGGTGCGGGTAGGCCTGGGCACGCGGCCCGGCCCTACGCCGGCTGGTGCCGCGGTACTAAGCCCCGGTGTCGGCAGCGGCCCGGTACGGGTTTGAGGACCGGTCTGGGCGCGGTGCGACCTGGGTGTGCAGCCCGGCCCTCGGCGCGCGGGTGCCGTGGAGCTAAGCCCTGGGGTCGGCAGGGGCCCGGAGCGTGGCGAGGGCCGGGCCGGGCGAGTGGTGGACAGGGCGCGCGGTCCGGCCCTCCGCCGGTGGGTGCCGCGGAGCTAAGCCCCAGGGTCGGCAGCGGCCCAGAGCGGGGACGAGGGCCGGGGCGGGCACGGGGCGGCCTGGGCGCGCAACCCAGCACTCGGCCCACGGGTGCCGCGGAGCTAAGCCCCAGGGTCTGCAGAGGTCCAGAGCGGGGCCGAGGGTCGGGACGGGAGTGGGGCGGCCCGGCCCTCCGCCGGCGGGTGCCGCAAAGCTAAGCT
Organism: Sorex fumeus; assembly: GCF_029834395.1. Taxonomy (NCBI): domain Eukaryota; kingdom Metazoa; phylum Chordata; class Mammalia; order Eulipotyphla; family Soricidae; genus Sorex; species Sorex fumeus. The sequence continues at coordinate 2,715,857 of NW_026606240.1, forward strand.
CCGGGGTCGGCACCGACCCGGAGCGGGGTGGAAGGCCATGCCAGACGTGGGGCGGCCTGGGCGCGCGGCCTGGCCCTCGGCCGGTAGGTGCCGTGGACCTAAGCCCCGGGGTCAGCAGTGGCCCAGAGCAGGTACGAGGGCCGTGCCGGGCGCGGTGCGGCCCGGGCGCGCGGCAGTGTCCTATGCCGGCGTGTGTCGTGGGTCTAAGCCCCGGGGTCGGCAGCGGCCCGCAGCGGGGCCGAGGGCCGGGCCAGGCATGGGTCGGCCCGGGAGCGCGTCCGGCCCACTGCCGGCGCGTGCCGCGGAGCTACGCCCCGGGGTCCACAGCGCCCTTTAGCTGGGCCGAGGGACCGGCCGGGCACGGGCCGGCCAGGGCACGCAGCTCGGCCCTCCGCTGGCGCATGCCGCGGAGCTAAGCCCCGGCTTCAGCAGAGGCCCGGAGTGGTGCCATGGGCCAGGCTAGGTGCGGCTCGGCCCTCAGCCCGCAGGTGCTGCGGAGCTGAGCCCCGGGGTCCGCAGTGGCCCGGAGCGGGGCCAAGAGCGGTGCCGGTCGCGGGGCAGCCCGGGCGCGTGGTCCGGCCCTCCGACAGCAGGTGCCGCGGAGTTAAGTCCTGGGGTCGGCTGCGGCCCGGAGCGGGGCTAAGGGCCTTGTGGGCACGGGGGGGCGCGAGCGCGCGGCCCGGGCCTCCGCCCGCGGGTGGCGCGGAGCTAAGCCCCGCGGTCGGCAGCTGCCCAGAGTGGGGCCGAAGGCCGTGCCGGGCGCGCCCGGCCTGGGTCCGCAGACCTTCCCTCCGCCAGCTTCTGCTGCGGAGCTAAGCCCCGGGGTCGGCAGCGGCCCGGAGACGGGCCGAGGGCCGTGCCGGGCACGGCCGGCCCGGGCACAGACCTGCCCTCCGCCGGCTGGTGCCGCGGAGCTAAGCCCAGCGGTCGGCAGCTGCCTGGAGCGGGGCCGAGGGCCGTGCCATGTGTGGCCGGCCCCAGTATGCGGCCCCGTCCTCGGCCCGCGTGGGCCGTGGAGCTAAGCCCCAGGGTCGGCAGCGGCCCAGAACGAGGCCGAGGGTCGGAACGGGAGCGGGGCAGCTCGAGCGTGCGGCCCGACCCTCGGCCGGGAGGTGCCACGGAGCTAAGCCCCGGGGTCAGCAGCGGCCCGGAGCGAGGCCGAGGAACGTGCCGGGCCCGTAGGTGCCGTGGAGCTAAGCCCCGCAGTTTGTAGCTGCCCGGAGCGGGAGCAGGGCCGTGCCGGGCACGGGTCGGCCCCGGCACGGGTCTGGGCCAGGCGAGGGTCAGCCCCGGCACGCGGCCTGGCCGTCGGCTCGCGTGTGCCACCGAGCTAAGCCCTGGGGTCGGCAGCGGCCCGGAGCAGGGCCGAGGGCTGGGCAGGGCGCTGGGTGGCACGGGCGCGTGGCCAAGCCCTCCAATGATTCCCGGGGTCGGCAGCGGCCTGGAGCAGGGCCAATGGCCGGGCCGGGCGCTGGGCGGCCCGGGCGCATGGCCCGGCCCTCGGCCAACGGGTGCCGAGGGGATAAGCCCAGGTTTCGGCAGCGGCCCCGAGAGGGGCGAAGGGCAGGGCCGGGCTCGGGGTGGCCCGGTCGCGAGGCCTGTCCCTCAGCCGACGGGTGCCGCAGAGCTAAGCCCCGGGGTCTGCAGCAGCCAAGAACGCGGCCGAGGTTCGGGACGGGAGCAGGTCGACTCGGGCGCGTGGCCCGGTCCTCCGCCGGCGGGTGCCGCGGATCTAAGCCCTGGGGTCTGCAGCAGCCCAGAACGCGGCCCAGGGTCGGGACGGGAGCCGGGGGGCTCGGGCGTGTGGCCCGGTCCTCTGCCAGCGGGTGCCAAGGATCTAAGCCCCGGGGTTGCCAGCGGCCTGGAGTGGGGCCAGGGCCGGGCCGGGTGCGGGGCGGCCCCGGCGCGCGGCCGGGACAGGCGCGGGGCTGCCCCGGTGTGCGGTCCGGCCCTCGGCTTGCGTGTGCCCCGGAGCTAACCCACGGGGTCGGCACCTGCCCGGAGCGCGGCCGAGGGTCCCGACGGGAGCAGGGCGGCCTGGACACGTGGCCCTGTCCTCCTACGGCGGGTGCCGTGGAGCTAAACCCCGCGGTCGGCAACTGCCCGGAGCGGGGCCGAGGGCCGTGCAGGGCGCAACCGGCCCGGGCGCGCGGAGCTGCCCTCCGCCGGTGGGTGCCACGGAGGCAAGCCACGAGGTCAGCAGCGGCCCGAAAGGCGGCCGAGGGTCGAGACCAGAGCAGGGCGTTCCAGGCGCGCTGCCCGACCCTCGGCCCGCGGGTGCCTCGGAGCTAAGCCCCGGGGTGAGCAGCGGCCCTGAGCGGAGCCGAGGGAAGTGCCGGGCGCGCGGCAGCCCGGCCGCGCGGCCCGGCCCTCGATCCGTGGGTGCCATGGAGCTAAGCCCCGGGGTCGGCAGCAGCCGGGAACGAGGCCGAGGGCCTGGCGGGGCGCGGGGCAGCCCGGGCGCGCGGCCCCCGTCGTCCGCCGGCGGGTGCCGCGGAGCTAAGCCCCGAGGTCGACAGTGGCCCGGAGCGCGGCCGAGTGTCGGGACGGGAGCGGGGCAGCCTGGGCACTTGGTCCGGCCCTCGGCCCGCGCATGCCGCAGAGCTAAGCCCCGGGGTCGCCAGCGGCCCGGAGTGCATCCGAGGGTCGCTACGGAAGCGAGGTGGCCCGGGCACGTGGCCCGGCCCTCGGCCCACAGGTGCCGGGGAGCTAAGCCCCGAGGTCGGCAGCAACCCGGAGCGGGGCCGAGGGCAGGGCCGGGCTCGGGTCGGCCCGGGCGCGCGGCCCGTCCCTCCGCCGACGGGTGCCGTGAAGCTAAGCCCCGGGGTCGGCAGCGGCCCGGAGAGCGGCCGAGGGTCGTGACGGGAGCGGGGTTTCCCGTGCATGTGGCCCGTCTCTTGGCCCGGGGGTACCGCGCAGCTACGCCCCAGGGTCAGCAGCGGCCCGGAGCGGGGGGCGAGAGCAGGGCCGAGCGCGGGGAGGCCGGAGCGCGCGGCCCGGCCCTCGGCCAGCTGGTGCCACGGAGCTACGCCCCGGGGTCGGCAGCGGCCCGGAGCGGGGACGAGGACCGGGCCAGGCGCGAGGCGGCCGGGGCGCGCTCCCCGACCCTCGGCCTATGGGTGCCGCGGTGCTAAGCCCCAGGGTCGGCAGCAGGCCAGAGCGGGGCCGAGGGCCCGGTGGGGCAAGGAGCGGCCCAGGCGTGTGGCCCGCCCCTCCGCCGGCGGGTGCCGTGGAGCTAAGCCCCGGTGTCGGCTGCGGCCTTTAGCAGGGCCGAGGGCCGGGACGGGTGCGGGGTGGCCGGGGCGTGCGTCCCGTTCCTCCGCTGACGGGAGCCACGGTGCTAAGCCACGGGGTCGGCAGCGGCCCGGAGCGGGGCCGAGGACTGGACAGGGCGCAGGGCGGCCCCGGCACGCGGCCCGTCACTCGGCCCGCTGCTGCCTTGCAGCTAAGCCCCGGGGTCGGCAGCGGCCGGAAGCGCGGCCGAGGGTCTGGCCAGACGCAGGGCGCCCTGGGCGCGTGGCCCGGTCTTCCACCGGCGGTTGCTGCGGAGCTAAATCCCGGGGTCGGCACAGGCCCAGAACGGGGCCGAGGGCCACGCTGGGCGCGGGGTGGCCGGGGCGGGCGGCCCAGCCCTCCGCTGGTAGGTGCCATGCAGCTAAGCCCCGGGTTCGGCAGCGGCCCAGAGTGGGGTCGAGTGCCGGGCCGGACGTGGGGCTCCCTGGGCGCGAGGCCCATTCCTCCGCCGGCGGGTGCCACGGAGCTGAGCCCCGGGGTCGGCAGCAGCCCGGAGCAGGGCCAATGCCATGACGGTCGCGTGGCAGCCCGGGCGCGCGGCCCGGCCCTCGGCCGGCGGGTGTCGTGGAGCTAAGCCCCGGGGTCGGCTGCGGACCGGTGCGGGGCCGAGGGCCGGTCCCGGATGGAGGCGGCCCAGGCGCGCGGCCTGGCTCTCGGCCGGCATGTTCCGCGGAGCTCAATCCCGGGGTCAGCAGCGGACCAGAGCAAGGCTGAGGGCCTGCCGGGCGCAGGGCGGCCCGGGTGCGCGGCCCATCCCTCCGCCGGCGAGTGCCGTGGAGCTAAGCCCCGGGGTCGGCAGCGGCCCGGATCGCTGCCGAGGGTCGGGACGGAAGCGGGGAGGCCCGGGCACGTGGCCCGGCCCTCGGCCCGCGGGCGCCGAGGTGGTAAGTCTCGGGGTCGGCAGCGGCACGGAGCGCGGCTGATGGTCGGGACGGTAGCGGGGCAGCTCGGGCACGTGGCCCGGCCCTCGCCCCGCGGTTGCCGCTAAGCTAAGCACCGGGGTCGGCTGCGGCCCGGAGCGGGGCCAAGGGCTGGACCGGGCGCGGGGCAGCCCACGCGTGCGGCCCGGTCGTCCGCAAGCAGGTGACGCGGAGCTAAGCCTGGGGTTCGGCAGCGGCCCAGACAGGGGCAGAGGGCACGTCCGGTTTCGGGGCGGCCCAGGCACGCAGCCCACCCCTCTGCCGGCGGGTGCCGTGTAGCTAAACACCGGGGTCGGCAGCGGCCCGGAGCGCGGCCAAGGGTGGGTACAGGCGCGGGGCGGCTCGGGCGCGTGGCCCATTCCTCGGCACCCTGGTGCCGCGGAGCTAAGCCCTGGGGTCGGCAGCGGACAGGAGCGGGGACAAGGCCCGGGCCGGGCGCGGCCGGACCGGTCGCGCGGACTCTCTCTCCGCCAGCGGGTACCGCGGAACTAAGCCCCGGGGTCGGCAGCGGCCCGGAGAGGGGTCGAGTGCCTGGCCGGGCGAGAGGCGGCCAGGGCGCGCGGCCCGGCCCTCCGCCGGTGGGTGCCACGGACCTAAGCACCGGGGTCAGCAGCAGCCCGGAGCGGGACCGAGGGCAGGGCCGGGCGCGGAGCGGCCCGTTCGCGCGGTCCGGACCTCGGCCGCGGGTGCCGCGGAGCTAAGCCCCGGGGTCGGCAGCGGCCCCGATCGCTGCTGAGGGTCGGGGCGGGAGCGGGGCGGCCCGGGCACGTGCACGGCCCTCGGCCCGCGGGCGCCGAGGAGGTAAGTCTCGGGGTCGGCAGCGGCACGGAGCGCGGCTGAAGGTCGGGACGGTAGCGGGGCAGCCCAGGCTCGTGGCCCGGCCCTCGGCCCGTGGGTGCCGCGAAGGTAAGCACCGGGGTCGGCAGCAGTCCGGAGCGGGGCCGAGGGCTGGACCGGACGCGGGACAGCCCCTGCGTGCGGCCCGGTCGTCCACAAGCGGGTGACGCGGAGCTAAGTCCGGGGGTCGGCAGCGGCCCAGAGTGGGGCAGAGTCCACGTCCGGGTAAGGGGCGGCCCAGGCACGCAGCCCAACCCTCCGCCGGCGGGTGCCATGGAGCTAAGCACCGGGGTCGGCAGCGGCCCGGAGCACGGCCAAGGGTGGGGACGGGGGCGGGGCGGCCCGGGCGCATGGCTCGTTCCTAGGCACCCGGTTGCCGTGGAGCTAAGCCCTGGGGTCGGCAGCGGACCGGAGCGGGGACAAGGCCTGGGCCGGGCGCGGCCGGACCGGTTGCGCGGACCTTCCCTCCGCCGGTGGGTACCGCGGAACTAAGCCCCGGGGTCGGTAGCGACCTGGAGCAGGGCCGAAGTGCGAGACAGGCGGGTAGACCCGGGCACGCCGCCAGCCCTCCACCGGCGGGTAGCCCGGAGCTAAGCCCCGGGGTCCACAGCGGCACGGAGCGTGAACGACGGCCGTGCCGGGTGCGGGGAGGACCGGGCGCGCGGCCCGGCCCTCGGCCTGTGGGGGCCGTGGAGCTAACCCCCGGGGTCGGCAGCGGCCCGGAGCGGGGCTGAGGGCCGGAACGGGCGCGGGGTGACCGGGGCGCGTGGCCCGAACCTCGGCTGGCAGGTGCCACGGAGCTAAGCCCCAGGGTTGGCAGCGGTCCGGAGAGGGGGTCGAGGGCCTGGCCGGGCGAGAGACGACCAGGGTGCACGGCCCGGCCCTCCGCCGGCGGGTGCCGCGGACCTAAGCACCGGGGTCAGCAGCGGCCCGGAGCGGGACCGAGGGCAGGGCCGGGCGCGGTGCGGACCTCGGCCGTGGGTGCCGCGGAGCTAAGCCCCGGGGTCGGCAGTTGCCGAGAGCAGGGCCAAGGGCCCGGCCGGTCGCAGGGCAGCACGGGCGCGTGGCCCGGTCCTCCGCTGGCGTGTGCCGCCATGCTAAGCCTCGGGGTCGGCAGCGGTCCGCCGGCGGGTGTAGCAGACCTAAGCACCGGGGTCAGCAGCGGCCCGGAGTGGGACCGAGGGCAGGGCCAGGCGCGGAGCGGCCCGTGCGCGCGGTCCGGACCTCGGCCGCGGGTGCCGCGGAGCTAAGCCCTGGGGTCGGCCGTTGCCCGGAGCAGGGCCAAGGGCCCGGCCGGTCACAGGGCAGCACGGGCGTGTGGCCCGGTCCTCCGCTGGCGTGTGCCGCCGTGCTAAGCCTCGGGGTCGGCAGCAGCCCAGAGCTCGGCCGAGGGTCAGGATGAGAGCGGGGAGGCCCGGGCACGTGGCCTGGCCCTCGGCCCGCGGGTGCCGCTGAGCTAAGCCCCGGGGTCGGCAGCGGTCCGGAGCGCGGCTGAGGGTCGGGAAGGCCACGGGGCGGCCTGGGAGCGCGGCCCGGCCCTCGGCCCGCGGATGCCGCGGAGCTAAGCCCCGGGGTCGGTAGCAAACCGGAGCGCGGCCAAGGGTCGTGACAGGAGCGGGGCGTCCCGGGCACGTGGCCCGTCTCTCGGCCCGGGGGTACCGTGGTGCTACGCCCCGGTGTCAGCAGTGGCCCGGAGCGAGGGCGAGAGCAGGGCTGGGCGCGGGGAGGCCGGAGTGTGCGGCCCAGCCCTCGGCCCGCTGATGCCGCGGAGCTACGCCCAGGGGTCGGCAGCGGCCCGGAGTGGGGACCGCGGACCGGGCCAGGCGCGAGGCGGCCGCGGCGCGCGCCCCAACCCTTGGCCTATGTGTTCCGCGGTGCTAAGCCCCAGGGTCGGCAGTGGCCCGGAGAGGGGCCGAGGGCCCGGTGGGGCAAGGAGCGGCCCAGGCACGTGGCCCGCCCCTCCGCCGGTGGGTGCCACGGAGCTAAGCCCCGGTGTTGGCAGCGGCACGGAGCGGGACCGAGGGAAGGGCCGGGCGCGGAGCGGCCCATGCACGCGTTCCGGACCTCGGCCGTGGGTGCCGCGGAGCAAAGCCATGGGGTCGGCAGTTGCCCAGAGCAGGGGCAAGGGCCCGGCTGGTCGCAGGGCCGCATGGGCGCGTTGCCTGGTCCTCCGCTGGCATGTGCCGTCATGCTAAGCCTCGGGGTTGGCAGCGGTCCGGAGAGGAGTCGAGGGCATGGCCGGGCGAGAGTCGGCCAGGGCGCGCGGCCCGGCCCTTCGCCGGCGGGTGCAGCGGACCTAAGCACCGGGGTCAGCAGCGGCCCGGAGCGGAACCGAGGGCAGGGCCGGGCGCGGAGCGGCCCGTGCGCGCGGTCCGGACCTCGGCCGCGGGTGCCGCGGAGCTAAGCCCTGGGGTCGGCAGTTGCCCGGAGCAGAGCCAAGGGCCCGGCCGGTCGCAGGGCAGCACGGGCGCGTGGCCCGGTCCTCCGCTGGCGTGTGCCGCCGTGCTAAGCCTCGGGGTCGGCAGCGGCCCGGAGCTCGGCTGAGGGTCAGGATGAGAGCGGGGAGGCCCGGGCACGTGGCCTGGCCCTCGGCCCGCAGGTGCCGCTGAGCTAAGCCCCGGGGTCGGCAGCGGTCCGGAGCGCGGCTGAGGGTCGGGACGGTAGTGGGGCGGCCCGGGCACGTGGCACGGCCCTCAGCCCGCGGGTGCCGCAAAGCTAAGCACCGGGGTCGGCAGTGGACGGGAGCGGGGCCGAGGGCTGGACCGGGCGCGGGGCAGCCCACGCGTGCGGCCTGGTCGTCCGCATGCGGGTGACGCGGAGCTAAGCCCGGGGGTCGGCATCTGCCCAGAGCGGGGCAGAGATCACGTCCGGGTACGGGGCGGCCCGGGCACACAGCCCACCCCTCCGCCGGCGGGTGCCGTGGAGCTAAGCACCGGGGTCAGCCACGGCCCGGAGCTCGGCTGAGGGTCAGGATGAGAGCGGGGAGGCCCGGGCACGTGGCCCGGCCCTCGGCCCGCGGGTGCTGCTGAGCTAAGCCCCGGGGTCAGCAGCAGCCCGGAGCGCGGCCGAGGGTAGCGATCGGAGCGGGTCAGCGCTGGCACGTGGTCCGGCCCTCGGCCCGGGGGTGCCAGGGAGCTAAGCTACGAGGTTGGCAGCGGCCCGGAACATGGCCGAGGGCTCGGCCGGGCAAGGGGCGGCATGGGCGCGCGGCCCGCCCCACCGCCGGTAGGTGCTGTGGAGGTAAGCCCCGAGGTCGGCAGCGGCCGGAGCGGGGCTGCGGGCCAGGCGGGGCGCAGGGTGGCCCAGGCGCGCGGCCCGACCCTCGGACCACGGGTGCCGTGGAACTAAACCCCGGGGTCGGCAGCAGCCCTGAGCGGGTCTGAGGGCGCGGCCGGGCACGGCGCGGCCCGGGCACACAGCCCGCCTCTCCGCCGGTGCTCAGCCCGGACCTCGGCTGGCGGGTGCCACGGAGCTAAGCCCCGGGGTCGGCAGCGGCCCAGAGAGCGGTCGAGGGCCTGCTCGGGCACGAGGCGGCCAGGGCGCGCGGCCCGGCCCTCCGCCGGCGTGTGCTGCGGAGCTAAGCACCGACGTGAGCAGCAGCCCGGAGCAGGACCGAGGGCAGGGCTGGGCGCAGGGCGGCCCGGGCGTGCAGCCCGGCCCTTGGCCGCGGGTGCTGTGGAGCTAAGCTCCGGGGTCGGCAGTTGCCTGGAGCAGGGCTGAGGGCCCGGCCGGTCGCGGGGCAGCACGGGCGCGTGGCCCGGTCCTCCGCTGGCGTGTGCCGCGGAGCTAAGCCTCGGGGTCAGCAGCGGCCCGGAGCTCGGCCGAGGCTCAGGATGAGAGCGGGGCAGCCAGGGCAAGTGGCCCTGCCCTCGGCCCACGGGTGCCGCTGAGCTAAGCCCCGGGGTCGGAGGTGGCCCAGAGCGCGTCAAACGTCGTGACGGGAGCGGGGCATCCCTGGCACGTGGACCGCCTCTCGGCCTGGGGGTGCCGTGGAGCTACGCCCCTGGGTCGGCAGCGGCACGGAGCGGGGGCGAGAGCAGGGCCAGGCACTGGGAGGCCGGGGCGCGCGGCCCGGCCCTTGGCCCGCTGGTGCCGCGGAGCTAAGTCCCGGGGTTTGCAGCAGCCCAGAGCGGGGACGAGGACCGGGCCAGGCGCGGGGCAGCTAGGGCACGCGGCCCGACTCTCGGCCCATGGGTGCTGCGGAGCTAAGTCCCAGGGTCGGCAGCGGCCCGGAGCGGGGTCGAGGGCCCAGCCGGGCATGGCGCGGCCCGGGCACACGGCCCGCCCCTCCGCCGGAGGGTGCTGCAGAGCTAAGCCAAGGTGTCGGCAGCGGCCCTTAGCGGGGCCGAGGGACGGGACGGGCGCGGGGCGGCTGGGGCGCGCGGCCCGGTCCTCTGCCGACGGGAGCCGCGGTGCTAAGCCACGGGGTCGGCAGCGGCCCAGAGCCGGGCCAAGGGCCCGGTCGGGCACGGCTCGGCCCGGGCACACGGCCCTCCCCTCCGCCGGCGGGTGCCGCGGAGCTAAGCCCCGGGGTCGGCCCCGGCCCGGAGTGTGTCCGAGGGCCCGGCCGGGCACGGCTCAGCCCGGGCACACGGCCCTCCCCTCCGCCGGCGGGTCCCGCGGAGCTAAGCCCCGGGGTCGGCAGTGGCCCGGAGCGTGGCCGAGTGTTGGGAAGGGTGCGGGGCACTTCGGGAGCACGGACCGGCCTTCGGCCCGCGGGTGCCGCGGAGCTAAGCCCCGGGGTCGGCAGCGACCCGGAGCGGGGCCTAGGGCCAGGCAGATCATGGCGCAGCACAGGCGCGTGGCCCGATCCTCCGCTGGCGGGTGCCGCGGAGCTAAGCTCCGGGGTTGGCAGCGGCCCAGAGCGGGAACGAGTGACGGGCCGGGCGCAGTTGGGCCTGGGCACGCCGCCCTGCCCTCCACCGGCAGCTGCCGCGGAGCTAAGCCCCGGCATCCACAGCGGCACTGAGCGTGGCCGAGGGCCGTGCCAGGCGAGGGGAGGACCGGGCGCGCGGCCCGGCCCTCGGGCGGCGGGGGCCGTGGAGCTAAGCCTCGGGGTTGGCAGCGGCCCGGAGAGGGATCGAGGGCGTGACCGGGCACGAGGCAGACAGGGCGCGCGGCCCGGCCCTCCGCCGGTGGGTGCCGCGGACCTAAGCAGCGTGGTGAGCAGTGGCCCGGAGCGGGACCGAGGTCAAGGCCGGGCGCTGGGCGGCCCAGGCGCACGGCACGGCCCTTGGCCGCGGGTGCCATGGAGCTAAGCCCCGGGGTCGGCAGTTGCCCGGAGCAGGGCCGAGGGCACAGCCGGTTGCGGGGCGACATGGCCGCGTGGCCTGGTCCTCCGCTGGCGTGTGCCGCGGAGCTAAGCCTCGGGGTCAGCAGCGGCCCGGCGCTCGGCCGAGTGTCACGACGAGAGCGGGGCAGCCCGGGCAAGTGGCCATGCCCTCGGCCCTCGGGTGCCACTGAGCTAAGCCCCGGGGTCGGCAGCAGCCTGGAGCACGGCCGAGGGTAGCGATGGGAGCAGGTCGGCCCTGGCACGTGGCCCGGCCCTCGGCCCGGGGATGCCGCGGAGCTAAGCTCCGGGGTCGGCAGTGTCCCTAAACGTGGCCGAGGGCTCGGCCAGGCAAGGGGCGGCACAGGCGCGCGGCCCGCCCATCCGCCAGCGGGTGCCGAGGAGCTAAGCCCCGGGATCGGCAGCTGCCCGGAGCGGGGCCGCGGGCCAGTTGGGCGCAGGGCAGCCCAGGCGCGCGGCCTGGCCCTCGGCCAACGGGTGCCTCAGTGCTAAGCCCCGGGGTCGGCATCGGCCCGGAGCGGGGCCGACGGCCCGGCCAGGCACGAGGCGGCCCAGGCGCGTGGCCCTCCCTTCCGCCGGTGGGTGCCGCTGAGCTAAACCCCGGGGTCGGAAGCGGCCCTGAGCGGGGCCGAGGGCCCGGTCGGGCACGGCGCGGCCCGGGCACACTGCGTGCCCCTCTGCCGGCGGGTGCCGCGGAGCTAAGCCCCGGGGTCAGCAGCGGCCTGGAGTGCGGCCGTGGGTTGGGATGGTAGCAGGGCGGCCCGGGCACGTGGCCCGGCCCTCGGCCCGCGGGTGTCGCGAAGCTAAGCACCGGGGTCGGCAGCGGTCCGGAGCGGGGCCGAGGGCTGAACCGGGCGTGGGGCAGCCCACGCGTTTGGCCCGGTCGTCCGCAAGCGGGTGATGCGGAGCTAAGCCCGGGGGTCGGCAGCGGCCCAGAGCGGGGCAGAGGGCCCGTTAGGGTACGGGGCGGACCGGGCGCGCAGCCCACCCCTCCGTCTGCGGGTGTCGTGGAGCTAAGCCCTGGGGTTGGCAGCGGCCTGGAGCGCGGCCAAGGGTTGGGATGGTAGCGGGGTGACCCGGGCACGTGGCCCGATCCTCGGCCCGCGAGTGCCGCGAAGCTAAGCACCAGGGTCGGCAGTGACCCGGAACGTGGTCAAGGGCTCAGCCAGGCAAGGGGCGGCACGGGCGCCTGGCCCACCCCTCCACAGGTGGGTGCTGCGGAGCTAAGCCCCAGGGTTGGCAGCGGCCCAGAGTGGGGCCGCAGGCCAAGCGGGGCGCAGGTCGGCCCAGGCGCTCGGCCAGGCCTCAGCCCACGGATGCCTCGGTGCTAAGCCCCGGGGTCGGCAGCAGCCCTGAGCGGAGCCGAGAGTCCGGCCTGGCACGGCGCGGCCTGGGCACACTGCCTGCCTCTACGCCAGCGGGTGCCACAGAGCTACGCCCCGGGGTCAGCAGCGGCCCGGAGCGCGGCCGAGGGTTGGGATGGTAGCAGGGCAGCCCGGGCACGTGGCCCGGCCCTCGGCCCGCGGGTGCCGCGAAGCTAAGCACCGGGGTCGGCAGCGGTCTGGAGCCGATGGCTGGACCGGGCGCGGAGCAGCCCACGCGGTCGTCTGCAAGCAGGTGACGCAGAATTAAGCCTGGGGGTCGGCAGCGGCCCAGAGCGGGGCAGAGGGCCCGTCAGGTTACAGAGCGGCCCGGGCGCGCAGCCCACCCCTCCGCCGGCGGGTGCCGTGGAGCTAAGCTCTGGGGTCCGCAGCGGCCTGGAGCGGGGACAAGGCCCGGGCCGGGCGCGGCCAGCCCGGTTGTGCAGACCGTCCTTCCGCCAGCGGGTACCGCGGAGCTAAGCCCCAGGGTCATTAGCGGCCCGGAGCGGGGCCGAAGGCCGGGCCGGGCGCGGTTCTGCCAGGGCGTGCCGACCTGCCCTCCACCGGCGGCTGCCGCGGAGCTAAGCCCCGGGGTGCACAGCGGCACGGAGCATGGCCGAGGGCCGTACCGGGCACGGGGAGGACCGGGCGCGCGACCTGGCCGTCGGGCGGTGGGGACCGTGGAGCTAAGCCCCAGGATTGGCAGTGGCCCGGAGCGGTACCGAGGGCCGGGCCGGGAGCGGTCCGGCAAGGTCGCGCAGCCCGGCCCTCGGCCCACGATTGCCGCTGAACTATGCCCTGGGGTTGGCAGCGGCCCCGAGCGGGGCCAAGGGCTGGCAGGGCGCTGGGCGGCCCGGGTGCGTGGCCGGAGGGTGCCGCGGAGCTAAGCCCCGGGTTCGGCAGCCACCCGGAGCAGGGCCGTGGGCCGGGTCAGGAGCGGGGCGGCTCGGGCGCGCGGCCCTGTCCTCCACCAGCAGGTGCCGTGGAGTTAAGACCCGGGGTCAGCAGCGGCCCGTAGCAGGGACGAGCGCCGGGCAGGGCGGGGGGCAGACGGGGCGCGTGGCCCGACGCTCAGCCATCAGTCGGCAGCTGCCCGGAACAGTGCCGAGGGCCGTGCCAGGTGCGGCCGGCCTGGGCGCGCGTCCCGGTCCTCCACCGGCGGGTGCCGCGAAGCTAAGCCCCGTTGTCGCCAGCGGCCTGGAGCGCAGCCAGGACCGGGCCGGGCACGGGGCGGCCCCGGCACGCGGCTGGGCCAGGCGTGGGGCGGCCCCCGCGTGCCGCCCGGCCATGGGCTCGCGTATGCCGCGGAGCTAAGCCCCGGGGTCATCAGCGGCCCGGAGCGGGGCCGAGGGCCGGGCAGGGCGCAGTGCAGCCTGGGCGCGCGTACCGGCCCTTGGCCAGCGGGTGCCGCTGGGCTAAGCCCCTTGTTTGGCAGTGGCCCAGAACACGGCCGAGGGTCGGGACGGGAGCGGGGCGGCTCGGGTGCGCGGCCTGGCCTCCGCCGGGGGGGTGCCGCGGAGCTAAGCCCCGCGGTCGGCAGCGGCCCGGAGTGCGGCAGAGGGTCCCGACGGTAGCGGGGTGGCCGGGACACGTGGCCCGGTCCTCTGCTGGCAGGTGACGCGGAGCTAAGCCCCGGGGTCGCCAGCGGCCCGGAGCAGGGACGAGGGCCAGGCAGGGTGCGGGCCAGACCGGGCGCGCGGCACCATCCTGCGCCGGCAGGTGCTGTGGAGCTAAGCCCTGGCATCAGCAGAGGTCCGGGTGGGGCCGAGGTCGGGGCCGGGGCCTGGGGCTGCCCGGGCTCGCGTCCCAGCCCTCTGCCGGCGAGTGCCGCGGGGCTAAGCCCAGGGGTCGGCAGCGGCCCAGAGGTGGGTCGAGGGCCAGGCCAGGCGCGGTGCGGCCCTGGAGCGCGTCCCGGACCTCGGCCCGCAGCTGCCACGGAGCTAAACCCCGGGGTCAGCAGTGGCCCAGAGCTGGGCCGAGGGCCTAGCCGGGCACGGGTCGGCACTGGCGCTCGTCCCGGCCCTCCGCGGTCCTGTGCCGAGGAGCTAAGCCCCGGGGTCAGCAGCGGCCCAGAGCGTGGCCGAGGGCCGGGACGGGCGCAGGGTGGCCTAGGCGCGTGGCCCGGCGCTCGGCCAGCTGGTCTCGCGGAGCTAAGCCCCGGGGTCGTCAGCGGCCTGGAACGAGGGCGAGGGTCGTGATGGGAGCGAGGCGGCTCGGGCGTGCGGCCCGATGCTCGGCCGGGGGTTGCCGCGGAGCAAAGCCCCGGGCTCTGCAGCAGCCTGGAGTGGGGCCAGGGCCGGACAGGGCGTGTGGCGGCTCCGGCGCGAGGCTCGGCCCTCGGCTCGCGTGTGCCGCAGAGCTAAGACCCTGGTTCGGCAGCAGCCCGGAGCGGGACCCAGGGCCGGGCAGGGCGCAGGGTGGCCCGGTTGCGAGGCCCGGCCCTCGGCCGGCGGCTGCCGTGGAGCTAAGCCCCGGGGTCGGAAGCGGCCCGGAGCGTGGCCGAGTGTACTGACAGGAGCGCGGTGGCCCGAGCACGTGGCCCGGTCCTCCGCCGGAGTGTGCCGTGGAGCTTAGCCTGGGGGTCATCAGCGGCCCGGAGCAGGGCCGAGGGCCGGGCAGGCCGCCGGCTGGCCCAGGCGCGCGGCCTGCCCCTCGGCCAGCGGGTGCCGCGGAGCTAATCCCCGGGGTCGGCAGCGGTCTGGAGTGCGGCCGAGTGTCGGTACTGGAGCGGGGCCGGCCGGGCACGCGGTCCGGCCTTCGGCAAACTGGTGCCGCGGAGCTAAGCCCCGAGGTCGGCAGCGGCCCGGAGCAGGGCCGAGGGCCGGGCCGGGCGCGGGTTGGCCCGGGCACGCGGCCCGGCTTTAGTCCCAAGGGTGCCGCGGAGTTAAGCCCTGGGGTAGGCAGCAGACTGGAGAGCGGCCGAGTGTTGGTACGGGCACGGGGCGGCCCGGACGCACGGCCGGGCCGTCGACCGGCGGGTGCCACGGAGCTTAGCCCCGGGGTCGGCAGGAGTCTGAAGAGCGGCCGAGTGTCGGTACGAGTAAGGGGCGGCCGGGCACGCGGCCCAGCCCTTGGCCTGCGGTGCTGCAGAGCTGAGCCCCACGGTCAGCACCTGCCCGGAGCTGGGCCGAAGGCCGTGCCGGGCGCGGCCGGCCCAGGCGCGCGTACCTGCCCTCCGCCGGCTGGCACCACGGAGCTAAGCACCGGGGTCGGCAACGGCCCGGAGCGGGGCCGAGGGCCGGGCAGGGCGCTGGGCGGCCCGGGCGCGTGGCCAGGCCCTGCGCCGCAGGGATCCGCGGAGCTATGCCCCGGGGTCGGCAGCCACCCGGAGTGGGGCCGAGGTCCGTGCAGGGCGCAGTGCAGCCCGGGCCCGCGGCCCGGCCCTCGGACACCGTGTGCCGCGGGGATAAGACCCCGTTTTGGCAGCGGCCTGGAGCGGGGCCAAGGGCCGGGGTATGTGCGGGGTGCCCCAGTCGCAAGGCCTGGCCCTCCGCCGACGGGTGCCACAGAGCTAAGCCCCAAGGTCTGCAGCGGCCCAGAACGCGGCCGAGGGTCGGGATGGGAGTGGGGCGGCTCAGGCACGCGGCCCGACTCTCGGCCGGGGGGTGCCGTGGAGCTAAGCCCAGGGGTCGTCAGCGGCCCAGAGCGAGGCCGAGGGTCCCGACGGGAGCGGGGCAGCCGGGACACGTGGCCCGGTCCTCCGCCGGCAGGTGACTCGGAGGTAAGGCCCGGGGTCGGCAGCGGCCCGGAGCACGGTCGAGGGCCGGGCAGGGCGTGGGGCAGACCGGGCGTGCGGCACGTTCCTCCGCCGGCGGGTGCTGCGGAGCTAAGCCCCGGGGTCGGCAGCGGTCTGGAGAGCGGCCGAGTGTCGGTACGGGAGCGGGGCGGCCCGGACGCGCAGCCGGGTCCTCGGCCGGCGGGTGCCGCGGAGCTAAGCCCCGTGGTCGGCAGCGGTCTGGAGAGCTGCCGTGTCTGTACGGTCAAGGGGCGGCCCGGGCACGCGGCCCGTCCTTCGGTACGCTGGTGCCACGGAGCTAAGCCCCAGGGTCGGCAGCGGCCCGGAGCGGGGCCGATGGCCGGGCCGGGCACGGGTTGGCCGAGCACGCGGCCCGTCCTTCGTCCCGTGGGTGCCACGGAGCTAAGCCCTGGAGTCGGAAGCAGCCTGGGGCGGGGCGCAGGGCCGGGCCGGGCGCGGTGCGGCCCGGACGCGCGTCCCAGCCCTCAGTCCGCGGGTGCCGCAGAATTAAGCACCAGCATCAGCAGCGGCCCGGTGCGGAGCCGAAGGCCGGGTTGGGCGCGGGACGGCCCGGGTGCGCGGCCCGGCCCTCCGCCGACGGGTGCCGCAGAGCTAAGCCCCGGGGTCTGCACCGGACCAAAACGCGGCCGAGGGTCAGGACGGGAGCGGGCTGGCTCGGGCGCATGGCCCGACGCTCGGCCGGGGGGTGCCACGGAGCTAAGCCCCGGGGTCGGCAGCGGCCCGGAGCGCGGCCGAGGGTCCCGACGGGAGCGGGGCGGCAGGACAGGTGGCCAGGTGCTCTGCCGGCAGGTGCCGTGGAGCTAAGCCATGGAGTCGGCAGCGGTCTGGAGAGCGGCTGCGTGTGTTACGGGCAAGGGGCAGTCAGGGCACGAGTCCCGGCCTTCGGCACGCTGGTGCCACGGAGCTAAACCCCGGGGTCGGCAGCGGCCCGGAGGGGGCCGAGGACCGGGCCGGGCGTGGTGCGGCCCGGGCGCGCATACCAGCCCTCGGCCCGCTGGTGCCGCGGACTAAGCCCCGGGGTCAGCAGCGGCCCAAAACGCGGCCGAGGGTCGGGACGGGAGCGGGGCGGCTCGGGTGCGCTGCCCAACGCTCAGCCGGCGGTCGGCAGCTGCCCGGAACGGTGCCGAGGGCCGTGCCGGGCGCGGCCGGCCTGGGCGCGCATCCCGGTCCTCCACCGGCGGGTGCCGCGGAGCTAAGCCCCGTTGTCGCCAGCGGCCTGGAGCGCAACCAGGACCGGGCCGGGCACGGGGCGGCCCCGGCGCGCGGCTGGGCCAGGCGCGGGGCGGTCCCCGCGTGCGGCCCGGCCATCGGCTTGCGTATGCCGCAGAGCTAAGCCCCGGGGTCGTCAGCGGCCCGGAGCGGGGCCGAGGGCCGGGCAGGGCGCGGTGCAGCCTGGGCGCGCGGCCCGGCCTTTGGCCAGCGGGTGCCGCTGGGATAAGCCCCTGGTTTGGCAGCGGCCCAGAACGCGGCCGAGGGTCGGGACGGGAGCGGGGCGGCTCGGGCGCGCAGCCTGGCCTCAGCCGGCGGGTACCGTGGAGCTAAGCCCCGCGGTCGGCAGCGGCCCGGAGTGCGGCAGAGGGTCCCGATGGTAGCGGGGTGGCCGGGACACGTGGCCCGGTCCTCTGCTGGCAGGTGCCGCAGAGCTAAGCCCCGGGGTCGCCAGCGGCCCGGAGCAGGGGCGAGGGCCGGGCAGGGTGCAGGCCAGACCGGGCGCGTGGCACCGTCCTGCGCCGGCCGGTGCTGCGGAGCTAAGCCCCGGCATCAGCAGAGGTCCGGGGTGGGGCCGAGGTCGGGGCCGGGCCTGGGGCTGCCCGGGCTCGCGTCCCAGCCCTCTGCCGGCGAGTGCCGCGGGGCTAAGCCCAGGGGTCGGCAGCGGCCCGGAGGTGGGTCGAGGGCCAGGCCGGGCGCGATGCGGCCCTGGAGCGCGTACCGGACCTCGGCCCACAGCTGCCACGGAGCTAAACCCCAGGGTCAGCAGTGGCCCAGAGCTGGGCCGAGGGCTTAGCCGGGCACGGGTAGGCACTGGCGCTCGTCCCGGCCCTCCGCCGTCCTGTGCCGAGGAGCTAAGCCCCGGGGTCAGCAGCGGCCCGGAGCGTGGCCGAGGGCCGGACGGGCGCGGGGTGGCCTAGGCGCGTGGCCCGGCCCTCGGCCCGCTGGTCTCCTGGAGCTAAGCCCCGGGGTCGTCAGCGGCCCGGAACGAGGGCGAGGGTCGGGATGGGAGCGAGGCGGCTCGGGCGTGTGGCCCGATGCTCGGCCGGGGGTTGCCGCGGAGCAAAGCCCCGGGCTCTGCAGTGGCCTGGAGCGGGGCCAGGGCCGGACCGGGCATGTGGCGGCCCCAGCGCGAGGCTCGGCCTTCGGCTCGTGTGTGCCGCGGAGCTAAGACCCTGGTTCGGCAGCAGCCCGGAGCGGGACCCAGGGCCGGGCAGGGCGCAGGGTGGCCCAGTCGCGAGGCCCGGCCCTCGGCCGGCGGCTGCGATGGAGCTAATCCCCGGGGTCGGCAGCGGCCCGGAGCGGGGCCGAGGGCCGGGCCGGGCGCGGGGCGGCCCTGGCGCGCCGTCAGGCCCTCCGCCGACGGGTGCCACGGAGCTAAGCCCCGGGGTCGGAAGCGGCCCGGAGCGTGGCCGAGTGTACCGACAGGAGCGCGGCGGCCCGAGCACGTGGCCCGGTCCTCCGCCGGAGTGTGCCGCGGAGCTTAGCCCGGGGGTCAGCAGCGGCCCGGAGCGGGGCCGAGGGCCGGGCAGGCCGCCGGCTGGCCCAGGCGCGCGGCCTGCCCTTCGGCCAGCGGGTGCCGCGGAGCTAATCCCCGGGGTCGGCAGCGGTCTGGAGTGCGGCCAAGTGTCGGTACTGGAGCGGGGCCGGCTGGGCACGCGGTCCGGCCTTCTGCACACTGGTGCCGCGGAGCTAAGCCCCGAGGTCGGCAGCGGCCCGGAGCAGGGCCGAGGGCCGGGCCGGGCGCGGGTTGACCCGGGCATGCGGCCCGGCTTTCATCCCAAGGGTGCCGTGGAGTTAAGCCCTGGGGTAGGCAGCGGACTGGAGAGCGGCCGAGTGTCGGTACGGGCACGGGGCGACCCGGATGCACGGCCGGGCCCTCGACAGGCGGGTGCCACGGAGCTTAGCCCCGGGGTCGGCAGCAGTCTGAAGAGCGGCCGAGTGTCGGTACGAGTAAGGGGCGGCCGGGCACGCGGCCCAGCCCTCGGCCCGCGGGTGCTGCAGAGCTGAGCCCCACGGTCAGGAGCTGCCCGGAGCTGGGCCGAAGGCCGTGCCGGGCGCGGCCATCCCAGGCGCGTGTACCTGCCCTCCGCCGGCTGGCACCGCGGAGCTAAGCACCGGGGTCGGCAACGGCCCGGAGCGGGGCCGAGGGCCGGGCAGGGCGCTGGGCGGCCCGGGTGCGTTGCCAGGCCCTGCGCCGCAGGGATCCGCGGAGCTATGCCCCGGGGTCGGCAGCCACCCGGAGTGGGGCCGAGGTCCGTGCCGGGCGCAGTGCAGCCCGGGCCCGCGGCCCGGCCCTCGGACACCGTGTGCCGCGGGGATAATACCCGGTTTCGGCAGCGGCCTGGAGCGGGGCCAAGGGCCGGGTTATGTGCGGGGTGCCCCGGTCGCAAGGCCTGGCCCTCTGCCGACGGGTGCCGCAGAGCTAAGCCCCAAGGTCTGCAGCGGTCCAGAACGCGGCCGAGGGTCGGGACGGGAGGGGGCGGCTCGGGTGCGCGGCCCGACGCTCGGCCGGAGGGTACCGCGGAGCTATGCCCAGGGGTCGTCAGCGGCCCGGAGTGAGGCCGAGGGTCCCGACGGGAGCGGGGCAGCCGGGACACGTGGCCCGGTCCTCCGCCGGCAGGTGACTCGGAGGTAAGGCCCGGGGTCGGCAGCGGCCCGGAGCAGGGTCGAGGGCCGGGCAGGGCGCGGGGCAGACCGGGCGTGCGGCACGTTCCTCCGCCAGCGGGTGCTGCGGAGCTAAGCCCCGGTGTCGGCAGCGGTCTGAAAAGCGGCCGAGTGTCGGTACGGGAGCGGGGCGGCCCAGACGCGCAGCCGGGCCCTCGGCCGACGGGTGCCGCGGAGCTAAGCCCCGGGGTTGGCAGCAGTCTGGAGAGCTGCCGAGTGTCTGTACGGTCAAGGGGCGGCCCGGGCACGCGGCCCGTCCTTCGGCACGCTGGTGCCACGGAGCTAAGCCCCAGGGTCGGCAGCGGCCCGGAGCGGGGCCGAGGGCCGGGCCGGGCGCGGGGGCCCTGGCGCGCGGCCCGGCCCTCCGCCGGTGCATGCCGCGGGGCTAAGCCCCGGGTACGGCAGCGGCCCGGAGTGGGGCCGAGGGCCAGGCCGGACGCAGGGTGCCCCGGTCCCAAGGCCTGGCCCTCCGCCGACGGGTGCCGCAGAGCTAAGCCCCGGGGTCTGCACCGGACCAAAACGCGGCCGAGGGTCGGGACGGGAGCGGGCTGGCTCGGGCGCATGGCCCGACGCTCGGCCGGGGAGTGCCACGAAGCTAAGCCCCGGGGTCGGCAGCGGCCCGGAGCGTGGCCGAGGGTCCCTACGGGAGCGGGGCGGCAGGACAGGTGGTCAGGTGCTCCGCTGGCAGGTGCCGCGGAGCTAAGCCCCGGAGTCGGCAGCGGTCTGGAGAGCAGCCGCGTGTGTGTACGGGCAAGGGGCTGTCAGGGCATGAGTCCCGGCCTTCGGCACGCTGGTGCCATGGAGCTAAGCCCCGGGGTCGGCAGGGGCCCGGAAGGGGCCGAGGGCCGGGCCGGGCGTGGTGCGCCCCGGGCGCGTGTTCCAACCCTCGGCCCGCTGGTGCCGCGGAACTAAGCCCCGGGGTCAGCAGCGGCCCAAAACGTGGCCGAGGATCGGGACGGGAGCGGGGCGGCTCGGGTGCGCTGCCCAACGCTCAGCCGGCGGTCGGCAGCTGTCCGGAAAGGTGCCGAGTGCCGTGCCAGGCGCGGCCAGCCTGGGCGCGCGTCCCGGTCCTCCGACAGCGGGTGCCGCGGAGCTAAGCCCTGTTGTCGCCAGCGGCCTGGACCAGGGCCAGGACCGGAGCGGGCGCGGGATGGCCCCGGTGCGCACCTGGGCCAGGTGCGGGGCGGTCCCCGCGCGCAGCCCGGCCCTTGTCTCGCGTATGCCGCGGAGCTAAGCCCCGGGGTCGTCAGCGGCCCGGAGCGGGGCCGAGGGCCGGGCAGAGCGCTGGGCGGCCTGGGTCGTGGCCAGGCACTGCGCCGGAGGGTGCCGCGGGGATAAGCCCCGGGGTCGGCAGCCACCGGAGCTGTCCGAGGGCCGGGCAGTGCGCGGTGCGGCCCAGGCGTGTAGCTCGGCCCTCGGCCAGCGGGTGCCGCGGTGATATGCCCCGGTTTCGGCAGCGGCCCGGAGCGGGGCCAAGGGCCGGTCCGGGCGCGGGGTGGCCTGGTCGCAAGGCCTGGCCCTCTGCCAATGGTTTCCGCAGAGCTAAGCCCCGGGGTCGGCAGCGGCCCAGAACATGGCCGAGGTTCGGGACGGGAGCGGGGCGGCTCGGGCGCGTGGGCCGTTCCTCCGCCAGTGGGTGCCGCGGAGCTAAGCCCCAATGTTGCCAGCGACCTAGAGCGGGGCCTGGACCGGGCCAGGCGCGGGGTGGCCCCTCCGTGCGGCCAGGCCATGAGTGGGCGTCCCCAGCGCGGGGCCCGGCCCTCGGCTCCCGTATGTCGTGGAGCATAGCCCCGGGGTCGTCAGCGGCCCGAACCGGGGCCGTGGGCCGGGCAGGGCGCTGGGCGGCCCGGGTGCGTGGCCAGGCCCTGCGCCGGAGGGTGCCGCGGAGCTAAGCCCCGGGGTCGGCAGCCG
Source organism: Sorex fumeus (assembly GCF_029834395.1). Classification (NCBI taxonomy): domain Eukaryota; kingdom Metazoa; phylum Chordata; class Mammalia; order Eulipotyphla; family Soricidae; genus Sorex; species Sorex fumeus. Next base: position 2,737,103 of record NW_026606240.1, read on the forward strand.
CCCGGAGCGGGCCGTGGGCCGGGCAGGGCGCGGGGTGGCCTCGGTCGCAAGGCCCGGCCCTCGGCCGATGGGTGCCGCCGAGCTAAGCCCCGGGGTCGGCAGTGGCCCGTAGTGGGGCCGAGGGCCGGGCAGGGCGCGGGGCGGCCCGGGTTCGCTGCCCGGCCCTCCGCCGACGGGTGCCGCGGAGCTAAGCCCCGGGGTCAGAAGCGGCCTGTTGCGTGGCCGAGGGTACCGACGGGAGCGGGGCGGCCCGGGCACGTGGCCCGGTCCTCCGCTGGAGTGTGCCGCGGAGCTAAGCCCCGGTGTCGGCAGCAGCCCGGGGCGGGGCGGAGGGCCGGGCCGGCGGGTGCTGCGGAGCTAAGCCCCGGGGTCAGAAGTGGTCTGGAGAGCGGCCTAGTGTCGGTATGGGCGCGGTGCGGCCCGGGCACGCGGCCCGGCCTTCTGCACGCGGGTTCCGCGGAGCTAAGCCCCAGGGTCGGAAGCGGCCCGGAGTGCGGCTGAGGATACCGAAGCGAGCGGGGCGGTCCGGGCACGTGACACGGTCCTCCGCCGGCGTGTGCCACGGAGCTAAGCCCCAGGGTCGACAGCGGCCCGGGGCGGGGCTGAGGGCCGGGCCGGGCGCTGGGTGGCCCAGGCGCGTGGCCTGGCCCTCGGCCGGCGGATGACGCGGAGCTAAGCCCCAGTGTTGGCAGCAGTCAGGAGAGCGGCCGAGTGTCAGTACTGGCGTGGGGCGGCCGGGGCAATCGGCCCGGCCTTCGGCAGGCGGGTGCCGCGGGGCTAAGCCCCGGCGTCAGCAGATGTCCGGGAAGGGGTTGAGGGCGGGGCCGGGCCTGGGGCGGCCCGGGCGCGCTTCCTGGCCCTCCGTCTGCGAAGCCCCGGGGTCGGCAGTGGCCCGGAGCGTGGCCAAGGGCCGGGATGGGTGCGGGGTGGCCCAGGCGCACGGCCTGGCCCTCAGCCCGCTGGTCTCGCGGAGCTAAACCCCGGGGTTGTCAGCGTCCCGGACCAGGGCCGAGGACCGGGCCGGGAGTGGGGCGGCCCGGGCACGCGCCCTGAACCTCGGTCCTAGGGGGCCGTGGTGCTAAGCCCCGGTGTCGGCAGCGGCCCGGAACGAGGGCGAGGGTCGGGACGGGAGCTAGGCGGCTCGGGCGTGCGGCACTACGCTCAGCCGGGGGTTGCCGGGGAGCTAAGCCCTGGGGTCGGCAGCGGCCCGGAGCGTGGCCGAGGGCCAGGCTGGGCGCTGGGTGGCCCAGGTGTGCGGTCCGGCCCTCGGCCCACTGGTATCGTGGAGCTAAGTCCCGGGGTTGTCAGCGGCCCAGACCCGGGCCGAGGACCGGGCTGGGAGTTGGGCGGCCCGGGGGCGAGCCCCGACCCTCAGTCCTAGGGGGCCTCAGAGCTAAGCCCCGGTGTCGGCAGTGGCCCGGAGCGGGGCCGAGGGCCGGGCCGGGCGCGGGGTGCCCCAGTCGCAAGGCCTGGCCCTCCGCCGACGGGTGCCGCAGAGCTAAGCCCCGGGGTCTGCAGCGGCCCAAAACGCGGCCGAGGGTCGGGACGGGAGTGGGGTGGCTCGGGCGCTTTGCCCAATGCTCGGGCGGGCGGTGCCGCAGAGCTAAGACCCGGGTCGGCAGTGGCCCGGAGCACGGACGAGGGTCCCGACGGGAGCAGGGAGGCAGGACAGGTGGCCCGGTCCTCCTCCGACAGGTGCCGCGGAGCTAAGCCCCGGGGTCAGCAGCGGTCTGGAGAGCGGCCGAGTGTCTGTACAGGCAAGGGGGGCCCGGGAACGCGGCCCGGCCTTCTTCACGCTGGTGCCACAGAGCTAAGTCCCGGGGTTGGCAGCGGCCCGGAGCTGGGCCGAGGGCCAGGCCGGGCGCGGGTTGGCCCGGGTACGCGGCCTGGCCTTCTTCCCGCGGGTGCTGCGGAGCTAAGCACCAGAGTCGGCAGCGGCCTGTGGCGGGGCCGAGGACCGGGCCGGGAGCGGTGCGGCCCGTGCGCGTGTCCCAGCCCTCGGCCCGTGGGTGCCGCGGAACTAAGCCTCGGGGTCAGCAGCGGCCCGGTGCGAGGCCGAAGCCGGGCCGGGCTCAATGCGGCCCAGGCGCGCAACCCGGCCCTCCGCCGGCCGGTGCCGCGGGGCTAAGCCCCGGGGTCGGCTGCGGTCTGGAGTAGGTCCCAGGGCCGGGCCGGGCGCGGTGCGGCCCGGGAGCGCGGCCCGTACCTCATCCCGCGGCTGCCGCGGAGCTAAGTCCCGGGGTCAGCAGCGGCCCAGAACGTGGTCGAGGGTCGGGACAAGAGCGGGGCAGGGCGGCTCGTGCGCGCGGCCCGACGCTCAGCCGGGGGGTGCCGCGGAGCTAAGCCCCGGGGTTGGCAGCGGCCCGGAGCGGGCCCGAGGGACGTGCCGGGCGTGGTGCGGACCGGGCGCGCGACCCCGCTATAGGCCCACGGGTGCCGCGGAGCAAAGCCCCCGGGATCGGTAGCAGCCCAGAGCATGGCCGAGGGTCCCGACAGGAACGGGGCAGCCGGGACACGTGGCCAGTCCTCTGCCGGCAGGTGACGCGGACCTAAGCCCAAGTGTCGGAAGCGGCCCGGAGCGGGTCCAAGGACCATGCTGGGCACGGGGCGGCTCGGGCGCGCGTCACCGCCCTCGGCCCGCGGGTGCCGCGGTGCTAAGCCCCGCAGTCGGCAGCTGACAGCAGCTGGACCGAAGGCCGTGGCGGGCCCGGCCGGCCCGGGCGCGCTAACATGCCCTCCGCTGGCTGGCGCCACGGAGCTAAGCCCCGGGGTCGTTAGCGGCCCGGAGCGGGGCCGAAGGCCGAGCCGAGCGCGGTTCTGCCAGGGCGTGCCATCCTGCCCTCCACCGGCGGCTGCCGCGGAGCTAAGCCCCAGGGTGCACAGCGGCACGGAGCATGGCCGAAGGCCGTACCAGGCGCGGGGAGGACCGGGCACACGACCTGGCCATCGGGCGGCGGGGACCGTGGAGCTAAGCCCCAGGATTGGCAGTGACCCGGAGCGGTACCGAGGGCCGGGCTGGGAGCGGTCCGGCAAGGTCGCGCAGCCAGGCCCTCGGCCCACGATTGCCGCTGAACTATGCCCCGGGGTCGGCAGCGGCCCCGAGCGGAGCCGAGGGCCGGCAGGGCGCTGGGCGGCCTGGGTGCGTGGCCAGGCACTGCGCCGGAGGGTGCCGCGGAGGTAAGCCCCGGGTTCAGCAGCCACCCGGAGCAGGGCCGTGGGACGGGACAGGAGCAGGGCGGCTCAGGCGCGTGGCCCTGTCCTCCACCGGCGGGTGCCGTGGAGTTAAGACCCGCGGTCGGCAGCGGCCCGGAGCAGGGACGAGCGCCGGGCTGGGCGGGGGGCAGACCGGGCGCGTGGCCCGACGCTCAGCCGTCGGTCGGCAGCTGCCCGGAACGGTGCCGAGGGCTGTGCCGGGTGCGGCCGGCCTGGGCGCGCGTCCCGGTCCTCCACCGGCAGGTGCCACGGAGCTAATTCCCGTTGTCGCCAGCGGCCTGGAGCGCAGCCAGGACTGGGCCGGGCACGGGGCGGCCCCGGCGCGCGGCTGGGCCAGGCGCGGGGCGGCCCCCGAGTGCGGCCCGGCCATCGGCTCGCGTATGCCACGGAGCTAAGCCCCGGGGTCATCAGCGGCCCGGAGCGGGGCTGAGGGCCGGGTAGGGCGCGGTGCAGCCTGGGCGCGTGGCCCGGCCCTTGGCCAGCGGGTGCCGCTGGGATAAGTCCCTGGTTTGGCAGTGGCCCAGAACGCGGCCGAGGGTCGGGACGGGAGCGGGGTGGCCCGGTCGCAAGGCCTGGCCCTCCACCGACGGGTGCTGCAGAGCTAAGTCCCCAGGGTCGGCAGCGGCCCAGAAGGTGGCCGAGGGTCGGGACGGGAGCGGGGCGGCTCGGGCGCGCGGCCCGGTCCTCCGCTGGTGGGTGCCGTGGATCTAAGCCCCGTTGTCGCCAGCGGCCTGGAGCAGGTCCAGGACCGGGCCAAGTGTGGGGTGGCCCCGCCGCGCGGCCGGGCCAGGCGCGGGGCGGCTCCGGCGCGGAGCCCGGCCCTTGGCTCCCGTATGCCGTGGAGCATAGCCCCGGGGCCGTCAGAGGCTCGGAGCGGGGCCGTGGGCCGGGCAGGGCGCTGGGCGGCCCGGGTGAGTGGCCAGGCCATTGCGCCGGAGGGTGCCGCGGAGCTAAGCCCCGGGGTCGGCAGCGGACCGGAGCAGGGACGAGGGCCGGGCAGGACGCGGGGCAGACTGGACGCGAAGCACCATCCTGCGCCGGTGGGTGCTGCGGAGCTAAGCCACGGGGTCGGCAGCCGCCCGGAGTGGGGCCGAGGGCCGGGCCGGGCGCGGGGCACCCCGGATGCGCGACCCGGCCCTCTGCGGCGGGTGCCGCAGAGGTAAGCCCCCGGGGTCGGCAGCGACCCGGAGAGGGGCTGAGGGCCGGGTCGGGCGTGGGGCAGCCCGGATGCCCGGCCCCGGCCCTCTGCGGTGGGTGCCACAGAGGTAAGTCCTGGGGTCGGCAGCGGCCCGGAACGAGGGTGAGGGTCGGGACGGGAGCGAGGCGGCTCGGGCGTGCGGCCCGACGCTTGGCTGGGGGTTGCCGCGGAGCTAAGCCCCGGGGTCGGCAGTGGCCTGGGGTGGGGCCGAGGGCCGGGCCGGGCGTGGTGCAGCCCAGGTGCGCGTCCCAGCCCTCGGCCCCGCGGGTGCAGCGGAACTTAGCCCTGGGGTCAGCAGGGGCCCGGTGCGGGGCCTAAAGCCGGGCTGGCCACAGGGTGGCCCAGGTGCGCGGCCCGGCCCTCCACCGGCGGGTGCAGCAGGGGTAAGCCCCGGGGGTCGGCTCCGGTCCGGAGCAGGGCCGAGGGTCGGGACGGGAGCGGGGCGGCTCGGGCGCGCGGGCCTGGTCCTCTGCCGGCGGGTGCCGCGGAGTTAAGCCCCGGGAAAGGCAGTGGCCTGGAGCGGGGCCCGAGGTCTGGGCCGGGGCGCTGTGCCACCTGGCGCGCGCGGCCCCGCCCTAGGTCCGTGGGTGCCGCGGGAGTTAAGCCCTGGGGTTGGCAGTGGCCCAGAGCGGGGCCGAGGGCCTAGCCGGGCACAGGTCGGCTCTGGCGCTCGGCCCGGCCCTCTGCCGTCCTGTGCCGAGGAGTTAAGCCCCGGGGTCGGCAGCGGCCCGGAGCGGGGCCAAGGGCCGCGCCGGGCGCGGGTTGGCCCGGGCACGCGGCCCAGCCTTCATCCCATGGGTGCAGCGGAGTTAAGCCCCGGGGTCGGCAGCCGTCTGGAGAGCGGCCGAGTGTCGGTATGGGCACGGGGCGGCCGGGTACGCGGCCCGGCCCTTGGCCCGCGGGTACCGCGGAGCTGAGCCCCACGGTCAGCAGGTGCCCGGAGCTGGGTCGTAGGCCGTGCCAGGCGCGGCCGGCCCGGGCGCGCGTACCTGCCCTCCGCCGGCTGGCACCGCGGAGCTAAGCACCGGGGTTGGCAGCGGCCCGGAGCGGGGCCGAGGGCCGGGCAGGGCGCTGGGCGGCCCGGGCGCGTGGCCAGGCCCTGCGCCGCAGGGATCTGCGGAGCTATGCCCCGGGGTCGGCAGCCACCCGGAGTGGGGCCGAGGTCCCGTGCCGGGCGTGGTGCAGCCCGGGCCCGCGGCCCGGCCCTTGGACAGCGTGTGCCGCGGGGATAAGCCCCGGGTTCGGCAGAGGCCTGGAGCGGGGCCAAGGGCCGGGGTATGCGCGGGGTGCCCCAGTCACAAGGCTTGGCCCTCCGCCGACGGGTGCCGCAGAGCTAAGCCCCAAGGTCTGCAGCGGCCCAGAACGTGGCTGATGGTCGGGACGGGAGCAGGGTGGCTCGGGCGCGCGGACCGACGCTCGGCCGGGGGGTGCCGCGGAGCTATGCCCAGGGGTCGGCAGCGGCCCGGTGCGTGGCCGAGGATCCCAACGGGAGCGGGGCAGCCGGGACACGTGGCATGGTCCTCCGCCGGCAGGTGCCTCGGAGCTAAGGCCCGGGGTCGGAAGGGGCCCGGAGCAGGGAAGATGGCCGGGCAGGGCGTGGGGCAGACCGGGCGCACGGCACGTTCCTCTGCCGGCGGGTGCTGCGCAGCTAAGCCCCGGGGTCGGTAGCGGTCTTGAGAGCGGCCGAGTGTCGGTACGGGTGTGGGGCAGCCCGGAAGCGCAGTCCGGCCCTCGGTCGGCGGGTGCCGCGGAGCTAAGCCCCGGGGTCGGCAGCCACCCGGAGCGGGATTGTGGGCCGGGACGGGCGTGGTGCGGCCCGGGCGCGCGGCCCGGCCCTCCGGCAGCGGGTGCAGTGGAGCTAAGCCCCGTTTTCGCCAGCGGCCTGGAGCGGGGCCAGGACCGGGCCAGGCGCGGCCTGGCCCTCCGCCGACAGGTGCCGCGGAGCTAAGCCCTGGGGTCGGCAGCGGCCCAGAACGTGGCCGATGGTTGGGACGGGAGCGGGGTGGCTCGGGCGCGCGGACTGACGCTCGGCCGGGGGGTGCCGCGGAGCTAAGCCCAGGGGTCGGCAGCGGCCCGGTGCGCGGCCGAGGGTCCCAACGGGAGCGGGGCAGCCAGGACACGTGGCACGGTCCTCCGCCGGCAGGTGCCTCGAAGCTAAGGCCCGGGGTCGGCAGCGGCCTGGATCAGGGAAGAGGGCCGGGCAGGGCGCGGGGCAGACCGGGCGCGCGGCACGTTCCTCCGCCGGCGGGTGCTGCGCAGCTAAGCCCCGGGGTCGGTAGCCACCCGGAGCGGGATTGTGGGCCGGGACGGGCGCGGTGCGGCCCGGGCGCGTGGCCCGGCCCTCCGGCAGCGGGTGCCGCGGAGCTAAGCCCCGTTGTCGCCAGCGGCCTGGAGCGGGGCCAGGACCGGGCCAGGCGCGGCTCGGCCCTCCGCCGACGGGTGCCGCGGAGCTAAACCCTGGGGTCAGCAGCGGCCCAGGACGTGACCGATGCTCGGGACGGGAGCGGGCAGCTCGGGCGCGCGTCCTGGTCCTCCGCCGGCGGGTGCCGCGGAGCTAAGCCCCGTTGTCGCCAGCGGCCTGGAGCGGGGTCAGGACCGGGCCAGGCGCGGCCCTGCCCTCCGCCAACGGGTGCCACGGAGCTAAGCCCCGGGGTCGGAAGCGGCCTGGTGCTCGGCCGAGGGTACCGACGGGAGCGGGGCGGCCCGGGCACGTGGCCCGGTCCTCCGCCGGCGAGTGCCGCGGGGCTAAGCCCCGGGGTTGGCAGCGGCCCGGAGGTGGGTCGAGGGCCGGGCCGGGCGCGGTGCGGCCCTGGAGCTTGTCCCGGACCTTGGCCCGCGGCTGCCACGGAGCTAAACCCCGGGGTCAGCAGCGGCCCAGAGCGGGGCCGAGGGCCTAGCCGGGCACTGGTCAGCTCTGGCGCTCGGCCCGGCCCTCCACCGTCCTGTGCCGAGGAGCTAAGCCCCGGGGTCGGCAGCGGCCCGGACCGGGGCCGAGGACGGGGCCGGGAGTGGGGCGGCCCGGGCGCGCGCCCCGACCCTCGGTCCTAGGGGGCCACGGAGCTAAGCCCCAGGGTCGGCAGTGGCCCGGAGAGGGGCCGAGGGCCGGGCCGGGCGCAGGGCAGCCCGGATGCTCGGCCCGGCCCTCTGCGGCAGGTGCCTCAGAGGTAAGCCCCAGGGTCGGCAGTGGCCCGGAACGAGGGCGAGGGTCGGGATGGGAGCGAGGCGGCTCGGGTGTGCGGCCCAACGCTCGGCCGGGGGTTACCGTGGAGCTAAGCCCCGGGGTTGGCAGCGGCCCGGAGCCGGACTGAGGGCCGTGCTGGGCGCGGGGCTTCCCAGACGCGCGGACCGGCCCTCAGCCAGCGGGTGCCGTGGACCTAAGCACCGGGATCGGCAGCAGCCTGGAGTGGGGCCAGGGCCGGGTCGGTCGCAGGGCGGCTCCAACGCAAGGCCAGGCCCTCGGCCCACGTGTGCCGCGGAGCTAAGCCCCAGGGTCGGAAGCGGCCCGGAGCACGGCCGAGGGTACCGACGCGAGCGGGGCGGCCCGTTCTCGTGGCTCAAACCTCCACCGGAGTGTGCCGTGGCGCTAAGCCCCGGGGTCGGTAGTGGTCTGGAGAGCGGCCGAGTGTCGGTACGGGCGCAGGGCGGCTCGGGCGCGCGGCCCTGCCTTAGGCCCGCGGGTGCCGCGGAGCTAAGCCCCGGGGTCGGCAGTGGCCCGAAGTGCGGCCGAGGGTCCCCACGGGAGCAGGGCAGCCGGGACACGTGGCCCGGTCCTCCGCCGGCAGGTGCCACGGAGCTAAGCCCCCGGGTCGGCAGCGGCCTGGAGCGGGCCGTGGGCCGGGCCGGGCGCAGGGAGGCCCGGGCGCGTGGCCCGGCCCGTCGGACCTGCCCTCCGCCTACTGGCGCCACGGAGCTAAGCCCCGGAATTGGCAGCGGCCTGGACCGGGGCCAGGGCCGGGACAGGCGCAGGGCAACCCCGGCGCGCGGCTCGGCCCTCGGCTCCCGTGTGCCGCAGAGCTAAGCCCCGGGGTCGGCAGCGGCCCGGAGCGTGGCCGAGGGTCCTGACGGGAGCGGGGCAGCCGGGACAGGTGGCCCGGTCCTCCACCGGCAGGTGCCTCGGAGCTAAGCCCCGGGGTCAGCCGTGGTCTGGAGAGCGGCCAAGTGTCTGTACGTGCGCGGAGCGGCCCGGGCACGCGGCCCGGCCTTCGGCACGCTGGTGCCACGGAGCTAAGCCCCGGGGTCGGCATCGGCCCGGAGCGGTGCCGAGGGCCGGGACGGGCGCGGGTTGGCCCGGGCACGCGGCCCTGCCTTCTTCCCGCGCGTGCTGCGGAGCTAAGCCCCGGAGTCGGCAGCGGCCTGGGGCAGGGTCGAGGGCCGGGCCGGGCGCGGTGCGGCCTAGGCACGTGTCCCGGCCCTTGGCCCGTGGGTGCCGCGGAACTAAGCCCCAGGGTCAGCAGCGGCCCAATGCATGGCCGAAGGCCGAGCCAGGCTCTGGGCGACCCAGGCGCGCGGCCCGGCCCTCCGCCGGCCGGTGCTGCGGGGCTAAGCCCCGGGGTCGGCTGTTGTCCGGAGGTGAGCCCAGGGCCGGGCAGGTCGCGGTGCGTCCCGGGAGCGCGGCACGGACCTCGGCCCGCGGCTGCCGTGGAGCTAAGCCCCGCAGTCAGCAGTGGCCCAGAGCGGGGCCGAGGGTCCAGCCGCGCATGGGTTGGCCCAGGCGCGCGGCCCGGCCCTTGGCCCGCTGGTATCACGGAGCTAAGCCATGTGGTCTGCAGCAGCCCGGACTGGGGCCAAGGACCGTGCCGGGAGCGGGGAGGCCCGGTCGCGCTACCCGACCCTCTGTCCGCGGGTGCCGCGGAGCTAAGCCCCGGGGTCGAAAGCGGCCCGGAGTGGGGCCAGGGCCGCGCAGGCCCCTGGGCGGCCCGGGCGCGTGGCCAGGCCCTGCGCCGCAAGGTTCCGCGGAGCTAAGCCCCGGGGTCGGCAGCCACCCAGAGCGGGACCAAAGGGCCGGGCCGGGTACGGTGCGGCCCAGGCGCGCGGCCCGTCCCTCGGCCAGCGGGTGCTGCGGGGATAAGTCCCGGGGTCTGCAGAGGCCCAGAACGCGGCTGAGGGTCGGGACGGGAGAGGGGCGGCTCGGGCGCGCGTCCCGGTCCTCCGCCGGTGGGTGCCGCAGAGCTAAGCCCCGTTGTCGCCAGCGGCCTGGAGTGGAGCCAGGACCGGGCCGGGCGCTGGGCGGCCCAGGCGCGCGGCCGGGCCAGGTGCGGGGCGGCCCTGGCGCGGGGCCCAGCCCTCGGCTCCCGTATGCCGCGGAGCTAAGCCCTGGGGTTGTCAGCGGCCCGGAGCGGGGCCGTGGACCGGGAAGAGCGCTGGGCGGCCCGGGTGCGTGGCCAGGCCCTGCGCCGGAGTGTGCTGTGGAGCTATGCCCCGGGGTCGGCAGCCGCCCAGAGCGGGCCGTGGACCAGGCAGGGCGCGGGTTGGCCCGGTCGCAAGGCCCGGCCCTCGGCCGGCGGGTGCTGTGGAGCTAAGCCCCGGCGTCGGCAGCGGACCAGAACGCGGCCGAGGGTCGGGACGGGAGCGGGGCGGCTCGGGCTCGCGGCCCTGTCCTCCGCCGGCGGGTGCCGCGGAGCTAAGCCCCGGGGTACGCAGCGGCCCAGAGCCGGGACGAGGGCCGGGCAGGGCGCGAGGCAGACCAGGCACGCGGCACCGTCCTGCGCCGGCGGGTGCCGCAGAGCTAAGCCACGTGGTCGGCAGCCGCCCGGAGTGGGCCGTGGTCCAGGCAGGGCGCGGGGTGGCCCGGTTGCAAGGCCCGGCCCTTGGCCAGCGGTTGCCGCGGATCTAAGTTCCGGGGTCGGCAGTGGCCCGTAGTGGGGCCGAGGGCCGGGAAGGGCGCGGGGCGGCCCAGGCGCGCGGTCCGGCACTCCGCCGACGGGTGCCGTGGAGCTAAGACCCGGGGTCGGAAGCGGCCGGGTGCACGGCCAAGGGTACCGACGGGAGCGCTGCGGCCTGGGCACATGGCCCGGTCCTCCGCTGGAGTGTGCAGTGGAGCTAAGCCCCGGGGTCGGCAGCGACCCGGGGCGGGGCGGAGGGCCGGGCCGGACGCGGGGTGGCCCGAGCGCGCGGCCTGGCCCTCGGCCGGCGGGTGCTGCGGAGCTAAGCCACGCGTTCGGCAGCGGTCTGTAGAGCAGCGGAGTGTCAGTACAGGCGCGAGGCGGCCCGGGCACGCGGCCCGGCCTTCGGCAGGCGGGTGCCGCGGAGCTAAGACCTGGGGTCAGCAGAGGTCCGAGGCGGGGCTGAGGGCGGGGCCGGGCCTGCGGCGGCCCGGGCGTGTGTCCCGGCCCTCCGCCGGCGAGTGCCGCAGGGCTAAGCCCCGGGGACGACAGCGGCCCGGAGGTGGGTCGAGGGCCAGGCTGGGCGCGGTGCGGCCCTGGAGCGCGTCCCGGACCTCGGCCCGCGGCTTCCACGGAGCTAAACCCCGGGGTCAGCAGCGGCCCAGAGCGGGGCCGAGGGCCTAGCCGATTATGGGTCTGCTCTGGCGCTCGGCCCAGCCCTCTGCCGTTCTGTGCCGAGGAGCTAAGCCCCGGGGTCGGCAGCGGCCCGGACCGGGGCCGAGGACTGGGCCAGTAGTGGGGCGGCCCGGGCGCGCGCCCAGACCCTCGGTCCTAGGGGGCCGCAGAGCTAAGCCCCGGGGTCGGCAGCGGCCCGGAGAGGGGCCGAGGGTACCGATGGGAGCGGGGTGTCCCTGGCACGTGGCCCGGTCCTCCGCCGGCAGGTGCCGCGGAGCTAAGCCCCGGGGTCGGAAGCGGCCCGGAGCAGGGATGAGGGCCGGGCAGGGCGCGGGGCAGACCGGGCGCACAGCACCGTCCTGCGCCGGCGGGTGCCGCGGAGCTAAGCCCCGGGGTTGGCAGCTGCCCGGAGAGGGCCGTGGGCCGGGCCGGGCGCTGTGCTGCCTCGGCGCGCAGCTCCACCCTAGGCCGGCGGGTGCCGCGGAGCTAAGCCCCGGGATTGGCAGCGGCCCGGAGCGGGGTCGAGGGCCAGGCCGGGCGCGGGGCGGCCCGGGCGCGTGGCCCGGCCCTCGCGGACCTGTGCCCCGGGGCTAAGCCCCGTGGTCGGAAGTGGCCCGGAGCGTGGCCGAGGGTACCGACGGGAGTGGGGCGGCATGGGCACATGGCCCGGTCGTCCGACGGAGTGTGCCGCGGAGCTAAGCCCCGAGGTCGACAGTGGTCCGGGACGGGGCTGAAGGCCGGACCGGGCACATACCACAGAGCTTAGCCCCGGGGTCAGCAGCGGCCCGGACCGGGGCCAAGGACCGGGCCGGGAACGGGGCGACCCGAGCGCGCGGCCCAACCCTCAGTCCGCGGGTGCCGCGGAGCTAAGCCCCGGGGTCGGCAGCTGCCCGGAGAGGGGCCGAGGGCCGGGCAGGGCGCGGAGCAACCCAGATGCGCAGCCCGGCCCTCCGCGGCGTGTGCCGTAGAGCTAAGACCCGGGTAAGGCAGCGGCCCGGAACGAGGCCGAGGGTCGGGACGGGAGCGGAGCCGTTCGAGCGTGCGGCCCGACGCTCAGCAGGGTGGTGCCGCGGAGCTAAGCCCTGAGATCAGCAGCGGCCTGGAGCGGTGCTGAGCGACTTGCCAGGCGAGTAGTGGCCTGGGCGCTTGGCCCTGTCCTCGGCCCGCGGATGCCACGGAGCTAAGCCCAGCCGTCTGCAGTTGCCCGGAGCGGTGCTGAGGGCCGTGCCGGACGCGGCCGGCCTGGGCGTGCGTCCCGGTCCTCCGCCGGCGGGGGCCGCGGCGCTAAGCCCCGTTGTCGCCAGCGGCATGGAGCGGGGCCAGGGCCGGGCCGGGCATGGGGCGGCCCCGGCGCGTGGCCTGGCCAGGAACGGGGCAGCCCTGGCACGCAGCCCGGACTTCGGCAGGCGGGTGACGCGGAGCTAAGTGCTGGGGTCAGCAGAGGTCCAGGGCGGGGCCGAGCGCGGGGCCGGGCCTGGGGCGGCCCAGGCACGCGTCCCGGCCCTCCACCGGCGAGTGCCACGGGGCTAAGCCCGGAGGTGGGCCGAGGGCCCGGCCGGGCGCGATGCAGCCCTGGGGCGCGTCCCGGCCCTCGGCCCGCGGCTGCCGTGGAGCGAAACCCCGGGGTCTGCAGCGGCCCAGAGCAGGGCCGAGGGCCTAGCCAGGCACGGGTCGGCTCTGGAGCTCGGCCCGGCCTTCCGCCGTCCTGTGCCGCAGAGCTAAGCCCCGGGGTCGGCAGCGGCACGGAGCGTGGCCGAGGGCCGGGCAGGGCGCTGGGCGGCCCGGGCGTGTGGCCAGGCCCTGCGCCGCAGGGATCCGCGTAGCTAAGCCCCGCGGTCGGCAGCCACCCGGAGCGGGGCCGAGGTCCGGGCCGGGCGTGGTGCGGCCTGCACTCGAGGCCCGGCCCTCGGACAGCGGGTGCCGCGGGGATAAGCCCCGGTTTCGGCAGCGGCCCTGAGAGGGGCCGAGGGCCGGGCCGGGCGCGTGGTGGCCTGGTCACAAGGGCTGGCCCTCCGCTGACGGGTGCCGCAGAGCTAAGCCCCGGGGTTGGAAGCGGCCCGGATCGCGGCCGAGAGTACCGACGGGAGCGGGGCGGCCGGGACATGTGGCCCGGTCCTCCACCAGCAGGTGCCGCGGAGCTAAGCCCCGGGGTCGGCAGCGGCTCGGAGCAGGGATGAGGGCCGGGCAGGGCATGGGGCAGACCGGGCGCGTGGCACAGTACTCCGGCGGCGGGTGCTGCGGAGCTAAGCCCCGGGGTCGGCAGCTACCCGGAGCTTGGTGGCTGGGCAGCCCGGGACCGCGCCCCGACCCTCGACTAGCGGGTGCTGCGGAGCTAAGCCCCGGCGTCGGCAGCAGACCGGAGCGGGGCCGAGGGCTGGGCCGGACGCGGGTCGGACTGGGCTACGGTCCGGCCCTCGGCCCGCGGGTGCCTCAGAGCTAAGCCCCGGGGTCGGCAGCGGCACAGAGCAGGGCCGAGGGCCGTGCCGGAAGCAGGGCAGCCTGGGCGCTGGGCCCGGCCCTCAACCGGCGGGTGCCGCGGAGATAAGCCCTGGGGTCGGCAGCGGCCCGGAGTGGGGCCGAGGGCCGGGACGGGCGCGGGGCGGCCCGGGCCCATCGCCCAGCATTCGGCCGGCTGGTGACGCGGAGCTAAGCCCCGGGGTCGGCAGCGGCCCGGAGCGGGGCCCAGGGCCGGGACGGGCGTGGGGCGGCCCGGGTGCATGGCCCATCCCTAGGCCGGCGGTTACCGCGGAGCTAAGCCCCGGGGTCGGCAGCGGCCCGGAGCGGGGTGGCCGGGCAGCCCGGGAGTGCGGCCCGACCCTCGACTAGCGGGTGCTGCGGAGTTAAGCCCCGGGGTAAGCAGCGGCCCGGAGCGGGGCCGAGGGCCGTGACGGCCGCGGGGCGGCCCGGGAGCGCAGCCCAGACCTCAGCCGGCAGTTGCCTCGGAGCTAAGCCCCAGGGTCGGCAGCGGCCCGGAGCAGGGTAGAGGGCCGGGACGGGCGTGAGGCGGCCCAGGCTCGCGGACCGGCCCTTGGCCGGCGGGTGCTGCAGAGCTAAGCCCCGGGGTCAGCAGCGGCCCGGAGCCGGGCCGCGGGGATTCCTGGGCGCCCAGTCCGGCCCTCTGTCGGCGGGTGCCGTGGAGCTTAGCCCCGGTTTCGGCAGCGGCAAGGAGCAGGGCAGCGGGGCGGCCTGGGCTTGGGGCCCGGCCCTCGGCCGGCGGGTGCCTCGGAGCTAAGGCCCGGGGTCGGCAGCGTCCCGTAGCGGGGCCGTTGGGCATCCCGGGTGCACGACTGGGCCCTTCGCCGACGAGTGCTGCGGAGCTAAGCCCCGGGGTCAGCAGCGGCCCGGAGCGGGGCGAAGGGCTGTGCCGGCCACGGGGCGGCCCTGACGCGCAGCCCGGACCTCAGCCGGCAGGTGCCTCCGAGCTAAGCCCCAGGGTCGGCAGTGACCCGGAGCGGGGTCAGGGGCCGGGACGGGCGTGAGGCGTCCCTGGCTCGCGGACTGGCCCTCGGCCAGCGGGTGCCGCGGAGCTAAGCCCCGGGGTCGGCAGCGGCCCGGAGCGGGGCCGCGGGGTGGCCCGGGTGTGCAGCACGGCCCTCGGCCGGCGGGTGCTTCGGAGCTAAGCCCGAGGTCGACAGCGGCCCGGAGGGGGGCCGAGGGCCAGGCCCGGCGCAGGGCGGACAGGGACCGCGGTCCGGACCTCTGCCGGCAGGTGCCTCGGAGCTAAGCACCGGGGTCGGCAGCGGCCCGGAGCTGGGAGGAGGGCCTTGCCGGGCGCGGGGCGTCCCGGGCTCGTGACTCCGCCCTCAGATATCGGGTGCCGCGGAGCTAAGCCCTGGGTTCGGCAGCGGCACGGAGCGGTGCCCAGGGTCGGGCCGGGCGTGGGGTGGCCAGGGCGTGCGGCCCGACCCTCAACTAGCTGGTGCCGTGGATCTAAGCCCCGGGTTCGGGAGTGTCCCGGAGCGGGGTTCGGGAGTGTCCCGGAGCGGGGCCGCGGGGCGTCCCAGGTGCCCGGCACAGGCCTTGGCAGACGGGTGCCGCGGAGAGAAGTCCCGGGTTCAGCAGCGGCCCGGAGCGGGGCCGAGAGCCGTGACGGCCGCGGGACAGCACGGGCGTGCAGCCCGACCCTCGACTAGCGGGTGCCGCGGAGCTAAGCCCCGGGGCCGGCAGCGGCCCGGAGCGGGGACGAGGGCCGTGCCGGACGCGGGGTGGCCTGGTCGCTCGGCCCAGCCCTCATCCGGCGGGTGCCGCAAAGCTAAGCCCCGGGGTCGGCAGCGGCCCAGAGCTGGGTGGCCGGGCGGCCCGGGAGCGCGGCGCGTCCCTCGACTAGCGGGTGCCGTGAAGCTAACCCCGGGGCCGGCAGCGTCACAGAGCAGGGCCGAGGGCCGTGCCGGACATGGGGCGTCCAGGGCGCTCGGCCCGGCCCTCGTCCGGCGGGTGCCGCGGAGCTAAGCCCTGGGTAGGCAGCGACCCGGAGCGGGGCCGAGGGCCGGGACGGGCGCGGGGCGGCCCGGGCGCATGGCCCAGTCCTCGGCCGGCGTGTGCCGCGGAGCTAAGTCCCGAGTCGGCAGCGGCCCGGAGCGGGGCCGCGGGGCGTCCCAGGTGCCCGATACAGGCCTTGGCAGACGGGTGCCGCGGAGCTAAGTCCCGGGTTCAGCAGCGGCCCGGAGCGGGGCCGAGAGCCGGGACGGCCGCGGGACAGCCCGAACGTGGCCCGACCCTCGACTAGGGGGTGCCTCGGAGCTAAGCCCCGGGGCCGGCAGGGGCCCGGAGCGGGGCCGAGGGCCGTGCTGACCGCGGGGCGGCCTGGGAGCGCAGCCCGGACCTCAGCCGGCAGGTGCCTCGGAGCTAAGCCCCAGGGTCGGCAGCGGCCCAGAGAGGGGTCGAGGGCCGAGATGGGCGTGAGGCGGCCTGGGCTCACGGCCCGGCCCTCGGCCGGCAGTTGCCGCGGAGCTAAGCCCCGGGGCCGGCAGCGGCCCGGAGCGGGGCCGAGGGCCGTGCCGGATGCGGGGCGGCCTGGGCGCTCAGCCCAGCCCTCATCCGGCGGGTTCCGCAAAGCTAAGCCCCGGGGTCGGCAGTGGCCCAGAGCTGGGTGGCCGGGCAGCCCGGGAGCGTGGCGCGTCCCTCGACTAGCGGGTGGCGTGGAGCTAAGCCTCGGGGTCAGCAGCGGCCCGGAGTGGGGCCGAGGGCCATGCCGGACACGGAGCGGCCCGGGCGCATGGCCCAGCCCTCGGCCGGCGGGTGCCATGGAGCTAAGACCCGGGGTCGGCAGCGGCCCGGAGCGTGGTGGCCGGGCGGCCCGGGAGCGCGGCCCGACCTTCGACTTGCGGGTGCCACGGAGCTAAGCCCCGGGTTCGCAGCGGCCCAGAGCATGGTGGCCGGGTGGCCCGGGAGCGCAGCCCGACCCTCGACGAGCGGGTGCCGCGGAGATAAGCCCCGGGGTCGGCAGCTGGACAGAGCAGGGCATAAGGCCGTGCCGGACGCGGGGCAGCCTGTGCGCTCGGCCCGGCTCTCATCCGGTGGGTGCTGCGGAGCTAAGCCCCGGGGTCGGCAGCGGGCCGGAGCGGGGCCGAGGGCCATGCCAGACGAGGGGCGGCCTGGGCGCTCAGCCCGGCCCTCGTCTGGCGGGTGCCGCGGAGCTAAGCCCCGGGGTCGGCAGCGGCCCGGAGCGTGGTGGCCGAGGGCCGGGACAGGCGTGGGGCGGAACGTGCCGCGGGCCTGCCTCGGCCAGCGGGTGCCTTGGAGCTAAGCCCCAGGGTCGGCAGTGGCCCAGTGCGCGGCCGCGGGTCGTCCAGGTAGCCCGACCCAGGACTCGTACTACGGGTGCCACGGAGCAAAGCCCCGGGTTCAGCAGAGGCCCGGAGCGGGGCCGAGAGCCGTGCCCGGCACGGGCGTCCTGGGCTCGCGGCCTGGCCCTCTGCCGTCGGGTGCCGCGGAGCTAAGCCCCTGCGTGGGCCACGGCCTGGAGCTGGGCCGAGGGCTGGGACGGACGCAAGGCGGCCTGGGCGCATGGCCCGGCCCTCAGCCGGCGGTTGCCGCGGAGCTAAGCCTCGGGGTCGGAACCGGCCCGGAGCGGGGCCGCGGGGCATCCCGGTTGCGTGGCCTGGCCCTCGGCCGGCGGGTGACGTGGAGCTAAGTGCTGGGGTCGGCAGCGGCCCTGAGCGGGGCAGCGGGGTGGCCCTGGCACGTGGCACGACCCTCGGCTAACGGGTGCCGCGGAGCTAAGCCCCGGGTTCGGCAGCGGCCTGGAGCGGGGCCGAGGGCCGTGTCGGATGCGGGTCGGACTGGGCTGTGGCCCGGCCCTCAGCCCGCGGGTGCTTCGGAGCTAAGCCCTGGGGTCAGCAGCGGCACAGAGCAGGGCCGAGGGCCGTGCCGGACGCGGGGCGGATTGTGCGCTCGGCCCAGCCCTCATCCGGCGGGTGCCGCGGAGCTAAGCCCTGGGGTCGGCAGCGGCCCGGAGCGGGGCTGATGGCCATGCCGGAGGTGGGGCCACCTGGGCTCTCGGCCCGACCCTCATCCGGCGGGTGCCGCGGAGCTGAGCCCCGGGGTCGGCAGCGGCCCAGAGCGGGGCCGAGGGCCGGGACGGGCGCAGGGCGGCCTGGGCGCATGGCCCAGCCCTCGGCCGGCGGGTGCCGCGGAGCTAAGCCCCGCGGTCGGCAGCGGCCCGGAACGGGGCCCAGGGCCAGGACGGGCATGGGGCGGCCGGGCGCATGGCCCATCCCTCGGCCGGCGGGTGCTGCGGAGCTAAGCCCCGGGGTCGGCAGCGGCCCGGAGCGGGGCCGCGGGGATTCCTGGGCGCCCAGTCCGGCCCTCTGTCGGCGGGTGCCGTGGAGCTTAGCCTCGGTTTCGGCAGCGGCAAGGAGCAGGGCAGCGGGGTGGCCCAGGCTTGGGGCCCGGCCCTCGGCCGGCGGGTGCCTCGAAGCTAAGGCCCGGGGTCGGCAGCGTCCCGTAGCGGGGCCGTGGAGCATCCCGGGTGCCCGACCGGGCCCTTGGCCGACGAATGCTGCGGAGCTAAGCCCCGGGGTCAGCAGTGACTCGGAGCGGGGTCAAGGGCCGGGACGGTCGTGAGGCGTCCCGGGCTCGCGGCCCGGCCCTCGGCCGGCAGGTGCCGCGGAGATAAGCCCCGGGGTTGGCAGCGGCCCGGTGCGGGGCCGCGGGGTGGCCCGGGTGCACAGCACAGCCCTCGGCTGGCGGGTGCCTCGGAGCAAAGCCCCGAGGTATACAGTGGCCCGGAGCAGGGCCGAGGGCCGGGCCCGGGGCGGGGCGGCCCTGGTGCGCAGCCCGGCCCTCGGCCGGCGGGTGTTTCGGAGCTAAGCACGAGGTCGACAGCGGCCCGGAGGGGCGCCGAGGGCCGGGCCAGGCGCAGGGCGGACTGGGAACGCGGCCTGGACCTCAGCCGGCAGGTGCCTCGGAGCTAAGCCCCGGAGTCGGCAGCGGCCCGGAGCGGGGAGGAGGGCCGTGCCGGGCGCGGGGCGTCCCCGGCTCGTGGCTCCGCCCTCGGATATCGGGTGCCACGGAGCTAAGCCCTGGGTTCGGCAGCAGCAGGGAGCGGTGCCCAGGGTCGGGCCGGGCGTGGGGCGGCTAGGGCACTGGCCCTGCCCTCGGCCGGCGAGATCCACGGATCTATGCCCCGGGTTCGGCAGTGTCCCGGAGCGGGGCCGCGGGGTGTCCCAGGTGCCCGACATAGGCCTTGGCAGACGGGTGCCGCGGAGCTAAGTCCCGGGTTCAGCTGCGGCCCGGAGCGGGGCCGAGAGCCGGGACGGCCGCGGGACAGCCCGGGCGCGCGGACCGACCCTTGACTAGCGGGTGCCGTGGAGCTAAGCCCCGGGGCCGGCAGTGGCCCGGAGCGGGGCCGAGGGCCGTGCCGGACGCGGGGCGGCCTGGGCGCTCGGCCCAGCCCTCATCCGGCGGGTTCCGCAAAGCTAAGCCCCGGGGTCGGCAGCGGCCCAGAGCTGGGTGGCTGGGCGGCCCGGGAGCGCGGCGCGTCCCTCGACTAGTGGGTGGCGTGGAGCTAAGCCTCGGGGTCAGCAGCGGCCCGGAGTGGGGCCGAGGGCCATGCTGGACGCGGACCGGCCCGGGCGCATGGCCCAGCCCTCGGCCGGCGGGTGCCATGGAGCTAAGCCCCGGGTTCGGCAGCGGCCCGGAGCATGGTGGCCGGGCGGCCCGGGAGCGCAGCCCGACCCTCGACGAGCGGGTGCCGTGTAGCTAAGACCCGGGGTCAGCAGCGGCCCAGAGCGGGGCCGAGGGCCGGGCCGGACGAGGGTCGGACTGGGCTGCAGCCTGGCCCTCGGCCGGCGGGGACCTCGGAGGTAAGCCCTGGTGTCGGCAACGGCTCAGAGAGCGGCCGCAAGGCGTACCGGGAGCCTGAGCCAGGCCTTGTCCTACGGGTGCCACGGAGCAAAGCCCCGGGTTCAGCAGCCGCCTGGAGCGGGGCCAAGGGCCGGGCCGGCCGCGGGACAACCCGGGCACGCGGCCCGGCTATCCGCCTGAGGGTGCCGTGGAGCTAAGCCCTGGGGTCGGCAGCGGCCCGCAGCGGGGCCCAGGGCTGGGACGGGCGCAGGACGGCCCGGGCGCATGGCCCAGCCCTCGGCCGGCGGGTGCCGCGGAGGTAATCCCCGGGGTCGGCAGCGGCCCAGAGAGTGGTGGCGGGGCAGCCCGGGAGCGCGTCCCGACACTCGACTAGCGGGTGCCGCGGAGATAAGCCCGGGGTCGGCAGCTGCACAGAGCAGGACATAAGGCCGTGCCGGACGCGGGGCGGCCTGTGCGCTCGGCCCGGCCCTCATCCGGCGGGTGCCGCGGAGCTAAGCCCCGGGGTCGGCAGCGGGCCGGAGCGGGGCCGAGGGCCATGCCGGACGCGGGCCGGCCTGGGCGCTCAGCCCGGCCCTCGTCTGGCGGGTGCCGCGGAGCTAAGCCCCGGGGTCGGCAGCGGCCCGCAGCGTGGTGGCCAAGGGCCGGGACGGGCGCGGTGCGGCCAGGGAGCATGGCCCAGCCCTCGGCCGGCGGGTGCGGCGGAGCTAAGCCCCGGAGTCGGCAGCGGCCCGGAGCAGGATCCTGGGCCAGGACGGTCGTGGGACGGCCCGGGTGCATGGCCCAGCCCTCGGCTGGAGGGGGCCGCGGAGCTAAGCCCCGGAATCGGCAGCGACCCGAAGCGGGGCCGCGGGGATTCCTGGGCGCCCAGCCCAGCCCTCTGCCCGCGGGTGCCGTGGAGCTAAGCCCCGGCGTTGGCCGCGGCCCAGAGCGGGGCCGCGGGGCGTCCCCAGTGGCCCGGAGCGGGGCCGAAAGCTGTGCCAGGCACGGGCGTCACAGGCTCGCGGACCTGCCCTCTGCCGTCGGGTGCCGCAGAGCTAAGCCTCGGGGTCGGAACCGGCCCGGAGCGGGGCCGTGGGGCGTACCGGGTGCGCGGCCTGGCCCTCGGCCGGCGGGTGACGTGGAGCTAAGGCCCGGGGTCGGCAGTGGCCCAGAGCGGGGCGGCGGGGCGGCCCTGGCGCGTGGCACGACCCTCGGCTAACGGAAGCCATGGAGCTAAGCCCCGGGGTCGGCAGCGGCCTGGAGCGGGGCCGATGGCCAGGACGGCGTGGTGCGGCCCGGACGCACGGCCCGGACTTCGGCCAGCAGGTCCTGCGGAGCTAAGCCCCTGGGTCACCAGCGGCACAGAACGGGGCCGAGGGCCGTGCTGGATGCGGGGCGGCCTGGGCGCTCGGCCCGGCCCTTGTCCGGCGGGTGCAGCGGAGCTAAGCCCCGGGGTAGGCAGCGGCCTGGAGCGGGGTGGCGGGGCGGCCTGGGAGCGCGGCCTGACCCTCAGCTAGCGGGTGCCGTGGAGCTAAGCACCGGGACGGCAGCGGCCCGGAGCGGGGCCGAGGGCTGGGCTGGCCGCAGGGCGGAACGTGCCGTTGCCCGGCCTCGGCCAGCAGGTGCCTCAGAGCTAAGCCCCAGGGTCGGCAGCGGAACAGAGCGCGGCTGCGGGGCGTCCCGGGAGTCCGACCCAGGCCTTGTCCTACGGGTGCCACGGAGCAAAGCCCTGGGTTCAGCAGCGGCCCGGAGCGGGGCCGATGGCCGGGCCGGCCGCGGGACAGCCCGGGCGCGCGGCCCGGTCATCGGCCTGAGGGTGCCGCGGAGCTAATCCCTGGGGTCGGCAGCGGCCCAGAGCGGGGCCCAGGGCCGGGACGGTCGCGGGGCGGCCTGGACGCATGGCCCAGCCCTCGGCCGGCGGTTGCCGCGGAGCTAAGCCCCGGGGTCGGCAGCGGCCCGGAGCGTGGTGGCCGGGCGGCCCGGGAGCGCGGCCAGACCCTCAACTAGCGGGTGCCGCGGAGCTAAGCCCCGGAGTTGGCAGCGTCCTGGAGCGGGCCTGCAGGGCGTCCCAGGTGTGCGACCTGGCACTTGGCCAGCGGGTGCGGCGGAGCTAAACCCCGGGGTAGCCCGCGGCCCGGAGCTGGTCCGCGGGGCGTCCGGGGTGCGCGGCCCGGCCATCGACCGGGCGGTGCCTCGGAGTAAAGCCCAGGGGTAGGCAGCGGCCCGGAGCAGGGCCGAGGGCAGGGACGGGCGCGGAGCGGCCCGGGCGCATGGCCCAGCGCTCGGCGGGCGGGTGCCGCGGAGCTAAACCCCAGGTCGGCAGCGGCCCAGAGCGGGGTGGCGGGGCGGCCCGGGAGCGCGGACCGACCCTCGGCTAGCGGGTGCCGCTGAGCTAAACCCCGGGTCAGCAGCGGCCCGGAGCGGGGCCGAGGGCCGGGCCGGGCGCGGGGCGGAACGTGCCGCGGGCCGGCCTCGGCCAGCGGGTGCCTCGGAGCTATGCCTCGGGGTCGGCAGCGGCCCAGAGCGTGGGCACGGGGCATCCCGGGAACCCGAACCAGGCCTTGTCCTACGGGTGCCACGGAGCAAAGTCCCGGGTTCAGCAGCGGCCTGGAGCCGGGCCGAGGGCCGGGCCGGCCGCGGGACAACCCGGGCGCGCAGCCCGGCCATCGGCCTGAGGGTGCCGCGGTGCTAAGCCCTGGGGTCGGCAGCGGCCCGGAGCGGGGCCCAGGGCCGGGAAGGGCGCTGGGCGGCCTGGGCGCATGGCCTAGCCCTCGTCCGGCGGGTGCCGTGGAGGTAAGCCCCGGGGTCGGCAGTGGCCCGGAGCGAGGTCGCCGGGCGGCCCGGGAGCGCGGCTCGACCCTCGACTAGCGAGTGCTGCGGAGCTAAGCCCCGGGGCCGGCAGCTGCCCGGAGCGGGGCCGAGGGCCGGGCCGGACGCGGGTCGGACTGGGCTGCGGCCAGGCCCTCGGCCCGCGGGTGCCTCCAAGCTAAGCCCCGGGGTCTGTAGCGGCACATAGCAGGGCATAGGGCCGTGCCGGACGCGGGGCGGCCTGCCGCTCGGCCCAGCCCTCATCTGGCGGGTGCCGCAGAGCTATGCCCCGGGGTCGGCAGCGGGTCGGAGCGGGTCCGAGGGCCATGCCGGAGGCGGGGCGGCCTGGGCGCTCGGCCCGGCCCTCGTCCGGCGGGTGCCGCGGAGCTAAGGCCCGGGGTCGGCAGTGGCCGGGAGCGGGGCCGAGGGCCGGGACGGGCGCGAGGCGGCCCTGGCACATCGCCCAGCATTCGGCCGGCGGGTGCCGCGGAGCTAAGCCCCGGGGTCGGCAGCGACCCGGAGCGGGGTGGCCGGGCAGCCCGGGAGCGCGGCCCGACCCTCGGCTAGCGGGTGCCGCGGAGCTAAGCCCCAGGGTAAGCAGCGGCCCGGAGCGGGGCCGAGGGCCGTGACGGCCGCGGGGCGGCCCGGCAGCGCAGCCCAGACCTCAGCCGGCAGTTGCCTCGGAGCTAAGCCCCAGGGTCGGCAGCGGCCCGGAGCGGGGTCGAGGGCCTGGACGGGCGTGAGGCGGCCCAGGCTTGCGGCCCGGCCCTCGGCCGGCGGGTGCTGCGGAGCTAAGCCCCGGTGTCGGCAGCGGCCCGGAGCGGGGCCGCGGGGATTCCTGGGCGCCCAGTCCGGCCCTCTGTCGGCGGGTGCCGTGGAGCGTAGCCCCGGTTTCGGCAGCGGCAAGGAGCAGGGCAGCGGGGTGGCCCGGGCTTGGGGCCCGGCCCTTGGACGGCGGGTGCCTCGGAGCTAAGCCCCGGGTTCGGCAGTGGCCCGGAGCGGGGCCAGGGCCGGGTCGGGCACGGGGTGGCCCCGGTGCGCAGCACAGCCCTCGGCCCGCGTGAGCCGCGGAGCTAAGCCCTGGGTAGGCAGCGGCCCGGAGCGGGGCTGAGTGCCCGGCTGGGCTCTGGGAGGCCTGGGCGCGTGGTCAGGCCTTCCGCCGGCGGGTGCCGCGGAGCTAAGCCCTGTGGTCGGCAGCGGCCCAGAGCGGGGCCTAGGACCGGTCCAGGCGCGGGGCGGTCCGGGCGCGCAGCCCAGCCCTCAGCCCGCTGGTGCCGCGGAGCTAATCCCCTGAGTCGGCAGCAGCCCGGAGCGGGGCCGAGGGCCGTGGCGGGCGCGGCCGACCCGGGCGTGCCTCCCGGCCCTGAGCCGACTGGTGCCGCGGAGCTATGCCCCGGGTTCGGCAGAGCCCCGGAGCGGGGCCAGGGCCGGGCCGGGCACGAGGCGGCCCCGGTGCGCGGCACAGCCCTCGGCCCGTGTGAGCCGCGGAGCTAAGCCCTGGGTTGGCAGCGGCCCGGAGGGGGGCCGAAGGCCGGACCGGGCGCTGGACGGCCTGGGCGCGTGGCCAGGCCCTCCGCCGGAGTGTGCCACAGAGCTAAGCCCCGGGGTCGGCAGCGGCATGGGGCGGGGCCGAGAGCCGGGCCGGGCTCGGTGCGGCCAGGGCACGCGGCCCGGCCCTCGGACCGCGGGTGCCGCAGAGATAAGCCCCCGGGTCAGCAGCGGCCCGGGGCGGGGCCGATGGCCCGTCCGGGTACGGGGCGGCCTGGGCGCGCAGCCCTGCCCTCCTCCGGCGGTTGCCGCGGAGCTAAGACCTGGGGTCGGCAGCGGCCCAGAGCGGGGCCGAGGGCAGGGCCGGGCGCGGGGCGGCCCGTGCACGCGGCCCGGCCCTCGGCCGGCGGGTGTCGCGCAGCTAGGCCCCGGTGTCGGCAGTGGCCTGGAGCGGGGCCGAGGGTCACGACGGTAGCGGGGTGGCCCGGGCACGTGGACCGGCCCTCGGCCCGTGTGTGCCATGGAGCTAAGCACTGGGGTCAGCAGCGGTCCAGAGCGGGGCCGAGGGCCGGACCGGGCGCGGGGCAGCCCGTGCATGCGACCCTTTCCTACGCCGGCGGGTGACGCGGAGCTAAGCCCCAGCGTCGGCAGCAGCCCAGAGTGGGGCCGAGGGCCCGTCCGGGTACGGGGCAGTCATGGCGCGCGGCCCTGCCCTCCGCCGGCGGTTGCCGCGGAGCTAAGACCCAGGGTCGGCAGTGGCCCAGAGCGGGGCCGAGGGCCGGGCCGGGCGCGGGGCGGCCCATGCATGCGGCCCGGCCCTCGGCCGGCAGGTGTCGCGCACCTAGGCCCCGGTGTCAGCAGCGGCCCAGAGTGGGGCCTAGGGCCAGGCTGGTGGCGGGGGGACCAGGGCATGCGCCAGCCCCTCGGCCCGCGGGTGCTGCGGAGATAAGCCCCGGGGTCGGCAACGGCCCGGAGCGGGGCCAAGGGCCCGGCAGGGCATGGGGCGCCCGAGCGTGCAGCTTGTCCCTCCACTGGCGGGTGCCGCGGAGCGAAGCCCCGGGGTTGGCAGCGGCCTGGAGTGTGGCCGAAGGCCGGGCAGGCCACTGCTGACCCGGCTGCGCGGACTGGCCCTCCGCCGGCGGGTGCCGCGGAACTAAGCCCCGGGTTCGGCAGCAGCCTGGAGCGGGACCAAAGGCCGTGCAGGTCGCTGCCGACCCGGCAGCGCGGACTGGCCCTCCGCTGGCGGGTGCTGCGTAGCTAAGACCCGGGGTCGGCCACGGCCCGGAGCAGGGCCAGGACCGGGCCGGGCACGGGGCGGCCCCGGCACGCGGCCGTGCCTGGCGCTGGGCGGCCCTGGCACGCGGCTGTACCGGGCACTGGGCGACCCCAGCACGCTGCCTGGCCCCTGGCACTCGGCCTGCGCGTGCCTCGGAGCTAAGCCCCGGGTTCGGGCAGCGGTCCGGAGCGGGGCCAAGGGACAGGCCTGGCGCAGGCCGGCCCAGGCACTAGGCCCGTCCCTCTGCCGGCAGGTGCCATGGAGCTAAGCCCTGGGGTCGGCAGCGGCCCAGAGCGGGGTCGAGGGCCAGGCCAGGCGCGGGGCTCCCCGGGCACGCGGAACGGTCATCCACCGGCAGTTGCCGCGGAGCTAAGCCCCGGGGTCAGCAGCGGCCCGGAGTGGGGCCGCAGGCAGGGCAGGGCGCAGGGCGGCCTGAGTGTGCAGCCCCTCCCTCGGCCCGCCGGTGCCTTGGAGCTAAGCCCTGGGGTCGGCAGCAGCCTGGAGCGAGGCCGAGGGCCAGGCCGGGAACGGGGCGCCAGGGCGCGCGGCCCGCCCCTCCGCTGGCGGGTGCCAAGGAGCTCAGTCCCAGGGACGGCAGCGGCCCGGATCGCTGCCAAGGGTCAGGAAGGGAGCGGGGTGGCCCGGGCACGTGGCCCGGCACTCGGCCCTCGGGTGCTGTGGAGGTAAATCCCGGGGTCGGCAATGGCCCGGAGCACGGCCGAGGCCCAGGCCAGGCACGGTGCTGCCCAGGCGCACAGCCCGGCCCTCCACCGGCGAGTGACGCGGAGCTAAGCCTCGGGGTCGGCAGCGGCCCAGAGCGGGGCCGAGGGCCCGTCCGGGTATGGGGCGGCCCGGGTGCGCAGCCCACCCCTCCGCCGGCAGGTGCCATGGAGCTAAGCCCCGGGATCGGCAGCGGCACAGAGCGCGGCCAAGGTTTGTGATGGACGCGGGGCGGCCCAGGCACGCGCCCTGGCCCTCGGCCCGCGGGTGCCGCGTAGCTAAGCCCCGGGGTCGGCAGCGGCCGGGAGAGGGACCAAGGGCCGGGCCGGGCGCGGTGCTGCCCGAGCGTGGTGCGGCCAGGGCACGCTGCCCAGTCCTCCGGCGGCGGGTGCCGCGGATCTAAGCCGTGGGGTCGGTAGCGGCCCTGAGCGGGGCCGAGGGCCGGGCCGGGCGCGTTGCGGCCCTGGAGCGCTATCCGGTCCTCCGGCGGCGGGTGCCACGGAGCTAAGCCCTGGGGTCGGCAACTACCCGGAGTTGGGCCGAGAGCTGGGCAGGGCGCGGGCCGGCCTGGGCACGCGGCCCGGCCGTCGACAGTGTGTGCCGCGTACCTAAGCCCCGGGGTGGACCGCGGCCTGGAGCGGGGTCGAGGGCCGGGCCAGGGGCGGACGGCCCTGGTGCGCGGCCTGGCCCTCCGCCGGCGTGTGCCGCAGAGCTAAGCCCCGGGTTCGACAGCGGCCCAGACCGGGGTGGAGGGCCTGGCCGGGCACGGTGCAGCCTGGGCACAGGGCCTGCCCCTCCGCCGTCGGGTGCCGCGGAGCTAAGCCCCGGGGTCGGCAGTGGCCCGGAGCGCGGCCGAGGGTTGGGAAGGGCGCGGGGCAGCCCGGGAACGCGGCCCGGCCCTCGGCCCGCGGGTGCCGCGGAGCTAAGTCCCGGGGTCAGCAGTTGCCTGGAGTATGGCCGAGGGCCGGGCCGGTTGCGGGGCAGCCCAGGCATGTGGCCCGGTCCTCCACTGGCAGGTGCCGTGGAGCTAAGCCTCCTGGGTCGGCAGCGGCCCGGAGCGGGGTCGAGGGTCCAGCCGGGCACGGGGTGGTCCGGGCGCGCGGTCCGCCCCTCTGCCGGTGGGTAGCGCGGAGATAAACCCCGGGGTCGGCCGTGGCCCGGAGCTCGGCCGAGGGTCAGGATGGGAGCGGGGCAGCCCGGACACATGACCCTGCCCTTGGCCCGCAGGTGCCGCTGAGCTAAGCCTCGGGGTGGGCAGCGGCCTGGAGCGGGGCATGGTGCCGGGCAGGGTGCAGATGACCCGGGCCCGCGGACTGGACTCCGCCGGTGGGTGCCGCATAGGTAAGCCCCGGGGTCGGCAGCGGCCCGGAGCGGGGCCGAAGGCCGGGACGGGCGCAGGGTGGCACGGGTGCGCTGCCCGGGCCTTGGCCAGCGGGGACCGCGGAGCTAACCCCCGGGGTCGGCAGCGGCCGGGAGCGGGACCAAGGGCTGGGCCGGGCGCGGTGCTGCCCGGGCGCACAGCCCGGCCCTCGGCCCGCGGCTGCCGCTGAGTTATGCCTTGAGGTCGGCAGCGGCCCGGAGCGTGGCAGAACGTCGCGACGAAAGCGGGGCGGCCCGGGCACTTGGCCCTGCCCTCGGCCCAGGGGTGTCGCGGAGCTAAGCTCCGGAGTCGGCAGCGGCCCGGAACATTGCCGAGGGCCCGGCAAGGCATGGGGCGGCCCAGGCGCGGCCCGCCCCTCTGCCGGCGGGTGTCGCGGAGCTAATCCCCGGGGTCGGCAGCAGCCGGGAGCATGGCCGAGTGTCGGAACGAGAGCGGGACGGCCCGGGCACGTGGCCCGGCCCTCGGCACTCGGGTGCTGCGGAGATAATCCCCCGGATCGGCAGCGGCCCGGAACGCGGCCGAGGGTCGTGACGGGAGCGGAGCGGTCCAGGCACGTGGCCCGGTCCTCGGCCCGGGGGTGCCGCGAAGCTAAGCCACAGGGTCGGCAGTGGCCCGGAGCGGGGCCGAGGGCCCGGACCGGCACGGAGAGGCCCAGACGCGTGGCCCGCCCCTCCAACGGCGGGTGCCGCGGACCTAAGCCCCGGGGTCAGCAGCAGCCCGGAGCTCAGCCGAGGGTCAGGCCGAGAGCGGGGCGGCCCGGGCATGAGGCCCGGCCCTCGGCCCGCGGGTGCTGCGGAGCTAAGCCCCGGGGTCGGCAGCGGTCCAGAGCGCGGCAGAAGGTCGCAATGGAAGCGGGGCGGCCCGGGCATGTAGCCCGGCCCTCTGCCCGGAGTGCCGCGATTCTAAGCCCCGGGGTCGTCAGCGGCCCGGAGCGGGGCCGAGGGCACGGCCGAGCACAGGGCGGCCAAGGCACACGGCTCGCCCCACCCCCGTTGGGTGCCGCAGAGCTAAGCTCCGGGGTCGGCAGCGGCCCGGAGCGGGGCTGAGGGCCGGGCCGGGCGCGTTGTGGCCCGGGCGCGCGGCCAGGACCTCCACCGGCGAGTACCGCGGAGGTAAGCCCCGGGGTCAGTTGCGGCCCGGAGCGGGGCCGAGAGCCGGGCCGGGCGCGTTGTGGCCCGCGCGCGGGGCCAGGACCTCCACCGGCGGGTACCGCGGAGCTAAGTCCCGGGGTTGGTTGCGGCCAGGAGCGGGGCCGAGGGCCGGGCCAGGCGCGGGGCGGCCCGGGCGCGCTGCCCGGTCCTCCAGCGGTGGGTGCCGCGGAGCTAAGCCCCGGGGTCGGCAGCGGCCTGCAGCGGGGCCGAGGGTCCGACCGGGCGCGGGGCGCCCTGAGCGTGCAGCCCGTTCCTCCGCCGGCGGGTGCCGCGGAGCTAACCCCGGGGTCTGCAGAGGCCCGTGGCGGGGCCAAGGGCCGGGCTGGGCGCGGGACGGCCCGGGCACGCGGCCCGGCCCTCGGCCAGCGGGTGCCGCGTAGCTAAGCCCCGGTGTCGGCAGCGACCCTGAGCGGGGCCGCGGGCTGGGTGGGGCGAAGTGTGGCCTGGGTGCGCGGCCCCGCCCTCGGCCCGCCGGTGCCGCGGAGCTAAGCCCTGGGGTAGGAGCGGCCTGGAGCGGGGCCGAGGTCCGGGCCGGGTGCAGGGCGGCCCGGGCGCGCGGCCGGACGCTCGTTCTGCTGGTGCCTCGGAGCTAAGCCCCAAAGTAGGCAGCGGCGCTAAGCGGGCCCGAGGGCCGGCCCGAGCGTGGGGAGGCCTGGACGTGCAGCCCAGCTCTTTGCCGGCGGGTGCCGCGGAGGTAAGCCCCGGGGTCGGCAGCGGCCCGGAGCGGGGTCGAGGGCCTGGCTGGGGCGAGGCGGCCTGGGTGCGCGGCCCAGTCCTCGTCCCGTGGATGCCGCGGAGCTAAACCCCGAGGTCAGTAGCCGCCCGGAGCGTGGCAGAAGGTCGCGACGGAAGCGGGGCGGCCCAGGCACGTGGCCCTGCCCTCGGCCCAGGGGTGCAGCGGAGCTAAGCTCCGGGGTCGGCAGCGGCCCGGAACGTGGCCGAGGGCCCGGCCAGGTATGGGGCGGCCCGGGCGCACGGCCCGCCCCTCCACCGGCGGGTGCCGCGGAGCTGAGTCCCGGGATCGGCAGTGGCCCAGAGCAGGGCTGCGGGCCAGGCGGGGCGCAGGGTGGCACGGGCGCGCGGCCCGACCCTCGGCCCATGGGTGCCGTGGTGCTAAGCCCCGGGGTCGGCAGCAGCCCGGAGCGGGGCCGAGGGCCCGGCTGGGCACGGGGCGGCCCAGGCACGTGGCCCGCCCTTCCGCCGGCGGGTGCCGCGGAGCTAAGTCCCAGGGTCGGCAGCAGCCCAGAGCGGGGCCGAGGGCCGGGCAGGGTGCGGGGCTGCCCGGGCGCGCGACTCCACCTCGGCTGGCGGGTGTCGCGGAGCTAAGCCCCGGGGTCAGCAGCGGCCCGGAGCTCAGCCAAGGGTCAGGCCGAGAGCGGGGCAGCCCGGGCACGTGGCCCGGCCTTCGGCCCGCGGGTGCTGCGGAGCTAAGCCCCGGGGTCGGCAGCGGCCCGGAGCGCGGCAGGTTGCGACGGAAGCGGGGCGGCCCGGGCACGTGGAACGGCCCTCGGCCCGGAGTGCCGCGATTCTAAGCCCAGAGGTCGTC